>NC_139722.1:64353519-65553519 GCF_964211835.1 Anser anser
TACAACTCTGCAATAGTTTCATATATATGGTTGAAATATTTTATTTGAGCTGGATTGTGGAGAAAACTATAACACAACCCCAGCAATACTAATGGTATTTTTAGAGTGGATAAATATTTAACAAGCAGTATTGTTGTACAGGAGAAATATGAGACTAGATATTGTGGGGGAATACAGACTGATAACAGATTAAAAAAGCTATGGATTTAGATTATCTTTAGAGGTTTTAGTAAAATAACTAGGTGCAAAATATAAATCCTTGACAATGATGCATAACAATGTATTTTGTTACAATGACAGATGGAGGAGAACAAGAACTGCAGGCCCCATACTGTAGTCTAGTGGAGTAAAAACCTATGACAGGAAGACAGTCCGATGTTAATTTAGCACTCTGACCCTTTTGTCCTGCAGGAACTTATAAAAACAAAATCAAAAAAAAAGAAAAAAAAAAAGAAAAAAAGGCAAACAAAGCCCACCAAACAACAACAACAACAACCAAACAAAAAATAACTAGCAAACACACAAAACCCCACCTTTGAAATAAGTACACCATAGAGGGACAAGAAAGCTCATGACTTGAGATCTTGTATTACTGTTTAAATGTAGGTTTCAAATAGCTATCCAGAAAATAAATATGTTAGCAAATTACAACTATCTAACTTTATGGAGTGGAAACCTTTATTTCTTCTGCAATAGGATCTGAGTGAAGAGCAAGAAAGAGCATACAGGACCAAGAATACATAGATGTCAGTTTATGACAACTTCTGTGTGTTAGTGACTAGGACACTAGGTGGAATACAGACCAGATTAAGTGGTCAAAATGAAAAACCCTTATGTCAGATGTTTACTGAGTAAAGCTGATCCCAAAGAAACAGTGTCTTTAAAAACACGGGCACTTCAAAAGATGTTGTGGGAGTCTATTAATGTTTAATGACTACTAGCTGTCACACTAGATTGAGATCTATCAAAAATTTATAAATAGGAATGGTCAGGAATTGTTTAAAAAAATATATAAAGAAAAACAAACAAACAAACAACAAAACAACAACACTTTTTTTTTTTTTTTTTTTAATTGGAAAATGCCAGTTCATTGCAATCCAAGGTTTCTTTGCAAATACAGCTTTAACCAGGCCTGACTTACTCTCTTGGCTCACATACGGTGAGACAGAGCTCTTGCTGGTCAGGAGTCAACCTCTACCTGTCTTACTATCATGTGTCAATCCTGGCATCCAAACCTTAGGGACAAATTGTCCCTGACTGATTCCTGACAGATAGCTCAGGTGGGGGCCAAGGGCAAGAGCCCCAACTTCAAAGCAGCTTCCAAGAGAAAGGGCCTTGCTAAGGTTCATTCAAAGTGTCTTCACAGCAATTTTCCCCAAGGCCAGTAGTGGTCCCCAAGGTCATTCATTGCATTCTCTCTGAGCTGATCTGGGACCCTCAGCCAAACTCACATGAGCAGGCTGGGGGAAAAGTGTCTGCAGGGCACTGATACATGTTCAGCTGGAGTGCAGGTAGCAGTTCCAAGTGGAACACAGACTTGAACCTACATTTTCTTAGAAAAGTCCCCTAATTGCTAGCTTTTAGTGACTGTGGGATCTTTTTATCCCAAACTTTATCACTACTGTCTCCTACCCAACCTTAATTAAACTCTGAGATAGTTAATATACAAGGTGTGTCGGGGTACTGGTCATCAATTCAGCAGAGTTGCTACAATCAGGCTGTGATGCTTCAGAAGGAAACTCAGAAAGAATAATGCAGGAAATCCAACAGCTCTTTGGGTATAAAGTGTTATCAGAAAAATAAATTCTATAAGCTTAGCTAGAAAAGGTGTTGGCTTTGATTTGGAAATGGAACAATACAATTTTGGGTACAAAATGAATATGAAGTTCAACATATATAAAGCATTTGGAAGAAGTCACTTCTATGTTCATCCCCCAAAACTCCAAAATACATTGACACTCTAGGGCTGTGACAAGAAAAAGAGAAAAACTTTTTGAATAAACCACTGATGAAAGCAGATACACTTAGCAGAGCACACTTTTCAGAATGTAACCATGGCATTTTCTAAGAAGCATGCCACAGTCCCTTCCTGTTTCTGAAAAAAAGTCCAATCCAGTCTGGTAATACCTGAAGCAGGACATGGTGGCTGTTTTCCAAGAAGCAGCTGATGTTCTAGGCTAGAGGACATTGTGAGAAGCAAGTACTGAAAAAGTCAGTACACTCCCTATTAGGGTAATTTGGTCTTCATGCATAAGTGTTGAGTACTGCAAACATAGTGAACTTACAGCAGAGAGTGAGTCAGATCAGTTCATTTTAGTAACAGCATGGTCACAATCAATTGTTACTTTTGTTTCTGGGAATACAATTTGGCAACGAACATGATCAGGAAATTGAAGGCATGCTATCTTCAGAAAATGAGCCACAATATACTTCAGGAGAATTCAGACAATTGACTGACAAATAACAGGAGAGCAGAGCCAGCACTGAAGAAACAAAGAGACTGATAGAAAATGTGAAACAAGTGGGGATGATGTTACCTGGCAATGTTTAGTCATTGCAAGCCTGTTTTCCATGTTCCTTCTGAGCATGGAAATTTAGAGAAAAGATTGATGAGGTGGAGGGCTAAATTCTGCTTCTCATACAGGCTATGTCATAGATATTTGCTCCTGTTCATCACAAAAAATAATAGACAGCAGAAACAGCCAAGAGGATAGTAGTAAACAGACTACTCAATGCAACAGAAGAGATAGTTCTCCATGACTATGACTTACCTCACTTTAACTGTGTTGAGCAGGCCTCAGCACAGTTAAAAACAACTGCAAAATCACAGAATCACAGAATTACAGGAATTGGAAGGGACCTCGAAAGATCATCAGGTCCAACCCCCCTGCCAAAGCAGGTTCTGTAGAGCAGGCTGCCCAGGTAGGTGTCCAGATGGGCCTTGAATATCTCCAGAGAAGGAGACTCCACAACCTCCCTGGGCATCCTGCTCCAGTGCTCCATCACCATCACAATGAAGAAGTTCTTTCGCATATTGGTGTGGAACTTCTTGTGCTCTATCTTGTGGCCATTACTCCTTCTCCTGTCCCCACAAACCACTGAAAAGAAGTTGGCCAAATCCCTCTGTCTCCCACACCTCAGGTATTTATACACATTGATGAGATCCCCTCTCAGTCTTCTTTTCTCCAGGCTGAACAGACCCAGGTCTCTCAGCCTTTCTTCATAGGGAAGATGCTCCAGGCCCCGTATCATCTTTGTGGCCCTCCACTGGACTCTTTCCAGGAGATCCCTGTCTTTTTTGTACCGGGGAGCCCAGAACTGGACACAGTACTCCAGGTGAGGCCTGCTCAGGGCAGAGTAGAGGGGGAGGATCACCTCCCTTGACGTGCTGGCCACGCTCCTTTTAATGCACATCAGGATCCCATTGGCCTTCTTGGCCATCAGGGCACACTGCTGGCTCATGGTCAACCTGTCGTCCACCAGGACCCCCAGGTCCCTCCTTCTTTACAGTGCTCCTCTCCAGCAGGTTGTCCCCCAGCCTGTACTGATATGTGTGGTTTTTCCTTCCTAGGTGCAGGACTCTACACTTGCTCTTATTAAACCTCATTTGGTTTCTTCCTGCCCATCTCTCCAGCCAGTCCAGGTCTTGCTGAATGGCAGCACAGCCTTCTGGCATGTCAGCCACTCCTCCCAGCTTTGTGTCATCAGCGTACCTGCTGAGGGCTGAATGGCAGCACAGCCTTCTGGCATGTCAGCCACTCCTCCCAGCTTTGTGTCATCAGCGTACCTGCTGAGGGCAGACACTATTCCCTCATCAGGGTCGTCAAGCAATTTCAAAAAACAAGACTCCACGCTGGTTGTACCACTGACCATGGAAGATTTCTACTGGTCATTGGAGTTCAGATCAATGTTGAAAATTTTTCTGGAAATTCATATAGAAGCTGCAGATATCCAGTATGTCCCCAGAAATAGGCAATCAGCCCATGACCTAAGGGCAATGTGTACAGTGTTTTCAGTGTCACTATCTTGTACAAGTTAATAGAGTCAAAGCGCATGTGAAAAACAAGCTATCCATCATGCAGGTTTGGAAGGCCACAAAAATAGGATGAAGTTCCTTATCAATAGCATAAAAAGAAGCTGTGATTTGGTCTCTGATTCCTATCAAGTTTGAACAGTGTGAATACCAGCGGAGGTCAAAGGAGTTACAATAGAGGTCATGGGTAGGATTTAGATATTGTTTTAGCTGTTGCAGTAGTAACTGTATTTTGTAAATTGACAAAGGAGTTAGTATTTCTCATCTGTAAGTGCTTGGAAGCAAGAAGAACTGAAAACCTAGATGCCTAAGTTGTTGGCTATGTACTGAAATCTCTAAATCCTCTTTAAAAGTCTGGAACTTTTCCCCTAAAATATCCATGGTGCCCACTAAAGTCAGATAATGTTGGTATAAAAAATGAAGCAGGACTAGAAAAAGAAAAAAAAAGAAAAAGAAAAAGAAAAAGAAAAAGAAAAAGAAAAAGAAAAAGAAAAAGAAAAAGAAAAAGAAAAAGAAAAAGAAAAAGAAAAAGAAAAAGAAAAAGAAAAAGAAAAAGAAAAAGAAAAAGAAAAAGAAAAAGAAAAAGAAAAAGAAAAAGAAAAAGAAAAAGAAAAAGAAAAAAGAAAAAGAAAAAGAAAAAGAAAAAGAAAAAGAAAAAGAAAAAGAAAAAGAAAAAGAAAAAGAAAAAGAAAAAGAAAAAGAAAAAGAAAAAGAAAAAGAAAAAGAAAAAGAAAAAGAAAAAGAAAAAGAAAAAGAAAAAGAAAAAGAAAAAGAAAAAGAAAAAGAAAAAGAAAAAGAAGAAAAAGAAAAAAGAAAACATCACACAAAACCACCAACAAGCAACAAAACCACAACTGAAAGGTGTTCAGGAGATCTGCATGGGAATGAAAGATGTGACATAAACCTGAGGGGTGATCTGCAACCATCCAGAGACATAGCTGGAGGCTAAGCTATGACATCCAAATGGTCCATCCCTATGCCTGTAGTTTTAGGCAGTTCTCCAGAATCCATTGGCTGTATTGATGAGATTGCCATTCACTGTAGTAAGATTCTATCTGCCCAAATGTACCCCTGCTAGTCCTAAACTTCTTGCATCTGTCCCTGGGGACTTTCTTGTAGCGTAGGGAGATGTTCACAAGCTTGTATGACTATACTAAGCTTCCTAGAGTGTTTTTGAAGTTAACCAAACCAAACAAAACAAAAAAAATCCAACAAAAACAAACACAGAATACAAGCATGATCCTTATTATTGATAATCAAGGCAACTAAACACAAAACAGTGTCAAAAGAATGTCCTTAAATCCTGCTTTCAATTTTAGGTCTGTAAAGAGATGCCAAACTTGTTAGTCACAAGAAATGAAACAGAAAATCGGAGTTTCAATACCATTTTTTTTCTGCTTTTGTGTAGGTTTCCAGAAAGCTTTTATTGGAAAAAAAAAAAAAAAAAAGTAGAAAGCCTACTTTGTAAAATCTAAACTGAAACTTTTATCATCTTTTAGCAGTTTTAAAATTAATGGACCAACTTAACCAGTTAATAACTGTTGTTTTGAAAACATAAAGACCTTTGGAGGAATAAGCAAGGTAATGAATTCAGTACTGTGGAAAAGTTTATGGCAATGTAGGCAGTAGATGGTTGCTATTGTATCTCATATTTTCTTTAGCAATCTTATGAACCTTTTACAACATTTCAGAGAGTACTGTTTTTGCTGCTTTTTCTCCTTGTTCAGTACGCTGACATTTAGAGATTATTTTTTTCTCAGTGCAACAGGAAAGTTGATAAGATTGTAATTCATGTTGGCAAGTATGTATTCATTACATTGTTTTACACTTTAAAGGTGTATAAGTAGCAAAGTAACGGATTTAGTCATAAGCTTCTGACTAATTGACAAAATACAATAACAAAAAATGTCTGAATTCCTTTTCCTTTGAAATAGGTAACTTTTGTAGTGTTATTATCATTATCTGGAAATATGAAGGAAGAAAGCCCATGCTGTCTTATTGTAGAAGTGCCTAATGTCTTGACTACCATGGAAATGACAATTTAGTGAAAATTTATGGTTTTAGAGCTGTGCTATGAAAATTTGGAGCTGTAAGCAGAATATTATTTAAGTATAACTGATGGATCCATATCCAGAGATCTGTCTTTCCTTTTTGTTCACCTAAGGGAGCCACTAGTTTATCTTAGAAATACCTCAACTGCTGGCTTGTGTGTGCATGGCTGGGTAGCCCATACATACTGTCTGTCTTCACCATACAAAGGAAGGTCCATTTTGGCTGAGTGCCAGATAAACACAAGTGTCTCCTATTTTATAATAATAAGAATAATAGCTATTATTATTATTATTATTATTATTAGGTAAAAAATCAAAATAGTTCATTGAAAATCAAAATACTCACTTAAAAATCTGTCTCCCCCCTCTGTTCACCTTCAGGTTATAAATCAAATTCTTGTTAACCTTATTTTCTTCTGTTAGTGGGGTATCATGCTTAGATTGCATATCCTGTGATTCACTCTGTTAATTCTTATTTTCTGAGTCATGACTATTGAAGTAGAAAATATTCTATTTTTCTCAGTTGCTAAATGTAAAATTCAGTATGCTTAATTTTTAATTCCATCTCTTTTTTTTCTTAACTCTAAGATTTTCCAGTATCAATGATTAATAAAAATGTTTTCTGAAATGAAAATTTAAGCTATTGACATATGTAATTTTACAGAACAAAATTTCAGACATAGGAACTTTGTGCACATGAAGAATAGACTTCCTTTTTGACATATTTTATTAGTTGAATCATCTTTGTTTTTAAATTGTGGGAGAAATAATTTCCACTCGAAGAAAAAAATGGTTTCATGACACATTCTGACTGTCTTTGAGCAAATTTAAGTTTTGTGACTGAATATGAGTTGATTAATAATTTATTAGAAAAGAAAGGAACTATCAGTTGGCTCTCTTGTACAAGATAAGACTTGGCTATTTATTTATTTATTTATTTTATTTAAGTTCATGGTGGTCGATCCTCAAAGTGGAATGTTAATATTGACGTGGACACATGGAAAATCGTCTTGTACAAACCAATTTCTACTGTCCCCAGATCTTTTACCTTGAAAAAAGAAAATGTGCATGAACTAAAGTTGACAGACTTTCCATACCCTTAACCCTGGTGGAAAAAATGCCCTCAGTAGTGGATGAATCATCCTGTTCTATTTATTTATTTATTTATTTATTTATTTATTTTTATTTTTATTTTTTCTGATAAAGGTGAAATTAATCCCTTTCGAAGATGTCGTATAGCAGCAGCAAACTGTGGCTTCTGCTGTTGCTGCTTTATTGACTGTTAAGACACCTTTGGGTATGGTTGAGAGAGTGGGGAAAAAATAGAAACATTATTGTGTAATCAGTTTTGTGTGTTGCAAGGTGATAATAGAATTGTAACTTACAGCAACATTTTGTTCTCACAAATCATAAATGTTTCTTAAAGGAACAAACAGCTCACAGACACTTTCATGATTTGAAATACTACTTTTGAATTCCTTGGTGCTTCATTTTATTGTGTTTACTTCTCTGTTAGCTCTGAGTGACTGCCAGATCTAACTATGTTGATTGCTTGTCTTTGATACATACTCCTTCCTGTGGCTAATATCCTTCCTGATATGCTCTGTCAAGTTTTGGGTTACATTGACTTGGGATATGGATTTATTGTTCTCTTATCTCTACCTTTCAGATAATTAATTAACCTCTCTGGTAAGCTTTGTATTCTTCTCAGTCTTTGATGGATCTTACAGTTCAACACAACTGCAATTCATTAATATTGCAGACCCTTCAGTTAAGACTGTGTCCTCAGGGCTCCAATGTTTTTCTTGCACATTGTATGCAAGAAAAGAAATATAATGCTCTTTCCCAAATCAGCAAGTAGTGATTCAATGTTTTTGTCCTTTCTTGCATGCTTACTTCCTAATTTCCTTTTCTTTTTATGGCAGTTATAGATACCTGTAACTTTGTTATGCTGAACTATTTTTACTCCTACTGTTCTGTTTGACTCTCCCATAGAAAACATTCTCAGAATATAGACGATTTTTATGTGATTGAGTTAATGTCTTATCAGAGTTTTGTTTTCTCTGCAAAGAAGTTGAAAGCCTGAGTTTCTGTGGTCTTTTGGATCGATGCTTGGAAGCTGGATTTAGGTATGTGTACTGAGTAGGCTGAGGTGATAATTCAGATGAATTTTATAGTAGAGATTAATTACTCTTAAAGCACTGAATTTGCCTTTGCAGTTTAATGATTTGAAGTCAGCTTGAAGATGATTCTTAGTCTTGCAAACTTGCTTTGCTAGGTCTTTTTCACCTGCATTTCTGTTTACATACTGATAGGAGTAGACATAAGTATTGGAAGTTATTCTCTGAGAGGCCAGAGCAGCATATCTATCAATGTGGAAAAATGTTGATGCTCACTTGAAAGAAACCTACTTTTTTTTTTTTTTGTTAATGTAGAAAAGATGGTATTGTTCACATTTTTCATATTTGTAACTTCTGATCACTTTTTCAGCTTTTATCAAGAATGTTGTGATCTTATGATGAAAACTAATCTAATTTTCTATCTCAATTGAAACTAGAAATTCCATTGAGTTGTACCAGTAACATTCTGTCTGGGCTGAACTTGGCCACCAAATGACTCCAAGGGGTTCTTAGTGGGGCCAGCATTTCCAGCGAAGTCACTTCTGAACAGTTTCACATCCAGTGATTCCAGCTCACATCTTACTTTCTCTGCTCATACCTGTATGTCTTTCAAGAAAAGTGTGCAGTATTTTCTTGTGCTACAGCAATAGCACCAGAAGCTTAGCAAAAAGCTTGAAAAATGTCTCCTTTCTCAATGTGTGTGTGCCTGTGTGTGTTAGCAGATGTCAAACCCTTGACTCATATTATTTTGTTTAACAGCTGGGCAAAGTTTCCAAACCATCTACTGGTATGCAGTGATATCAGTAGATGGACAGGAATTTCAATAATCATGAATACCTACAACTGCAGCCCACTTAATATTCTCTGTATTCTTATGAGGAATGTAATGTTCCCAATTAAGCTTAGCATTTATACACACTGTGCAATATGGCTGACTATTCACATCCAGAATTCTTTAGAAGTAATAAACCTGGATTGTACATTAAAATGTGATATGACTCCCAGCTGTATGCTGCCTATTCTTTTGGCACTTGGCACCACACATTATTTTCCACTGGTTCAGATGACAGGCAGAGACCATCTGAGGCAAAATGAAACAATTTCCAACTGGTGGGCTTGATAGTGCAGGTGACATTAAATAATTAACAAGTTCTCTTTCAGAACCATGCCTCATGCTTTAATTAATATCGCTTCTTAAAATAAGAAGTTGTTTACCATTGCTGCTTCTGCAAGCTGATTGCTGCTTGCAAAAAACATCTGAGACATGACTATGCCCAGGGGATTGCTTTCACTTCATTGTTTATAATAACTACAAACAAAGAGCTGCAAAAGCTCATCTTGCCATGAGGCGTCCTGACAATCTGCCAGTTTAGTCACCAATAATAATGAGACTGGCACAAGCAATAAGCTCAGCACTAATCTAATGAGGGCCTTCTTCAATCACCCATTGATATTGAAGCAGCTGCTGAGCACCCGATGTTTAGGACACACTTACAAGAAGTATGCTTCCAGTTACCTGGAAGCATAGTGAAAAGTAATTACCCCCTCAATATAGCTTTGCTAGCATCCAGGAGCTATGTCACCTTTTTCTCTTTCCCTTCCCCACCTCTCAGAGAGCACATTCTGGCCGGCCCTGATCAGTGGCATATACTGGCTGGGGTACCCAGTGCATGGAGAAGGCTGGAGAAGAGGCTGAGCTGGACCTGGAGCATGCACCCATGCAGAGCTGAAGCCATGTGTGATTTACTGAGCAGCCTGTGCAGGGCCTGGGTGATGTCACTTCCGTCACTTAGTTCCTGTGGTGAATGCAATTAGGAACAGATGGGCAAATGACATGATTCCATTGCTAATGAACTTCCCTACTGGGGAAGAGGACAGTGCATTACCCTTTTGTACTTCAGACTCTTAATTATCATTCTTATTTTTTTGTCTTTTTTTTTTTTCCCCAGCATAATTATTACACATCTTTGATTTTTATATTCTTTCTGAGATAGTTAACTAATTCTTGCCCGGTTGGGAAAGTTCTGAGAAGGAGACAGAAAAAAAGAGGTTTTATTTCTAAGTGGAAACAATAATGTTTTAATACACAGCTTAAGAGAACAAGAAATCTGTTCTAGCTCAAGTGCTTCAATACCATCTTCTGCTTTCTCCAGTTCATATTACCCTCTGCTCCAATGAGTTTTCTAAAAGCAGCCTTTACAGAAGAACTCATGCTAGTGCAGTCTATGCATCAGTTTAGATGTATCTGGAAGAACAGGTAGGAAGCTACTGATTTGGGAAGGATCAAATATCATTTCTACTAAACCGAAGAACAAGAAAAAGAAAACCCAAAAAACATTTGTGCTCAGGTTTTATATTTCACGGTAATAAACCAATAAAAAAGCATTCTGTCACCACTAAAATATGTATCTTAGCATCAGTATGTCATGAAAGGGTGATGATAAGCATTCAGTTGTAGTTCTCTTTTCCCCCTTCTAGTGCTGAAGGGGAGGATGGAACATCTATATTTTTAAGAAAAAAAAAAGTCAATAGTTTTTCCGTGTAGTTTCTTCATTCTGAAAATGCATGTTCATATTTTTGGTAAGAAATCTCTATGAAGTGTGTCAATAGTGAATATAAAAATAACCTTATGCAAAATTGAAAAGAGAATAACTTCAAATATTCAATCAGTGGCCTATTGTTTCTCTGCTTTCTTGCTCATGAAAATTGTAAAGTCTATAATTGGATTTTTAACTTGTCCATTAGTTGCACGGCAGCAGTAATATATAAATCTCTACTCTAGGTCATATTTTAATTTTCCACTGTCATTACGCAGTTAGGAACTTGGCTTAACTTTAAACACCTTAACGAGGTAAATAAAAAAGATAATCTCTACAGATTATTCCATTTTAGTCACAGCAAGAGTGAGAATTAATCTTTCCTTGGAGTATTTCAGAGCACTTATGTGAGACATCTTAAAGGTAAACAGTGTCAGTGACTTCATAAAGTAGGAATAAAAAAGTATGTTATGTCATAATGGAGACTGTAAATGACTTCTTCGTAGTGAGAAGAAATTGGAAGAGTTAATGTCTTAATACTTTCTACAACTGCAATGAGTTTTAAATGGTTTAAAAATTGGGGAGGGGGGTTGGGCATGAAACATCCTTGAGCTGTAACTGCTAACTGCTAACATTGGATTTAGTCTTGTGAAAGCATTTTTTGGTGCTGTAACTTTCCAGGAGTGCAGAGAGACTTATGCACTCAAAGTACCACAAACTGTTAATGGCTTCCACTGAAACAGATGGCAACATTATGATCATTTTTGCAATTAATGCTGACTGCAGATTGTTCTTGAGGCTGCAGTCATAGTTCTCCATCTCCTATGTTGCTGCAGTACTATTCAGTAATAGAATTTATTTTATAAAATTCTGATAACCCCTTCTTTCCCAAGCTACTTTAAATGTTTAATATATTTGGGAGATGGCATGGATTGCCTTCTGCTACTCACATGTCAAAGGTCTTGCAAATTTAGCAATGTGTTTCTCCTGTGACCCAGAAATTTACAGTAATATGTGATCTCCTTTTTGCCCTGGACAATAAAATTAGAGATTAGTAAGCTAAGAACATCTTAAAGGTACACTTTCTAAAACAAACTATAAAGCTGTGAATCGTTGGCACACTTATACCTCTGCTTTATTGAATAAGTGAATATCTTATGTTGAATTTTGTCTCTTGGAATTAGTATGGTGAAATATGAAAAGATTGTTCGTTGTTTCAAATTGAATCTAGGAGGAAATAGAATCAGTGCCACAGTCATCCAAACAGCAATGAAATGTCATGTGTCATTAAAAGGAAATGTGAGGCAAGTAGGCAGGAATGTTATGCAGTCTGATAGCACAACTTAACTTCAGAATTAACAAGCCGAAGATAAAGCAGCTGAGAAGGATGTTTTCCAAAATAGCTGGAAAATGATCAAGCATTGCTGACAGCAAAATAAGGGAACAAAGGGATTGAGGAATACCTCTCCAATGGCCCAGCTGCGGTTGCAGCCAGTTAGCTGTATTAGTCAGCTACAATATCTCATCTCCATTCCCACATCCGTGCTACAGCACGCACAACACATCAGGCACTGGGGGAAGGTGCAGTTTTATAGGCCCAAGGGCTCAGGTGCCAGGGAGCTGCTAATATCAGGACCTGGAGCTGTGAACCCTCCATAGGTAGCATCTTAATGTGGGGCCTAACAACAAGTTCTGCTCCCTGAGAATCAAGTGGGGCATCCAGTGCCAGGACAGTCCTGTGGTCAGTCTGCCCAAGTTCAGCATTCAGAGGAACATGACACCGACCTGGGAGCTTCTTTCCCTGCAAAGGAAATATTTCCATGCTTGAGTAGCACTCTTTCCCAGCTGAATATTTAGTGAGATCCTGGACCTAAATGGTGGGCATTCCAGAGAAAGAAAGTACTGCTGGCAGGCTGCACCTTGCCACTGTGAGAAGCAATTGTCCCTCCAATAATCTGCTGTGTTCTGGAAGGTGTGCCTTCCAAATGCAACGTGGAAAATAGCACAGAATGGAAAACTGGCAGAACTTTGAGGTGCCTCATTAAAAAGTGAAGAGTTTTGTGAAATTCAATTTGTTTGAAAACCTGAGGAAGGGAACTGATTTGTGCTTTCAGATCTTATGAAGGTGAACAGTTTAAAATGCAGGTTGGCAGGGTTCAGATGTTTGTTTTTCCAAGGGTGCCATTGCAGTGTGCACATTGGAACTAGGATAGGAATCCTTCATAGAGTCATATCAAAATAATAAGCTGATAATTTTACTTTTTTTTTTTTTTTAATATATATGTATGTAACTTCTTGTAGCGGGAAAAATACTTTTTTTTTTTTTTTCCTTTCACCCCATTAGAATGTACATTGTTGAATGACTTTGCTGTGTAGCTAATGAGCTAATGTCTCTGTTTCCTTGGATTTGTTCTAATAAAATAGATAATTTATAACAATGTCACAAGATTATTTTACCATTCATGAGCCACAGTAGGAAGTAATCATGCTGTATGTTTGTAAACAACGGACATTTTAATAACAAGAAAGTAGTTTTAAGAGGATTTTATTATCACCACAAGAGAACAACAGAGATTTAATCTACAGCACTGATTATAAAATACGGTACTTTTCAGAGTGAAACAAAGGTCACTGATAAACCCTTTCCAATTGAGCATCACTGAAATGATAACAATACGTAGTGCATTGAATTCTATCATATACCTTGAAGATATCTGTTGAAAGATTTGTATTGTTTCAAAGTTAAGAGTTTCTGGTCTTCAGGAAACATACTCATTGGGGCTAAAAATAATATCTTGTTCAGTTTTACATTTGTTAATTGAAAAATGTTAGCTGAAATAGAGTAAAAAAATAATAAAAATAAAAATAAAAATAAAAATAAAAATAAAAATAAAAATAAAAATAAAAAATAAACTTCACAACCAGAAACCTCACATGGGTTATTGTGACAACCATGGAAAACACCAGTGAAGGTTTATCTTAGTATATGACTTCAGAAATATAAGTATATATCAAAGTTAAGATCATATACTTGCTATTTAAGTGAGATAAATGGGGCATTTGGAAAGACAGCTCAAACTATACAGATTTGTTAGGCTTAATGCATTCATAAATATTTAAATTGTTATATGGATTATGGAAAGAAGTTTGCGGGATACATCTGCCTTTTTTTTTTTTTTGTCTTAGGAGAGACTGGATAAGGAACCTTTTGTTTAGTCTGGGTATGATTTGATCACTGATACTGTACATAAAAACCATACTTAGAATTGTATATATATATATTGTATACACTAATAAGGCTTTCCATTAAAAAAAAAATCAACAAAATAAATCTTGAGCTGATGTATGAGAAGTGAAAATAGAAGTGAAAACAAGGAAAAATGGTCCCTGGAAAAACATCATATAATATCTTTGCATTAAGGTCATTCATCTGTGCGAAGGGTGGATTTATATTGACCACATAACAATTGTGATGCTCTTTTTATTAATATTTGTAAAAAGCTGTGACATTCTCTAATTAAAGGGATATGCAAGTACCTGGTGGTGTTATTTGTCTCTCAACCACTGGCATTTATAAGGCTTCAGCTTTTGCCCAACTCCTTGAGATGGTGTCTGACAGAAAAATGTATCTGGATGACAGGGAGTCACACAGTTTACCTCTCCAGATGAAGAAACAATCTGCTCTCTCCATGTCCAACAAGACAAATGTTTGCCTGGTTTGTTCTTAGTGATCTTTAGTATTATAGATGTTACAATCTTTCCAGTAAAACCACTACAGTGATTATCCATCCTTACCAGTATTCTTCTCCTTGATGTCTGAATACTCATTGCTGCAAAAGAGAGGATTTTCTTCTTCCTCCCTCTTTCTCAACATTTTTCTAGGCTATCCAGACCCGGTGGATATCTTGCTTTGTGGACCATTTTGATTGCTCTCCGCTGGAGTCTCCAGCCAATCAACATTGTTGTTGAAGTCTCAAAAATTGGAGATGGGGTTATAATAGAAGCTTTATTAAACAGACTAAAGCAGTAAGATTACTTCACGCACAGTCTTGCTGTCTATATACTTGTATATATATCCTCAGTGTGATTGCTCGACATGATGTTATTGACTCATATTCAGCTCCTGATTAAACCTAAGACCCACAGTCTTTTACAGGATTTCTACCCAGACAGTAATTACATAGTCAGTATTTGCAGCTGATTATTTCTGGCTAAATGCAGTATCCTGCATTTGAACCTTAATATTTCTTAATAAGAAAACACTGCAAGACAGAAAAATTAAGTTCTGAGAAAGGGTCAGATATATTAGTTTTTGTTGTTTTTGTTTTTCTTTTCGTTTTCAGTTAGCACATACTGCTTGCTTTCATTACTTTTGCTGGTGGAAACATTATTTCATATATTTATTAATTTCAAAAATAGTTGACTAAATAAAAAAATATTGAGTAGTAAGGTCATTATTCAAAAACCGAATATCTTGAAACTATTCACAGAAGTCTGGTCAAAAGGCTGCAGTAGAAACAGAGGCATTTGTATGATATACTAATTTAATACTTTCTTAAGTGACCAAATGTCCTGGTTCCAGTTAGGACAGAGTTAAGTAGCTCATAGTAGCTGGTAGGGTGCTATGTTTTGGATTAGGATGAGAAGAGCGCTGATAACATGCTGATGTTTTAATTGTTGCAGAGCAGTGTTTACACCAGGCCAAGGACTTTTCGGCTTCTTGCTCTGTCCTGCCAGCGAGCAGGCTGGGGGTGCAGCAGGAGCTGGGAGGGGACAGACCCAGGACAGCTGACCCAAACTGGCCAAAGGGGTATTCCATACCATCTGACGTCATGCTAAACAATATATAGGGGTGGCTGGCCGGGGTGGGGGGGCGGCTGCTCGGGAATAGGCTGGGCATCGGTCAGCGGGTGGTGAGCAATTGCATTGTGCATCACTTGTTTTCTTACACATTATTATTGTTAATACTATTACCATTATCACTATTATTATTATTATTGTTATTATTATTTTCCTGTCTTAATAAACTGTCTTTATCTCAACTCACAGGCTTCACTTTCCCGTTTCTCTCCCCCATCCCAGAGAGGGAGGGGGGAGGGTGAGCGAACGGCTGTGTGGTGTTTAGCTGCCAGCCGGGTTAAACCACAACACCAAATAACTATTTATGAACTCCTTTCCACTGCTTTTTATGCTTGAAATCAGCTGGACTCAGTTTTGTACATATCCAGTTTGAACTGTTACTTAACATTCCTTAAGACTAAAGTAATTAGCTACAGTTTTGTAGAATTATGGAAATGAGCTGATTGCAAAGAAGAGAGATTCATCACACAGCCTTTAAAGCAACAACACTGGTAAAATATATTGTACTATTTTATTTTTTATTATTATTATTAATAGGAGGAGACTAAGAGTACCAAAACCAACCAACCAAACAAACAAACCAAAACACCCTGTAATATAATACATTAAGGAAACATTTTTAACTGCTCAGCCTCATCTTTGATTAGCTGGCAAAAAACAGATACATACAACTGGTTAGCTATTTTTACACGGAAAACACATGATACAATATGAAACACTGATGTAACCAGAATTGTCAATCAAATATGAAATGGAGCTGTACAGCAAAAGGATTAATTCAGACATTAATAGTCAAGAGAAAAAGGCTTGCTTGCATCCTGAAATAGGAGATTATTAGCCATAGCAACATAAACAAACACTTTTTGACGCATCTATTTTCTTGTTAGATGAGATTATTAACAAAACAGTGAAGCAGATGAAGACATAGATTACACTGCATTTGGCTTATTTTCAGAATCATTTTTTTGTTGCTAATTTCTCTTCCAAATGACATTCTTTGCTAAAAGAAATGGTCAACAATTCAATCATCATGCACATGTACACAGCATACTCTTCACTGCCGGACTCTTGTTCTGTTATATAGTGCATTTGAATAAAATTTATGGAGATGTGAAATCTGCTTGAATGTGGTTGGAATGAATGTCTCAGAAAACACATTCAACAGTAAGTATTCCAGATCACAAGGAAAACTTTTCACCTCTCCTTGCAAGCCACATATATTGCACTATTTATGAAAACAAAACAACAACAACAAAAAAAGCTGGACATTGAATATATTCCTTTATCTTCATACTATCTATCTATCTAGCTACCTATTTATTTATTTATTATAAAACTGACCATAGCTTTGTTTCTGTGATCCTAACTGTCTAAAGCAAACAGAAACTTAATTATCAGCTACAGCTGCAGTGAGGCAAAATTAGGACTCTGGTTTTAAGAAAAAAAAAAAAAAAGCTGAAGAATTGTATGCAAAATTGTTAACTTATTCTTCTGTACTTTTTATAATATTAATCTTAAATCTTTAATATAAACATAAATATAATATTAAAGAAATTGTGATTGTCTTGGTGTATGTGATAGTAAGGAATTTTTATTCTATGATATGGTTTAATTCGATGCCTGGTTTAACCTCCACAGTAGTTCCATTCCCCTGATTTGCTTACTCAAGGTCTTTATTGCCCTATAACCTGCATTGTCACCCCAGGAGCTAGATAGATTACATTTCATAACTGTCAAAATATGTAGTCTTTCTTCATTTCCTATTTATCCAGTGTCACTAAACTTTCATTTCTCCATAGACTCAATGTCATTATTTATGAATTTTGAAGTTAGAACACTGTGATACTAAGAGTATAATGTTTTAACTTATCTTATGTAACTAGAGCATAAAGACTTATTTCCCTGGTTTTGAAATCTACAACACTTGCCCTTTATATATGTTTTAATGGTAGTCTGGTTGGAAACAATGAGACTACCTGGTTTGTAGTCATAACACATTGCACTGACAGAATTAATGTCCTTGGAAGCATGGGTCTCTCATGAGTTCAAAGCGTTTGCTTTTCTGCATGGTCAGGTTTTCTATTTTTATATTGTAATCGTAAGCTGCAAATATTATATACATACACGCATATATATATACGTACACATACATACAGATTTTATATACACACATTAAAAATACATACACATTTATACACAAATATATATATATGTCTGCATTCCATCAGTCAATTACATTGCATCTTTTATTATTTGTCTGTAGCTTATACTCATTACTAGTTGTTATTACAACATAGCGTACTAGAGCAATTTTTTTTTTTCCTTCACTAAGCTTTTCATTACTTTTTAACACTGAGAAATATGTTGTGAGAAGTTCCTTCCAATCTCTGCTGGAAGTTTACAGTGCTATGTTGGACGAGGCATGTAAACCATACCAGTTATCCTGTTCTAGCATAGGTACCATTTTCATTTTCCTCCTTACAACCATCAGTTCTGGTTTCCTTTCTGGCCATGGTAGGAGCCATCCCTTTCCTCAGATCACCGGCACAATGTACTATGGCAGTAGTGCATTTTTTTCCAAGTGTGAGGCTCAGGAGAAATCCTCAGATAAGGTTGCTATGGCATTGCTGGACTGTTTGCTCTTTATTGTGAATGCCATGCTTGAGTTCCCCTTTTTACCTTTATTTGTATAATTAGTGGTTAATTTACTGTAATTTAATTTTCAACAATGTATTTAGACTTTGCACACTTCATTTAAAGGCTATACCTTTATTATCTTCAAATCCATGTACAGATATCTGCAGGGAATGGGAATATTTAAAGGCATCTTTCTCAGTATTGATAAGGGCATAGAAACGGGTTATTTTATTTTATTTTATTTTATTTTATTTTATTTTATTTTATTTTATTTTATTTTATTTATTTTATTTTATTTTATGTTATTTTATTTTATTTTATTTTATTTTATTTTATTATTTTATTTTATTTTATTTTATTTTATTTTATTTTATTTTATTTTTTTCTGTAGGCACTAAACCTCTCTATAACCAGAGCATTTTGTAAACATCTGCACTATTAAATAGCACAGCAGAATTTAGTGACCTCATCAGGTGTTATAGGCAACTACAGCAAGTCCCACCAGCCCACTGTTCCTGGTTGTACCCCAAGGTGACACAGTATCCAGAAAGAAACAGGACAAGGAAACTGACTCCATCACTAGGCAGAAAGGCCTGTCTTTCAGCTGATGAAGCAACAATAACAGACCTACAGGGATTTGTTTGCTACTTTTGCACATGAAGGTGAGGTATCAGGAGGCTTGTTGCTGACAGGAATAGGGTAAAGAGGGAAACTTCTTGTAGGTAACACTAGTTGCAGAAGCTGCCCTTGGTATCTAGAGTAAGAGTTACCAGAACTTAATTCAGCATCACTGCAGATGGTAAAAAAGGAAAAAGATTGCTTCAGTAACCTGAAACAACAACAAACAAACAAACAAACAAATAAACAAACAAACAAGCACTTCATTAGCTCATCCATTGGATTTTACTTCTACACACTCTGACCAATGCATTAGTCTATACAATGCATAGAGCAAACTGACCATAGCCCTGTTAGGTGTGTGGGGTCTTCTGACAACTGGAAAGCTTTTAACATGATTTGAATTGCGAAGGTAGAATTTGCTTACAGCTTTCCTCCTTTCCCACCCATAGTTAGATGACACCAGCAAGTACTGTATATTAGAAAAACTTGTCCAGCTCTTTTGCAGTGTTTTGCAAACTAACAGTCAAGATCTTGCCTAAACATAAAGTCCTTTATTAAATGATAGTTCTTTAAGGTCTTATTGAATTAACAAGGACTTATGGTGTTTCACATAATGGCAGTACTGAGAATTACTGGGAAAAAGGAAATTTCTGAAGGCAATATTTTATGGTATATGTTATAGTGGTTCACATCTCTCTATACTTAGAAAGGGAGTAGATTTCTGTTGAACTGTCTTATATAAAATGAGGAAATACATAGTTGGCTTTGCCACAATGAGTATAGGATAAAGGTGATGAAATTATTTAGATCAGAAACTATATGTAGTCTTAAGCGTATTAGAGAGATGGGCAGTTTTGTTGGTATCAAAACAACAAAACAAAACTGAGTATATAAATTTAGATGTGTATTATATCTTGTTAACATTTTCCTCCTCCCCATCTTCTGAATCTGGAATGCTTATGGAATGGAAAAATGGCCACATCTGCAAAAGGATATATTGTGTAAAGAACCGGGAAAGACTTTAAAAGCCTGTTGTTTCTATTTCTTGCCCATTTCTTCTTCCCAGATTATTTTTGTAAATAAAATGTCATTGCTGTTTTCTCAGTTTTTCAACACTTATTTACTATTTTAAGCAGATTTTGTTTATTCTATCTATTTAGAAAGCAGTAAGAATAGTTAAAATCAATCAGATTTTGTAAGTCTGACCAGTAGGAGATGACAACTAGAAAAGGTGACCATACTGAATTACCTTAAATATCTTGTCTGTCTCTGATTTAGGCCAAGAGCAGATATTTATAAAAGAGTAGGATATCTGGTATTTGTAGAATACATCTTCACTATTTTGTGCTCTCCAAACATTTTGTGGTTCTCTGGTTTTTGGAGACAAAAGTTTTAGAGTGAAAACCACTGTGTTTAACACCCATCTGTCAATCTTATCTTTCTTCCTGTCAGTAGGATTACTCCTCAGCAGAATAATTGCGTGCCCTGAGATACCACTTGCTTAGGCAGCTAACTCATTCTTTTGGCAGCAATGACTTGGGGGGGAAAATAAACAAAACAAAATAAAACAAAATAAAATAAAATAAAAAATAAAAAATAAAAATAAAAATCTTCCTTTTCTGTAGTGAGGACTTTGCCCAGACTATGGAAAAGAACAAGTATAGTAACCAAATTAAAGCAGTCTTAGAGGAGGTGGCAGTGGTCCTGCTCTTTCACTGATGCATCAGAAGAGCCTCTGTCACGCTTATAGTATCCCAAACTCTCTAAGAGTTATTAGTCATTACGTGTAGCTCTCCAATGAGTTTTAATGTAGATGCAGCCTGTAAAATTCAGATCTGCAAAAGCTGTTCAAAGTCAGAATGGTAGTTTAGAGCTCATGTCTAGTTTCAACACTGAACAGCTGTCATTTCAGCCTGCAGAGCAGTGAAAGAAGAAAATCCATTCTCTATAATAAATGTCCCATCCATATTATGACTTTTATCCTGTCTTCTCTTATGAGGAGATTTTGGATAGTGTTTATGTGTCATAACGGACAGATTATCACTCATATGTCCTCCCCCATACATAGCTGTGAAGTATTTAGGTGTGTATTTGCATATCCATAACCACATTAAGAGAGATGAGAAACACGACTCATGAGGGACTTCTTAAACCAACAAATCCATTCCCTACAGCACGGCAAAACTCTGGACTATCCCTAAAACTCACTGATTGATGTTAACTATTTAGTCTTGAAGAGCTCCAATGAAGGTGATCGAACAATCTCCCTCTGCAATTTATTCACTAAAGCTTAGACTGTTCTTATAAAGATTTAGGTCTTATTTAACATATTTCCCTTTCTCTAACTTCCCAATAAACCTAATAGTTCTCAGTCAATGGAGACTAAGAAAGAAGCATCTCCCAGCATATTTTGTTAGTCACCATACCTCCCCTCGGTCTTTATTTCCTAGATGGTTTCTTGCGGGACTGGTTTTGTAAATGCTTAAACTTTGTTGTTGTTGATGACGTTTTTCTCTGAACTCTCTAATTTGTCTGTTATTTGTCAAATGTAATGCTTAAACCAGGGTAGGACTCCAACTGCTGTTTAATAAACAATAAGTAGCACAGGGAAATTAACTCACTTGGTTTTAGATCTATCATTCTTGATACAGTTTAATACCCTTTACCATTCATTTTCTTTCTCCCCTCCCCCCCCCCCCCCCTTTTTTTTTTTTGGTATGAAAATGTTACTTTTTTGAGTCACAAAAGCTTTGTCATCCATCACAAACTCCTGTCCTTCTCATTACTTGCCTTGCCTTCTATGTTTGAACACATGATTATTCTCATGCTTTTAAACATCAGTTACACCTTGTCCCTATTGGGGAGGATTTTTTGTTCCTTCTAGCAATTAATTAGTTATTAATATAGCTATTAAATTAGTTATTAATATTTTATTAATTCTAGTTAAAAATTATTAAGAAGTTGCCTCTATGTGTACACTCTAAATATTTTATTTTTTTCTTGCAGCTTAAAATAAGTTTGGTTTAGCATGTATTTTGATATATCCCACACCATGGCTAATAAAAATATTGAATGGTTTAGGAAGGACTCCATGAAGAAACTCACCTGACATTTGTGTCAGCATAACATCAGATAGGTTAATAATTTTTAAAAATATTTTATTTTATTTATTTATTTATTTATTGATCAGCTGAGAAACATTTAACTCCTTCAATATTTCTGTTGACTTTAACTGTAAGGCTCAAAAACTAAAGTAGTTCAGTGTTAGCAACTTGGAATCTCCTTCTTTACTGTTGCTAATCAGCTGAACAAATGAAAATATGGGGCCCTAAATTGACTATTCTATCAAAGCTTTCCTACTATTTCTAGCAGGTAGAGTTCTGAATCACACCTGTATCAAAGTAGAATCAAAACTTCTGTGGCTTGTCGAAGCAAGGCATGAGATGGGATTTCTGATTCTTTTGCATGTGTGCAAGAGGGAGAAAGACTGGCTGGGGAGAGAGGAAATTTGGAAGAATGTGGGGAAAAAAAGATACGTGCTGGCAAGTTTTCAACTGTTTGTTCAAAAATGGCAGGTGCGTTGCTCGGGAATTTCCTTGTGGCCCAAAGGTAAAAATTTGATTGATTTCACTCCCTTATACTCATTTTCTTTTTATCAGATTGCTTACAAACTTTAATATTCTTGAGGAATGATAGACCACAAAATATCCTGTGTTGTACTAAAATCCTTAAAGGAGTTCATCCCTTTCACAGACATCTTTCTTTCTTTCTTTCTTTCTTTCTTTCTTTCTTTCTTTCTTTCTTTCTTTCTTTCTTTCTTCCTTCCTTCCTTCCTTCCTTCCTTCCTTCCTTCCTTCCTTCCTTCCTTCCTTCCTTCCTTCCTTCTTCCTTTCTTTCTCTCTCTCTCTCTTTCTCTCTCTCTCTCTTTTCCTTCCCTCCTTCCTTCCTTCCTTCCTTCCTTCCTTCCTTCCTTCCTTCCTTCCTTCCTTCCTTCCTTCCTTCCTTCCTTCCTTCCTTCCTTCCTTCCTTCCTTCCTTCCTTCCTTCCTTCCTCCCTCCCTCCCTCCCTCCCTCCCTCCCTTCCTTCCTTCCTTCCTTCCTTCCTTCCTTCCTTCTTTCCTTCCTTCCTTCCTTCTCCTTCCTTCCTTCCTTCCTTCCTTCCTTCCTTCCTTCCTCCCTCCCTCCCTCCCTCCCTCCCTCCCTCCCTCCCTCCCTTCCTTCCTTCCTTCCTTCCTTCCTTCCTTCCTTCTTTCCTTCCTTCCTTCCTTCTCCTTCCTTCCTTCCTTCCTTCTTCTCTCTCTCTCTCTCTCCCTCTCCCTCTCCCTCTCCCTCCCTCTCTCTCTCTCTCTCTCTCTCTCTCTCTCTCTCTCCCCCCATAGGAGGCCACTGGCTTTTTCTCTTGGTGACCCTTCTATTAATAAATATTTTAAAAATCATACATAGCAGAAGAAAATACATCACAGGAATTTTTAGTATGCATTTAGTCTTCAGTTACATTTGCAGTCTTCCTGTTATGATATCTAAAACTTTACAGATATTATAAAGGCAATAAAGGCAGCACAAAAACAAACAAACAAACAAACAAAAAAAACCCACTCTGGCATCTCTGCAACCGTATGGAAGTTCTATGAGCTAAACATCTACAAAAACAAACAAACAAACAAACATAGACTTGGAAAGGATCCTAAGGAAGTTTACCCCATTTCTCTGAAATAGGATTATACAGATCCAAGTTCATAATTTTAAATGTCTATACCAAAATTGCTCTCATTTTCTTTAGTGAAAAAAATGCGAGAAAATGATTATATTTTGAATATAATCTTTCATTTCTTTAGGACCATACTTCAATGATTCTGGAGACAAATAAATAAAAGTATGACACCTGTCTTTCCTGAATGTACATATACATAAACATTTGTACTCTACTACTGATAGTGCTGGCCTTCTGCACAAGTGTTACACAGTAAACAATAGAACATATACTAAAACCTAAACTATAAAGCAGATGGACTATATACTGCCTTCTGTTTGGGGAAAACACTGAAAAAAAAATAAATATTTATTTTAACTTGTTTTTCAGTGAGGTAATTTTCAAGGTGTAATAATTTAAGAGACAGTAAACTTATATGTACATTCACTGTGGTAGAGGAACTTAGGAAAATATTTGATGCATCCTAAATCTTGTACTGTCTTTTGTTTTATAGACACTGTACTAAGTATATAGGTCAGAAGAGAAATAGTAAATTGTTCTCTGTCTTTGTAGTCTGTCTGCTTTCAAACAGACAACATTCTTCAGATGCTTTGCCTACAGTATCTCATCCCTTGTGCTACCGAGCTGAAGAATTTGAAACTGCTGAAAAGTGCAAGGAAAAGGATGCATTTATGGAAATATAATGACAAGTTTCTAATATTGTTATTATTGTTATTATAAATATTCAAGAAATAGAATCAAAGGCAGGCACTTAACTATCCCTAAGAATTTGGTCTTTCTTCTTCTAAGAATTAGTGGAAATTATTCGTATGTCCAGGCTTCTTCTGCCATGTCTAAACATATTCTGGCACTCAGCCTTCTATGCAGAACCTTACACTGTACAGTCATTGTCCCTTGGTGGTGGTCTTTCAATATTCTACTGCAATCTGTAATGTAAACACCCATGGTAACTTGTGCTGCTACTATTGCTGTTTTATGACTTCAGGGAGAAAATATATATACATATCTTTAGCGCCTGTCCATCGCTATAGTATTTATTATTATTATTATTTTATTTATTTATTTGTTTGTTTGTTTGTATTATAAAATTTTAGCCTCCAAGAATTGAAAGAGATATCTGGTTCCTGCAAATTAACTTGAAATTTCCAGACGGGATTTTTTCTTACATCCAGTAAACATTCAGACAACTTACCGAAGATATCAATCATCTCATTGGCTCCTGCCAATAATTATGTTGAATAATTATGTTATGAATTATATATAATATTAACTGTTTTCATGAGTGTCACTAAAAAATGACCAAAAAAAAAAAAGTGTCTCCTCGGGCTCCCAAGAAAAGGCCAAATCAGCCTTTAGTAATACGAAGCAGCAGTGCTCACTATAAAAAATTAAGGAGAAAGCTGTTGACTTCAACAGACTCTATACAGGCCATTACTATTTCCTGAGCATGAAGATAGCTCAGTGGCACCAGCATCATTTAAAAGAAATTTCAGCAGACATTTTGCTCAAATGTGAAATATTACCATTTTCAGACTTGTGAAAGTGGAATTTGGGCTTCTAAGACAATAAGTATTTTTGAAAACATTATTCTTAGTTCTTAAAGTGTCAAACACAGACGTTCAACTTGTTTGTATATTTGATACACTCAAAAAGAAAAACAAGTGGCTTGTTATATGAAAGTCATCTGGCAGTCTATTGCTGAGCTAAGATTTGGACTTATATATTCTTTAAAATAATGGTTTTGTTTGTTTGTTTTAACCTGTTTTACACTTTTCTTACCAGTTATTTTATTAAAATAGAGATATGTACAGAAAACACATGGTTTGTGTTCTGTAATATTAGCATTGGATTTTTGTTTTTAGTAAACATTCAAAAGAACCCTAACAGCACAATGAATATTTGCAGATATTTGTCTATGCTTCAATTTGATTGTCATAGTTTTAATATAACTTAAAATGATCCAGAGCCTAGTTCCTAGGATTGTTGAAGCCTGCAGCACAATCTTCAAAGAGGGAAATGTCATTAAAATAAGTCTAGTACAGAAATCTCTGAAAGTTTTTTCAGAATAGAAAAAAAAATATGTATGTTATTCAAAATGTCATTTCTTGCTGAGATCAACTTTTTTTTTTTTCTTTTCTGAACAACAGTTTCAAATTCTTTACTAGTTTGTCTGTAATTGATGTAAAGCACTGCCAGCAATCATTTCTGCAGTATTTTCTTGACATCCCCAAGCAGAGTTCACTGTGACCAACTGGCCATTTTCTGTCTTAAAAAAAAAAAACATCTCTTAAAATGGTAATCATATTAAAATAATTATATATATATTTTTTCACATAAATGAAAGCTTTCAAAGTCCTTCTTTCTCAAATTTTCTGGTAAGCTGCCATGTTATTTTTAGTGATATGATAGCTATATTCAGTGTTGAACATCACTGTTGTCAAATGTACTGATAATTCCTCTGAGGTCAGTGACAGAGATTGTGTCTTGTTGGTAAGGAAAGCAGACGCCTTGGGCATGTTGAAACTGAGAAACTGGATTCTCCTAGGAGAGCAGCCACATGAGAACTCTGAGCAGTTACCTCCCAAGCAGGAATAGGTGAACCGATTTATAAGAAATGAGAACTGACACCTTTGCTTAAAACTAGTGCCAAGCGTGGAGAATAGTTTGCAGAATTATGCATGACTTTTTTTTTTTTTTTCCCCAGTCTTGTTCTTCCATTTATGTTTTTCTCTTTTCCTCTAGGCAGGTTTAGAATAGACATGTATCAAGGAAAAATGTCAAAATGCAGATTCAGATATGGATATTAAAGGTATAGGTGACCATAATTTCACTCTTAGGCTTCTGTACCAAAAAAAAAATGATTAAACATGCAAGCATTTACTGCTTTACTAATCCACTTTTTAAAGTTTTCTGAGATTCCTTTCAAACATTTTCCAAAATATACTTAATGTTTCAGTAATTGCTTGAAGGAGCTGGATATTTTGTTTATGATCCAGCAAAGTTCAGGAGACAGATGTAGCTTTCATCTGCCTCAGAAACTAGATCTGAGTGTGTGCCGAGGAGCTTTGCTGGAGTGCTTGGCATAGTGAGGCTGCCCGTGTCATTGCTCCATTTGTGCAAGAGAGAAAGAGTTATGAGAGGCTCTATGTCCTCTTCACCTATTGTTTAGTCCAAAATAAGATTAAAGACAGATTCCTCTTCTCTTACCTACCCCGTGGACTCCCACTTTTCCTGCTAACTGTACCAATTTCCAGCACTGCACAGATCTATTTGAAAAAAAATAAATTAATTAATTTAAGCTTATTGACATTTCTTATTTTCATACTAGAGTGAGTATAAAACTAAATATATATATAAATATATAAATATAGATATATATAAATATAGATATATAAATATAAATAGAGCAGTATAAAAGATGAAAACACATAGACTCTTGTTATTAACTTAATTCTATGATGTGGTAGACAGGATTGGGTCTTATAACAACCAAAGGATGATTCATTTTGATAAAAATCACTGCTGGCTTGAGATAGCTTGAGATATTTACTGGGGTGGATCATTTTAAACAGTTTCAGAAAAGTGGGGAATCTTTATCTGAAGGTAGAATTCAAAGGAAAAGAAGGAAATGTATTTCAGATATATTGTGAGATTACAGACATAGGGATAGATAAAGAAAAAATATAAGGACTGGAGAGAGGAAAAAGGAAACCATACAGGGAAGGCAGAGGATATCCCGTAACTACACTGTCTTTCATACATGAACAAGCAGAAGACTATTCAAAGCAAGAGAAAAATATAAACAAGGTTTTCCCCAAGAAAATAATATATTTAAGAAATAGCATTATTCTGGGTGAAACACAGGTTAGAAGTGAATCTATCCTGTTGATGCATACTAATTCAATATTATGTTTGTAAATCATTTTCAGTGCATGTTTCTTAGGTTGTTTCTAGGATTTTGAAAATGAACAAGATTAGTTTTTCATGGCTTGATGTGTTTGTGAATACCTGCACAGTACTCCATCCAACGGACATGTTTTATCAGTTGTAAAACAGGAATGTACTTTCTTGTGAAAAATGGGACTTCAGAGACAGCTCCATAAGTAACTGCTGAATTAACTATGGAAAGTGTCTCTTAGAATTCAGAAAAAAAAAAAAAAAGAAAAAAAAAGAATAGTTTGGGTGATGAAATGTAATTTAACAATAAAAGGTGGTTTTAGTTTCAGGCATGAATAAAATTGATGATGAAAGAATCTCAAACACAGATTGGAAAAAGGGTAATTAAAAGATTAGTGTAGTATCATTCTCTTTTTCCATCCTGACAATCTTGGAATTCCTTTATATGTTGTTCCATCTCTCACAGTCTGACAGAGAAAGTGTATCATAGGCAAAACAAAGTGTCATGGACAATAAGAGATAAACATAGAATTATGGCCATACCTACATCTCATAGAAAAAGGATTATTTTTTTGATTTGCAAAGGAAACAGGATTTAGTCGTGTGTCCACAAAGGACAATTCTTTCAGATGTAGCCTGGGAATTAATAGCAGGGAACATCCTAGATGCTTGCCTCTTATCTCAGAAAGTAGAAACTCAGTTTATAAATAAATAAATAAATGTAAGATTTTAATCTTTGTAAATCTGGTTCCGTTTCCACAGGATTGCTAGGGAAGAAAAAAAAAAAAAAAAAAAAAACCACCTTCCACTGCTTGTACAGAGTTTAGCTTCACAGCTGCATAATTTAACTTCGCACTCTTTCATTTCAATGCATTGCGTTTTTTCACAGCAGTTCCTTTTCTTTTACATCTTGCACTCTTTTACTGCTGAAACAATTGTTTAAAATGTTGTTAGCCAGCTAAACAGATTATTTGAACAAGAGAATTATTTAACATGTTTATTTTCTCCTTTGGGTTTTGAAAACAAAAACAAATTAAAGATTGATATAAAGAATGAAATATAAAGATTTTATTTAAGGATCTGGGAAATACAGAAAATATGAAGTATCACAGCTGAATTCTGAATTTGACTCCATGTTTTAACCGTTTAAGATCTTTCTTTATATTAGATCTAATTAATATTATAATGAGGTTAACCAATATATCAGGGATGTTTTAATGTTGACATTGAAAAGATGATTGATTACTCTAGGTAAACATTTATATTTGTCTGGTTGTATTTGTGAAAACTGAGATATCTATATCACAATACACTATTTTTGGAGTGGTGGTGGGGGGTGGGCGGAGCTTGTAATTCCATTCCTTAGTTTTCCCTAGAAGCCAGATGGATGTGGGATGCCTGATAAACAATGTTTGTTAGGGTGGGTGTCATGTAGGAGTTTGGTTAGTAAGAGGTTATGGCTAACCTCAGCACAACAGCAATAGCTCTTACCCTTCTCTAGGGAATTTATTCAAATTTTGGAGGCTCCAAGTCACAATGTTGTTATGGATCAGCTGCTGTGTTGGTACAGGAGTTACTGGAGAACAGTAGTTTTTAGTCAGATTTATGAAGGCAAAACTGGCACCAATTTTATCTTTTCTTGTCATGACAGGCTGTAGACACCTGAGGTTAAGTGACTGTACCATACCTAAAGAAAGAGACACATCTGAGACCCAGATGGGGCAAAAAACTGCAGGAGAAACCACAACATTTATGTGCGAGTCAGGAATCTTAATTTTTGCTCATTATGAAATATATTTTCCTATAACTAAACATGGATTTTCTTCCTGCTGTTCCGCCTCCCCCCCCCCCGCCCCCTTTTTTTTTTTCTTAAAGTGAAGGAAAACTACATAGAGGTGAAACCAGAAAAAAAGTGCTACCTCTACAATGCAAGGAGCACAGTATGTTAAGGAATGGCTTCCACTTGTCTCAACTTTTCAGGAAAATGATAACATGCATGTACCTACCCATGACACACACAAACCTTCAGAGCTCTGGAGCCTCTCAAAATCTTTTGACACAGCATTTTGTTGAATTTGTTTTGTTTAAGAGTAAAAATCATATTGAGAAGAATGTCCTGAAGGAGAGCGAGATATTCAGTTGGAGCAACTGAAAATAGACCTTGTTCCTTGTTAAGATATTATTTAAAACAATACATGATTAATTCTATTGCATCTTTTATTTGAGATAACTAAGGTTCTGTAAGGAGAGGAGTAGATGGAAACAGGCAATTAAACCACTTGTGGGAAACTCCATAATAAAACATGAAAATTTTAAGTATTCAGCAAGACAGCTATGTTGGAAACTGAGAGTTTCCTTTGAACTTTGTCTTTTAACAGAGAAAGGAGATGGGAAATAAGAGTTCCATCAGGACCTCAAAAGTTCTCTGGTGTGTTTGTACAATTGATAAGGCCAATAATCACTTCCTGATTTTTCATGTTCCTTTCTTTCTGACAAACTCCTGCATAGATATATGGTACAGCAAAAAGTGCCTTTGCTACTACAGTCACCTCCTTCTCTTTTTTATCCAGGAAAAAGACTTTCCTGGATATTTTTGTGTTCAGTTTTTCCCATTCAATACAGTCTCAGGATAAAACGCCTGAAGTCTTCAGCTTCTCAAAATTTGAAATATGTAACAGAATAACATAAAAAGTTGTCTAATGTTATGTGAAGTGTTGTCACAAGACAATTGGCTGAAGTTCTTGACTGCTGCAGTAAGGAATTTTGTTTCTAGGACAGAGCAATTTCCACCTAGGCTGCTATAGGAAATGAACTCCACTAAATTAATCATGGTTCCTGGGATCAGGGTCCCCATTTTTTTTTTTCTCTGAGTCTATGTTAATTCAAATTGGGTGTAGCTAAGAACCAATTTTCTGCAAGCCTTTGTACTATCAAGTCCTCCCAGCCTAAACTGGGACAATAGCCATCTTCCAGGTACAGCTTCAGCTATTCAGGAGAAGGCAAAATATGTTTTTGTTGTGTTCTTTCTTCAAGCTCCAACCCAAATGTCTGAGAGTTAGAAGAGGCTTGGCTCATCCTTCTTTACTAGCCTCTCTGTAGTTGATCTCTTCCCTAATATCCGATGAATTCTCAAACCAATGTGTTCTCTCTGTTGGTTCTTGTAGTATGAATTACAGGAACTTTATGTGTTAAGAAGCAGAGGCTGCTTTACTTCAGTCTCAGTTGCCTCCAGAGAAGAGAAACATGCTCCACTTCTCTGTTAGGTGCTGTACGTGGAAATCTAATGGTCAGAGCTAATATTACTGGGAAAAAAAAAAAAAAAAGAAAGAAAACAGACCAACAGGCTGTCTCAGTCAGGAAGCAACTCGTCGCTTATGCTGTTATTCACCATAATTGCCTCAGCCTGTTGCTACAGCCTGATGGTCCATAATGACCTGTTTCAGGAAAGACATTCCTACCTGTCAACATTATTATTAGCCCTGGAGATGGCGGGTGACATCTGTATGTGTGTAGAGCCAGATATGTAAAAAAGCAAACAGAAAGGGAAAGAGGTAGAAGAATTTAACTTTTATACTTAGTGGAATGGGAGAGACAATTCTCTTGGGATCCTCTTTTAGAGAGCCTTGAGCTTTCTCCTTTCACTTTTTCAAGAGAAAAAAATAAATTCTAAATCAAGTTGCTAAACTAGACATAGAGAAGGTGAAAATGGTCTAGTCACATTTTTCTCCAAAACAGCAGCTGAAATATTTCAGTTTCATGAAAATTTTAAGGGATCTGTTTTGTACTGAAGATATGAGCCATTGTTTAGTAATGAATGCAATCAATAATGCATGTATTAACACAAAATATAAAAGTGAACATACCTGCAGATAAATTCAGAATGGATGTTTACAGTTGGAGAGCCATCTTTACAAATTCTTCCTGAGGTCCTCTTCATAATAAATAAGGTCATGTGGATTTCTTATTCAGTATAAGCTTTAGAATAAAATGTTTTAAGAATTGTGTTATAGGGCTTTTTTTTTAGTTTTGTTTTTAAGTACAGGTAATCAAAGTTGTGGGAGCCTCTTAGCCATACTCAGTCTCAGAGATTTCACCACTTTCTGAGAAATGGCAATATTAAACTTTGCCAAATCACAAGAGGGCTAAGTATTACAGAATAAAGCAGGAGAATATTGATTTGCCGTAGGCATTCTGTTTAAACTCCTACAGTAGGCACCACTTAGAACATTTGAGGATTTCAAATGTTGTTATTCAAAATATAGTGTGTTTTGACTTTATCATGAAAAAGAAAGGATTCTATTTTGTAGGTCTCTGCGGGAAGGGAAGGGAAGGGAAGGGAAGGGAAGGGAAGGGAAGGGAAGGGAAGGGAAGGGAAGGGAAGGGAATGAGAAACTTATGAGAGAATAAAAGAGAGGATAGGAAAGTAAAGAACAGGAGAGGTCTGTATGCTGTCATTTTTTTTCAAATTTATCTTTGGAAGGAAATCTCATTATGACCACAGTTTCTGCTTAATAACTGTATACTCTTTGTCTTATTAGTCACCATTATTTCTCTGTTATTTAATACTGAGATCTCTTTTCCTGTCCTTTTTTTTTTTTGGCTCAGCAGGCTAGAACTGGCAACATTTTTTCCTAATCACAGAAAATAAAAATCTTTCTCATAAAAGTGATTTTGTTTGAATATTGTTTATATAATAACTTCCTTAAAAACAAGCCATCCATAAAATAATATTTTTCTTACACTACTTCATTTCTTAGTACTGAACAAAGCTTTTGAACTTGTTACTATTTATTGGTTGCTTTAGTGTTCCTGTGTTAAATTTAATTAAAAAAAAATCAGAATTTTAAGGATTTTGTTCCTGAAAAGTAAACATATTCTTTCTTGATGTTATAGCACATTTTAAAATAAATATTTAAAAGTTACTCAAAATTAAATTTAAAGCAGAATCCTAGATTGTTTTTAGGAAAGAGTGAGGATAATAAATAATAATTAAACAATACCAAAATCTTGATTTTGTCTTGAAACTATTAATATCCTAGTGGTACATGCTGAAGTTGTACTCTCACGTGTTGGTTTCCCTTCCATGTTTTACCTTTCAATAGGGAAGTGTTATTTACCATGTTTGATGTACTGCTTGTTTTTAAAGATGAAACCATGACCACTGCTTTCTGACCATTCAAGAATATACAAGGGCATAACAAAAATGTACGAGAAGCTTATTTTCATCATGTTTCTGCAGAAATGTGCAGCAAGTAACATCTTTGCTACATACTGTAGCTGAAGGTAGAAAAATAAATATTTAACTCAGTCAAATCTCACTGTCTGTATTTGGGCACAAATCTTAAGCTGAAATCTAGGCTTCTAAAGTCATTATTTAACAGGACTCTAACATACTACTATACTACCTTTGTTATAGTAGTTTTTGCCTTTTTAGGCATTAATTTCAGACAGCAATTTCTATTTTTTTTTTTCCTTTCTATGAAACAGAATTTTAATTAAAAACAACAAACAAACAAACAAACACGTCAGCAGATCAGTTCAAAGAACAGAATAAAGCAGAGGACTGGAGAGAACAGGTCTTCAACTCAAATTTGGACTTTCATGTCATCATCAAGAGATATAAAAATTTTACTGATGTACAGATCTGCTGAACCAAATTCCAGGGTGAATGGTTGGAACTTAAATACCAGAGTCCTTGCCCTAAGATAAATATTTTTCTTCCAGGAAAGACAGGCACAACATTATTTTGTCATTGTTGTGCCACAGCCCTGTGGCCAAAATCTAATACAAATTTAATAGGAAACTAACTTTTATGATTTTTAATATAGTTTGTCGGCTATTTCAGTCATACCAGCAAACAAATTTGTGCTTATTGGCTATTGTAAAGATTTGATGGCAAATGTACTGGTTAGTGGTGGCAGTGGTCTCACTGAAAATTTCCGTATTAAAATTCCTTAATTTTCCTTAATTTTCCTTAATTCATTAATTTTCCTTAATTCATTAATTTTCCTTAATTTCCTTATTTCCTTAAAATTACATTTCCTTAATTTTCCTTAAGTTTCTTACTAAAAAGAAAAAAAAAAAAGTGAAGTGAAGAGTAATTCACATGGAAGTGGTATAAATTTAAATTTCCTAGGACTATTCATAGGAATAAATGTTTTGTTTAGTAGTAAATTCAGGATCAAGGTGAAAAATAATGGTATTGTTTCTATACTTACTTTAAACAAGCACTTAAACTTCCCTGTGGAAATAAAATGTTACAGCCTCAATACTGAGATGTTTCTTAAAGACATGTCACGTTAGATACAGCAGAATAAGCTTGTTTCTTATACAAAAAAAAAAAAAATACATTTTTTTTTTTTCTCTTTAAGACAAGTGGCTTCTTTCTACAGAAAACGTTTCAGTTTAGAATATGGTAACAGTGTTTGAATTGCCCTTCAGGTGCTTTAAACTTTGGTAGTGCCTCAAAAGATTGCCTGATTTAACAAACATGTTAACCATAATTCACCACTGTTTCTGATAATACATTTTCTGTTTACACCAGTTTGAGGTCTATCCAAGTTGGCATATTGGGGTGGGGCAGAGCTCTGTGTGTGTGTATGAAAATACTTAGTTCCTTCCTGCAGTATTGTTTCTTTGTCCTGCAGGGCATTGGTGGTGACTGCCTCCTGCAAGGTGGGCTTCTGCATGTTTCCCAACCTGAACAATGCTCTAATTACCTCCACTCAGGCTTGGAAGTACAGTAAGAGCAATGGAGGTGAATATATATTCTCACATTATTTCCAAAGTACCTGTTAAGCTGTAACAGGAGGAGCAGAGAGTATCGTTAGCTACTCCCGTAAGGTGGGGTGAGGAATATCATGGATGTAATCATGGATATGCGTATATTTACCTTGGTGGCTGTGCAGAACCATGAAGATAGCTCATGCATGCACGTGTTTCCTTGCTTTTATTATGTTCCTTCTGCCATGAACTAGAACCAATTATGTGGTCACTCAATGGAACTTAGCTGCCAGTGTCTCAATAGGACATAATGGCTCAATCTTTTCTTGTCCCAAACTACACACATGAGAGACAAGGATCACAAGTGGAAATAAACAGATCAAATGGCTAGACATTGGCAAGAACAATATCACACCTGGGTTTCCTGACTCTTGTTCTTGCTTCTGCAGACCTGTTCTTCTCAACAATTAAAAACTAGTCCTAGTCTCTCTCTCTCTCTCTCTCTCTCTCTCTGTATGTATGTATGAGACATATGGGAAAGGGGAGAGAGAGAGAGAGAGCGAGCGAGCGAGCAAGGCAACCATAGCAGTTCTTGTAAATATGGATTTAATGTTAACATATAATGCAGAACAGAATAGAATGGGAAGTCGTTGTTAGAAAGTGTCCTGAAATATATGTAACAAACAAGTGTATACAGTAAAAGGTTATGTATTGAAATGCTGCTGACAGAGGAAAGGGAAAGGGGATTAGGTGAGAATTACATTAAGATCATGAACTAGCTAACTGAGATGACACAGGAATAATAACTGAGAAGAAACCAAGACAGAAACACCACAGTGCCACAGTAGTTTATTAACATATGTGAAAGAATTTGTCTGAGCTATTAAGCTACAAAGGGCATGAATCCTCAATTAATTTTTCCATATAGCTTTAGAGGGGCTTCAGGGCTTGTCCAGATCATTAAGATTGCTTTACAGGCTCATAACAAAAAGATTATGAAAAAGACAATTTTCCAAATAATCCAAGACAAATTCAGAGTCAGATCAGGCAAGAAGCAAATATTAATAGCTCCTGAATAAGAAAAGAATTGATACTTTTCCCCCTTCCTGTTCAGAAACAGGTTGAAAATCATAAATGCTTTCAAAACACTTTTTTTTTTTTCCACTTTTTTTTTCTTTTTTTTCTGGCCATAAAAGAGCAACACATTCAGCTACGAGCACTTAAATGGACTACAAAAATAATGCATTTTCATATGGGAGAAAAGGGTATTTTCTTTCTCCATGCACAGTTGTGTTTTGCACAGGTTAACAGCCAACTGAATGTTTTATGTTGCTTTATGTTGTTATATGTAGCAAGTCATGTAAGTGCTCACCATTGACTGAGCCTAGGCTGCATATGCCACTGTTTGACTGCTACATTATAAAAGGACGAAATGATTATTATTTTGAATAGACCTGGGACTCCTACTGTGCATATACTGTGTATATACTGTGCCACAGTTAGTGGCATACACATAAAACTGAGATTGTAGGAATATTCTGTGTCACTATCTTAGTTTATGGTTCAGAGGAAAAACTTCAAAAGAATTTAAGATTTGTTTGAAGTAACCTCTTAAAAAGCAGTGACCTTTGTCATGTAAGAAGACTATTCACAGTTTTCCAATATTTTCTCTGCTATTTAAAGCAAAAGTGTGCCTTTCACACAGTTCTAGGGTACTCTATGACTACTTCAGTCTCAGTGGTTTCAATCCTTCTCTTGTCCATGGATGTTTCTTTTTTTAGTTATAAATAGTATCCATATTATCTTGAGTGTTCACTTGATGTCATCTCCATGTTTAAAAGACTTTGTATTGTAAATGTTTCCCTTCCTCAGCCCTCCCTCATTATTCTTAGACAAGACCTACTGAACTCTGTTGGTATTTTCTGATGAAGGGAATGCATCTGAAGATGGATGCCAGCATAGAATGAGCTTGTATCATATTTCTTCAACACAAGGTAATATGTTTATTTAAGTGTGGGAAACCTTTAATCGCTTATTTTTGCAGATACTTAATGATTGAGCTTGCTGCCTTGGTGTTTTTTTGTTTGTTCATTTGTTTGTACTCTGTGTGTGTGTGTATGTTTATTTGTTTGGTTTTGGCACACAGTAAGTATATGCTTGCTTTTTATCTACAGCAAAGTAAAGCTGTCTTCACAGAGCTTCTGTCCCCCTTCCCATTAGACAGCAGGGTAGTCAGGGCTTCCCGCTTTAGACTTCCTTTGGTGCTCCTGAAGAAAGGTGGTCTGCAGGAAGTGGGAAGAAGACTGCAAACATTTGACTGCCGGTGGTCATTCACATCTGTACAATTTGCTCAGGGTTCATAGCAAAGTTAAAACTGTATCCTGACTTGGGAAGACCATCCCATATCTCAGCCAGAAAGTGGTACTGGGAGTTATTGCTGAAGAGAAGGTAAGGAATTCAGCATATGACATATGGCAGGTGACAAGTTAGTGCTTCCCAAGAAAATAGATTTTCAGTTTAGAAATTTTTTTAAAGAAACTTTTCTCCCAAAAACTACAAGCTGATATACAATGATCATCACCTTGTTATTTTGTAGAATAGTTTCTAGTATGTTTCTCATAGTTCAGGTTCTATATGTTGTAATTATAAACATCTCTTCAGAAGAATAGTACTATCAACAAACTTTACTGTTTACAAAGAAAACAAACAGAAAATATGAAAAGACAAAAGAAATATTGAAAAAAAAAAAACCCACAACATATATATACCAATAACCAGGGAAGTTGTTTGGGTTTTCCATTCATATTTATGAAATTCTTCATAACTACACTCCTTTGAATTTCTCTGTCATGGTATTATTTCATTAACAACTGAACCTGGTCAAGGCTTAGTGAATCACTGGAGAAAATGGAAAATTTATCAATTATATTTTTTTTTAAGCTCACAAACTGCATGCTAAATTTGTGCATATTAATTTTTGTTCTGAGGTTTGAGGTTTGCTCAGAGACATTAAAATGTCAGAAAGAGCTGCTGTTGTTTTCTCAGCCTTCTTTTTGTTCAGTTAAAATCAAAAACACAGTACTTTTGAAGTTGAAGCATATTATGTTAGCTTATGGCATATTATTTCTTGTATGACAGAACACTAGCAAAGTGACTAATGCTTGCACTACATTTTAATATATTTGCACTGATTTTGCCAATAATACAAATTATATTCACATATCTCTAATTATAATGTACCTAAATCAAGTGTAATCTGTCTTTTTCTTTTCCAGTGTACTTCCAAAGAAAAAACAATTTTTAACTTCAAACTGTTTTGTATGGCCTAATGTAAGCATTTGCAGAATGAATTAATGAAAACATCTTTGCCATTTCATGCATGAGTCTAAACATCTAATATTTGCTTTTGTGCTCTATATCAAGTCAAAGACTCATAGTTAACTTATTCTTGAGAGCTGTGAAGCATGTATTTTATCACATTAGTTTCTGATAAAGTTCAATCCTGGTTTTCAGTCCTGTTATCTTTATTTGTATCCATAGGACTAAGCTTTTACACTTATTCTTACACTTTATGTGGCTGTACAATCTATGGAAAAAGCCACAAGGGCTGGGAAGAAAATGATCCTTTCTTTCTGTAATACAGTTACCAATACTGTATGCAGATCCTGTGGCTGCTATAGAAAATAGGCAGTGGGTGTATATAAATGTGGACTTCCCTGTCATGATGCTAAACACATACCTACTTACAGTCTCCTGGCTATGATCTCAAGATCACAGAACTAGTATCCTCTTTAGTTGTGAAAGCAGGACAGATTTTGATCAAAACCTCTCAGTAAGAAGGGTCAAAATTTTGAGCAGAAAATGGAAAGAAATAGACAGAATCACAGAATGGTTGAGGTTAGAAAGGACCTCTAGAGATCATGGTATCCAGAAAGGTTTCAAGTACCTCCAGAGAAGGAGACTCTACAGCCTCTCTGGGCTACCTGTTCCAGTGCTCTGTCACCCTCACTGTAAAGAAGTGTTTTCTCATACTCATATGGAAATTTAAAACATTTAAAGAGCACTTCTTCCAAGCTCAGGATTGGTACATCTCGAAGAGTAGGCAATCAGGGAAGGGGGGCAGGAAACCTGTGTGGATGAGCAAGGAGCTCATCAACAAGATCAAAAGGAAGAGGAAGGCCCATGAAATGTGGAAAAAAGGCCTGTCCTCTAGGGAGGAGTATAGGAGTGTTGTCAGGGCCTGCAGGGACACGACAAGGAAAGCTAAAGCCCACCTGGAGGTGAAGCTTGCAAAAGAGATAAAGGATAACAAGTTTTTTTTTTAAAGTATGTAAACAGTAAAAGAAAGACTAAAGATAATGTGGGTCCCCTGCTGAACAAGGGGGGTGTCCTGGTAATGGGGGATGCTGAGAAGGTGGAGATACTGAATGCCTTCTTTGCTTCAGTCTTTGCTTCAAAGATTCTCCCCCAGGACTCCTGGACCCTGGAGGGAAGAGAAAGAGTCTGGGAAGTGCAGATCTCCCCCCTGGTTGACGAGGGAGTGGTTCGGGAGCATCTCTGTGCACTCAACACACATAAATCCATGGGCCCCAATGGGATGCAACGATGTGTGCTGAGGGAGTTAGTGGAGGTGATCGCCAAACTGCTCTCTATCATCTTTGAAGGGTCTTGGATAACAGGAGAGGTGCCTGAAGGCACCTCACTGGAGGAAAGCCAATGTCACTTCAAGAAGGGCAAGAAGGAGGATCTGGGAAACTACAGGCCAGTCAGTCTTACCTCTGTCCCTGGAAAGGTGTTGGAACAGCTTGTTCTGGATGCCATCTCCAAGCAAGTGGAAGAGAATGTTATGAGGAGTAGTCAGCATGGATTCACCAAGGGGAAATCATGTTCGACCAACCTCGTAGCCTTCTATGATGGCATCACCAGCTGGGTAAATGGGGGAGAGCAGTGGATGTCATCTACCTTGACTTTAACTAGGCTTTTTATACTGTCTCCCAAGACATCCTGCTAGCAAAGCTGAAAAAGTGTGGGATAGACGAGTGGACAGTAAGGTAGGTTGAGAACTGGCTGACTGGCCAAGCTCAGAGTGTGGTGATCGGTGGCGCAGATTCTGGCTGGAGATCTGTGACTAGCAGTATTCCCCAGGGGTCGGTGCTGGGTCCGGTCTTGTTCAGCATCTTCACCTACGACCTTGATGAGAGAATAGTGTCCACCCTCAGCAAGTACACCAACGATACAAAGCTGGTAGGAGTGGCCAACATGCCAGAAGGCTGTGCTGCCATTCAGCAAGACCTGGACTGGCTGGAGAAATGGGCAGGAAGAAACCAAATGAGGTTTAACAAAAGTGTAGAGTCCTGCACCTGGGAAGGAACAACTACATGTATCAGTACAAGCTGGGGGATGACCTGCTGGAGAGGAGCACTGTAAAGAAGGACCTGAGGGTCCTGGTGGATGACAGGTTGACCATGAGCCAGCAGTGTGCCCTGGTGGCCAAGAAGGCCAATGGGATCCTGGCGTGCATAAAAAAGAGCATGGCCAGCAGGTCAAGGGAGGTGATCCTCCCCCTCTACTCTGCCCTGGTCAGGCCTCACCTGGAGTACTGTGTCCAGTTCTGGGCTCCCCAGTACAAAAAAAGACAGGGATCTCCTGGAAAGAGTCCAGAAGAGGGCAACAAAGATGATACGAGGCCTGGAGCATCTTCCCTATGAGGAAAGACTGAAGAGACCTGGGCCTGTTCAGCCTTGAGAAGAGAAGACTGAGAGGGGATCTTATCAATGTTTACAAATATCTTAAGTGTGGGAGACAGAGGGATTTGGCCAACCTCTTTTCAGTGGTTTGTGGGGACAGGACAAGGCCCAATGGCCACAAAATGGATCACAGGAAGTTCCACACCAATGTGTGAAAGAACTTCATGGTGAGGGTGATGGAGCACTGAAACAGGCTGCCCAGGGAGGTTGTTGAGTCTCCTTCTCTGGAGATATTCAAGGGCCGTCTGGACACCTACCTGGGCAACCTGCTCTACAGAACTTGCTTTGGCAGGGGGGCTGGACCGATGATCTCTTGAGGCCCCTTCCAACCCCTACAATTCTGTGATTCTGTGATTCTGTGAAATTCATGTTTTTCAGTCTGTGCCTGTTGCCTCTTGTCCTGTCACTGGACTCCACGAAAATGAGGATGACCCTATCCTCTTGACACTGTCCCTTCAGATATTTATACACATTGATAAGATCCCCTCAGTCTTCTTTTCTCCATGCTAAACAGGCTGAATTCTTTCAGCCTCTCTTCATATGACAGAAGCTCCAATCACCTAATCATTTTAGTAGTCCTCCTCTGGACTCACTCCAGTAGTTCCATGTCCCCCTTGTGCTGAGGAGCCCAGAACTACACATAATACCCCAGGTGTGGCCTCACCAGGGCTGAGCAGAGGAGGAGGATCACCTCCCTCGACCTGCTGGCAACAGACCTCTGAATCTACCACAGGATACTGTTGGCCTTTTTGGCCACAAGGGCACATTGCTGGCCCATGGTTAACCTGTTGTCCACCAGGACTCCCAGGTCCTTCTCTGCAGAGCTGCTCTCCAGCAGGTCAACCCCCAGACTGTACTGGTTCAGGGGGTTATTCCTCCCTGGGTGCAGGACCCTGCACTTGCCTTTGTAGAACTTCATGAGGTTCCTCACCACCCCACTCTCCAGGCCTGTCCAGGTCCCTCTGAGTGGCAGCACAGCTCTCTTCTATATCAACCATTCCTCCAGTTTTGTGTCATCAGCAGACTTACTCTTTGTTCCATTATCCAGGTCATTGATGAGTAAGTTAAACAAGACTGGACCCAGTACTGACCCCTGGAGGAAATCACTAGCTAAAGGCCTCCAACTGAACTCTGCACTGCTTGCTGATCACAATCCTCTGAGCTCTGCCAGCCTGCTCTCTGAGTCTCAGCTCAATCCATGTCAGTGTAGATGAGTATCTATCCTGCATTTCCTGAGCTTGTCTATGAGGATGTTATGGGAAACAGTATCAAAAGCCTTGCTGAATTCAAAGTAGACAACATCCACTGCTCTGTCCTCATCTACTCATCCAGTCATTCCATCACAGAAGGCTATCAGATTGGTTAAGCATGATTTCCTCTTCGTGAATCCATGCTGACTACTCCTGATCACCTTCTTACTCTCCACATGCTTGAAGATGACATCCAGGATGAGCTGTTTCATCACCTTTCTAGGTATGGAGGTGAAGCTGACTGGCCCGGAGTTACCTGGGTCTTCCTTCTTGTCCTTTTTGAAGACTGGAGCGATATTGGCTTTCTTCCATCCCTCAGCCACCTCTCCTGTTCTCCACAGCCTGTCAAAGATGATGTAGAGTGTCAAAGCAATAACATCTGCCAGCTCCCTCAGCACCCACTGGTGCATCCCATCTAGGCCCATGGATCTACGGGTGTCAGTTTTGCCTGAATGATCTCTTACCTAATCCTCCTCGACCAAGAGAAAGTCCTCCTTTCTCCAGAATTTCTCTCTTGTACAAAGGCTCTGAGATTCCTGAGTGCTGGTCTTAACACTGAAGGTTGAAGCAAAGAAAGCAGACTTTTTTCCTGCTGTTGGAAGAAAACAGTTCACACAACTATCTCTTCTTAATATTCTCTATACAAAGAAGATACTGAATTATCAGTAAACTGTAGCTTGTTCTGAGTCTTTGTAAGCAATAGAAGTTTCAAACTCATGAAAACACTGTTAAGGAAAATAGAAATCCAAATGAAAGTCAGGCATTTAAAAGCTTATTTTATTCTAAGTTTTATGGGTGGTCTGTTATGGGAACAGGTATTTTGGGCATATACCAGCATTATCTTGTTTTTGTCTAGTTTTATTTGTATATATGTATTCATATGCAAATACACATGCATATATACTTTTGTAGTAATCAGTGGGCTGACACACAAAGCACTATAAATAATATCAGCACTTTGTTAGATACGAACTACTGAAATATTTACAGCTCGGTTTTGACTACACAGTTGAAGAATACTGAAAAACTCCGTGTGATCTTGAAAAACATTATTAATTATAACCACAAGACAAGTTTCTATATGACATTACAATGCACTGCGGGTTGTTAAATAGTTGATGGGCACTTAAAAAAAAAAAAAAAAGATTAATGAGCAGCAAATACTGAATAAATGGACTGTACTTTGATTCCAAATCTCAGTTTACACTTAGGATATACTGTAATAATCTAAACTTGTCATGCAGCCATGAAAGTGCTAAAAGCTTTCAAAAATAAACATATCCAGATGACAGAAGCCACTTTACTCTGAGGGTAATGGATCTCAGTATTAAATACAGTAACATATCTATGATAAAACATATGGAATATATTTTCAAAACCAATCACAGTGCATTGTCTAAAGGTGTGTAAGCAAGATATAAATATCTCAGTCTTGTTAGATGAACTTTTACAGACTCAGGGCTACAGTTACAGAATCACAGAATCATAGAATGGTCAAGGTTGGAAGGGACCTCTGAAGATCATTTAGTCCAACCCTCCTGCCAAGCAGGATTACCTTGAGCACATTGCATAGGATGGCATCCAGAAGGGTTTCAAATATCTCCAGAGAAGGAGACTCCACAGCCTCTCTGGGCAACCTGTTCCAGTGCTCTGTCACCTTCACTGTGAAGAAGTGTTTTCTCATATTATTGTGTTTCAGTCTGTACCCATTGCCACTATTGCTGGGCACAACTGAAAAGAAACTGGTCTCATCCTCTGACACTATTCCTTCAGATATTTATACACACTGATGAGGTTTCCCCTCAGTCTTCTCTTTTCCAGGCTAAACAGGCCCATCTCTCTCTGCCTGTCCTCATACACAGGTGGACACAATACTCCAGGTGTGGCCTCACCAGGGCTGAGTAGAGGGGGAGGATCCTTGACCTGCTGGCAACACTTCTCTGAATGCACCCTCTTAACACAGTTATTGCCTCTGTGTAAGCGTAAACATTTGTGTTTATAAGGAGGATACTCACATCTGAACAAATTGTAAGCTCTCTAAGAATGTTCTTTGGGAATTTAGTTTAAATTGTTTTCTTGAACTGTTGTATAAGGAATTGTTCTAACCTTGTTTCTTGTATATTTTTGTGTTTTACTATTAATAGGAATCCCATACCTAGAGTGAAAGGAGTGTATCCATTTGCCTCTCTTCAGGTGGGCTCTGCTCCTGCTAGAAGCACTATTTCTTTGGATACAGATTCTCAGGTTGTTTCTGGGTACGTGCTCACTTCTGACCCAAGCAAAATCACACTCAGAATGTTCTAGTGATTTTAATTGTTCACTCTTCACTTTGTTATGATTTCATCATCTTTATATTTAAACTGCTGTACTTCTCTGAAAAGTGGCTAGGTAAAAATAGTTCTACTTAACACAGCTCTACTTCCTCTGGGTATTTGGAGCTGCTGACCAACATAAAGGTATTTTCAGATTTACTCCTTTTAGCCCTGCAGAATTAACACAAGTAAGATTGTGATATGAGAGAATGCATTTATTTCATAGATCCACTGAAAATTTTTCAGTTACTTTTCAGTTAAGTCATTTCAATCAGGACTAAAAGTAAAGAAGGAAAGCCGTCTTTGATCAAGAATAGAGTATGGAACTACTCTGAACTAGCATACATTAATATAGAGTACCAATGTTAAAATTGCTCTTAGCTTCTCCGTGCTCCCTACGATGTGATTACTAATGGCTTGATGGCTCAGATAATTTTTTATTATAAGAATTCTCCTTTAGTCAGAGTCTTTGGGGTTAGGTCCTTGCTGTTACTGTCTGCAGATTGAAAAATCTGCTAAACAGACTCTTCCAGCTCTTCCAGTTAACCCTGTCTGAGTTATAAATGGGAGCCTCTGTCAGTCTTTTGGTCACCCTATATTTGGAAAGTGTTCCTCTCTGAGCAGCTGGATTCTTCATTTTGCGTATCTGTTTTGCACTTTAGGATCCTCAGTCATGTCCTCAATTAAGTTAAATTGAGAAAGCTGTCTTAATTTCACTGAATGATTGGCCCAAGTTGCTACATTTTTATATACTTGTTACCATGGTACTCAGTCAGGTAATATTAAGTAAAGTCTGAATGTTGTTGGAGAGAAGCAATATGTTAAGAGAAATAAATTGTAAAGATCTAACTTGTTCAAGTTCCAGGGAAACTTCAGAAGTACTTGACATTCAATGTTAAGCTTTCAGTTGCAGGATCCATATTTGTTCAAATCAGGATAAGCACTCTAGGGAACTGAACACATGATTTTTAATAGCAGACTTACTGCTATACCTGCCATTTCTCTTTCTGCAAAGTAGTCTTTAAAAAATAAAACCAAACCCAAAAATCACAGTTATTGTAGAAATAATATATATAACAGTCAGGACACTCTTTTTCCATGTCCTTTATTTGTAAGTAAACAAAATATATTTTTATATTTCCTAATCTGCTAATGCTTTGTGGTGTCATAGGTCATGGAAACTGCAGCAGTGCCCAAGCATCAAATACTGTGGTGGACCATGAGTAAGATCAACTAGAAATTTCTTGTACATGTAAGCAAGACTCCTTTTGCTCTGCCATCATTAAGACAAAGACACTTGTTTGGGGAAGATAATGAAAAAATATCTTCTCCCCATAAACCTGGATGAATAACTTTTTTCTCTCTGTTGCTGTGGGTGGATGATTCACAGAACTATCTTTCAAGGCATATATTGAAAACTTTGCTGCACTGGAATACTTAAAAGTGTCAGCATGTTTCTAGGTAAGTGCAGGATGAGCACCAAGAAAATCCACTGCAAAGGCAGTGATTAGAAATATGTCTACAGATTGGAGTGAATTTTTAATGACAATGTACTTCTGTCAAACATTTTACAGGATCCTCTTTGGAAATTTACACTATTCAAGAACACTGAGTATCTTAAGTTTTAAAACAGAAGTGCATACAAAATCATATGTCTAACATCTCCTTGGACCCTAATATCACTGAAAATAACACAAGTTTTAGCAATCACAGCTGATGATACAGTAGAGTGGAGAAAAAGACATACAGTACAGTAAAGAAAGCACAGGAGCTAGGAGAAAAATGACACTGAAGATCTGACCACAAAAACAATCACAAAATGCACAAATGGGCATTCCTCCCATACAGCCTTTCTCCTTCCCACACTCTAGACCTATATATCAAGACCATGTAGTTATGGTAGTTTAAAAAGAAACCAAAATCAAACCAAAACAAAAAAAAATAATAAAACTAAAGACTACTCAAGTATATGATATATCTCTCTCAAATAGATTTGCACTATATAGCAATTTCTTCTGAGGGAATGAGAATCAAAAAGGAAAAATGAAATGAGAAGGAAATGAAGATAAGTAATTGGAGGGAAAAAAATAGATGTCATGAATTGAAAATTAGCTTTTCTTTGAGGTGCTGACTCAGATGCATAGCTTTCCATAAAAGCTATAGTAAGAATAAAAATAGACCAGAATTTTAGTTATGAATAATAATAAAAAAGACTTTTATTTGCTTCATGTGCTTCAGAAATACCCAATTCTTCAGTTTATGAATAGGAAAATAGAAAATCTGTGCTATTCTTCTTTCAGATTTTGAGACTTAGTCTCATATATGAAACCTGAAAATAGAAAATGAGACATATCAATATCTAGCTCGCTTTACTCCTTCTTTACTTATAATCATTCAGATGGATAGCAAAATAAATAAAATTTGAATGAAAACTGGGATGTTACCTATAGTCATTTTTATACCAATGATCAAATGTATAAGTACCAGACCCTTTCTTCAGGATTCATTTAAGAAATTTATCCAAAAAAAAAATTAAAAAAAAATACCAGTGCACATGGATGGTAAAGAAAATAATCAAATACATTGCTAACATAAGGAGTTGGGCAGTAGTAAATTGGTATCTTTTGCTGTTGTCTTCAGAATGTCAGGATTTCTTATACTGTCTGTGAAATATATTTTGAGAATTTGTTTCTTCATTTCCAGTTTCTGAATGTTCTCTTCTGAGAGTTCACTAGCATTCTTCAATCGTCGCTCCAGCTCTTTCTCCATTACTGTGCAGAATTCTTTTTTATCTTTAATCCACAATATTCTTTGTCACTTTTACCATCCTAATCACAGATCCTGTTACACAAAGGATGTTGGGACAGATTCACCTGCACAGAGGGATATTAGCAGGGCTCATAGCTGATGGCACACAAAGACTGTCAGTGGTGAAAGTTACAAAGAGAGAGAGAGAGATGGAGGGAGCAAGAGAGGAAGGAAGGGAGAAAGAGAAGAGGAAGAGAATAGAGAAAAAATAAAAGTGAAAAAGAGAAAATAGAGAAAAGAGAAAGAAAAACTCTCCCTAGTAGCTAATCAGAAAGAGCAGTGATGGGTCCAGTGACAGAGCAAAGAAGACCATCCTCATTTGTGTGTCCTTTCCTGTCTGGTTGGTGTTGATGGCTAAGGCACTAGAGTACCGAAGGACCTATGCAACAGTCCTTTGCCATTCTTACAAAAATATTTAAACGCCTTCATGTCAGAAGTTTGGTCATTCTCACAACTGCTCACCCAAAGGGTTAACTGCTCCAGAAGAGAGACTTTTCCTTCCTAGTGGCTCCCAGGAAGGCCTGCCTTCAGGAGTCTTCAAGACCGCAAGTAAGACTATAGAAAAGGTCAAGAGAGCTGGGGCTGTTCAGCCTACAGAAGCGAAGGCTCTGGGGGGACCTCATTGCAACCCTTTAGTACTTAAAGTAGACTTATAAAAAAGATGGGGAGCAACTCTTTGCTCAATTAGATAATGACAGGATGAGAGGGAATGGTTTTAAACAGAAGGAGTGGAGATTTAGATTAGAGGTTAGGGGGAAATTCTTTACTCAGAGGGTGGTGAGGCACTGGAACAGAGAAGTTGTGGATGTCCCATCCCTGGAGGTGATCAAGACAAGGTTAGATAAAGAAAGCCCTTAGCAACCTGATCTAGTGGGTGGCATCCCTACCTATGGCAGGGGAGTTGGAAATAGATGATCTATGAGGTCCCTTCCAACCTAAGCCATTCTATGATTTGGTCCTGTTGACGAAGACCCCTAAGGTCTGGTAAAGCAGAATATCTTCCATCTGTTGTTGACTTTGCTCACTTTCTGGTGCTTCTGTGATAGATGTTTTAAAGTAGTTTTTTTCCCCATAGCATATTTTTATTGTACCAGAGATTACAGACTGATTTCCATTGTAGCAACACAGTTCTATTGTGTTAGGTGCAGTGTGAACACAAATAGAGATGATTTTCTTAAATTATTCAGAAAGATTAGTCAAAAAAAAAAACATGGCTTGCAAGTTTACTTAAAGTTATATACCCTATTTCATCCCTTCTTTGCAGATGGTTATGAAATAATGTCTTCCTTTGAAATGGAATCAATGTTGGATATGATGAGGCAAACACTTTCTTCCTGACATTTCTCATTTCTTTAAAATATCATTGCGGGGGGTGGGGGGGGGGGGGGCGGGTAGGAGAAGAGAAAAGAAAAATAAAATCAAAGTGCTAATTGAATAAAGTGAGAAATGCTGTAGTGTTCTAAAGTTCTGATATTATCTGGTAAGTGGGGGTAGCTTTTTCACTGATTGTTCTTTTCTTTTCAGTACGTGTATTTTTTAAAGGATATCCAGTATAGCTGGATATTACATTGTCAACAAATCAGTCATTCACTGGGAAACACAACTCAGAGTCAAATATACCAAATTGTTATTGTACCAACTAAGAGTGACAGAGCATTCTGAAATGTGAAAACAGCTTATAAGCATTTGCCATAAAAATCCAGTTAGTCAAAGTCGCTTTTCCCTACAAGTAAGGTGTTGGAACACTGCGAAATAGCAGTTCTATTTTTGGCTGACTCAGAGAAGGGATTTGAATTAATGTATCCTGCCCAGAAGAACACCTGAAAAAGCAGGCCACATAGTCATTTTTATGCTTTGCTCTTGTCCAATGAATATTTAAATAGTCTGTACAGAATATCATGAGTCTGACAGAAAAGGCTGAGGAAGAGCTACATCTACCAAAATATATGGTACTGCTTTAGTAAACTTTGTGTCCTGTAAATGGTCAGATCCTTACACAAGAAAGGTCTTGACCCCATGTATTTCATACTTTTAACTGAATTCTCTGAGCACAAGATTATTAGATAAAAATGTAAAATCATGATACATGTTACTATCTGAAATGTGGCTTCTCTGCTTCTTATTTCAAATATACTGAAATAAAATATGCTGCTTAAGACTGAACAAAATATTTTGCATGAACCCCAAGTGACTGGGTTTGTTTTCAAGAAAAAGGAAAAAGAAATCTAACTGCCTGAATGACAAAAAAAAAAAAAGACCCCAAATTAAATATTTATATTTTAATCCAGCCTTGAGATAAAAGGATACATCTCTTGAATGGCTCTAATACATAGGTCTGATTTAAAGAGCTGCTGACTATCTCCTCTCTATTTGACTTTAACCCAGGTGCACTGGTAAAGGCTGAGATATGCTGCAGCTCTGAGAATCACCTCTGGAACATTAAAAAGCTGGAGGCATAAATGTCAGCAAGTTTAAATAAACAAAGAGAGAGTTATGCTAATTTACACTAGAAAGATCTCAGTATAGAATTTGTTGCCAGGCCCAGGGTGATGTTGCAAGGTCTTCTTACTTCTTATTTTCATTTTATATAGTAAAGGAATGCAGTTAAAAATAAGCAAGCTAGCCCATAGCTGGTGTTCATGTCTCAAAAGTGGAAAAAAAAAAAAAGAAAATAAAAGAAAAAAGAAAAGGCTCTGTGACTTTTGTCATTCTAAAGTAAATACTCAGTATTAATTATCCTACAGCTATCTGAGACAGGTACCTCTTACAGGAAACTAAATAAATAAATGAATAAATGAATAAATAAATAAATAAAGTATTATAGCTATCATAGAGAAATTTGAATGTTAAAACCAATTTACCTGTAAGTTAAATTCTATCTTCAGTTATATCTAAGTCAAATTTTGGACCTACTACTCTGAATACATACTTAACAGAGTACATACACAACAGAAATAGAAATAAATTACTGTGAGTGTGTCAATGCAGTTCATTGCTAATTTATATGTCTGATTAGAGGGAGAAAATTATGCCCCTAACCTAATCTACTGGACCTCCTAAAATCTCAACTGTGGTATACGCGGCACTGAAGAATATGACATGAACAAGCAATGTACCTTGAAGAAATTAATATAATGAAAGAAATAATTATAGTGGCAGAGGAGCTGTTTTCAAGAGAATGGGGGTTGGGGGGAAGCATAAATGCTAGACATCAATTTAAAATTTATGCAGTGAAAATCAGATTTTTTATGTGGCTTTGTATCCGATATTTATAGGACTTAAATGTTTCTCTATATGAAACTTTGCTCACCTGTTTTATACAGAGGAAGAATTACCCACAAATGTTTTAATATGATGAAAGGAGTAAAAGGTATAGAGGATATTGGGTAGGATCTAGTCCTGAAAGCACTAATCTGCCTGTTTATCTAATGCAAAGCCGTTCATCTCTGGAGGGCACTGGGAGGTACACATGCTGCTGAAAGAGATGTTGAGATTCAGGAACACAAGAGAATTGATGCTTATGAAGATGACAGCTTGAGTGTCTGGCTGCTGCCTAAAAGCAGAGCACAACTGCTTAAGTGTCCTGGGTTAAAGCCTTGTCTTATAAACTGTGTTGGACAAATATGAGACAGACTCTGCATGTGATGTGATGTTAGCATATCCAGAAAAAAAAAAAAAAAGTCTGAATAATTAAGTCTAAAAGATCAGAAGAGAGCTACTTTAAAGCACTTGTGACTTTGTGAATGTGACTTTGAAATGCAATCTGTTAGGACAGAAAGTTGCATAAATACTTCTAATCAAATAGAGCTTGTATATCTCTTCCTTGATTTTTCTTAATTAACAAAGGAAAATTGAATGAAGATTTTAATAAACCCAAGACTGTCTCAGCTCTTTCCTTACCCTAAATAGACAATCATGAATAGATAGAGAAAATCAAGACCCCTTCAGTTCCTTTGTCTTCTCAACATTAGTTTCTTCCTAATATTTATTTGGTAAATTCCAAATATTTCAGTATGGATTCCAGTGCCCTCTGTTAGTGATCATTCTTCCTATCCTGCTGCTTCTCTTTTACCTTTTTCACTACAGAGATTCTTATAGGCATTCCCATACACAAAAGCTATTTATTCACTAGCTAGAGAATTTCTGTATAGCTGTCTAGAGCTACATGTGCTAGGCATTACCTGAGGCATTACTAGTCCTCAGGCTCACTGCCTCAGACTTTAGAAATATGAATCAACCCTCTACTCTTCAGGAGTACTCATTTTACAGACATATTTGCATGTCCCAGAAATTCTGTATTTCCATATAGGAAAGGTTAACTCTAAACTGTGGAACTTGGAAAGATCTTTCAGAAATTGGATCTTGGTTCACATTACAGATAAAATGTGATTGGATATAAAAAGCACACTTGTTTATATACCATCTCAATGTGTATTTTATTCATTTATTTATTTTTACATATTAATTTCCTCTGCAACCCAAGTTCTGTCAGTATGCAGGGAATGACAGAATCCTCTTCATCCTTTTGCTGGAGAACTAGAGAACATTCAGCTGTAATCTGAGAAACCACGCTCAATTATTTATATCACAGATGACAATGTTACCACTTTGAGTTCTTTTTCTAGAATACCTATCCCTATTTGCTGTTTTGAGAATCTATGCAAAATGGTCATTCTTGTCCCATTGTTCTTTCCCATTTCCACTATCCTCCTGTCTTTTTTTTTTTTAATAAGCTTTCTAAAATAACCTGCTATTTAATGATAAAATCACTCCAGTAGTTTGCAAGATATGCCAACAAAGCACAATACCACAGCTGAGTATGTTGTTATTGAAGGATTGTTTATTTTGGATTTGTAGCAGTTTTGTCATTGCAAACTTCAAAAGGTCAGCTTTGTCGCAGTAAGAAAAAGGGAAACTTTTGTAATCACAGTCTGGAAATACTTTTTCTTGCCCCTTTTTATTTTTACAATAAATTTCTTTCTCTCAAGATTCTGGGGACAAATATTCTCAGGTCAAAGTCTGAAATAACTCACTGGCACAACTATTGCCAGCCGCCTCTTCTGGTAAGCTTACCACATGTAAAGCTGAAAGCTCATGCATGAAGTTACAAATGAAGCTTTAGACCCTAACTAAGTGTTAGAAAACAAAAAGTCCTGTTGACAAATCTATATTATGCACTATTCACTTTGCGCCAGGGGAGGTTTAGGTTGGAAATTAGGAGACATTTCTTCTCAGAAAGAGCAGTCAGGCTTTGGAATGGGTTGTCCAGGGAAGTGGTTCAGTCACCCTCCTTGGGGGTGTTCAAGGAAAGGTTGGACCTGGTGCTTAGGGACATGGTTTAGTGGGTGACATTGGAAGTATGGTGATGGTTGGACCAGATGATCTTGAAGGTCTTTTCCAACCTTAATGATTCTATGGTTCTATGATTCCTCAGATATAACAATAATTCAAGGTTCCCAATAATAAGAGTGGAAAAAGTCCAAGTTTTTCATGATCACAGATGAAAAAAATGTACTTGAACAGTTACTTGAACAAGTAAATGGCAAACGGTGTAGAACAGATATACATGGCAAATCATGTCAGAAATAATATTTGTAAAACAAAAATGCTGATTGCATATGTCCTGGTTTTGGCTAGGATAGAGTTAATTTTCCTCCTAGCAGCTGGTAGGGTGCTATGTTTTGGATTTAGGATGAGAATAATGTTGATAACACATTGATGTTTTAATTGTTGCAGAGCAGTGCTTACACTACGCCAAGGACTTTTCAGCTTCTCGCTCTGTCCTGCCAGCAGGCAGGCTAGGGGTGCAGCAGGAGCTGGGAGGGGACAGACCCAGGACAGCTGACCCAAACTGGCCAAAGGGGTATTCCATACCATCAGACATCATGCTGAACAATTAATATGGGGGGGGGCTGGCCGAGGTGGGGGGACCAGCTGCTTGGGGGCATCGGTCAGTGGGTGGTGAACAATTGCACTGTGCACCACTTGTTTTGTACACATTAGTAGTAGTAGTACTATTATCATTATTATTATTTTTTTCATGTCTTTTCTGTCCTAATAAACTGTTTTTATCTCAACCCACAGGCTTTCATTATTTTTTCCTGATTCTCTCCCCCATCCCAGAGAGCTCCCTCTGGGGGAGGGTGAGTGAATGGCTGTGTGGTGCTTAGCTGTCCACCAGGTTAAGCCACAACAGTATAGATATAGAATGAAATCGAAATTGCTATCAGATTTGAAACACGGATAGCTAATATCAAAAGTAAATTCAAAGAAATGATATCAGGGTTATTCTGTTAGGGTAATTTTTTTATTGAAGTTCAGTAACGAAGTTTTAAGGATTCAGACATCTGTAGATAGCAACCTGTGTCTCATTGTAATACAGGTAACTAACCATGATTTTAAGATTTTGTCAGAGTGCAAATAAGGGAATAATTATGTTGGTTACTTGGACTACTTCTAATCTTTTGCCCTTGCAAGTCCCTGAGTCTGCTGTAAATTCTGCTTAGTGCAACAAAATCAAATATATCGAGGCTGTGTGTAATAGTGACTCATACGGAAAATTGATGCTCATAGTCATTGATTATTCTTTCTCTAGTGGCTATCTTGTACTATTTCTTATGTTATCTTATACTAAGAACTACACCCAGGCTTACTGAAGAAAACTATTATTACTGACCAGGAAAAGAAAAGAGAGGTAATCATACAAAAGGTGTATGTGGTCTGCTGATGCTTGAATCTACTGCAGAACTAATTCTCCCATATTTTCAGAGTAGAAAGCCAGTCCTTTCACACAGGGGTAGGGAAAGGAGGGTCAAATGAAAATTGTCAGTTGAAACCTAGTAGAATTTGAAAGGAACCTGTCTAGGTTCCATAGAAAGTATTTCTTACTTATACTAAAATTACACAGAGAAGAGCAAGGTGCTTAATACCTTGTTCACCTTAGTCTTTATTTGTAAGACTTGCCTACTGCACTCACAGGGTCCTGATACCAGTTGGAAAGTATGGAGCAAGAAACATTTACCCTTTCTGAAGAAGGATCAGGTCCGGGAACACTTAAATGAATTGGACATACATGAGCCCACAGAATCTGATGGGATGCACCCAAGAGCAATGAGGAAGCTAACCATTGTCATTACAAGGTCACACTGGATTACCTTTGAAAGATTAGTTTGAAGGGAACTGCAGGCTAGTCAGCCTTGTTGAAATCCCTGGGAAGGTGATAGTGGAAGTATTCCTGGAAGCTACTGCTAAAAATATAAAGGACAAGAATGAAATTGGAGTAGTCAGCATGAATTTTTGAAGGGGAAATATGCTTGATCAGACCAATAGCCCTCTTTGATGAAGTGACTAGCTCTGAGGACAGAAGGAGAGCATCTGATATTGTTTATCTTGATTTTAATAATGCTTTCAACATTGCCCCCAATAATATTCTCACAGACAAACTGATAAAGTACAGACTAGGACAGTGAGATGCACTGAAAACAGCCTGAACTGCCAGGCTCAGAGTTTCACAATCAGTGGCATAATATCCAGCTGGAAGCTAGTGGTATGCTTTAGGGGTCCACAGTGGGCAAATGCTGTTCAGCATTCTCATGAGAGACTTAGATATGAGCGAGAATGGACCCTCGAGAAGTTTGCAGATAATATACAACTGGGATATACCACTCGGCTGATACATCAGATGGGATACCTCTATTCAGTGCAACCTGAGAAGGTTGGAGAAGTGGGCCAACGGGAACTTCATGAAGTCAACAAGGGGAAGTGCAAAGTCCTGCCCTTAGGAGGGGCAGTCCAATGTACCACTTCAAGCTAGGGGCCATCTGGCTGGAAAGCAGCTTTACAAAGGAGGACAAGGGGTGATACTAGACAATAAGTTGGCCAAGAACTAGCAATGTACCCTTGCAGCAAAGAAGGTCAGCTGCCTCCTAGGCTTCAACGAGAGTAATCTTGCCAGCAGATCAAGGGAAATGATCGTTCCCCTGTGCTCAGCTTTTGGTGAGACACATGGAGTTCCAGATGCAGTTCTGGGCTCTCTTGTGCAAGAAAGACATGGACATGTTGGAACAAGTCCAGAGAAGGACCACAATATTGATTAAGGGACTAGAACATCTATTATACAAAACATGTCTGAGAGAGATGGCACTGTGCAGCTTGGAGAAAGAAAGGCTGAGGGGGATCTTATCAATGTGTCAATATCTGACAGGGTGAGGTTAAGAAGACAAGAGTTTTGCTTTTAAACACTAGTTGTTTTTTTGTTTGTTTGTCTCTTTGGTTGGTTGGTTTGGTTTGGTTTGGTTTGGTTTGGTTTAGTTTGGTTTTTAACTGACAGGGTGGTCTAATACAGGGTGCCCAGAGAGGTTTTGGAGTCTCCAACCTTGGAGGTACTCAAAATCCAACTAGATATGGCCCTGAGCAACCTTTGAGCAAAGGTTGGACCACATGATAACCAGTCTCCATTCATCCTCTACTATTCTGTGACTGTGATGCAACACTGCCCAAAGGTGTCCGTTTTAAACAAGACCATAACACTTGGTGGATCTGTACAGGCTTATATGAGGCTTTGATCCCAGCTAGAAAAACAGTTACAATCTAAACTTTACTGCATCTAAATTTTATAAAAAAGGTATTTCTCAGGAGGTTTTTAGAATGCAGAACAAGTGGTTCATAAATTCTCGGAAGGGATTAGCAAAATTATGTGGAAATTTCAGAGAAAAAATGCAACAGGTAGTAAGTACTGTGTAATGTTGTTTCTATTTCCTAGTGTTAGACACTAAGAACTGTTCAATATACGTTAGAAGACCGTCATGTTCACTTTCTGTCTTCTTTGTTGAAGCTGACTGAGTGTCTTTCTTCCTTTCCTAGAGTGCCTCATTTAGAGTGTCTCGTTTCCCTGGTCTTATTAATCTTTACCAATGTTTCACAGTGTAGAAAGGCATTTAATACTCACTTATATGGCATATATATTCCTTTATTTTTAAAATTGACTTTTGTTTTCTCTGTATAAATATAATTCTTTTATATATGAAGCATAATGTATAATTGAGTCAATTCCTCCTTTCCTTCCCTACGCACACAGCATAGTCTTGCTTTGTGTGTTTGTGTGTGTGTTTGTTTGAAAGCCAAAATAATGTATTCATCTGAACAGCTGGGTAACTTTCATGATACATGCAAATCAGTTTAAAAAGTAACAAACCTCAGAAAAATGTGGCAAAAACCTACAATGGCTCAAATTGTAGATCTAATACAAACCCCTCATTGTTCAGAAAATTGTGTTCATTGCCTTTTAATTTTAGAAAATTCATTACAAAAACTTAAAAAAGAGATGTATTCTTTAGCATTATGGCATATTCAGGAATTCCATTTTTATCCTGTAACTCTATTCATTTGGGAACATGCAGTGAACCAGCAGTACAAGGTTCATTTCAAAAACTTGACAAAGTAGGACAATGTCCTACCAATGACAAAGAAAAAAAAAATAAAGAGGCATGTTTCCAGTTTTCTATTTACTTGTGTGCTTGTTTTTATAATACTGTAAAAAAATGTAAATTTGAGATGAGTGCTGGCCAGAAAAAAATAAAACCAAATGTACAAATAATGTATTTTAATGTTCAAAGCTCATTTTGCACATGGACAGATGCAAGATGTAAAGACTTTCTACTTGTTGAAAAACAAACATTATGACATTCAAAATTACATATACAGCAGTTTATAACAGTGTTGAAGAAAATGGTGGATTTGAATTTCATACTCTTATTTTAGCATTGAAAATGATTCAGTTTTCCTGAGTTAATTCCAGCATAATTTATGGATTAAGGATTAAAATCCTGACAAATTAAAGAACTGAAACTAATCACACAGTGTCATTGTTATTAAGTAAATATTTTACTGGACATACAAAGCAATTAGTTACCCTTGAAAACCTTGGTACTCTTCTCTAAAAAAATCCAGACACTACTAACCTTTCTATTTATCAAGTTCAGGCAAGACATCTTTGCCTCCTGTTTTCTTCTAAGTGTTCAGAAAGTAGTATGAAGAATTCTGCAGGAGAAATCAAGATAATCCAGTCTGAGTTCACCATCTGACCATATAGCCAGGAGTATAAGTTACATGCTGAGCTTAGTTTGACTTGTCTAATCATCTAGATGACTACACCTTACAAGTATGACACTGCTTATAAATATAATGAAATTTTATGGCTGTGTTCTCCTAACTAGCCTGTAAAAATAAAACACATTATTATGACCAGTAAATAGTTGTGGTAATAATGAGAAAATTAACATCTTCAGGCCTTTTGAGATATTGTTAGTGCTTGGTTAAATAAATATGTGCTTTAATGTTTGAAAAAAAAAATGGAAAGAATTATATTTATCAATGTCATTATGTTTCTACAAGGAGAAATTCAGCAGACATACAGGAATGAAGCAACAAGCTTCCCACATTTCGTTTAGCTTATTATAATGATAAGCTATAACTTCTTTAATTGTAACATTACCTGGTGATCCAGACAAAAGAAAGTGACAGAGTAGAACTAGAACATTAGTAGGAACTTGCTTACTAAAACAGAAATAACTACTTAAAAAGTAGGTTGTTTATTATCATTTACACCAAATGTTGTGTTTTATACAGTAAACCAGATTATTAAATATCATTCACCATGCAGGTTATGCTTGTGAATTTTATAACAAAATGCTACACAATTTAATTTGCAAAAGTGCAAAACTACACATTTTTTTTTCTTTTTAATCAGAAGTCACATAAACATCTTGAATTATATTACATTTCTGCATATTAACATAAATTTATCTTTATTAATAGGCTAGATGTAGCAGAAAACATAATATTTAGTTTTGATAGATGTATTAGAAGCATTTTCAAGAATTCTACTTGCAGCTGATTGCTCTTTTCATTGTTTTATGATTTTGTAATCATGTTTCCTGTAACCTCAGTGTGTCTGAAATGATTTTGATTTCCTACCACTTTTCATTTCTATGTAAAACTGGCAATCTGACTTTCACAGCTGCCAAAAACAGGTACAGGTTCTAACTCCATCAATCTTATTCTCAAGCAGATAGGCTTAACACTGACCTCATCAGCACTGATATCAGCACATCACAACTGCAGGGTCATACACTGCATGCATTTAGGAAATTATACTGACTTAACACTGCTGATCTCCCAGCTAAGGATTTATTTTATTTTATTTTATTTTTATTTATTTATTTATTTATTTATTTATTTTGTTAGAGTTCAGGTCTCATACTGAGAGCTGTCATAGATTCAAATTTTCTGTGGAGTACAGTTGCATAACATGTACACAAGCTCAGGCAAGTGGAAACAGCAGTGGGCTTTTTAAGCAAAATTCAAGACAGTGACAGAAATGTAATTGAATTTTTATGACTTACACTGTAGTTTAGTAATAATATAATTTTTTAAAGACCTGTTTTATGGAGGTTTCATTTAATAACCTTACCATCTTATACACTGTGGTAGCTGGCTTTTGCTTATTTCCCTTGTCTGATTCCTGAGGTGGGACACTTGGCTGGGACCCACTCCATCCAAGCTCAAACATTTCACTAAACCCAATGAGGAGCCTAGATGACCCCCAACTTCTGCCTTATCCACCTTCTTTAGTACCCAATGAAAGGATTTGTCATTTCTAGACAGTGATTCAAGTCTCTGGAGGTATTGTTTTGTTGTCTTAGTTAGGCTAAGAAGGATCAAACATCACTGACTGAGCTATGGGAGAGATGGACCTTTGAAAATCAGACACTGGTGGGGGACTGTCTATATACTTATGTAGCATGTAATAGCAACTACATAATTAGTCAGAAGTAGAAACCTGATATAGATCTGTAAAACATTTTGGGTTGGAAAAGAATAATATTTTGTCAAGAATACTCTTAAGGTCAAAGTATTCCATTCCACTGTAATTACATATTTTCAATGGTATTACCTAAGCTCACACCTAAGGACTTTTTAAGTAGCAGTGCACGTTCAGTGACAAGGGAATTCATCTCACTTTACCTGTTGAAAAATAACCCCCTGAAGTCTAATCTATCCACCCTTTCCAGTCTGTGGAGAGACAGTTAGAGATGACAAGGCACCTTCCCAATCTTAATCACCTATCTCTGTATGAGATCAATTGCCTTTTGGAAATGTAAGTTTATCCCCAAGAAAGGAAGAATTTGATGAAGATATTCTTGGATAACTAGACTAGATTCAGAGTACTAACTTTTAGACACCTACATGAAGTGAGATGCACCCAACATCTGTTGGTAGCCTAAGAGCTCATAACTTCAGGGGGAATTTAAAAGCATTTAAAAGTAAGATTTGGGCTCCTGATATGTTGTTATCACAAGTTCATTGCTTCTATCCGTCATTCTAGTTTGTGAATACCTTCCAGCAGTGCTGAAATGAATGACATTGGTCATGTGCTTAGTGATCTTTCCCAAATTCTGGATTTCATTTTTAAACGTACTTAAATGCTCACTTTTTGTGTTTGTGAAATGCATCACAGGAGTGATGATGTTTGTCATTAGTTAGATTTGGTACCTCATTAAAATGTGATGCATTAAAGTTGGTGATCTTTTTTATTTTTATTTTTATGACAACAAGAATAAACAATGTATGTAGACATAAAATAGAAGAATATAATTAATAAACTAAGAATCAATTTATGAAGAGCAGTGCTATTCTCAAAAAGACAGGGCTCAGACTGTTGAGATTTTTACCTAGGTGTTGTATAGGAGAATAAGACAATCCAGTGAAAAAAATATAAAAATAAAGAATAAAACATAAAAAAATAAAACAGGCTTTTTAAAAGGATTTTGTTATTCTTTCTATTTCAATTTATTTCTCATCAAACCATCATGAAAAATTTCAAAAAATGTTTTAGGTTTATATTCTATGTTTCAGTACTTGCCACTTCAAAGATATATTGTACAGAATAGTTCTTTGACTCATTTAGTAAAACTATGCCACCTACCCTTTGCTCTGGAGCAGGGTCTGGATAATAAATTACTGTTGAGGTGGATTTTCTTTGCACGTATTAAGTGGCTGTCACATTTTTCTATAGCTAAATCATTCACAGTTCATCCTAGTAAGAAGAGAGGAGAAAATGTGTAGCTGAATCCCCTCTGCAAACAGGGACTATTGAGAGAATCTGTTGCTGTGAAGCAGAAGCAGCAGCCTGTGGCTGAGATTACGTTTGAAGGTCTGTATTACTGGGAGAGTGGAAGCCATGAACAGAGAGTGAAATCCTCATTTTGATGAAACAAACAATAAAAGTGCCGTTTATTTATGGTTAATATTACTCCATGGGAGTTTCAGTTCTCAAGCAGAAAATTCTTCTGGCTCGACTAATATATACACACACACACACACATATATATACACACCACTTTTATTTTCTGAAGAAATGTATTGAACCAGATTCACTGTGTCTTGAGACCTTTTGGACCAATGATTTGTTTCCCATTTTGAACATGTAATACACCAGGTACATGAAAATATCTGATTTATACAGCAACAACAAAAAAACCTCTTGGGTTTTCTGATTCTAGACTAACATAGGAATTTAGAAGCAAATAAGAGGATTTTTTTTTTCCCAGCAAACCAAATTTATATTCTTAAAAGAAACAAAACAAAACAAAACACAAAACAACAACAAAACACATGAAAACAATGAAACTTTGACCATATATCTTCAGCTTCATTAAGAGGGAAAAAAAAAGTTTTGTGTCAATAAATATTAGCAATATACTTATGAAAGTAATTAAGAATTAATATAGTATTCGATTAATATGGAATTTGAGTTAACAGATAGAGGCATATATAGTTGATTGCTGAAGATGAATAAACCAGTCAATTGATTTTAATAAATGTCTGGGAGCCTCATGGAATATGATAGGATAATTGTCTATCTCCTTGGCTATGGAATATTAATAAATAAATATAAAGTCTTTCTGTTTCAAATCTGAAGAGAAAAAATTCACATGAATACTGGCAGTGGCTCCTGCTGATTTTTTGACACTACAGCATTTAGAGTTAAGCCAACCACCCTGCTGTTTTGCAGTGCAAACTGAATGGGAAAATTAAGGGTAAATTACCATCAGCATGCATGATATTGTAGGCAGTCTCAAAATCTGCTCCTGGATGCAAGATCAAAGCATTTTACTTTCAGCAGATGTAACAGGAGGCCATTATGAACACTTGTCTAATGAACCATGTCTAGCTCCATGAACCATATCCAATCATGCAGGTTTTGAAAATACTGTGCAGAAGAGTCAGCTACAAAGTTATACTCAAGATGGGATTTTTCCCCCTGTAATACTCTTTGCTATTTCTGGAATCTTCATCAGCTTAAACTTTGTAGAATTACTCCAACAATTTGTGTAAAGATTGCCAGATTTGAGTGTGAGGATGCAATACAACATATGTACTGCTGGTATTGTGGAGTTCTTTACCTGAAACACTGTGTTTCTGCTTCTGACTCTTCCCCAAGGAATGACATCTCCAATTTATCAAAGCCTTGCTGGGAATGTGGGAGTCACTGGCTCATCCCTAGATCACCTTTGGCTGAATGTTTCTGTTGTATGGAAGAAACATGTTGTATGTCTCCTTGTTTCTGTTTCTACCATAAGCACCTGTTAAAAACTCCCTTCTTTACAAAGTAGATAAAATAGATTTGAAATGTGTAGCTGTGCTTTCACAGAATGCATTTACACAGGCAACATCTACAAGAGTGTGTAGAGGGATTGTGCTGTCCTCTGAGGCAGTATAAGACATTTTTGATTTTTACCCCACCAGAGGGTAAAAAGTAAATCTTTTTTTTTTTTTTTTTTTCTTTTTTTCTTTTCCTTCACTATGATATATGATCAAAGTTCCGAGTTAATTTCTCCAAACAGTTGAATAGGTGAGATTAGTTGTTCCAAAAAGGGGCCCACATTTGCACTCCTTGTACCAATTTCAGGTTCACTGCACACTGACAGGCCTAAATCTGCATGAGAATGTGGCCTTGGCAGCTTGCCACAGCCCATCATGGCCACACAGCTGTGGCATCATCTCAGCTCTGCAACCAGGGCTTTGTTCTGGGCTGGAAAATCCTTCCGTCCTGCTGAGCAGTGGCTCCACAGCAGCCCATGAGTATGCTCCAGCAGCCAAGCTCCCTCTGCAAATGATATCCTGCACCACTGAGTTCTCTGAAGGTCTGCGATCCGCAGGATGTGCAGCTATCTACCCGTGGCAACTGATTAAGTTTGAACATCAGGCTTGGCAAGCCTAGCTATTGCTGAGTGGCCCCACACCTAAATTATCTACTGTCAAATGCCAGTTCAGTTATGAGTGAAACTGCAAATGGGAGTCTATTAAAGTTTCACGTTTCTCCACTGAAGTGCCATCGATTAGAGAGGCTTTCAGAAGACACTGATTGCTGAATGTGGAGCTGTGTAATGCATTATCTTCTCCTCTCTGATAAAACCTTGTCTTTAGTCAAGTAAATGTTCATTTCTTGCAGTGAATTCTGAGGCCATGCAACTGCAGTCTGTTGAACTCTTGGCAGAGATGAGTGTAAAGAGAGACAGATAGCTTCATCGCACGTTGAGTGATCTCAAGATAAAACTACCATTTTTAATAGATTTGTCACATGACAGATTTAATATGAAAAAATTTCAGTGTTATTTCACTATTATAGTTCTTTTGCTAGTTCTCTCTAACCTTCTGATGCATACCCTTTTATTTAGTCCTGCAAATGAGGATAGCGTTTCTGTGAGGAGACCCTCTTTCTTAAGCAGGAAAACATATGAGCCAAATGCATCTTAGGACTTCAGGAAAAGTCTCTTATGACTTTTGAAGTTTAGTAAATAGTTTTGTCTTATTTATTTATTTATTTACCTTTAACAACTATCTGGGACTTTTGAGATTATGGCAAATTATCCAGAATTAACATGTGTTTCGAAACCACTGGTGTTGTGTGAAGGATTAGAAAAGCAACAAGGAGCAATTATTTTACTATTATTATTATTATTTTATTATTATTATTTTTGCTGTGGTCAGATTTTGTGAAAAGAGGAAATGGAGAAAATGATGATTTTTATTAATAAGATTTTTTGTGTGTGTGTGTGAATTGCTCTTTTAGGATATAAACAAGTCTGTAATGCTAGAATATGTTATATATATATGTATATTTTGTATGTACACACACTAATATACATCGTTATATACATGTGTATGTATGCATATATATAAATTAAAGAGTAAGTGTATATAATATATGTGTATATCTGTGTCTGTGTACTGTATGTTGTATGTTTTTTCTTTTATGGCCTAAGTGTAAATGCATAACAAATTTATAATATATTCTGTTATGGTCCATGCATATATGTATATAAAGGTGTGGTTGTTTTCTTGGTGATTTTCCTGATGAATCAGAGGATTGTGTTTTTGAGAAATATAACTGGACAGAGATATTTTACTTTAAGTTCCAGTTATTTCATTCTTAAAATGATGATAAATACCCAGATATCAAATATACTCAACTTCAACTATGCGAGGGATTTGCTAGGATTGCCAAGAATTGCTTGCAGAAATAATAGGCTTTCATTATTAAAGGTAATAAAGGTGTTGCATTCTGCAGGGTGAAGACCGAGTAGGAAATAAATGTGATATTGACACCAAAATCCCTTTGTCCTCTACAACCTGTCTGTAGAAAAAAACTATATGGCCCCTTTGTACTATGTACTTTCTTTTCGTATTTGCATTCAGAATTTGGAACAGAAAATTGACATTATGTTAATTCCCAAGACATTTAAAAAGAAAACGAAATGCTTAATTATTTGTATGAGAAAGATGGTATTAAAGGATGTACTAAGTGAAGAATATTTGGAAAATCATAGCTTTATAATGTCTTGAGTGTCTTCCAGATATTTTTTTTAATGTTAACATCTTAAATTAAACAGCTCTATATTAAATTTTAGATAAGACTGCCAGAACCTTTGACTTGGCTGTCCTTCACAGTTAGAGTTTCAGGAGTTTAATTTCTGTTTCCAAATGTGATATGACAGTTTGTGAACCTGTCTGTGCAGAACCTTCAATTTCTGTTTGATACTGGAGATACTCCATGACTTCATGTGTTAAGTCTGTAAAATATACCTTGTATGTGGGATTGATGTCCCTCTCTATCATCTTTTTACTTCCTTTTCTGTGTTGCAGTTTTAAAGACAGGTGATCAGAGGGCTGCTAAACACTGATGATCCTCTTTTCAGGTGGAAGCCCGTTTGGACAGAATGTTGACTCCTGTTCAGGACAAAGCTGTTATAACTCCAAACAAAGTAATAACTCCAGGGAGTTGGTAACTAAGCAACAGATCAACTGCTGAAAAGCTTTGATCTCCTAAAGATGCTCATTTGGGAACTTTCTGACAAGGAATTTTCTGAGGGCTGGTGAGTCTAGAAGGAGAATCTAGCAACAGATATCTTAAAGTCTGGCAGAAGAGAGAAGTGAGGAGGTTTTTATGTTGTTGTTTCTTCTTGTTGTTGTCTTTGTGTGGTCAAATATATATATGGTATACTTTGGTATATATATGGTATATATATTGGTATATATATGGTGTACATATATATATGGTATACATTTTCAACATTCAACATACAACATTTTCAATTGTATGACCAAGTAAGGAAGAAACAAAGTATTTGGAGACACTGTAGATTGACCCCACTTCTCGAAAGAAGTCCATGCATAAACTCATGGCATTCTGGCAGAATCTGACTGATGTCTTATGGTTATAATTCTTGAAGGTTTGGAAGAAACTGAGACATTGAATGCATTCATTGTTTTTCTTTGCTCTCTGTCTTCTCAGTTTAACTGCCTTAAAATAAACACTTAGTGCCATTTGAAACATGCTGGCATGTATGAGACATCTACATTGGCCTGGCATATATGACACAGGACCTAAAAGGCTATATCCTGCTTCTCCTTTTCTGGTATAACTACTAGAGATTTGATGGGAATTGCAAGGTTGTTTCAAAAGGGACCAAACACCTGTTTAAGCAACTAAAACCTGACCTATATTTCATGGTCTAAATGAAGTAAAATGTGATCAGTGTGAACTACAGGATTCTTGTGAATATGCTTCTACTACTGTACAACCTTTGTTCTACCTCCTTGAGGAGAATACCAGCACACCAGTGTTCCTCAAAGGGATGGAGCTCAGTGGAACCTCAGTGGTTTGGTTCTGATTCAGGCACCTTGGTGCCTGAAGAGCAATGCTCATGTAAACCTAATGCATATATGTTAAATGATTTATTAAGCCTATTTTTCTCTGGCATCAAATTATATGGTAAATATACAGTTTGGGGGACTAAGCTCAGTTCTTACGTATTCACTTTTCTATTATGAATGTCCAAGCTACATTTTTATTCTTTATATGCTTTATTTGGTACTTGTTAGATTCATTATTTCTTTGTTTTTGCTAAAATATAACTTATTCTGCTCATGGTTTGCTAGCAAGCAGTGAACAAAACTGTCAAGTAAGATTTTAGACATGCAACGTAAAATGACTTCAGACTTCTATGTAATATCGCACAAGGGATGAGGAATATCTAAATAATGTAATAAAAAATAAAAGTAATACAAAAAAAAAAGAGGATATGAAATAACTCAAACTTCCATATAGAACAGAAAGAATAAATATGTGCATGTAGAAGATTCCAAGTTATAACATAAATCCCCAAATTGAACTTTTTTTTTCTTTTTTTTTCCCCAGAAATATCAATAGTCTGAAGGAGATATGGACTCTGGTCAAATTCCTCCTTCCCTGTATATTTATGCTATCACAACTGTAATAGATGCACTATTTAAAGCTTGTAAATTGAAGGTGTAGTAATCACTTCAATACCTCAGGACGAGCTTTGAAAGCTAGGGAGGGAAAATTTGGAAATACAGGACTAAAGGACTCTTCATGATTGCAATAATAATTAACTTTTAAGAACTGGAAAGATCAGGAGAGTTGCCACTATAATTCACTGAATACTCGAGAAAAAATGCTTCAAAATATGTCAGAAGGACATACTTTAATGAACACTAGATGTATGTCAATGTATAATTCAAATAGATATTCCTTGAAACAGTAAGTTCTATAGCATAGCCCTATACAGAATGTGAATAAGGGATTGTTAAATTGATGTACTTTTACCACATCTGAAATATCATATTACTTGTTTGTAATTTAATAAATATAGGATAATATTAATAAATTTACAAAGAAATGTTCCATTACATGCACATTTATCAAAATCTGATATATCTTATCGGTTGGTACACAATAAATGCAGAGTGATTTATAATTAATATTATAAAGGCCTGAAAAGACCATTAATGAAGTGAGTCTTATTTTAGTGAACTATCAAATGGAAAACTTTAACAAATAAATTTTGAAACATGACTATAACTTCAGAATAAAATGTTTTTAGCAAGGTCTGCTTAGTCCTGATTTTAAAGTGAGAGGGATTCCATCACATCTTTAATAGATTATGCAAGAATTTAATTATCTTCAGGGTGGAAAAATATGTCTTTCTACTCAGTTTGTTTGTATGTAAGTATGAAAATCTGATTTCATTATGCCTTTTTACTTCATATGAAAGAACTGTCTATTACTGAAAAAAATCTTTTGAGATAAACTCTTTTGGAAGGTAAATAGAATAGACTAGGTTTTTTAATTTTGACACTTTAAGTCATGTTTTATTTCAGTTCTGTAATTTTTTGCCAAGTTCTGTTGAATTTTGAGCCATATTTATACTGAATTTATTCAGAATTTTGGCATTTTGTTCTAATTTCTCTGTTTTGAAATGAATCTTCAAATTGCTCAAACATGTAAGAGCTACAAAAATGTTTCTATTAATAATCTCAGTAATGTAATTTGCAGAAGTAACACTATCTCACCATGGAAATTCACATTTGCTTTGTAGCAAAAGCTTTGGTTTGGAAGTCTCTTGACTATAGGTATTAGCTGTCATTCTTTAAAGGAGGATTTCATTTTCTGCTTTTAGATATATGACACTGGCTGAAAAAGAATTTATTGTTCACTAAGTCTAAGGAACTCAGTGTGGTCTAGCAAACTAATTCAAATTCATCATTATTTATCACTCCCTTCTCTTGTCATACATGTTGACAAACAATATAGCCTATTATCACTGGAAAGTAATGTCCAAATTGGCAAGAGAAGGATAACTGAAAAGTCACTTCAGGAAGTGAAACTTCTTACTACTGATTTTGTAGAACATAAATATCTCTGGTAGATGATTAAATGATCAGGCAATCTGAAAGTGTAATATGGAAAAATGGATTGTATTTCTTATTAAATGTGTACAATGCAAAGAGGTCAGAAGGCATTGTTCTTTTTTCTCCTGGAGGAATAGAAATATCATGCAGGAAGGAAAGAACATAGTCAGCCTTGGCTCCATTGCATTATGTATTAATAAATGTCTTTGGGAAAAACAGAATAAATGGCAGTGAACAAAAGCTGCTCTGCTCTGTATGACTGAGCTGCTCCAGGATATGTTTCTGTGTCTCTGATCAATCTCAGACAACTCTAGCTGGTACAGTGTAACTTTGCTAAATTATTACCTTTTCTGTTCAGAATTAACTAAACTGTAAAATGCAAATAAAACAGCCTAGTCTCCACTGTGGCATTCTGCCCAAACACTGATGTTAACTTGATGAAATAATACATGTGTAAAACTAGAGAGGATCCTGTTCTAGAAAATTCAAGGGAGGAAAAAAGAAGTAAATTACAAATATTTTTTTTTCTTCTAAAATTAGGAATAGAAAATTTATTCTGCACAGATATCCAAGCTATTCTATGATCTGTAAATTCATTCTCGATTTTTTGTGTCTTGAAAGGTTTGCAAATTCCATGTAAAAGAGGAATGCTCACAGACAAGTGCCAGGAAGTGGTCTTCCACAAGGAAAGTACTCTTGAAATATCCCTTCTTTTGTGGCTTTTGAAGATAAATGGTATCTCTTTGTGTGTGTAAATTTCAAACAGACAAGCTAATTTTCCCTGCTGAAGTGGTTGTCTGTGTAAACAGAGGAGGTCACCTGCAGGAGACAATTTTAGCCGACTGAAGAGTAACTGACCCCAGAATTGCTGCAGAGTGTTCCAGCCTTCTATCTCTGATGTATTAATACCATCAATGTAGGCTCAATGACTCATCCAGCAACAGTCTACTAGTCAGAAACAGAAAAGGCAGAACATCTAGGACTAAGAGTGGTGGTGCAAAGACACATTAACCCTCTCAGCAAGGCAGCCCGATGCATCCATGGATTTCCAACTGTGACACAAGAGGAATGACCAAGTGTTTGTTGTACAGTTGTTTTCATTCTTTCACTATGAGTAGCATAGCTCAGATTTATTTGGAAGCCTAGCAGTGCTGCCCTGCAGTATTTTCAATAGTTTCTTTCCCAATAGGTCTCCAGTTGTGACAAGAACTAACAGAATCCTGCACAGGTCCTGGGTATGGTTGAAATACCTTTTATTCCTGCTTTAAATAATATATTAAAATTCTCCATGAATACAGAGTTCAACAGCCATATCATATTCTCAGCTACCTTCTTGTTAAAGAAGATGCCCCTACTTTCTAGGTTCTGCTGTATTTGGACTAAGCTCTGCTTACATCTTCAGTGGTAGCTTGTTTTTTCATTGTTCTCTTTGTTTGGCTTACCATTATGTTTGCTTGTTTTGCTGAAGAACTGCTCTGCATTGCTGTTGTATACTGTGGCTCTTCCTTGCATTACTACTAACCCCACCACTACACATAAAGGACTACTGCACAATGAAAAATTAATCTGACATATTTAGATTTCTTTAATGCCTTTGTTTCACAAAATTATTTTTGGAATGTTATTAATTTTACACTGTATTAATGATGCACCTATATGATTATTTTTTATTTGTAATCAGAATGTGTTGGTCATTTGTATGAGCCTGGCTAACTTACGTTATTGTTTCTGCTTTGCATTTGGCTTTATGCACAAAAACTGGCAGCCAAGTGCTTGTGTGTGCATGTGTGAAGAGCCAAATTTCTGCACTGGCATAATTCCACAGTTGCATAATGAGAGAATTAAGCCCTTTACATTCAGTTTCCATGACTATATGTGCAGAGTTTAACATTTACTCTCCATTAAAAGTTATGCCAGACCAGCATGAGTGGAAAGAGATACAAGTAGAGCCAAACACAATTGTCTAAAAATTTGGTTAAGTCGTCATGGACAATTGCTTAAAATAATAAGCTTTCCTACCATTTGTCATCAGTGATCATTAGTAGTATTAATATTAGAATTGTTACTTTTCTTATTCCCCAGATTTATTTTGTAGTGAGGCCTCTTAACTTTTATTGAAATGCTAATGTGTAAAGCAGTGTTCGAAATCTGTATTTTTCTCTTTAAAGCTAGCATTCTCTTAAAGATAATGACTGACTGTGGATATGTACTTGAGTTCAACAATGACTATTATAGTTTCCAGAGAGCTCTAGAGCTGTAACTGACTTTCTTTTAATAATGACACATACGATTTCGCATTGTTTTTCATATGCATCAATCCTTTCAAACATTAATTATTTCATAAAAACAATCTTGCCAAATGGATCGATCATTATCCTATCTTTGAGTTAAGAAAAGAAAGAAATTTGCAGATGAAGAAGAAATTGACGACAACACCAAGTTGGGAGGAAGTGTCGATTTGCTGGAGGGTAGGAAGGCCCTGCAGAGGGACCTGGATGGATTGGATCAATGGGTAGAGGCCAAAGGAATGAGGTTCAACAAGGCTAAGTGCTGGGTCCTGCACTTTGGCCACAACAACCGCATGCAGCACTACAATCTTGGGGCAGAGTGGCTCAAAAGCTGTGCAGAGGAAAAGGGGTGTAGGTCGATGCTTGCCTTAACATGAGCCCAGGTGTGCCCAGGTGGCCAAGAAGGCCAGCTGCATCCTGGCTTGTATCAGGAATAGTGTAGCCAGCAGGACCAGGGAGGTGATCGTCCTCCTGTACTCACTTCTGGTGAGGCCGCACCTCGAGTACTGTGTTCTGTTTGGGGCCCCTCACTACAAGAAGGACATAGAAGCCCTGGAGAGTGTCCAGAGAAGGGCTACAGAGCTGGTGAAAGGTCTGGAACACAAGTCCTATGAGGAGCAGCTGAGGGAACCATGGTTGCGTAGTCTGGAGAAGTGAAGGCTCACGGGAGACCTTATTGCTCTACACAACTACCCGAAAGGAGGCTGGGGGAACTGGTGGTCAGCCTTTTCTCACAGATAACCAGTGATAGTACTAGAGGGAATGGCCTCAAGTTGTACCAGGGGAAGTTTACATTGGAAATTAAGCGAGATTTCTTCTCAGAAAGAGCAGTCAGGCATTGGAATGGTTTGCCCAGCGAAGTGGCGGTGTCACTATCCCTGGGGGTGTTTAGGGAAAGGTTGGACATGGTGCTTAGGGACATGGTTTAATGGGTGACATTGGTAGTAGGGTGACAGCTGGACCAGATGATCTTGGAGGTCTTTTCCAACCTTAATGATCCTATGATTCTATGATATCTTCGGGCTAAGCTTTCATTTTGACTGTCTCACCTGGGGGCTCATTTTTTAATCGTAGAATCACAGAATGGTTTGGGTTGGAAGGGACCCTTAGGGATCAATTAATTCCAACCTCCTTGCCATGTGCAGGGACACCTCCCACTAGACCAGGTTGCTCAAAGCCCATCTGACCTGGCCTTCAATGCTTCTAGGGATGGGGAATGCAAAACTTCTCTGGGCAACCTATTCCAGTGCCTCATCCCCCTCTGAGCAAAGAATTTATTCCTTATATCTAATCTAAATCTACCCTTTTTATTTTAAAACCATTACTCCTTGCCCTATCACTATGCTCCCTGACAAAGGGTCCCTCTCCAGCTTTCTTGTAGGCCTCCTTTAGGTATTGGAAGGCTGGAATGGGGTCCCCCTAGAGCCTTTTCTTCCCCAGGCTTAGAAACCCCAACTCTCTCAGCTTGTCTTCATAGGAGAGGTGTTCCATCTCTCTGATCATCCTCATGGTCCTCCTGTGAACTTCCTCCAACACGTCCATGACCTTCTTGTGCTGGGGGCTCCAGAGCTGAACCCAGTACGCTAGGTGGGGTCTCGAGAGCAAAGTAGAGGGGGAGAATCACCTTGACATGCTGGCCATAAATCTTTTTATGCAGCCACGGATATGGTTGGCTTTCTGGGCTGCAAGTTCACATTGCTGGCTTATGTTGAGCTTCTCATTGACCAACAAGTCCTTCTCCTCAAGGCTGTTCTCAATCCATTCTCTGTCCAGCCTGTATTTGTGCTTGGCATTGCCCTGACCCAGGTGCAGGTGTTGAACTTCAGGAGGTTTGCATGTGACTTCCTCTCAAGCCTGTCAAGTTCCCTCTAGATGGCATCCCTCTCCTCCAGAATGTTGACCACACCACAAAACATCGCAAGTCCCAGTACTGACACTTGAGGAATGCCACTGATCACTCATCTCCACTTGGACATTGAGCTGCTGACCTCAACAATTTGAGTGTAAATATCCAACCAATTTCTTATCCACTAAGTAGTCCATCCATCAAATCCACATTTCTCCAATTTAGAGACAAGGATTTCATGTGGGACAGTGTCAAATACTTTGCACAAGTCCAAGTAGATGACATCAGTTTGTCTCCCCCTATTCAACAATGCTGTTAACCCCATTGTAGAAGGCCACCAACTTTATCAGGCCCAATTTGCCCTTAGTGGAGCTCCAGCTGGCTGTCACCAGTCACCTCTTTATTTTCCATGCATCTTAGCATAGTTCTCAGGAGGATCTGCTCTGTGGCCTTGATGGGCACAAAGGTGAGACTGGCCTGTAGTTCCCCAGGTCTTCCTTTTTTCCCTTTTAATAAATGCTTCCCTTCTTCCAATCAGTGGGAACTTCATCAGACTGCTACAGCTTCTCAAGTATGATGGATAGTGGCTTAGCAACTTCATCTGCTAGTTCCCTCAGGATTCGTGGATGCATCTCATCTGGTCCCATGGAGTTGTACATCTTCAGGTTCCTCAGAACGTGGTCTCAAATCTGATATTCTGACACCTGAATGTCTTTATACATTTTTGAGCCTTTTATTCATTCCCAAATGGAAGCTCTTCTGTGTTCCGTGGCTCCAAAGTGATGGATGTGAGTCAGTTGGAAAAACTGATTTTGGACAACTGAGAATAAAATTTAAAAGTTTTAATTCTCATTTCTGAGCTCAGCTTTATATTTACTGCTCCTATTCCTTAATGTGATCTGGTCAGTTTTTACGACATAATGTTCTGTTGAGTGTGCGACAAAATTACCTAACATATATATATATATATGAAAGAAATTGCAAAAACTATATAGTATTTCCAAATTTAGACCTGATTTGGCAGGTGATTCTGTTTTTTTCTCCATTTCATTGCTCCATTTAAAACACAGCTTCTTCTTATAAATTCAATGGCTAATTATGTTCAAATATCTCAACAATAGCATGTGACCTATGTGCTAACAAGTGTAGGAGGGAAAAAAAAGAAGAAAGAAAAAAAAGATTAACCAGGATTTTCAAAGGTGACTAGTGGTTTCCTATGTGTCGTTTGAGGAGCCTGGTTCTCACTGAGGTGGAACTTAACATTTTCTTAATATGTTTCTTTAAATGAATCCCCAGAAAAGAGTCAATCCCCTTCCCCACTACTGCTAGTCACTTTAGAAAACTATTATAATGAAATATTTTTTTGCTGGTCTACCTATATACCTGTCTGAGATCTACAGATACCATTGTAATCACTTTAGTCTGAGTGATTGCTCTGACATAGCCACAGCCAGATCTCTTTGACCTACCAACATGATGACTGGTAAATACATATTTAGTAAGATGTAATTGTGTCAAGTTTTATGTTGTTTGCATTATTTGATATGTTACGCTACTCTTGAGGCAAGATGCACACATTTGCCACGGTCTTCTCTGATTTCTATAGGGATTGAATCCACTCTGGGCCTCAGGGTAGGAATGAAGGATCTGGCAGTAGTTGGACATCTCTGAGGAAACCCAAGCAGCTGGAAGCATTGACCTGCATTCAAGCATACAGATTTTCCAGCTTCATTACTTTTGGGGCAGATATTAGAGTGATTTACATGCTTTTTCTTAATAGAGACATGCAGATGATTTAGTAAGTTTTAATATAAGAAGTGAGTGTCTGCTGAAAGTGTACAGCGTCTATACATCTCCCATATAGCATCTGCTGCTTTAGTTTTGTTATTCGAATTGTTAGGTTAAACAATATTCTTCATTTATTGCATAACATCAGTATATACAGTGTTTTCATTGTGGTACCATAATCAAAGATTCTGCATAAACTTCAGGGAATGTACATAATTTCAAACAGAATGCACAGTTATATAAGCCTAGAAAGACAGGATTCAGGAATTGGCTATCATATATGTGCCCCTCAGGAGAAATGGAGAGACCCTTTATCTACAGTAACGTTGAACCTGCAAGCAGTAGAGCCATGTTACTGTGGTTATATATGTGCTCATTAGAAGCCGTGCCAAAAGTGCAGGACAATACTGCCTTGTAGACCAAGCATCTTGTCATGGCTCTGTTCCACCCCCCTATTCACTCTGCCTGATGCTGGTCAGAAGCTGCAGAAGGGAACAGCTTTTGCAGTGCAACTGCACGTGCGGTGGTCTGTTGCACAGTGTTGATGTACCCAAACATGCCTATGTCTCCATCAGGCTACAGTTGCACTCCTCCTTTGCTTCCTATAACAAACTTCCCAAGGAATTTTACCTGAATTTCTCTCAGCAAAATGATGATCCAAACAACTAGCAATAAGGCAGCCAACAACCAAACAAAAAGATATAGAGTACAGGAAAACTACTCTCATAAGCACTGAAAGTGAATGTGAATGTCTTCATCCTGGAAGCCAAAAGAATCAGCTGTCTTGCCACCACAGACAGAAAAGGATTATTACACCCTTAAGATACTCAGGGTGCTTGCGCCTTTGATGGCTTTGAATCCAAAATTCAAAAGAAAAACTCAGACCCTGACTCTGCTGATGTATCAAGTGTATCAGTATTTTACCTAGCTTTCCTCCATTTTCACATCCCCCAGTGCTTATATGTGAATTGAACCGTGCTTGAAGATGTGCAACAGAGAAAATATTTTCAGATGTAACCACTTCCCAACATGTGAACCCTGACAATCTTTTGCTAACACTCACAAATAACCCAGTTATCTCCTCAGCACAGCTTGTAGCACACTGAAAACCTAGTACGTTTTCTTGTGGTTAAAACAATATCTCTTTGCAAAACCTAGCACACTTTAATCACCACACATGGTATTTACCCTATTTTACAGGAAAACTCTCAGTACAAGTAAATGCAATTTCCTCCAAGTTGAACATGGTTTTATGCATAAAGTTTTTTCTTTTATTTTGGAATTTATGTTAGAAAACTATTTATGTCTCCATTTTGGATGGTATCTTATTATGTATTTATGTTAAGAGATGTGTTATCTCTTTGGTCAGCCTTTCCTTACAAGCCCAGAGTTTAGGTTCTGTAGCAAAAACGCTTCCTTATTCCTACAAATACTGTTAGCAACTTCTTTTGGAATACCCTGTGTGTTTGCAGACATAATATCATTTGTTGACTCCTGTGTGAACGAGTTCTTTCAGGGAGACAGCAATGTCTAGAACAGAAATCTGACACAAATTGCCCTCAAGGCAGTCACTAATCTCATATGAACAGGTAAAGAACAAGCATTGTAACAAAGAAGGTAGACGATCTTGTATCTTGTGACTGCATCTTGTATCTGAGACGCACTCTCCATCCAAAGCTTGTATGCAGCTGGGATTTTCATAGCATCTCTTTCCTTTGTGGAATCTCTGTGAGGTCTTCCGTATAATTGCTGCTTTCCCCTCTGTTGGTGCATTAATCACGTCTCTCCTTTACTTGGTAGCCTAGAAATAGAACCGCACTGAGAACCCTACCATGCTGTATTTTTTTTTTTTTCTTTTAAAGTGAGACAGTTGGAGAGATTTTCACATGCACAAACACATGGATATTATGCTCATGTAAGACTCATATCCTTAGGAGAATAGGCTACAAAGACATTGTTTCTAGGAATTTAACACAGACAGGATCTTTGCTTATTTAGACAATTATGTACATTCTGAAATTTAAGTCTTCAAAATATGATTACAAGGGAAAATCATCAATATTTTTCTACACTACACTAGAAGTAACATATTTTCTGAGGCTTGAAAATACTAAAAAAAAATAAAAACGTGCATTTCTTTTCTGTTTTATCAAGCTTCCTTTATATCAGGAGAAAATGTGGATATTAGGTCAAATAATACTAATAATCACAGTAATGCAATGGTCGGTAGTCTGACATACTGGTCTGTAAGTGGTTTGAGATGATGCTGTAGTTTTACATCATGGTATTAGTTTCATGAAACTTTTTAAACATTACTGTTTTGTACTTGTTGCTGATAAATATGAGTTCTTTGAAGATGATGCTGCTGGCAAGAATTATGGGTTCCACAGAAGTAACAAAGGATAGTGGATATGTGTTTTTTTTTTTTTCTCTGAATTCTGATCAGTATGCTTTGAATGTCCAGATAGTTTGAGTACATATTTAAATTTCCAGTCAAAATTATTTTTGCGGTTTAACCCCAGCAGGCAGCTCAGCACCACACAGACACTCTCTGACTCTCCCCAGGTGGGATGGGGAAAGGAGTTCAAGGGCATATGTGTTGAGATAAATCACAGAATCACAGAATGGCTGAGGTAGGAAGGGACCTCTGAAGATCATCCAGTCCAACCCCCTTGCAGAGCTGGATCACCTAGAGCACATTGCACAGGATGGCATCCAGGCAGGTTTTGAATATCTCCAGAGAAGGAGACTCCACAACCTCTCTGGGCAACCAGATAAGGACAGTCTTGTAGGTAAAGCAAAAGCTTCACACACAACCAAGGCAAAACAAGGAATTCATTTGCTACTTCCCATCAGCAGGCAGGTGTTCAGCCACTTCTAGAAAAGCAGTACTCATCATGCATAACAGTTTCTTGGGAAGACAAATGCCATCACCCCCGTCTCCCTCCTTTACCCCAGCTTTTATTTCTGAGCATGGCACTACATGGTGTGAAATATCTCCCTGGTCAGCCTGGGTCAGCTGTCCTGGCTATGTCCCCTTCTAACTCCTTGTGCACTCTTAGCCTCCTCACTGGCAGGGCAGTATGAGAAACAGAGAAGTCCTTGGCTTTGTGTGAGCACTGCACTACAACAACTAAAACATCTACAGAACAACTCATGAAGTTCAACAAGGGCAAGTGCAGGGTCCTGCACCTGGGGAAGAATAACCCCTAGCACCAGTATGGGCTGGGGGCTGACCTGCTGGAGAGCAGCTCTGCAGAGTAGGACCTGGGAGTCCTGGTGGACAGCAGGCTGACCATGGGCCAGCAATGTGCCCTTGTGGCCAGGAAGGCCAGTGGTACCCTGAGGTACATTCAGAAGTGTGTTGCCAGCAGTCTGAGGAAGGTGATCCTCCCCTTCTACTCAGCCCTGCTGAGGACCTGGAATTCTGTGCCCAGTTCTGGGCTCCCCAGTACAAGAGGGACACAGAGCTACTGGAGCAGGTCCAGAGGAGGGCTACTAAGATGATTAAGGGACTGGAGCACCTGTCACACGAGGACAGGCTGAGAGAGCTGGGCCTGTTAGCCTGGAAAAGAGAAGACTGAGGGGAAATCTCATCAGTGTATATAAATATCAGAAGGGAGGGTGTCAACAGGATGGAAATAGTCTCTTTTCAGTTGTGCCCAGCAAGAGGATGAGAGGCAATGGGCACAAACAAGCCCAGAAAGTTCCACCTGACAGCCGCAGCTGCAGCGCCCAACCACGAATTACAGAGGGATCTCGGGCCCTTGCTTCACCCCAGGTGGCCCGGGATAGCAGCGCAACCAAGCTGCACCTGCCAGCTCTCCTGAGAGAGGCTGACAGGGAGTGGGTGTTGCCAGGGCCACAGCGACTGCGCCCATGCCCTCTGCCTAGAAAAAGCCTCTGGGAGGGCAGCAATGCGTCTCCGCACACTATGAGCAGGGAGGGGCCAGCAGCGCGTGTACACCAGTGTGCAGCTGGTGTGGCAGGGCGCAAGAGCTCTGCATCATGTATTGGCAGTCTGTGAGATCGCACACCTATCATGGTGTCCACTTGGCAGAGAGCTCACTCCAAAAATGCTGTGGCGACCCAGATGGAGGGCCTGCCCAGAGACATGGCTGTTCAGGCCTCTGGTTGCAGGGAGTGCCTGAGCCTGTCGCTGCTGGGGGAGGAGGGGAGCAGGGAGACTGCCTGTTCTCAGGTGGAAGGTCTGCTCTCCATGGTGGCTGAGCTCAAGGAGGAGGTAGAGAGACTAAGGAGCATCAGGGCATGTGAGCTGAAGACTGAATGGTGGAGTAACTCCCTGGTGTGCCAGAGAGGGAGCAACCCCCTTGCCAGGGGGATGCCCCCCAGAGGGTGGTGGAGCCCCTGCCCTGTCACTGTCAGGCAGAGGGAGGGGACCAAAAAGATGAGGAGGGTTGGAAGCAAGTCCCAGTTCGGCACTGCAGGCAACCCCCCCTCCCTCCCTACCTCGCTTCCCCAGGTGCCCCTCCCTAATAGGTTTGAGGCCCTGGCTCTTGAAGGAGAGGTAGGTAAGGATCTGGTGGAAGGCTGGCCTATGAGGTCACATCAGAAGAGGCCTCGAGACGGCCTCTGAAAGACAGACAGACAGACAACAAAGGAAGGAAGGAAGGAAGGAAGGAAGGAAGGAAGGAAAGGTAACTGTAGTACGAGATTCCCTTCTGAGAGGAACAGAGGGCCCAATATGCAGAGTTGACCCTCATTGAAGGAAAGCCTGTAGTCTACCTGGAGCCAGCACCAGGGATATCACCAGGACACTCCCCAGCCTGGTGCACTTGACAGACCACTACCCACTACTGATCTTCCAGGAAGGTGGGAGGAAGCTGCATCCCATAGTCAGAGGGGAATGAAGAAAGATTTCAAGGCGTTGGGATGGTTGGTGAAAGAATGTGGGGTGCAAGTCATTTTCTTTTCCCTCCTTCTGTTCTTGGGTCATGACATGGGACAGAATAAAAGGATCCGGTCCATAAATAATTGGCTATGTGACTGGTGCTACAGGCAGGGGTTTGGGTTCTTTCATAATGGCTGGTTTTATAAGACACCAGGCCTGACAGTAATACGTAGGAAAGGTTTATCTCACAGGGGCAAAAGGGCTCTGGGACAGGAATTAGCAGGGTTCGTTTGCAAAGCTTTAAACTATATCCAAAGGGGGAGGGGATTGTAGCTGTACTTGCACCGGTGGGGCAGTGCCTTTCCATTGATGAAAACAGGGAGACATCCCACCCCCCTAGGGTGAAATTGGCATGCTCAGCTCACTCCCTGAAGTGCCTGTTCACCAATGCACGTGGCATAGGGAATAAGCAGGAGGAGTTAGAAATCCGTGTTTGGTCAGGAGACTATGATCTAGTGGCAATTACAGAGACATGATGGGACAGCTCACATGACTGGAATGTGGTCATGGATGGGTGTGTCCTTCTCAGGAAAGACAGGCCAGCAAGGCAAGGTGTTGGAGTTGCTTTTTACGTGAAAGAGCAACTACATTGTATTAAGTACTGTCCAGGGGTGGATGAGGAGGGAGTTGAGAGTCTGTGGGTAAGAATTAAGGGGCAGGCTGGCATGGGAGATACTGTTGTGGGTGTCTATTACAGGCCAACAGATCAGGATGAGGAAGTTGACGAGGCCTTCTACAGGCAGCTGCTAGCAGCCTCACAATCACAGACCCTGGTTATTGTGGGGGATTTTAACTCTCCTGACATTTGCTAGAAGGCCTACTCAGCCAGCCATCTGCAGTCCAGGAGGTTCCTTTTGATGACAACTTCCTGATGTAAATGGTGAATATGCCAACCAGAAGAAGAGTGCTGCTGGATCTTGTCCTCGCTAACAAGGAGGGGCTGGTTGAAGCAGTGAAGGCTGAGAGCAGCCTTGGTTGCATCGACCATGAGACGGTGAAGTGTAGGATCTCATGTGGCAGGAACAGAGTACCGAGCCGAATTGCAACCGTGGACTTCAGTAAGGCCAACTTTGGCCCTTTCAAGCATTTGCTAGGGGAAATCCCATGGGAAAAGGTACTTGAAGGAAAAAGAGCCCAAGATAGCCGGTTAGTGTTCAAGGACTGCTTCCTCCAAGCTCAAGAACAGACCATCCAAACAGGCAGGAAGTCAGGAAAGAGAGCCAGGAGACCTGAATGGTTAAACAGGGAATTGCTGGACAAATTCAAGTGGAAGAGGACAGTCTACAGATCATGGAAGGAGGGGCTGGCCACTTGGGAGGAATATAAGGCTCTTTTCAGAGAATGTAGGGAGGCAACTAGGAAAACTAAGGCCTCCTTAGAATTAAACCTCGCAGGAGGGGTGAAGGGCAACAGAAAGGGCTTTTTCAAAGCGGATAAAACTAACAGTACAGGCAGTGTAGGCCCACTAATGAATGAGGTGGGTGCCCTGGTGACAGAAGATAAAGCGGAGTTACTGAATGCCTTCTTTTTTTAAAATGCCAGAGGCTCTTCTGAGGAGCCCCGTACCCTTGAGGCCACAGATGAAGTCAGAATAAAGGAGGAGTTTGCCTTGGTTGATGAGGGCTGGGTTAAGGACTGATTAAGCAAGCTGGACATCCATATGTCCATTGGTCCTGATGGGATGCATCTCTGGGTGCTGAGGGAGCTGGCGGAAGTCATTGCTAGGTCATTCTCCATCATCTTTGGTAAGTCATGGGCATCGGGAGAGGTGCCTGAGGAATGGAGGAAAGCAAATGTCACTCCAGTCTTCAAAAAGGGCAAGAAAGACAACTCTGGTAACTATAGACCGGTCAGCCTCACCTCCATCTGTGGTAAGGTGATGGAACAACTTATCCTTGGCATTGTCTCTAGTCTTATCAAGGATAAAAGGGTCATTAGGGGCAGTCAGCATGGCTTCACCAATGGGAAGTCATGCTTGACCAACCTGATAGCCTTTTATGAGGATATAACCGGGTGGAAAGATGATGGAAAAGCAGTGGACGTGTGATCTATCATGATTTCAGTAAAGCCTTTGACACCGTCCCCCACAGCATCCTCACAGCTAAACTGAGAAAGTGTGGTCTGGATGATCGGGTAGTGATGTGGACTGTAAACTGGCTGAAGGGAAGAAGCCAGAGGGTTGTGGTTAATGGGACGGAGTCGAGTTGGAGTCCTGTATCTAGTGGAGTCCCTCAAGGGTTGGTACTGGGACCAGTGTTGTTTAATATATTCATCGATGACTTGGATGAGGGAATGGAGTGCGCTGTCAACAAGTTTGCTGATGACACAAAACTGGGAGAAGTGGCTGCCATACCTGAAGGCTGTGCTGCTATCCAGCGAGACCTTGACAGGTTGGAGAATTGGGCGGGGAGAAACTTAATGAACGAGGGCAAATGTAGAGTCCTGCATCTGGGCAAGAACAACCCCAGACACTAGTATAAGTTGGGGACTGCCCTCATGGAAAGCAGTGAAGGGGAGAAGGACCTGGGGGTCCTGGTGGACAGATGGATGACAGTGAGCCAGCACTGTGCCCTTGTGGCCAAGAAGGCCAATGGATGGCATCCTGGGGTCTATCAGAAGGGGTGTGGTTAGTAGATCGAGAGAGGTTCTCCTCACCCTCTACTCTGCCCTGGTGAGACCCCATCTAGAATATTGCATCCAGTTCTGGGCCCCTCAGTTCAACTACAGAGAACTGCTTGAGAGAGTCCAGCACAGAGCCACGAGGATGATTAAGGGAGTGGAGCAAATTCCTTAAAAGGAAGGCTGAGGAAGCTGGGTCTCTTTAGCTTGGAGAAGAGGAGACTGAGGGGTGACCTTATTAATGTTTATAAATATGTAAAGGGCAAGTGTCAGGAGGATGGAGCCAGGCTCTTCTCGGTGACATCCAATGATAGGACAAGGGGCAATGGGTGCAAGCTGGAACACAGGAGGTTCTACTTAAATATGAGACAAAACTTTTTTATGGTGAGGGTGACAGAACACTGGAACAGGGGCTAGTGGAGTCTCCTTCTCTGGAGACTTTCAAAACCCGCCTGGACGCATTCCTGTGTGACATGATTTAGGTGATCCTGCTCCGGCAGGGCGATTGGACTAGATGTTCTTTCAAGGTTCCTTCTAATCCCTAACATTCTGTGATTCTGTGATTCTGTGAATATGAGAGGGAACTTCTTTACTGTGAGGGTGAAAGAGCACTGAAACAGGTTGCCCAGAGAGGCTGTGGAGTCTCCTTCTCTGGAGTTATTCAGAACACACCTGGATGACAATCCTGTGCAATGTGCTCTAGGTGATCCTGCTTGGCAGGGGGGTTGGACTAGGTGATCTTCAGAGATCATTTCCAACCTCAGCCATTCTGTGATTCTGTATTATCACTACTATTTTAATCACAAATCCAAATCACAGCATCATACAAGCCTCTACAAAGGAAATTAACTTTATCCCATTGAAAACCATGACAGTTATGTATTTAATGTTATAACACATTGAAATTCCAGTTGGTGCAATTTAAAGATATACAAACAAATGCCTGAGGCTGCTTACCAAACAAGTCCTATTATTTACAAGAACCTGCAATGATCCATAGGTTGCCAAAATCTCCCTGAGAGCTCTGGAACTTCAGAAATGGCACTTGGTTTGATAACCATCTAAGGTAGTTATGAACATGGCTTTGGTAAGAAGTAACAGAATGTAAGTATCTATTTACTTACTACCTTAGGTTCTTCACAGTTTTATTTATTTATTTAGTTAGTTAGTTAGTTATTTTCTGCATATTGACTTGTTGGTTTTCATTGTTTTAGGGTTGCTATGCTGGAGATGGTTAATGAATTCCATGGTGTAAATTCGGATATGAAATTATTGGTGGTGCTTTATTTAAACTATCCCCTGGAGACTTGGAAAATATATATATATATATATATTTTAAATAATAGCAAGAAAATAATTTTGTTTAGTACATAAGCTTTACTGGTGCTCAAAGATGGGGTTAGATTTTTATTCTTCATTTCTGTTTTCCACATAGCAGTACAATGCTAATTTGAAGCCAATAATTTCAAGGTCTTTCTTGTATTGGTTATACAAATGTTACACCTCTGAAAGCATATACACTGGCAGTCAAAGCATGTTGAAAAGCTTCAGATCTCAGGAATTGTGCCAAGGATTCGTCATACCAAATGTAGGGCAAACCACAATAGGCACTTCAAGGAAGTCTTCTCAGTAGTTTGTAAGTAAAGATATTGATATATTTCTTGTAATTGCATTTTTTTTTCTGGTTGCTAGCATACTGCACATCCATACATGGGAAATATATGACAGAGTGCAGCACCATCAGTTTTTGTCTTCACTTTGCATGGGACGCTCTTATCATTGTCATTCATGAGCTCTGTAAGACTTCCCAAAAATGAGAAAAGAAGAGAGGGGAGGGGAGGGGAGAAGAGGAGCAGAGTGGAGAGGAGAGGAATTATTTTTTTCATAATGCTTGTCTGCTTACTATCTTTTCTGCTTGTATGAAGGGGCAGAACTGTGCTGCAGTCTACTTTTCCCCCTCATTTGAAATTCTTTGGTTTCTATGGAAACAATGCGTTCTATTGTTACAGTTTTAAATTGGGGGACGGCAGTGCTCCAGCATTTCAAAGGAAAAAAAAACACAAAACAAAACAAAAAAAAAACCAACAACCAACCAAACAAAAAACAAATCAACCAGTAACTCAAGTTGTCTGTGACTGTGTGGAAATGCTGTTTGCTCCTTGATGTTTCTAAACGGAAGTATAATCTGAACCACAATCCGAAGTCATCTACTTAACACCAAGTTACATACTTTATTAAAATGTCTACTCTTTCTATTCAAGATCACCTACCACATGAAATCTTCAAATACACATTTGCACTTTAAATATGTGTATGCACAATTTACACCTGACAGCATTTAATGACTGCAAAATTCATGTCCATGATTCATCAAACTCATTGATTTATATGTGCCAGTTATATTCTTCATGCAATATATACTTGCTCTACAGAAGTGTAATTGACATTTCTCAAGGATTTTTGGTTTTCTGGCCTGGGTTGTTAGACATTCATAAAAGCTGGAGACCAATATTAAATGCAGTAGAATGGTAAATCAGAGCTAAATTGATAGCTATGATTGTCTGAGTGCACCCAAAATAGCATATTGATTACTCATCTTGCTGTAAATGAGGATGGTTTAAACAAAGAATTTCTTAATCATTTCTCTATAGTTCTTCTATCTGTAAAAACAGACAGATAAAAAAAATAAATCCAATTCTTAGAGTATTTATTTGGAATTTGCTAATAGCCAGTTATTTTTAAAACCTCTTTTAGAACCCTTAGGAAAGAAAAAAAAAAGTCATAGCTCCTTAAACTGTGGATTGTGTTTTATTTTATTTATTTACTTATTTATTTTCTCATCAAAATTCCCTTCTTCATTTTTAGATTGAAAATATACAGCTGGTTTCTATATACTGGACAAATATTGCAAATATGTCTTCATTGTTTAACTAAAAATGAGTCTTTGCACTCTTCCCTCCTCCTTCCATATCATGAATTTGGCATAAAAATCCCAGGATGTTTTAAGAAACTAACACTATTTTCTTCCTTGATACTTATTAGTTTTAACTTCTTTATATTTCTTTCTTTTTTTTTTTTCAATATAGACTGAACTTTCTGAACTTTTATTAAAAAAACTTTTAGAAAACAAAAGTGAAAATGTGAATTTCAGCAAATTAAATGACTAAAAACTAACCCCTTTTAAGTGTAATTATAAATGGATATTATTGCATTTTAATAGCTCCCACAAGGAATGATTCAGGACCCTGTGCTGTAACTTCTATATGGAGGAAATAGGAAAAGTGTATTGAATTACTGCTGACACAGGTACAGCCAATACAAGCATAGGAGTAGCAGTCAGTAGCTGTGATCTAGATCAATTTGTTAGCCTGGTAAAAAACACGCATTTTATTAATATGTAATGTCCTACATGTAGAACCAAAAGATGAAGTCTGTATATATTAAAGATGAACTTTACTTCTGGAAACTGAAGAAGTGATGAAACAGAACACAAGTTCTCTGAACTGTAAAAAGACCAAAGGGCCTAACATTGTCTTGATGTATAAAATGATGAGAGTAGGAGAAGACAGAGTCAATATGCCTTCTGATGTTGATAATGACACATAAACTTCTGGAATTCTGTGTTCCTTTCTTACCTTAGTATAGGAAATATATTTAAACTTTGGATAGAATACTGAAAAGCACCATGTGTTGTATCTAAGTAGGAAGCTGAAAGACCTATTTCTTATTACTATTTATTTTATGAAGACAATAATATCAAAGAATAATTTTGGCGAATTATTATAATTTAGCGAAGACTAATTAGAATTTATATATACCTATAAGGAATATATATACCTATAAGGAAAAGCAACACTATAACAAGTCCCAGTGAGTTGTAATCAGAAGCCAGATGTGTTCATAAACAAGGATGAAGACAAACACTTTCTGCAGCAAATATAATTAACTAGTAGTATAACTACTATAATTAACTAGTATAACTACTATAAATAACTAATGTAATTAACTAGTATAATTAACTTGTCATGGTCTGGGACATATTATTCCTATAATTGAAAATGTTTAAATGAAGTCTGAAAGGTATATTCATTTTATTTATTTATTTATGTTTAAATATAAGCTGTAGTTCAGTTTAAAAGAGAAATTAATTCAGAAAACTGCTTTGTGAGGTACAAAATAGAAAGTCATAATAGATAACCCCTTCAGTCCTTTTTCAGAGGTTAAAACAATAATCTTTATTGTATTCAAATCTATTGCTTTTTGCTTTCTATTCTTTCATGCACAGTATTATCAGTGACTATGTGTGTATGTTTGTTTATGGGCATGAATGCTGTTTTTAGAGTTGGCATTCTCCTGTGATCTATTTCATATGGATGTTTTCTGTTTGAAGAGCTGTGTTTTTAATCCTCAGATTCTGAAGGAAGTCCCTAGAGAAGATTAATATAGGTCTGTAAAAGAAGAGTCTCCAGTACATTCAACAACTAAACAGAAAGTCTTTTCTCAAAAGCCCTAACAGGAAAAGTGAGATATCAGGTGGACAGGTCTAGAAGAGCTAAGGATGTTGTAGTATATGGATCCAGATTTCTATAATTAAACTCTAAGTAAATATATCTTAATCCGATATAAAACCCAGTACTTCTGTGACTGTATCCAGTCCCACAAGCACAGCTGGAAACCCCAAGCTGGCAGCAGCCTGCACAATAGAATTCTATTTTTGAACATTGGCAAATGTACATAAATGCATTAAATTTTCATTGCATCATCAGACCACTTCAACCATAATGTTCTGCCCAAAACCAATGTCAACCCTTACTCATGTTTATCCAGTAGGTCTGTGTGCAAGTGCTTTGCCCATTTGGGTAAATCAGCCTCTTTTTAACAGCTGGCTGATCTTTAGAAAAATTTAACTACATGTGTACACTTCTGTTTTAGTGATCTAGATATTTCCTCTTCTTTCCTCTTAATAAAACAGAAACTTCTATACAGAATTCCTTAAATATTTATGAATGCATTACATTCTTATCTGCTCTATAGTCTGCCATCAGAAAATTTTATTGAGGTTGCCCACCAGGTTCATGATTTCATGGCACACTCTGTAAATAATCTGTGGGGTTACTATTACTGCCATGTATCTGTATTATCTCAAAAGACAATCTTGCTGTCTCAATCCTAACCCTTCTTTTCTTGATACCCTTTTCATTTTAAGGTTTTTAAATAGCAAAATCAAAACTTCATGGTGTGTAACTACTCAGAAATAGTCTCCATTAAGTGAAACTTAAAGGAGTTCCCATTTTCCAAGCTAGTGCTTTTATCTTTCCGAGAGCTGTCATTTGCTAGCAGTCCAAAGCAGGTTTTTCAGAACTGTTCCTATAACAGTGTGGTCAGAAATTATCTTTAAGCTTTTGACAGATGAGCTGAATTCAAGATATACACTCTTCTGATTTCCTTCTGCAGACAATTTATATGTCATGGTTATCAGAAAACTTATGTATTACAGGAACCATTTTTCTTGGATATAATGGAATGCTACCTTAAAATTTTAACAGAGTTATTAAAAGTGTCATTTTGGAGTGGATTTGTGTTTTAAGATTTTTTAAAAAGACTAAAAGTCCTGCACCTAAAGACGTGGAAGTAGTTTGAACAGCAGCCTAAGAAGTTTGGACATCAAGAAGCCCTTTCCAGGGATTTAAATTTTAAGACGTATGTATCTTGTTGAACCTGTATGAGTTATTATTTACATATTCATAAGAATTTTTCTTAAAATAAATAATACTTTACGTAGCAACCCCTACACACAAGATAGTTTCTAATATCTTTATAAACCTTAATACCTATGATATTCTGGGGGAAAACAAACAAATGAGAAACCACAGAAAAACAAACCCAAAAACTGCACCTATTGCTCAATATAGCCAATGTGTAAATCCAGTGTAATCAATAAGAACTGAGGGTAGAAAATGAAGATGAGAAGAACACATAACTCTTGAATATTTTGTCTGTACCTCGCACCTGTAGATATCAAGAACAGGGATCTAATGACAGCTAGCTAATATTAGGTTTCTAACATTCAAAGTAATGGAAGTACAAAAACACAATGAGATTCCTCCTTTGTTATTAAAAACACTTTTCTGTACATACCTAATAGTCTATGGTGTGAAAGGCAATGAAAAATCAAATTTTAATAAATATTTAAGAGCAGCTATATAAAATATATATATTCTTTTTTTTCCTCAATTACTTTACTTACTCTAGTGTTCTGGACTTTTCTATCAGAACTCCACTTGAGGCAGTCAAGAATGTACTGAAATGAACTGAAAATATACTTCCACATTCAGAATCACATAATAAAACTGGCAGTTGCTCTTTTCCTTACAGTGTAGGCTATTCAAAGCAAAGAAACACCCCATGGAGAATCTTGCATTAAGAATTCTGATCAGCAAATGAACTTTCCTCTTCTGGTTGGTCCTTTCCTTGGGAAGAACAAGGGCAGAAGCTACTTCTGAAATGGCCACTTGTTTGTAGTATATACACCAATGACTCACCTCTCCTGTCAGAGCAGGGCTGCTCATAACAATTTACTTTCTCAGACCTCTTCTGTCATACTCAGTTATATAAAAGCATTTCATCGGGAAACCAAAAAACAAATGCAATTTTCTTCTTGTTTAGCTTGTTCTTTTAGTTCCCTGAGTGCAGCTCAAGTGCTCCCCAGGCCTCATTTTATTAGTTTCAAATATTGTTAAGTATGTTTTTCCATGCTTCTTCAATGTATATTTTCAGACAAGTTAGGGATGTTTTGTTGTGTTGAATCTTACAGATTTTATCAATCTCACTGAGGTTTGCAAGAGAAAGTCAAGCACAAGTGTTAGTAATAGAAGAAGAAATAATACAATATTGTTTAGTATGTTACATTTGCGATGTACTGTTCCGAGGCTGCGCTTGGAAGATACAAAATATATGTGCAAGGGTAACATGAGAATGCACCAATTCATGATGAGGAGTAAGGAGGATTAAAAGAATGCTCAATTTGCAAGACATCTAGATAACTGGGGCTTCTTGGACTCTGGGAACTGGATCAAACCAACCTTGCGGTTTGGACTGAGACCAAGGGCTCAGAGAGCATGTGTGAAAAGGAAAGGTTAAAAAGTTCAACTCTGATGAAGACATCTTACTTCATCCCGACGACCACCCGGACGACCACCAGAGAGTAATACGCAAGCGCAGAAGGACTGATAAGATAATTAGCATACGAAGCGAGGCTAGGTGGAGCTAGGAAATGAATATGCATAGATGAGTTGTGAAACCTAATGCATATGTAGTATCTTAGGAGATAAAAGAGAACTAAGAAAACAAATCAGACGAAGTTAGATTTGGGCAGGCATGCCCCTAACTTCCGGCGCCTAATAAAGCACCTTCATATAATCACTTTGTGGATTATGTGTTTTCATGAACGCTAACACAAGCATATTTATTTTTAGTACTGAAGGTTAATTAGCTATCTTAAATGTTTTATTTGAAAATGTTCCTAGTCTTATTTAAATAAAGTTCTGGTAGCATGAAATCTTCTGTTGGAATCCTCTGATACTAGTGTGGTGGTTTTACCCAGCTGGGCAGCTGAGCTCCACCAAAACCGTTCTCTCACTCCCCCCCCTCAAAGGGAAAGGGTGAGAAAATGGGATGGAAAGGGTTTAAGGGTTGAGATAAGGAAAAGGAGATTACTCAGCAATTATTGTCACAGGCAAAACAGACTCAGAACAGGAAGATTAATGAAATTTATTACCTATTACTAACAAGCCAGAACAATGAGAAACAACAACAAAACAACAACAAAAACAACTAAAAACACGTTACTCACATCCACCCTCTTCTATGTCAGCCTCCCAAGTGGCACAGGGGAATGCAGAATGAGGACTGTAGTCAGTCTATAGCACTTCATCTCCACTGCTCCTTCAAGGTCACTCTCTTCCCCTGCTCCAACATGAGGTCCCTCCCACGGGAGGCCGTCCTTCTCGAACTGAGTGTGTGAACTTTCCACAGGCAGCAGCTTTTCAAGAACTGCTCCGACGTCTGTACAGTCTGTGTGATGGGGACCATCTGTCAGGAGCAGACTGCTCCAACATGGGTCTCCCATGGGCAAGAGATCCCCCCAGATCCCCTGCTCCTGCGTGGGTTCGTCTCCATGGGCTGCAGCTCTGGCCCAGGGCCTGCTGCCATGGGGGCTCTCCATGGGCCGCCGGGCCCATCTCCAGGTCAGATCCACCTGCTCCACCGGGGGCTCCCCACCAGCTGCAGTATAGAGATCTGCTCTGCTGTGGTACATCATGGGTTGCAGGGGGAGATCTGCTCCACCACGGGCCTCTCCACAGGCCACAGGGGAACTTCAGCTCCATGCCTTGAGCACGTCCTGCCCTCCTTCTTCATTGACCTTGGTCTCTGCAGGGCTCTTTCCCACTCCTCGCTCTCCCAGGTGATGTTGCATTGAAGGTTTTTATTTCCCTTTCTTAAATCTACTCTCACAGAGGCACAAGCAACATTGCTTATTGGCATGACTCTGGCCAGTGGCAGGCCCCTGTGGAACTGGCTGAAACTGGCCCTTATCTAACGTGGGGCAGCTTCTAGATTCTTCTCACAGAGACCACCCCTGCAGCCCCCCTGCTACCAAAACCTTACCAAATAAACCCCATACAGATGTACATTAACCAAAGACCAAGAAGAACTCACTAGTTATCAATCTAATAACAGGATGTTTTTGAGACGTTTGCTTTGTACTCATCAGACATACTCAAATTTGCTGTCTGCTTTAATCCATATATGGCCTAGTGTGCCAAGAATATGAAGTCCACCTAGCACAAAAGCTTTAAGTCATTTGCTCTAAAAGTTGCTGTAATAACAGCTATGTGAAAAAAGAGTTGTATTGAAGAGTTCTGCAGAATGAATAGGTCTTGAAACACCAGCTGAAGGCAAATGAAACATGTTAGTCTTAATATGGAATAGGCTGGAACAGACTGCCTGTCTTTTTCTGCTAAAATCAATTTAATTGATGTGGCTTCTCGTCTGAAAATATATATTATAAATTACAGACTTACTGTTCCTTCCAAGTTATATCAGTGACAAGGTTTAACCAGAAAAATGCATAAGACTTGTTCAGTGTCCAGTTCCTTAGAGCTTAAGGTCAAACTAAGTTATATACATATCTGTTCATTTCTGAACTTGAGATATGTGCAATGAATTCTGACGGTCACCATTTAATCTTGATTTTCATTTAGTCTGAGTTGAAAATAAGACTATGAAAAATTATCCAACAAAACCTTCTTTCTATGGCTACTTTACCCATAGAAAATTGTCTGTAAACTGGAATATATTTAAGTATAAAGTGTTCATACTTCAATTTGAAACAATTGAAAGGAATATTTTATTTTGCTGTAAATTTCCATTATTTTCAGAGTAGAAATGTACAAAAATGACATTTCTTTAAGTCATCATGAGGAAAAAAAAAAAAAGCTTTCACAGATACTTTCTGATGTACAAAAAAGTGAAATCTTAACTTTAAAATTTCAGAAAAATATTTTGAAGAATCATGAGAATCATGCAGCTGTATTTGCCATGTCATAGTGTTCTCCATTGTAAAATGTTGCTTTATAGCACACAGTTCGGTCCTGTTTCATTCACATAGAATTTAGGTTTCTATATCTGCAAAGATTAATGTGTGTGTACACTCTTTGTACACTACAGAGTTTCACTGATGCCAGCGGAGCTGGCTGCAGCATAGAAGTTAGGATAGGCATTAGTCCTTTCAGGATCAACCACTAAGCCTATTATATCAGGACACAAAATTAGGTTAGATTTTACTCTTAGTAAGGTTAGTGAAGCCCTATTGCCTAAACCATTGTGGAGCAGCTGAAAAGAACAGAAGAATTAGACACAATGGATAAAATACTTTAAGGGAAGAGTGAACTAAGAAAGCTTTCCATGTTATTGTATAAGATAATGCAGGTTAGGCAATTAAACCACCTCCTTTTTTTTTGGTGAAAGTCATTATTCTTTTGAGTGATCATGTGCCAAAAACAAGTATTAATGGCTTATACTGTACACTTGAAAATGTTCTGACTTATTTCAGCCAAGAGCAATTTGCTTATTTTTTTAGTTCTAACATTACCTGATATTGTAAAAATGACCTTTAAGTGGTTCCCACTGCTCTCATACTCTTTGTTCTAGGCATACAAGGAATCTTGAATATTGCCAGCTGAAACATTTTTTGTAATATGTTTTATTTTTAGCAACACCTAAAGTTCATCCTTCTCTGAGTGAGAGTATCATGATTATAGGAAGATCAAAAGCTGAAGCAGAGGAAACTTCAAGAGTGAAAAAATAAAAAATAAAAAATCTAACATTGTATATAAATTAAGCTGCCATTCAAGCTGCACTTATTTATACTGTGGTTTGTAAAAGTGATTATTATGGAAAGAATAATGCATTTAATTTTCTTGTGAATTACTTTGTAGTACATCTTACATCTTATCTCTGTGATTTCTGAATAATCAAAGGCGGGATCAGAGTTCTCTTTAAAAATGAAAGAAATAGCATTCTCCTATGGAGCTTAGTTGTGGAAAGTTTTCCCCAAACATTGCTGTTCAAAATAAAACTAAACTTCTGTCTATGATGAAGACAAATTTTTTGTTGTTGTCAGCTGTGTACTTTAGAAACATTTTTAGTGATTTATTGCCAGTATTTAATAGCAACTGTAAGCTTTAGTTGTTCTGAGGAAAATTGGCCATGTTTTTTGAAATTAGTGGAAGCATATTTTAGAGGTAGGAGCTTGACTGTTAGGTGATAATTATAATGGAAATATGGATCTTTTTTTTGAAGTCAGAAGTCATATTGGAATGAGAAACATGATGTCATATTTATGAACTTTAGTGTATGTTCATATTACAATTTTAATTTGAATCAGAAATGCATCTTTGAAACAAATTTCCTGGTCCTGTCTGCTTTCCATGCCTTACTTTACAGTGATTCAAAGGATGCAAACTGGATTTCGTACAAATGAAGCCAGATTGGAACATATTCTAGGAGTGGTTCTAATGTGTGACAATCGTTAGTGGTCAGTCAGTCGATGTAGCCTTGGTGTACTTACATCATCTTTGTAACAGATATGCTTTTTATAACTGAATTTGAAATACTGATTCAGATACTAACACCACTGAATGTCAAACTTCAGACAGTAAACACAAAGGGCTTCTGATTGTGTCAACTAAGAGGCACAGCAAGAAGAAAACTCATGGGCTGTAGTTCTCAAGGGTGTATCAAACACAGATCTGGCCTGTGAATACTTGTTTGGCTGGACAGCAGAGAAACCCCAGAATGGTTTCTCAGGAAATGCTTGAAAACCATAAGATTTCTCAAACAACTGCAGCAGGCTGTTTTGGTGGGTGCAGACTGTACAGATGTTGGGCTTTGCCTGGATGCAAAGCCAAAACATGTTTTGGCACATCTTCTCAAGACTGCCACTTATTGGGGAGTTGACTGATAGTTTCTCTAGCACACTGGTTCTGTAAAATCATTTCCAGGAGAACTACAGCAAGAACTTCATTAGCAGTGACTCTACAATTTTTCACATTCATATGCTCCCTGGAGCAATTTAGATAGTAGATTTATGTAGACCTCAAGAAAAAAAAAAAGCTATCTTACTATCTTTAGAGGAAAGAAATAGTCCTAGTTTCTTCCAAATATTTCTGTGTTTGTCAGAACATATCTTTGTATTTAAAATTAAATTCTACAACATCTCAAGTGAAAATATCTTGCGGTAAAAACGTGTTTTGGGGTGATAAGATGCTTAAAACCCACCCCCCTGCTCAGTCAAAATTAAGGTTTCAAATACAAGTTCTCAAAATATAGGGATACACTTAATGGAAATAGTTCCTCTACAAATTCATATCTGGCATCTTCTCCGAAACTCTCAGTGTTGATGAGTGACAAAGATATTCCAAGCTGTTGTGGGCCTAGCTGGGTCCCTGGCCTTTGCAGCTGTCTTGGGCAAATGTCTTGAGTTGTCTTGCAAGCTGTCTTGAGTTTCTCTTGTCTAAAGTCAATTTTCCCAGAGAAAACAGACAGTAAAACCACAGAACTTGATTGTTAAATGTTTGCGATCAACGGATATTTTATAGAGGTATTAGGTGATATTGTACAACTTATATCTTCATAACATTCTTGGGAATTGTGGCAGAATTGTTCTTATTTTATAAAAAGAGAACTGTTTCAGCCAATTTATCTATTGTATTTTAGATGTATACCTCAGATTCAGATAAACCTAGGAGCCTTTTCTTCTAATTGTCTCCAGAGGGAGTATGGATAACCACCTCGAAGAGAAATGTCTACACTCTATCTGTAGGTAGACCATCTACTGATAGACAGTATCTGTGTTTTTCAAACTGAGGCGAGTTTGATCAAGTAAAAAGTGCACAACTAGAATACAAGTGGGAAAAGGCAGAGGTAGGGTTTAGTTGTCACTTCAAAGGAAATATAAATAAGATAAAGAATGAAGCTTTTTTCAGGCCTTTCTCACCACTGAGAAAACTATTCTTTCAATGTCCTCAGTTCTTCTCTGTTTGGTTACAAAATAAAACCTTCTGGCAGTAATATTTGTTATGGTCTTGTTTTATAGAGCAGGTTGGATTGTCCTTAGCTTAAGGAAAGGTTGAGAAATGCTTGCGGGGGGAATCATAGATTCATTAAGGTTGGAAAAGACCTCCAAGACCATTTGGTCCAACCATCAACCTACTACCAGTGTCACCCACTAAACCATGTCCCTAAGTACAAAGTCCAACCTCTCCTTAAACACCTCCAGGGACAGTGACGATACCACTTGCCTGGGCAAATCATTCCGATGCCTGACTACAACTCAGTAGTAGACTCAGTAGTTGAGGTCGGCCGCCTTGGAGCCGGTGCAGCCACAGCGCCTGACCAGGAGTTACAGGGAGATCTCGGGCCCTTGCTTCGCTAGGGCTGGCCCAGGACAGCAGCGCGACCATGCTGCACCCGCCAGCTCTTGTGAGAGAGGCTGACAGGGAGTGGGCATTGCCAGGGCTACAGCAACTGCACCCATGCCCTCTGCCTAGAAAAAGCCTCTGGGAGGGCAGCAACGCGTTGCTGTCCACCGCGAGCAGGGAGGGGCTAGCAGCACGTGCACACCGATGTGGCAGGGCGCAGGGCTCTGCATCATGTATTGGCAGTCTGTGAGACAGCACACCTATCATGGTGTCCACTTGGCAGAGAGCTCACTCCAAAGCTGGACATCCAGAAGTCAATGGGTCCTGATGGGATGCATCTGCCAAAAGACTAAATAAATAAATAAATAAATAAATAAATAAATAAGTAAGTAAGTAAAACAGATATTCATGTGCTGGAAAGAAAGTGATGTAGCAGAAATAGCTTAGTGTTTTGGGATGAAGTGGGAAAGTGGTCTCTGATGCTTCAGGAGGCTACAAGCTGCTCTCACTGTTTTGTCCTTGCCTAACTTCAGTGAAGAGTGCATCAGTAGCTGAGGCACCATTTAAGTTCTAAGATAACACTTAAATGAATCTAGCTCATTTAAGATCACTTAGGCCTTGGAGGCTTGATATTCCACATCAGTCAGACTTATTTTTTTAGCAGATTTTTATGTATGGCCAGTCGAGCAACCATGAACTGCAGATATATGTCAGACATACATATGATCAAAAATCAGGCCTGCCGATATTAATTTAGTTTAAAGAATTGGTTACATTCAACACTACATCACTAATGAAAAATAAATCTTTATAGGTGGATTTCCTATTTTAATCTTAATGAAGAGTAAAAGGATAAATTAAGATACTTGATATAACAGTGTGGAGAGTGATTGTTTCATAATATTGCTAATTCTAAATCTAAAGGTTACACTACTACAAAAGTGTGTGAAAGCTTATAGCTGACACACTAAGAATTATGATAGCAGAGTTAGGTTTTTTCTAATTTGATTTCACACCTCTAAAACAGACTATAATATTAAAAAATAAGCTTTTAAGGTTGTTATATTATTTAAGAATTTAAGAGAAGCTGATGGAAATAATGACATTTTTTATTTATTGTTAAACACAGATTAAATATGAATATTAAAAGTTTCCTGAAACCTAATTTGGTGTGACCCCCACCAGAGGCCACAACAAATCCCAGACTAATTTCCAAAGGTCAGTATTTCATATGGTGTCCCCTGCATGATTGTCAGATTTTCTATTTTAATCTCATAATGGTGTGTTTTTTGTTTGTATTATTTTAATGCCTATTGTAGTAACTTTTCTCATTTTGTTTACACTTACAGAAATACATAAAGTGATCTGTCAGTTAATATCTCTCATGTTATTGCTTTATTAAGCTTAAATTAACTGCATCAGTGAAATACATAATTAGTTAAAAAGTTAACCAATTTGTTTTCCAAAAGATAACATATACTTTTTTTTAATAAGAAGTCTTACTCCATGGCTAAGTGAAACTGTGTTTATGTATTCTATAATCATAGTTTATGTATGTGAAAGGCATAACCAAAGTACATTCATTTAATGTAGTCAAAGTACAATAAAAGCACTATGGTTTCAAAGTGGTTTCATGCCTAAATCAAAGTGGAAATCCACTATGTTCACTAAGCTTGAAGAATAGATTCTGATAAGGCTGAAAATGGTTGAATTGAGTAAATTTGCTTTTATTTCTCCCCATGTTTATTTTATCATTTTTATACTTTCCCATTCCAAATGACATTTCCAACACTGACAGATCATCTGTATTGATCATTGCTTTAAGAATAATAGTTCCCATTAAATTGTTTCAAATGTAAGTAGTTCTCTTTGACTTTTGTTTTCGTGTGTATGTTGGTTTGGGTGGAACAGTAACTGTCCATCACTCAGAATCATAGAATATCCAAGTTGGAAGGGACCCACAAGGATCATTGAGTCCAAATTCTGGCTGCACACAGGACCAAAAAATATCAGACCACGTGTCTGAGAGTATTGTCCTTGAACTCCAGCAGGCTTGGTGCTGTGACAACTTCCCTGGGGAGCCTGTTCCAGTGCTCAACCACCCTCTTGGTGAAGAACCTTTTCCTGATATCCAGCCTGAACCACCCCTGTCGCGGCTTCAAGCCATTCCCGTTGGTCCTGTTACTGGTCACCAGAGAGAAGAGATCGTTTCCTGTCCCTGTGCTCTACCTCATGAACAAGCTGTAGACTGATGAGGCCTCACCTCAGCCTCCTGTTCTCTAGGTTGAACAATCCAAGTGACTTCAGACGCTCCTCATGAGTTTTCCTTTCTAGACCCTTTACCATCTTTGTTGCCCTCCTTTGGACACTTTTATATTTTTCTTATACTGTGGTACCCGAAACTGCACACAGTACTCAAGGTGAGGCCACACCAGCACAGAGTAGAGCAGGACAATCACATCCCTTGACCAACTAGCAGTGCCGTTCCTGATTCACCCCAGGATACGGTTGGCCATCCTAGCTGCCAAGGCACACTGTTGGCTCATGTTCAGCTTGCTGTTGATTAAAACTCTTAGGAAGAAGGAAAGCAAACAGCAACAAAAACAACAACAAACAGAAACAACAACTACAACATCACAATTCACATTATCTAGTCCTTAAACATTCACTTCTTGTTTTGAAGTTAATTTCCTACGCAAAGGTTCCATTGAAACAGAAAACCTCATTGCAGCCAGCATTCATTTATTTTAATACTAATTGCTATTCATTTGAAATCCCACAGATTAAAACACTGTGAAAATTGATTTGTGATTTTGAAATACAGTAGGCTTAATCCTATTCTAATAACAATGATATATTGCTTTTCACCGCTACTTGATGGTAGAAAGAAAAATATCTCTTAGAAATGATGTCATAGTTGTCACTCCAGACCTTTTAGTTATGCAACATTTCTACTCCTTAAAAAAATCTGTATCTTATGTCTCCAATGCCACAGTGATGTGTACTAAGAAAAATTGTAAATATTAACTAATGACAGTTGAATTACTGGGTTTACAGATATTTCACTGATTAAAACAAAACAAAAGAAAACAAACAAACAACAACAAAAAAATCCAACACCCTGCAGTATTCTAGGAAATAACTTCTTTTAGATTTTCTATAGAATTTTCATTAAATATCTTCCATTTTAAAATTCTCTCAACTTCTAGTGTAATTTCTAAATAAGTCTTTTAGCTTCTAAACCAGCTCTGTTTTGTTCTTATTAAGCTCTACAAGGTCTTCAGATACATCATTTAATGAGCACAATATTGCAGAAATAAACATGTACCAAGACAGATGTTTTTCATATAATTTTTAATTAAGAAAATATTTGAAAGATTTTATGTCCTCCTCAGTGTTAAAAAAGGAAAAGTTGACTGAGGGTTAATTAACATCCTAGACCCTATATGATGTTAGTACTCATTTTGCATTGTTAGATTCTTGCTAACAGAACTATTTTATCTTTAGGTTTATATTCTTTATTAGTATTACTATGATTGAATTTTAAAATATTTCATCAATTTTCTTTTTCTCAGCTAATACCTACACTATTATAGAAGGGACACCAAATGCACTAGAGTTAGTTAGGATTACATAATCACTTTTATCCTCATTATGTTTTGTTAACTCATAGTTGTCAAACATTACTTTTTTTTTCAAAAGTAAATGTCTAGACTTGGTGTATGTGTGTTCTTTCACATTTAAAAGTAAGAAATTTATCATTCCAGTAATCTCTTTCAGTTACATGTTTATGTTTTATTCCTTGCACGGTATTTTCTGAAAATAATTTTGTAAAACTGCTATTGTGATGATGCCAGAAAAAAAATAAATAAATAAAATAAAATAAAATAAAATAAAATAAAATAATAAAATAAAATAAAATAAAATAAAATAAAATAAAATAAAATAAAATAAAATAAAATAAAATAAAATAAAAATAAAATAAATCTTGTCTCATTAAAATGAAATTATTTATCTATGGGTAAATAATAGCAAACTATACATATATGAGAGAAGAAATATATATATTCTGAGATAGTAATAAAGTTGTTAAAAATAATTTAAATGTATATGTTTATTTGTTGTAAATAGTTTTAAAACTGCTTCATAATTACCCAGACAGACAGACTTTTTTTAGACTTTTTTTTTTTTTCCTTGAGTGATGGATAACTGACCATATTTAATAGAAGGACAGACACAATTTAGTTCAATGTTTCCACGGGTATTTGTTTCATTTTGAAGGCCATAATTCTTTAAACATGGTTAGTTATCCATTGCTCATTCAGCAGTAAATAATATACAAAATTATTGAAAACTTATTTTCCATTTAAAATCTCCTGTCTTCCCCTATTCTTTGGACAGCCATTGCATTAAGATGGGTGTTCTTGTGGTGGGTAAACTGTAGTATTTAAGAGATTTAGGATTCAGATCCAGATTAATGTATACACACAAAAGGTGACCACCTGTCTTCTCATTTTTCTATAGATAGGTGTCTGTCTGTCCATAGGTATCTTAACTCTTCTTGAAGTCAGGCAAAAGATGATCAGTTCAGAACACAAAGAATGATCCAGTACATCCTGAACTAAACAAACAGCCAGGATGGCTCATTGGCATGCAAACAGCTATACTGAGATGTGCTCATCTCAAACTAAGTTTTATCTTAATTCAGTTGCCTAAAGGACTATGGGTCTATAAAATAATGAAATATTGCTATGTGAAAAAAACACCAATAATATATGCTCGTCTATATTATAATATAGCTATAGTGTATCAATCTTTGCTCTTATATAAATTGCTCATAGTTTTATTAATCTGAAGCTAGAGCTACCTCAATTAAGTGCTTGGAAACAAGACTTTTGACTTTGAGACAAGTTAGGAGTATTGTCTTGTACAGGTATCCAGGTATTGTGAGGGAAAAGTCAGAATGAACCAAGAGAAGCTCCAGGCTTTCCTACAGAATTATCACTTCTGTGACATTTACTGGTCACAAAAAAAAAGCTTAATCCAAAAAACATGTCTGTGAGCACAGAAAGCATTTGCATTTTATCCGACCCTTGAGTCGGAATCCTTTCTACCTGTGGGACTGGAGACAGGTCAGTATTTTGTGCCATTTTTTTGCCTCAATATTGAGGCTTCTGTTAGACTGAAAGTTTCTGGCAATCCATAGTGATGCTTACTGTGTTATTGATGCTCGCTAATGATAAAAAGAATAAAAGGTCAATTTATTTCATGCAGACCAGAAAACAGTTATGATCAGGTAACTACTTTTGATCAAGTACTCCAGGGTTTATAGCTACCTCCTAGCAGTCAATGACTGTGTATTCATGGTTCATAAAAACTAACATCATCTTTAATATAGCTGGAGAGGTCAGGTGAACCATACTTAAGAATGTTTCTCATGTATATCTTCAAGAATGCTAATCACTCAACACTGATTAAGATCCTTAGAAGCTTTAAGCATGCGTGCAAAACTGTTGTGTGAAGATGAACCATTGTTAACTGGAGGTGAGACAAAATCATTGTCTGTACATTTTTGAGTTCTTGGCATGTTTGTCCAATACAAATTTCACATGAATATATTTATAATTCATTAAGGTTGTACTACTCAGCACTGAAAAATTAGAAAAGCCCCCCCCCCCCCAAAATAAATAAATAAATAAATAAATAAATAAATAAATAAATAAAAATTTCCAATATGCTTCCATTTAGGCATTGTCAAAGTCCTTCATTACCTGATCATTCATTATCATTATTTTTTTTTTCTTTTCCAAGAAAAAGTTTGCCTTCTTACATAGGGAGTTCATTTTATATTTACTGTCAGGGAAGTGATCAGAAGTCCTCAGTTCAGAATAATATTCTGTCAGTGCTCTCCACTCTGAACGTTTTACATACTGTTTTACATACTGTTTCCTGGGACTGCTTCAACAAAATATAGGTGACGTCACTGCAGGGTATTTCAGGGTGACCCCATATCAGGGTCCTCAGGGCACCAATAGGGCTGAATGGCCCTGACCTGCCCCACCTGAAACCTCCCACGCCATGGACCCAGGAGCCCCATTTTTTCTCAGCCTGGGGCCTTCAGTCCCTGTCTAAGCTATTATGAAAGGGTGCCAGGGATTCTATAGGTACGTGGATCAGAAAAGAAAGGCCAAGGAGAATGTACCCTCTCTGATGGATGAGAAGGGTGAACTGGTAACAACAGACATGGAGAAGGTTGAGGTACTCAACAACATCTTTGCCTCAGTATTCACTGCCAGTCAGGCTTCCCAAGTCTTTTGTTTCCCTGAACCTGTAGATGGAGGCTGGGGGAGCAAACTCCCACCCACTGTAAGTGAAGAGCAGGTTCAAGACCACCTGATGAAACTAAACAAGTACAAGTCTATGGGGCCTGATGACATGCATCCCCGGGGCCTGAAGGAATTGGCTGATGTAGTTGCCAAGCCTCTCTCCGTCATATTTGAAAAGTCCTGGCAGTAAGGCAACGTCCCTGGTGACTGGAAAAAAGGGAAACATCATTCACATTTTTAAAAGGATAGAAAAGAGGACCCTGGGAACTACACAGTGGTGAGCCTCACCTCTGTGCCATGCAAGATCATGGAAAAGATCCTCCTGGAAGCAAGGCATGTGCAAGACAAAGAGGTGATCTAAGACAGCCAGCATGACTTCACCAAGGGTAAATCGTGACTGACCCATCTGGTGGCTTTCTACAATGGAGTGACTGCATCATTTGACAAAGGAAGACCAACCGATGTCATCTACCTGTAATTCTGCAAGGCCTTTGACACAGTCCCACATGACATCCTGGTCTCCAAATTGGAGAGTTATGGATTTTATGGATGGACCATTCAGTGGATAAGGAGTTGGCTTGATGGACACACCCAGAGAGCAGTGGTCAGTAGCTCTATGTCCAGGTGGAAGCCAGTGACAAGAGGTGTACCTCAGGGATCTGTCCTCGTACTGGTACTGTATAATATCTTTATCAATGACATAGATAGTGGGATCAAGTGCACCCTCAGCAAGTCTGCAGATGACACCAAGCCGAGTGCTGCAGTCAATAGAACAGAAGGAAGGGATGCCATCCAAAAGGACATGGACAAGCCTGAGAATTGTCCCCACATGAACTTGATGAGGTTCAAAACGTCGAAGTGCAAGGTGCTGCACCTGGGCTGGGGCAATCCCAGACAGGAGTACAGACTGGGAGAAGAACTCATTGAAAGCAGGCCTGCTGAGAAGGACTTGGGGGTTCTGGTGGATGAAAAGTTTGGCATGAGCTGGCAGCGCGCTCTTGCAGCCCAGAAAGCCATCTGCATCCTGGGCTGCATCAAGAGTGGAGAGCAGGTTGAGGGAGGTGATTGTCCCCCTCTACTCTGCCCTTGTGAGGTCCCACTTGTAGTACTGCATCTAGGTCTGGAGCCCTGAGTACAAGAAGGATGTTGATCTGTTAGAGCAGGTCCAAAGGAGGGCCACAGAAATGGTCAAGGGCCGGAGCACCTTTCCTATGAAGAAAGGCTGAGAGACCTGGGGCTGTTCAGCCTACAGAAGAGAAAGCTCCAGGGGGACCTCACTGTGAACTTTCAGTACTTAAAGGGGACTTATAAAAGAGACGGAGAGCAACTCTTTTCTAGGAACTCCTTGCTCAATCGGATAATGACAGGGCGAGGGGGAATAGCTTTAAACTAAAAGATGTGGCATTTAGATTAACAATTAGGAGGAAATCCTTCACTGTAGAAGGGTGGTGAGGCACTGGCACAGGTTGTGGATGCCCCATCCCTGGAGGTGTTCAAGACCAGGTTAGATGAGGCCCTGAACAACTTGATCTAGCAGGAGGCATCCCTGCCTATGGCAGGGGGGTTGGAGTTAGATGATCTTTGAAGTCCCTTCCAACCCAAGCTATTTTATTATTCAGCTCTCTCTTGAGCTCCTGGATGGACCTCTTGGGCTGGTGTCTTGTCTCCAGCCCAATTTGCTGCTGCTCCTCACTGGATTCCTTGGTCCTAGTTCATGGCTTGCTATGTCTGAGGCTGTCAATGAACCCTGTTACAGGCACTAGGCTCAGCCCACTATGCTCAGACCCTGTGAAATAGTGCCAGATTGCTGAGGGCCCTTGGCATTTGTCCTGGGGAGCATCCAGGCCTCGCTGCTCCCTGACACCCAGATATCCAAAATTGAAGAGGAAAATTACTGTATTTCATATAATCATAAAATCATAGAACCATTTAGGTTAGAAAAGACCTCTATGATCATCTAGTCCAACTTTTAACCTAGCACTGCCAAGTCCACCATTAAACCATGTCACTAAGCACTACATCTACATGTTTTTGAAGACCCCCACTCAGCTACTTCCCTGGGTACCCTGTTTCAATATTTCACAACCATTTCAGTGAAGAAATTTTTCCAATATCCAATCTAAACCTCCCCTGGCACAACTTAAGGCCATTTTCTCTTGTCTTATCATTTGGCGCTTGGAAGAAGAGACCAATCCTCACCTCGCTGTAGCCTCCTTTGAGGTCATTGCAGAGCATGATAAGGTCTGCTCTGAACATCCTTTTCTCCAGGCTAAACAACCTATTTCAGCAGTAGCAAGTACCAGAGTCATAATGACTGGTAGAATTAAGGTTACATTGGCAACGCCTGCCTTCACAGATGGAGGCAGCTTCTCACTCAGAAAACTTTCTGTGGCATTTATTTTCTGCACATTCTCTATGTAAAGGTGATCTCTTTGCCTTATGCATTTTCTAGAAAAATTCACAGGGTTCACATTTTCCTTTGGAAGACATTACTTTTGAAATAACTAAGGGACCTAGCTCTACTTATATTATGAAGGGCTTAGAAAAACCTTTCTTGAATGTTTGGACATTAATTTTAGGGTAGCATTTCATTGCTAGTTCTTTTATTCCTAGCTCTAAGGGAATTCATTACTGGTTCATACGCAATGATATAATTGCATCAATGTAGATTACGTCAGGATAAGATTGAATCAGTGTAAATGAAGAGAAAGCACACACCATTTTCTAAAAAGGGGATATAGCAGCCAGTAATCTTCCTCATATACTGTGTCTTTGAGTGTAAACCTATGTGTTGCACTTTAGCAGCTTTCCTTTAAAGACCTCCTAATGGAGGACTCTGGTCCTTTAAGTTACACAAGTATTCACTCTACAGTAAAGCATATACACATTAAGTCATGAGCCTGTCTATTGTTTCTTTCCACCTTGGATGAATTAAGAAAGTAGTAGACTTACTGAATATATAGGCGTTAGCTTTCATATTGCTTAACAGTATGACATCAGTACTGACAAGAAGATATGAGAAGTATATCATGATTTACAAAGCAAGACTGTGGCTTGCTCAGTTAGAGTAGTACAGTACAGTAGAGTAGCAGTACAAACAGGATGCTAATCTAAGTGATGAGTCTTTTTTTCCTGCATGTCTAATGTCTCTACACTCTGCTATTTAAATGCAGGGCACAAATCAGTTTTGTCCCTCTAAACCCTGCAGTACAAAATTTACTTCTGTCACCTATAGACTACATGCAAGAGACAGCAAAACATAATTTGAAAGCAGAATTAAAGGTTTGGATTTCCTCTTAGAGATAAATGTTATCCAGTATGGGTTTTATTTCATTTTGAAAGTCAAGCTGAAATTCAGCTGCTGCAACTGTATTCATCTCTTTGCCATCTCAGCAAGTTTGTCCTATGTAAATATTGTGATCTTAATAAATAAATACTGAAGCACAGCTGCTGTTGGCAAGATATCACTGTTAGACTGCTGCAGCCCTGCTATCACCAGTGGGTGTTGCTAATTATTCTCAGAATTGGGAAATATAAGGAAGAGGAATGCAGAGGAGAGTCAGCAGAGGTTGTAACAAAAATAAAAGGATGTTTGCATCAGTCCAGAGCAAGGACCTCCGAGCACCATGAAGGAAGGCATTTCACCAAACTAGGTTATGAATTATTTCCTTATCAAAATAAGATTTAACAGCCACACAAACATAAATAATTAGCTACATATTATCTCCTTAAAATTAATACCATTTGTTTGAATGGGCAAGTGACAGAAGTTGGAATATTTAAGGAAATTTAATAAAAAACAGCAAATATAACCTAGCACTATAAAAGCCTAGAATGAATGAGTCCACTGGAAGATATATACCCTATTTTTTGCTCCTTCTCTGTTTTGCTGGGAGTATGTTAGTAATCTGTCTTTGAATATAAAAGAGGTACCATTTTGGCAGCTGCCATAATGAGGAAGTGGATAGTTTTCAAACTTATATAATGTCATGCATCAGAGAAACAGTATGTGAGCTGACACCTTTCTAGCTAAATAATAAAAATAATAATAAACGATTATATCTTTTTTTTTTTAATGGATGGCAGCTGAAGAGAGTGACCACAACATTCTGTGTTGATTTTTCTAGTATTTGCTTTTCAGACCTTTGCTACCTGTCAATACTGATGCTGTTCTGACTTCTAGATGTGCTACTGCCTGAGTTGAGTGCCAAGTAGCTGAGGCAGTGTACTTCTCAAGTTTCTTCACTTATTTTGAAGAAAAATGTATTCCAAAATTAATGTGTAAAATTACTCCAGTGTTAAAACTCTTAGATGTATTAAGCAGACATGATGTTAAAATGACTGACAGTTTCAGAAAGGATAAATTAAAACTGGGTGTCTCCAAACACTACTTGCATATCAAAGTAACTTCAGCTCCAGTTATTTTAGGAGGAAAACTACAATACCTTTTCTGTTTCTCCATTTCCTTTTCTCAAAAGGGGAGTCAAAAGACATTTGAGACAAACTTGATGCTGAACTGAGTTTCAATTATGTGAATTATTTTTTTTAGTCATTCAGAGTCTATTAATTCACATACGCTCGGGACAGAAATTCTAGATACCATGCAGGGAATTTCTGAGTAACACTAAGAATATTGAATAAAGAAATGAAGATTTCCTGTCAGGTCCCAATAAAAGCAACACAAAGGTAAAAGTATAGAGGTGCAGTTATGCTAGGACTCAAAGAAACAAGCTGAGGCAACTGAACGAGTTTGGATCTTTGTAAGTAGGCTAATAGGGTAGGAGTATGATAAGGTAATGCCCTAAAAACAGGTATCTCTCAGTATGATTGAAGGAAAAGGGAGAAGAAAGAATGTGGAGAAAGCATTAAAAATATGAGTATATGTATTAGGCATCGAAACCTCCCTGACTTTGAGATTAGACTGTTATGTTTCATAAACATCACCTTAATTTGAGCAGCTGAAAGAAACTAAAATGTGTGCGAGCTTTGCCCATGCATGTATGGAAAACCTATAGGGAGCTTGGTCCATTACAAAGGAAAATTCGTGAAATTGATTTTTTTTTTCTTTCAAAAAAACTTAGTTTAATATGTATATCATGTACAGTACTTTGTAAGACATGACACAGAAGTGTGTTTTCAGGTACTGTTTAATTCCCATACTAGCAGGCACATAGCTCCTGGTTTGAATACTCTTGTGACTGTTATAAATAAAAAGATTTTATTAACTACAACTCCACCACTGAAATAATGAAGATTTCCTTAGGCTCTTAATGTAATTTGTATAGTTAATTAGTGAATACTATTCAAAAATGAATCCCAAATCAGTGTTATTTCCTGTTCCCCCCCCCCCCCTTTTTTTTTTTTTTTAAATGGTGTCTAAAGTGATAGGACAGCAATTTCAGATCTCATTTGGTAATTGAACATTTTTATTTACTGGTAGGCTGTTGCCTTAAATGAGAACACAAACTGGCTAGGGAGTTCCCTAGCCAACACAGAAAACAATAGAAATAGTTTAAAATAGGCCCAATGAGGAAAGGCTTCATTATGATACCAAAGAGCTGTTAGTCAAAGAAGATGGTTCTCATGAGACAAGGAGAAAGCTGAGGCATTTATTTCTTTATTTATTTATCTTCTAAACTAGATGTGGATGAGAGCTTAAAAAACCTTTCACTTACAGCATGTTTGGTGGGGCTTTCTGAAGGCATGTGTGTAAACACTGTTCTGAAGTTTGCTTATTGAGAGTAGAATTTCAAAGGATATTTTGAATGTTTCATGTTCTCTTTAAATACAGTTTGGTCTCACTGTGATAACATGTTATCTGTTTGTTTTAGATCTGTGATGCTTTGCCCTTTGCATATATAAACCATGAGCATAGCTGGTTCTAAGCCAGGGTCTCAGCTGTGGAGGCAGTGAGTTATGCCTTGGTAAATCAAGTTTCGGAGAATGACCATTAAGCCATATCTTTCTAGAACTGCTTTCTTATTCCTAATAATATATCAAGAGAATTAAGTCAGTAAGCAGATTACAGGGAAAGCTGGAGAGACAAGGAAGAGTTGATCTTTAACTCACAAGAATCTAGAGTTGCCTAATGATGCAACAGAAAACAAGAAAAGAGACACTTTGAAATATGTCTGGTTCAGCTACAGTGACAAAGTCATTTAACTTTTCATTGTATGTTACTTTTCTCCAATACTGAACTTGAAAATAGCCGTTAACTCAAGAAACTTGGACTGACGATTGTCTGAAACCATTGCCTTGGCATGCAGTGGTACTAAAAATAAATAAAAAAGAAAACTCAGCAGAATCTAGCATCATCAGGAAGGCTATTGGGATCAGGACAGAGGGAGACAGCATGCCACACATCTTGTGTTTGATGTGTTTACATCTTGAGCATGGTGAGCTGTCCTGGTCTCTGCGTCTCAAGAAGGACACAGTAGAGAAGGAAAAGGGGCAATTAAAATGATGGAGGTGATGGAACAGCTGGCTTATGAAAAGAGAATAAAATGTCAGGGACTCATCAGCTAAAAGAGTGAGGAGACATCCCATATAAGCTAAGTTTACAAAACCACTGAGGTAACAGAAAAAGGGAAAGCAAAATCTTGATACCAAAGCCTGCAGTAAAAAAAAAAAAAAAAAAAAGCCTTCAAGAAAATTGTAGAAGTTTAAATTAAAATAGATAAAAGAGCATACTTCTGCCTGCTGGCAAAGACCTTCTGGAATATTTTTCAATAGGAAATCAGGATTGGAACCAGTGGTCCAGTGACCTAGACCTGGTGCCACAGACACCAGGCTGTCCATTCTGATGATTTCTACCATGGTCACCACCCAAATGCTGATTCTTGTAGCCTGATGTAAAACGAACATTTTATCTGTCTACCTCAGCCTCACTGCAAAGCTGAATTGCTAATGAGCAAGCAGGAGTTTGGGCAATTTCAAAGGCTTTTTTTGTGTGTGTGAGAAAGGGAAAAAGTAAAGTCTTTCTGAAGACTCACTTTTTCATTGTTTATCTATTTCTGTTGTTTGTTTGCTTGCACGTTTATTTATTTTAAAGTATGGAGTGATAGGTTATGAGATGGTAATTATCATACCTAACAGAAATACTAGTCTGGGCTTGATAAAGTGATTTCTTTTCAGGATTCAGTCCTAATTGTAGCAGTTATCAAACTTCTCATCTCCGTTCTGAACTTACTACAATGCATTCAGTTTAAGCAGTATACTCTAAAAACACTCAGTATTTACATTTACTGAAGAAATTATCAGCTTCTTTAGTATGAATTTTTACAGATTTTTATGACATCTATCATGATGTAATTGGTTCTGAATTCGTCTTTATTTTTGCTGTTGTTGTTTTGTTTTGTTTTGTTTTTTCCCGTGGGATCATGATACAATGATAACTAAGGTCTTCCTAACAATTATTTCCAACTCTGATAACACTGTGGAGTTATCTGTGCAAATCTCAGCTTCTCACCTCTATTTTCTGCTTCATTTTCCAGAAAATGAAGTATCATCTTTAAAAAAATAGCTTTTGTTGTGCAGAAGGGTAGTAGGTAGTAGGGTGGTATAGGCTTTTAGATACTTCTGGATACAGAGGAAGGTAGAGTTATTTTTTCAGGAGTTTGTATTTTAAGAAATAGTTTATGGGAAACATATGTGGTTTAAAATTATACTACACACATATAATATTGTCCAAGCCTGATATTATAACAAAAATATATGTATATAAATGTGCCTGAATTGCAAGGATTTCCTGTTTTTGATGGGCCATCCTGGTGACCTAGATAATTATATGGGATTGTGAAATGTATCTTGACTTCAATATAATTATCCATCTACTCCTTTAATGCTGTCCCTTCATACACAATAGTTATGGGGCTCAGCTGCTTCAGACTATCTGCCACTGAGTTTAATTAAAATCCTCACTAGCACAATGCACATCAAGATATTCAAAATTATGGTGCATCCTGGATTGTGCAAATTCCCCTAGGTGAGCTCAGGGGCTGACAGTTTCCATCCCCAAAGCTTCTTTAAAACATGTGAATGTTCAGGGGAAAGGAAAATGGAAAGGAAATATTAGTGGCCAGGACTTGAGGATATCAGTGGTTACAGACAGAAAAGAATCTAGTAAGTTTTCACTGTGTTATATAACTGTTCCTCTTTTCTCAATTTTGTTGTCTTCTTTTAAAGTAGTAATTGTGTCAGACTTGACTAAAATCTAACGTTCTTGAGATGGAATGTCAGCTTTTCAGCTTTCCCCAAAATTGTGAGAATAATTATGAATAAAATGATGGGAATGATATCCAGCAGGCCTCAGACTTCTTTCTCTGCAACCAGTTTTAGATGAAGATATGGTGCACAGTCTGTGAATTTCACTTCATCAAGTATTGCTGATGGTAAAATTCTTTCACTGGTGTTGTTCAGAAGCCATTGACATGGTCAATTGGTGGCACAGGCAGCAATGAGTTCATTCAGGAGAATGTCTCCACTTTCTCATCAAGAAGCCTCAAGGTATCAGAGTGGACAGTTTTCTCCTGTAGCTCTATTACTTGGGCATCACACAATTCTGTACATGTACGCCTGCCAATAATATAAACAGGGATGTAGGTGATAAAGACAGATGTGGGTAGGGCCTATAAATTACCCAGTGGCAGAATAACAAACAACAGCTTGGTTTTGTGAGGAAAAAAAAAACAAACAAACAAACAAAGAGAGAGAGAGAACACTTTAAGAAATCATTAAATCCTAATGAAATTAGATTTAAAGAAAAATCATGGAAATAAAATCACTTAGGCAGAGTCGTCGAATAGATAAATGGAAATGAATATAGTGGAACACAATTTCTGAAACTATGCTTGTCCTGGTTTCAGTTAGGACAGAGTTAATTTTCCTCCTAGTAGCTGGTAGGGTGCTATGTTTTGGATTAGGATGAGAAGAGTGCTGATAACACGCTGATGTTTTAATTGTTGCAGAGCAATGCTTACACCAGGCCAAGGACTTTTCGGCTTCTCGCTCTGTCCTGCCAGCGAGCAGGCTGGGGGTGCAGCAGGAGCTGGGAGGGGACAGACCCAGGACAGCTGACCCAAACTGGCCAAAGGGGTATTCCATACCATCTGACGTCATGCTAAACAATATATAGGGGTGGCTGGCCGGGGTGGGGGGGGCCGGCTGCTCGGGAATAGGCTGGGCATCGGTCAGCGGGTGGTGAGCAATTCCATTGTGCATCACTTGTTTTCTTACACATTATTATTGTTAATACTATTATCATTATCACTATTATTATTATTATTATTATTATTTCCCTGTCTTAATAAACTGTCTTTATCTCAACTCACAGGCTTCACTTTCCCGTTTCTCTCCCCCATCCCAGAGAGGGAGGGGGGAGGATGAGCGAACAGCTGTGTGGTGTTTAGCTGCCGGCCAGGTTAAACCACAACAATGCTGTACGTTACAAAACATTTACTTAGAATATAAGGTGATTTAACTTAATCTGACATTACAGTTTTGAAGAAGAGTAAGTATAGAATTAGTTTAAAGTGTATGAGAGTACAGCTTGTCTATGTAGTTTTATAACACTTTAATTGTTTTAGAACAAGATATATGACAGTACATGTTGGCCAGTTGTTTAAATGTAGATGTGGTTCACAGTATAACTCTATGTGATATAAGAATAAGCTTGGTTAATATCTGTGAAAACCAGGTTCATTCTAGTTCTCCACACCAGTGGTAAATGCAAGAGAAGCTTGCTTTTCTAAATAAATGATTGCAAGAAGAAAGAAAGAAAGGTGCAGTAATAAATGAATTGAAACTGTAATGGAAACTGGCAGTTTGGAATAAAAGTTAGAAAGGTGGCTATGTGCAGTAACTAAACTATTGCTTCACATTCTGCAGACTTTATGGCACTTCATGTATGACTTCTGATATCTGTAAATTCAATTCTTACTCTATATTGTTTTTCTTCAGTGAAGTTAATCTATCTGTTTTCTTTACGCTAATTGACTGGCATTTGCTATAAGAAACAAAAAAAAGTTTCTAGATGAAAGAAGAGAGAATTAGAAATACCTCAGTGAGAACTTGGAGCAGTTTCCAGTAGTCATCTTGCTAGAAATGTACACATGTCCAGAGGGATCCAGGAATTGGGTGGGGATTGCCACAGAGAGGTATAGTCTTGGGTGGAGAGTACAAACTCTGTTTTGTTTTCCAACTCTTCTAAAAAAACAGCAAAACTGTAGGGAAATTTACCTTTTGTATACATATATACATACACATGTACGTTACACATATATACACATACACTATAATACATATAATCTGTATCTGAAGATTAATGAGAAGTAATGACACTTAATTTCAGGCTGAGTAAAGCCTTTGTTTGATCTAAAAACCTAATGAAAATTTCAGTGTGTTTCAAAATAATGTATCATATAATGGTGTCTGATAAAAATTAAAAAAAAAAAAGTTGAATTAATTGAGTTGTATTTGATACATAATTTAGTATAGTTGACTTAAGTCATGAACATTTTTTGAAAACTCGTTCATCTGAAGTTTTCTGGTGTTTTGTTATGGTTGTCGATATCGGACAGAGAAGAGCAAAGGTAAACAGAAGGGAAGAGATTCCATATGGAAAAGTTTCCTTATTTATAGTGTTAACTGCTAATGAGACTGCTCATTCATAGGCATGGAAGAAGACAAAGTTGTGATTGGTTTTGTTCTGTGATAGTGCTGAATATGCATTTTGAATGTGCCTAACTGCCAAATGTATCAATTGTTTTTATGGTTGTGAATTGTCCATCAAAAGTTCATGACTTCCTTAAGCATAACAATAATTTCTAGATAGACATTCATTAAAAGACAGACAAAGAGACAAAGCAAACAAATAAAAAATCAGATCTTCATTCTTCTCAATTTGCAATGTGGCAGATGAATTGCATTACTTAACTTTCAAGCATGTTATGAGGTAAAGTAATATGGGTTCTTTGTTGTGATTTGATGGACCTTTTTCAAATAGCTGGCTTGTTGGAACTCAGAAAGCATATCTGATAATTTAGTATTGGGATATTTCAAGTCATAAGCTGAAAATTAGTGTTTTTCTTGGCAAAACTGCTAATTAAATCCAAGCAAGTGAATAGTCATAAAAGATATGGCTGAAAATAATTCATTCCAATAGTCGAGAGAATAATTTACGAAAAACATTTATATGTTCATTATTTCTCTAGTTCAGAGCTAACATTTTATTTAATTAAAGTTTATTACAAGTTAAATACTGTTTTCTACACAGCCTTTACATGAAGTAAAATATTCTCTCCTACAAAGAAAAGTGGCTTGTGTTATGAGTTATGTCTTTGGCTTTCTGTAAGCATCAAATCATTATCTATGAAATAGTCCTCTCCATTTGTACATGTCAGAAACCTGTGCATACAAAATCAATCATGATTCCTATCACACTGCCCTGAATCATATCTTTATTAGATTACTTCAGAGCTGGATGAGTCATAGTGCAAGACAATCACTGCAGGGTGGAAGAACTGCACCCCATGACATTGGCTGGATGCCGTGTTTAGATTTGTTCTCATTTTTGCTTTCTCTGGTGGTTGGTATGGGCTACTTCAGGTGTTGGTCTTTTCTAGATAGATTAGCAAACCTAGTGAACAATTTTAAGTTTGGTAAAACACTCTCTGTTTTTTGTTTTTGTTTTTGGTTTTTTTTATATATAATTATTGTGTAACCTCATGCAGAGATAATTGCCTACCAACATTGGTTTCTTGATTTCTCTTTTGAGTGACTATGAAAATACATACAAGTGTCTAAGAGTTTTATACTTCACAACTTGATAAGGTTATATTTTAAGACTTGAAAACAGTGAGTTGTGCAATAGGTATCTAATTATGAGAATACCGACAGATTGAGCCACACCATAACTAAAAAACTGGCTGTACGGATGCCTTTGAATTTGATGGAGGTCTTATTTCAACTACATTATGTGAAATTAGTGCAAGTTTTTAGACATGTTAGATTAAATGAACTCAGGCCTTCCTCCAAACACCGTTAGGTATTCTTTATGTGATAAATCAAACAAACAAACAAACAAACAAACAAATAGTAGTATTCACAAGGGCAGAATTCAACGGGTTTGAGTGTCTACCACTAGAATTGAAAAATCCAATATTTAGAGTGTGCTATAATTCTAAATTATTAAACTACTGACTGAAGTATTTTAACTGTGCCTTTTTTATTTTTAGATCACTGGACCTGTTCTTGGATTTTACTATGGTAAGTGAGACACTTGTCTTTCACTGTCATCAGATACATGTCATAAAATATTTCTGTCAGCGCTGTAGACTTTTCATGTTCTTTTTGTACAAAAGTGAGGATGTTTGGTGCATTTAACCTTAAGTTTTGTTTGCATAACATGAATTTACATTCATTCTATTTACATCTATTCTGTCTCACCTTTCATAACTTCTTTATTTTAGATATTTTCTTTGGGAAGGCCTTAGATGCTGTCTTTAGTTAAACCAAAGCTTTCTTTAGATAAATAGGGTTTACTTTTCCTTTCAAATTTAATTACTTTGCAGAATCATGATCAATTTCCTGCCTTGCTTGCTTGAGGGGAGTGACACTGTAGGAAACCCTCATGCGTTTGCTTTGTAATAAGCCTTTCTTCATACACTTCAGGCCATACAATCAGCTCCTCCATACCACTGTGAGTGCCTGTGTGTGTGGCTGCAGCCGGAGGCCTGCAGATTGGAATGTTGATGAAGGGAAGCAGAAGTGCTGAGGAATGAATCTGTGTTCAAGTAAAGCAATAATCCATCTGTGTGTCCACAGCTCTTATATAAAATAAAGCTACCTTTGATGGCTTTTTTTTTTTTTTAAATGGAAATTTCTTTCATTGTACCATAACTGAAAGAAAATCATTCTAGTGTCCTCTTTTTCACTGAGAAACTTTGTGGAAGAGGAAAATAATCTATTTTCCACTATAAAAAAGAGATACTAAATTGAGATCCTAATAGTTAAACTAGGACATTTGCTTTTTATAAAAATTGGTTTCATGTCTGGACTTCTGGATTGCAGTCTTTGGTTTTATATAAAGAGAACTTTAAAACACAAATTTAGTTCCTAGGGAAAAAAAAAATATATGTATATATATATTATGGAAAACAGTAGGTGTTACCTACAGTTTAATATGACAGTAATTTTTCACATTGGAAGTAATCATATTCATATTTAAAGAAAATCTGCCCCCCCCCCTTTTTTTCCCAGTAGAAACATAGGAATTTACAAATGGAAAAGAAAAAAGAAAATAGAAAAAAGAAAAAAGAAAAAAAAAAAGAAAAAAAAAGGCATTCAAAAGCATTTAAAACATTACAGTACCACTGAAAAACAATTCAGTTTGAATTGCTTCTAAAAAGTCAGCTTCTTGTAAATTTGCTTTGCTGTCCATAGAGGTTTTCATGGTTGGACTTCTTTAAATGGATCATAAAATAACTTTTATTGGAAGGAATGGTCTTTGTATTTTTCCAACAAAGAAATGGAGAAGAATGGAAATTTCCACTAAAAGACATGGAGAAAATAGAGAAGTCCATTTTCAAAGATGTCTTCTTGAACATAGGTAAAGTTCAGGTCCTTACCCACATATGGTACATTGTAGATATCTAGATTTAAAGTAAAACCTAACATTTGTAGATAAATAGATCATTATGCAAACCAAATAATAACAACATTAAATTCAATTAAATTTCTATTGTGCTTTCCATTTCATGAACCACAGTGTCTTAACTGGGGTAATGTAGGTTGACAAAAAGCTTGAGTTTGAATCTTTCCTATAATCTATCTTAAATCTCTCCTGTAATAAGTTATTACAGAAGTATTCAAGCAAGAGCTTCAGAGAATCTAAAGATGGAAAGAGAAAATTTGTTAATTACAAGATTTTTTTTTTCCTACTGTTCCATTTACACTTACTAAAAGTGTTTGCAAGTTGAATTTTTTATGTGTTGAACTATATTCTATCACTTCCTTTTGGCTAAAAGAATGCACTCTGACAGGAAGCTTTTCCTGTTGACTTGATCTAAATTTAAATTACTGCATGCCTCAAACCATGGGATGTGCTTTCCCAAAAGGTCTGACATTTGAGTCCAGGAATAGGGTGCCACATCTGTGAAATAGGATGAACCATTTTGTTCTCTGGAGAACAGCAAGGGCTGTATTTTTACTAAATTGTAAATATGTCTTGAAAAGCACACCAACTTCAAAGGAACAAACATTTCTGCAGCAGGATTATACGGAAATAAACCTTAAAGTTCAAATAGACTTACTGATACAACTTGTTTTGTCAATTTATTTCCAATGTCTATTAATCTTCAGATAGATTTAAGGATTAGATAGGTCCATACCAGTATCGTTTTTGTAACTCCAATACATTAACTCCTCCCTATTTTGAACACCAAATCTGCTGTTGTTTATAACTGGTCTTACAGTTTTTAATCTATTAATAATCTCAAATATTTTAACTGTGGTTGTGTACATGAGATCTGTTCTCTGCTGAGAACACTGTAGCTCTAAAACAAAGAAGGATCCTCGTCCTGGTCTAAAACACAAATGAATCTTAGTCCAACAGACAGGAGTACTCATTTGGCCTAGTAAAGGTCCTCAAGTTTTGGTTAAGAGAAAGTAGTTCTTACATGTTTTAAAATAAATTTAACACTTTGACCTGAAACAAAATTAGTATAAAACAGACTTGCAGATTTTTTCATGGGGATCACTAAAACTTTTTTTCCTGAGTATAATTTTATTGGTGTTTTCATTTGATAAATTTATGCTTCAAATCTAGACATCTTAAAGTTTAAATATGGCATGCAACTTAAAATATAGTGTTGTAGTGGGTTTATGTGGCAAGGTTTTGGTAGCGGGGGGCCATAGGGGTGGCTTCTGTGAGAAGGATCTAGAAGCTGCCCCATGTTTGGTAAGAGCCCCACTGCTGACCAGAGCTGAGCCAATAAGAGATGTTGTTTGAGCCTCTGTGAGAGCATATTTAAGACAGGGAAAAAAAAACGCTGCACCACACAGCAGCTGGGAGAGTGAGAGGAGTGAGGAACAGCCTTGCAGGCAGCCAAGGTCAGTGAAGAAGGAGGGGGAGAGGTGCTCCAGGTGCCGGAGCAGAAGTCCCCTGCGGCCTGTATTGAGGACCATGGTGAAGCAGGTTGTCCCCCTGCAGCCCATGGAGTACCACGGTGGAGCAGGGTTCCACCCTGCAGCCCATGGAGGAGACCACGGTGGAGCAGGTAGACCTGCACTGAGGGAGACTGCGGCCTGTGGAAGACCCCTGCCGGAGCAGATTCCAGGCCGGACCTGTAGCCCGTGCAGAGGAGACCACGCAGGAGCAGGTGACCTGGCAGGAGCTGCTGCCCATGGGGGACCCAGGTAGGAGCAGTTTGCTCCTGAGGGATGAACCGCGTGGTACGGACCCATATCTGGAGCAGTTCTTGAAGAGCTGCTGCCTGTGGGCAGCCCACATTGGATCAGTTCACCAAGGACTGCATCCCGTGGGAGGGACCCCACAGCACAGGGGACGAGAGTGACCGAGAAGGAGCAGCAGAGAAGAAGCGCTATAGACTGACCATAACCCCCATTCCCCCATTCCCCTGTGCTGCTCGGGGGGAGGAGGTGGAAGAGGGTGGATGGGGGGGAAGGTGCTTTTGGTTTCTTTCCTTTGTTTCTCGCTTCTCTAGCTTGTTAGTAATAGGCAATAAATCTACTATCTCCCTATGCTGAGTCTGTTTTGCCCATCATGATAATTACTGTGCGATCTCCTCGTCCTTATCTCAACCCTTGAGCCCTTTTCACCGTATTTTCTCCCCGTTCCTCTTTCAGGAGGGGGAGTGAGAAAGCGGTTGTGGTGGAGCTCGGCCACCCACCCGAGGAAAAACCACCACAAGTGTGCAACTGTTCCTTTCTGAGGCATGATTGAAGAAGGATTTCATGAAACTAATGGTTACTAAAAAAACAACTAAAGTTGTTTTTAAACTTGATAATAAAGTAAAAGTGGAAATACCACATTCATGGTGACACAGGGAGAATGAACCACGGAGCACAAAAGAAGAATGATAAAAGTAAATGATATGGACATAGCTCAGAAACTTGTCTTACTTTGTTTTGTCTTTGCCTCTGTCTGAGATTGTGGTCTTTTATAATTTTTCATCCAAAATCTTATGATTTCTATTAAGGTAAGCCAGACTTAAAACCCTACTGGCAAGAGATAATGGCTTCAGAAGTTACTGAGTATCCACTGAGGACACTTAACAAGTATAGTTTGAGAGAAGGTTGTTAACTCCTGAGCTCTCAGCGCTCTTGTTTTCTACTTTCGCAATTTAAATTTCTGTCTTGAAATAATGGATCTTCCTATACTTTGAAAAGAAGGGCATGGAACTTGTATAAGTGAAATTCCCTGACTCTGCAGTAGTGCCTCCAGCTACATGTGGCATAAAATCTTAAATCATGAGAAATGCAAACAAGTTTCTAAATCTGAAATTATAAATTTGGTATTTTGTATTCTCTTCAGTACGGACAGATACTAGAAACAACTTAAAAACAAAACAGACTCTGTAGTCCCAAATGGATAACAACTCTATAATATTTCTATTTCTAAATCATTTCATCTTTATTTTTGTTTGCAAAGCAGATATTTTTATTTACCACTTGTGATTTTGCTTTCAATTCTATGACTTAGTGGAGCAAAGTGTAAACGCAAGAGGAAAAAAATGTTTTATTAATTTGATTTGTTTGCTGCAGTGTGGGAATTCCTTGAATTTCTATTTCCTTTTATATGGATATTGTCTATTTAACATCACTGTTCACGTATTATAATTACATAAAGATCCTTTAATAATTTTGATTCAAGTATGGGTTCATATGGGTGATTATGTAACAAAAAGCTAACGTTGAGATACTCAGTGGGAGTTTTGTCTGTAGGCTCTGTCCAGGGTCCAGGGTTCTGTTCAACAAATTTGTTTTGTGCCAAGGATGGGAATGTGTCTTTATTTTTCCAATGCTGTTGGAAGAGTTGGCAAACTGAATAATTATGCATCAGGATGCTACATGTATTTTAGCATCTGAGTCTTGATATTTGCACCAAATATATTTTTATGAAAGTGGGGAATATATTTTTATAAAGTGGGAGGTATTCTGATATAGTCTTTGTTAAGTGTTTCCAGTGCATCTACTTTTATAATATAGTAGGACTGTAACTAAATATTTTTCTTGTATGCTTATAACTACACATGTAAGTTCTTAAGTATAGTACTACCAAAGTCCATAGATTTCATGTTGTCAGCTCTTCTATCACTCAACATATTTGACACACAGCTTTCTTATTTTTCCATTTACATTTTTTTCAGTTGTGAGTCATACATTCTGCAATACTTTGTAGAACTACATTTACAGTTAAAAAATAGGCCTTTCTCAGTAAGACCTGAACTTTTTATTTCTGAATAATGACGAAGACAAATACACACTTATAGATTTTACAGGCAGAGACTTTTATGAAAAATAGGACAAGCCTGCAACTCTCTTTAATAGCAAAGGATAAAATAATTTTGAAATTCCAATTGGTAAGCCTGTATTGACAATTTTTAGTGCTCACATTTTTCTGTGAAATCTTTCTCAGTATTTCTGTTTGACAGTATTCAAAGTGATATCCAGATTCTGATATATTTATTTATGCTGAAAAGCTCATGCTTATATTTGGGGATTGGGAGTGGGGGAAAAAACACCAGCAAACACGACAGCTGGAATTCATCCAGGTAACCTTCACAAGTTCTAAATGTTTATATCTCAGATAATCATCAGAGTTAATAGAAAGAAACATGAACCCTTTTAGCTGAATCATTTGTTCAAATTTTTTATACCTATTTCAGGATGAGAGTAGTCATTCTCCTGAAGCTCACATTTCTGAAAACTGCAAATGAAGGCTGTGTCAGGTGGCTAATACGAAGACATCTAACTTTTGGACAACAGAAAATTAGGCATGATGAACCGCATCTATCATTGGTTAGAGTGGGAATCATTTGGAACTTAAGAGTCAAAATATGTTCAAATTATGTTCAATTTTCAGTCTCCCTGTTCGCCAATGTGTGGAAGAGTTTCAAAATGAATCCTTCCAGTACTAAGTTGGTCAGACAGCTAAATAATATTAAATTTGGTATTCACAGGGATGACAAAAAGGAAACAAGAAGGAATGAGACATCAACTTCTCTGATCTGTTTAGAACTTCTCTGATCTGTTTAGATGGACTTCAATTGTCTGCAGCTTACAAACACTGTGGTTGACATCAACAGATGTCTGGTTGAGAGAAGTTTTCCATGCTTAGTCATATACTATATAAAACAGAAAAAGCTACCCAATGATGTACCAGAGAAGTACCATCTCCAACACAGTAAAAGCACATTGTGTTTCTGCTCAGGACTTGAACCCAATGATTCTTCATGTTCCAATGATCTAGTAGAAAGTGGCCCTGCCTGTGGCAGGGTATTGGAATTAGATGATCTTTAAGGTTTCTTCCAGCCCAAACCTTTCCATGATTCTATGATTTTTTTATTTTTATTTTTTATTTGTGGCTGTGTGTATAAATGTATGTGTATATATATCTATATATCTATATATCACACTGTAGTGCCTCTGAAATTTTGGATGATACTCCCAGACTAATATGTTACTTTACACTTGGCTAAATTATTGATGGAATAACTTGGCCATTATACTGACGATAAAATTTTCCATTTATGTAGTTATGTTAGTCTTGCTGAAAGAATAAAACACCATTGGAAATAATCAAGTATATCTATATGCCTTTCCGGAACCAAGTCAGTAATTTTGCACAATATTGTACATTGTTTTTCTATGTGAACAGGCATATCCTACAGATACCTCTTACAGAGTGTTAAGTGGGTTTTGACACTCTTTGTAGTGAGGTTTAAGTGTTTCGAATGAAAAGTTTTCATCAACTTGTTGAATGCCACTTTATTCTAAGCCCAAAGTAAAATAACAAGTGTGTTGGTTATGGAAGATTACAAGTTGCTTTCTTTCTTGCCCTATTTCACCATTCAAATACTTTCTGTAATTAGTATTCTGATTGAAATAATAACAGTAACAAACCATCCATTATTCATCTGCATGAGAAATTCTGATTTGCACATATTCTACCTGCCAAAAGAGAGCAACCTCAACTGACCTTTGGAAAAAGCAACATGGGATTTGTTGTAAATTTAAACTGTAGATTATGAGAAAGAAAAAAAAAAAAAAAAAAGCTTTGTGAAAAAAAACAGTTGAAAAGAGAGGAAAACCCTGCTTTCTTCTAGGGGACAGAAAATACAAGTGCAGTGTGGTCGCTTCTGGAGGCCAGAACAGCAGTGTGGGCAAGGCAGAAGCAATCATTAAGTGGGCATCTTAACAAAATTAAATTGTAAATATCAAAATTATATCCTGTGTTTCTTTGTGTAAACAACTAGTAATGGCTCAGGATAAAACAAAGACACAACCCACGCTAGCCTTGACTGCCATTTTTTTCAATTTTTGTGTGTGTTTGTCTATGGTATGCCCCAAGCTCCTGCATGCTGTCTAACATGCAGGGGTCTGTTTAAGAAAGAAGGACAGACAACAGACATATAGGTTGTCTGTAGTAAAATATTTTGTAGAGAGAATCCAGCTGTTTCTAGTTTAATATCTACCAGCTGAAAGTGTCTGTATCACCATTAAACAACAACAAACAATACAAAACAAACAATAACAAAACAGATGAGAGAAAGGATATCTCTGAGAAGCTGAAAAACACTGTTTCTAGCAAATCATTTGTAATGATTTGTAAAGACATACACTATAAAACTGATAAACCTCCTTTCCTTATTTTCCTGAACATAATGAACATAACATTTATTATATTTCCATCTATTTCTGGAGTCCAAGTACTTGATCTTTTGTAACTAAACTCAGCAGACTGGCCCAAGAAATCAAAGATACATAAGGTATTCATCTCAAATATATATTTTGTATAATCTAATTCTACCTCTGTGATATTTTCTACCCTTATGTTCTCCTCTTGAAGGGACTTACAGAGCTTCAGATCTGGGATCATCCCCTCAGCAACTGATATATTATAAAGGACATCTGTTGTTCTTTTGATCCTAACTGCTGCTAGTGGCTGCTAGCCAAACAGACATCAAAACCAGTAATTTATCATTACCTCATTATCCTCTCTGAATGCTGAAGATGTTCTGCTCAAAGGCATGTATTTAGAAGATGTGAACCAAATCATAAACTGAACATTTCCCATTGTAGAATATTTTAAAACTGCCACATTTTCAGATAATTCTATTGTCTAGGGCTAGGAAGTGCTGGGTCAGTAAAGGTCTTATACACCTTAAGTCTGCAGAGACCTGCAATCAGGCAAGGACTGCAGAACTGTCTCCCATAGTATTCAGCTGTATAGGAAGTCAGGTGCCTCAGGATGAAAGATAGGAATTAAGGTGTTGAACTGGGACCTAGAGCTCAGCAATGCAGGGCCTATGTTTGAAATCCCACTTGAAGCTGCCACTTTGGTACATCATTTGAGATTAGGGACAATGTTGATTTCAGGTAATAGTACAGAGGTTGCAACAATTTATCAAGATACACAAGACCTATTTTGTAAGGGGAGCACTGCAATTCTCTGGTATGGAATATCCCTTTGGTTGGTTTAGGTCATCTGCCCTGGTGATGTCCCCTCCTCATCACTTGCCCACCCCCAGCCTGCTGGGCGTTGGAGGGAATCCTGCCAGCACTGCCCAGCAGTAGACACAACATTGGTGTGATACCAGTGCTGCTCTAGCTACAAGGGCAGAGCACAGCACTGTATGGGCTGCTGCAAGGAAAGTTAACTCCATCCCAGCCAGACACAGTAAACACGGGCAGTCTAAACTGGAAAAGAATATACTATCCCTATTAGACCTGGATGTCTCTCTTCCAGAATGTTCCTCTTCCTCTTCCTCTTCCTCTTCCTCTTCCTCTTCCTCTTCCTCTTCCTCTTCCTCTTCCTCTTCCTCTTCCTCTTCCTCTTCCTCTTCCTCTTCCTCTTCCTCTTCCTCTTCCTCTTCCTCTTCCTCTTCCTCTTCCTCTTCCTCTTCCTCTTCCTCTTCCTCTTCCTCTTCCCCTTCCCCTTCCCCTTCCCCTTCCCTTTCCCTTTCCCTTTCCTTTCCTTTCCTTTCCTTTCCTTTCCTTTCCTTTCCTTTCCTTTCCTTTCCTTTCCTTTCCTTTCCTTTCCTTTCCTTTCCTTTCCTTTCCTTTCCTTTCCTTTCCTTTCCTTTCCTTTCCTTTCCTTTCCTTTCCTTTCCTTTCCTTTCCTTTCCTTTCCTTTCCTTTCCTTTCCTGTTCCTTTTCCTCTTCCTCTTCCTCTTCCTTTTCCTCTTCCTTTTCCTTTTCCCCACCTTTGAATGGTTTCTTTAACAGAATTTTTATTTTATGGTACATGAAATCAGAAGTTAGCTGCATTCTGATCAAACTGGTCTCACTAATAAATTAGGGCCGCCTTTATAGTTAATGGTATTGCAGGTAAAATCAACATACCCCCTGCCCTCTTTAAGGTAATCACAGAGGTATCAGAATGAATATTCGGTATATATAGATTTTCTTTGTTAAAGATTAAATATTATTTTTAAGTTTAATAGGACATGCTGAAATGCAGTTAATAACATTTAATTATTTAAGATTTGACAAGTGGGTAGCAATCTCCTTCTCCTCTTGTATTGCTGGTTAAACAGTCTTTTCCCATAAGGCTTTCATGAACTGATAAGCTTTAAAGTCAGGTGATGTACAACACTTTTTGAGCTGACCTCATAGTTAACACAGTTGCCAGTAACTTGTGCTTGGCTGTCAAGATCAGGTAGCTGCACGTTAATTTTGTATTTGGGTGAACCAGCATAGGCAGCTCTCATTGACCTTGGCCAATCCCTTCTGTTGCTGCACCAGAGTTCATTTCTGCTTCTGTGGGGCCCATAAAATCACTGACAGGGACCAGGCAGGAAATAGTGACATTGAAATGGTTCAGGTTAGAAATATTTTTCCTGTTTTTCATTATATATATATATATATGTATATAACATAAATATTTAACTTGCATCATTTTAGCAATTCTTTAGCCAAGAACATGGTCCTACAGTCATTTATTTTGGAGTAGCAGCAAGGTGCAGTGCAGCAATGGTGACAAGCTGTTGACAAAGGATAAGAGGAATACAGGAGGGAAGTTTTCTTGAAGAAAGTTTTCTTCTTCATAAAAGAAGAGGTGGACTCCCTCACGCATCCAAGTCTTCTCTTGAGGATACAGAAAATGGAAAAATCCAGTTCTCTTGCTTGGACGTTCTTTAGGTTAAATGCTATCACTGTGAAAGGAGTGTGCCCTATTTCTATGTTTAACTGATCTGAATGATAAAGCTTGTCACTAGCAGGGTAATGTTTTTGTTGTCTTTATAATCTAGGAAACCTCTAGGTTAACAAAAATTAATAATTATAAATATTCTTTTGCTTATCTCAGACCTAGTTGGAGAGTGTCACATATGAAAGTTTAGACAAGGAAGCAAAGTTATTGAACCACTATTATTTTTCACATAAGATATATTCTAGGTACCGCATCTTTGCTGTGGCTCTGAGTTGGTATTACTCGGTTGGTATTACTTTCTAGCTGTTATCTCAGAAACAGCAACCTATTTAATCATAGATTTTATGCTTCCTTTTTTGATATATTTATATCAATATTTATGTGCATTTCATTAGTAAATGTTTAAAAAGTTGTAAAAGCCTTCAGCTTTACATGACTGATTACTATGCTGTGATAAAAATAAAACACAAACACAAAAGAGGAAGTGAAAGATACTGCAATACATCTAAAGTGCCCTGAGTAATGGATAGATATTTGATATAGCTTAAAACAAAAGGCTTGTCTGTATTGATGTATGCTAGATTGACCGATATTAAACAATACACTTGGTAGTTTCTTAGTTGATTTACTTTGTTTCAGAATGTCATATCTTCCCCATAATTTAATGTTAAATCCTTGCATTTTAATTGTAATTTGTAATTAATAAACATTTTGGAATGTATATCTTAATTTTCATTTGGAAGGAGAGTTCTGTTTTTTTTAACGAGTAATAAATAAATTATCATAGGAAACAGGAAACACCAAAATTCTCCATAGGATCATGAGATTAGACTAGTGTGCAGCAAGATTTTCATGGGAACAAATTAGTACATCATCATACTGTTTAAGATAACATTGTAATGTGAATACACCCAGTTAAATTAAACTTATGGAGGCTTGTAAATTTGGACACTTCCTGAAATCCTTCAGCACTTTGATATTGCAGTCATAGTAATCTTGTTACACAGGAATCATTTTACTTGTGTTTTGTAATATAAAAAATAGCTTTTAAAAAGAATGTTATAAATCCAATAATTAAGTGGAAATTTAAACCAGCATTCACAGAAACAGGGACTTCTTTGATTCTTATCTGATATCACCTCCAAATTTCATGTTCATACTCCAAAATATAGGCATAAGGTTTTACTTAAAGTTATAGTTACATGTATACTGACAACATGATTCTTACTCTAATTTTCAGAAACATCTGAGTTACTGTAACAGAAACTACTAAAGAAGTCTACCATAAGTAGGGATACAACTATATCTAACAGAGCTACCAGCAAATCTGGATAATTGCACAAAGCAAATACACTTGTTTGCTGCCTTATTCCTTTACATTGGCACCAGAGCCACATATTTCTGCATCATTCAAATCCTTTTTTTGGGGGAAAAAAAGTGTCATTCTCCACCTTGTTCCCCCTCCAGACACTGCAAATGATAATTCTTCTAGGCATGCTCCAAAATATTATATCTGTTGTTTAGCACGGGATCTGTATTTGTCATTCAACAAAACTCCTAGAGATTACTGTGATTACTTGGTCATGCCTGTGCCTGTAGTGCTGAGGGAGGCTTTTAGGATTTCCTGTGTTTCCTTTTTTCCTCCTCCATGCTAGTCCTGGTCTCATCTCACTTTTCCCCAAGAGCATTTCCCAGAAAAAGAAAAAGAAGAAGCTGGGAAAAAAATATTTTTAAAGCTTCACTATGCATCACTGAAGAAGGGGTTTCTGAAAGAGCTGACAAAAGCTACGTGCCATGTTTCCCTGTTTCTCCTTTTAAAATTTTCAATAAAATTAAGACCCTTTAGTGCCTTACCCTTTTTGTGAAAAAAAAAAAAAAAAAAGGAGAGAGAGAGAGAGAGAGAGAGAGATTCCCTCTCTAGTAGTTTTTAAAACATCAAAGTTGTACTAAAGAAGAGTACTAGATAGAAATGGAAAAGGATTTCTCACAGAGTAGTTCATTATAATACTGGGAAGGCTACATACTAAAGATATTGTAAATTGATTAACTATCGAAATGATCCATATAAACATCCTCTGCTAGTTTGGAAATTAAATACTTGACCATTGATCTGCCAGCAGTAGCCTAGATCTTAAATATTCTGTTATTAATTGCATGATTTAATTTGTATTTTTGTTTTGTGTATTCTTACTTATGCACTCTAGCAATTTATCACAGAAGAGCCATGTGGCAACCATAAACTTGAACAGATTATGTTCACAAATTTTGAGATCCAAACTGAAGTAAAGTAAGTTTCTGTTTCATGCAGATGTGTCCTCCAAGTTAGATTGCTTTCTAGGAAAAGCCACGTTTTTTTCATATAATGTAGGTTTGTCCCCTTGTTAGATATACTGGCAAGCTAAACAAACACCTTTTTTATGCTGCTGCTGAAAAATCTTTTTTCACTGGTCTCAAAAATTATATTCATATACAAGAAAACATATCACCTCAGCCCTCCTCGAATTATGCATTTCTTAAGTGTCTACTGTGAGTATGAGTTCTCCTGAACAAAAGCACACTAACAGCTGCTGCTAAACTATACCCATGGAAGAGTAAAAATATTGTTTTCCTTGTTCTTTTGTATTTTTATTAATTCAGGTACTGTTGATTTTATATCAGTATGCCTTATGTTGTCACCCTTGCAAAATAACCATGTAGACTTATTCTCAAGATTTCGTAGACTGGAAAATCATTTTGTTTAGCCACAAAGTAACCTTTTTCATATGAGACTGTTTTTACAAGGTCTGCCGAAAAATCTTATCACAACTAAATCTTTTATTTTTCCAGTGCCTGAGTATCATCCTTTTAGCAATCATTAAGGTTGTATATACTCATGTTGATGATGCTTTAGGGATGCCATTAATTCCCAAAACTCCAGACAAAATGCAAACAGAAGGTTCTGAGCATATTTTTCTTCCAATTATTTGACACTGTGGACTGAAATAATTTACTTTTTCATTCTGAGAAGATGTCTATAGCCTCTGCTAGAAGTGAAGCATGTAGTTAGCTAGCTTTTTGATGTTTTCTCCAGGATTTGTAATTTCTTTACTATTTCAAGAAGCAAATTCCAGATAAACTTCCAAATGATGTGAACTATCTAGAAGAGAAAAAATACAAGTAGAGTAATAACATGCAATTTATGCCAGGTTCTCTCTATGAATCCTGTTTATTTTGGATCAACAGATTAAATCAAACTTTAGAAATTAGAGGAAAGTGTATTTATTTTTTACTTTCTTTTCTCACGGTTTCCTAATTAAGGAAAGGAAGTATCTTCCTTCATAGCAATTTCAGTGCTTCAGGAGGAAAAATGCAAGATATATTTCCTTTATATATATAGGAAATTGGGAATAATGTACCTCCCCCTGTGAAAAAGCCCACTGTATTTTTAAACATGAGTGCTATTTCATAAAATATTGTACATTCAGTATAATGCCACATACAGAACAGCATTTGAAATGTTGCGAGGTATCAGCTGATATTTCATCTATGTAAATTCCACACATTATCTCTGTTCCAATATTAATCCTCCTCTAACCTATGACTAATATGGTGATGTAGCACATTGCATACATTCTGCATAGGAGTCATCTGGCTAAAGGCAGGTCCTTAGCTTCCATATCTTCCATGAAGATCTAGCCATTATGCTTAAGGTCACCACAATAATTTGTCTCATCAACATGTTCATCTAAAAGAGATCATACAATCGATCACACACACTGACATTTTCTATATGTCTTCACCAAACATAAATGGAACTTAATGAATGAATTGATGTCATAGGTGAGCTGAATCTTACCTATTTTCACTTCTGTTAAAGCTTGCAATAAAATACTCTTTTTTTTTTTTTTTTTCTGCTTTCCAAGGGGAAAACAAACAAACGAACAAACAAAAACAGCTATTTGGGAAAGTTATGTAAAACAAACAAAAATGCAGAAAAAAAAAATGACGGGGAAAAAAATTCCTGACTAAGAAGCTGTAAGGAACAATGGAATTAGATGACATGAATGGCACAAGCCACTGTTCAAATCTACTAGATAAAATATTAAGCTAGTGCTGAAAAAAAAAAAAAAAAAAAAAAAAGGATTTAATTGGAAATGGACCTCAAATTTAAATCTCGCTTTCATGCACCTGAGCAAGAATGAATAGCAGTGGGCTGTCAAACAATTAACACAAATAATCTCTTAGGGCTCAATAGAATTAACAAGCTTCAAAATTTAGTTTCTTTTCTTGTAAGGTAATGTCTGGATATGTGAAATTAAGTTAAAGAATATGCAAGTGTCTTTGTCTCCCTTAAAGACATTACAAAGATTGCTGACTGGAACAAAATTATCGTGGATAAAATTCATCTCACTGTCCAGATTATCTAAACATTATGCTGCTGAAATGTGACTCAATTCTTCACTGATACAGCAAATTCCTTCTATGCTCAACTTAAAACAAAATAAATAAAAAAATACAAATTTCAATAGACAACTGAAGCAAGCAGTCTACAGCAGTCAGAGAAGAATTTTCTAATAAAATTATGCAAATGAACACTGAGTACACGTCATGTAAGTCTTCTATGTACAGTAAGAGAGTTTGTTGGAAAGGTACATGAATGTGTTTAATGATAAGTAATAATTTAATATTTCTTCATTTCATAAGCTAATATATCTGGATATGGCATATAACAAGTAGAAATTACAAGTGTATCAGCACAAAAGGAGTAAGGAGCAGAAGTGTGTTGACATGCAATTTAAAAATAAAGTGCTTTCTTCTGATCTAATTACAGAATGTACTCCTCAGATGCACTGAAAGTCAGAAGTTTGAAGAGAACAACAGCAAAAAGGTTACTATTATAGGAAATACAGATGTGGGATTTGAAGTAGAATGGTAGAGTAGCACCTTCACAGAAACAGCTCTGCTGAAACTTAAGAAATTTTTCAGGCAGTGATGTGGGGGTTCTTGCCCTCATAGGTTTCAACATTAGGGGAAATAAAAATGCGGCTGACAGATGGGGTATTTTACATCTGTAATGTGATGTATCATTATGTCTAAGTTAATTAAAAGTTCTGCTGTTGAAAGAAAAATGTACTTTGAAAGGTTTTGGCATTTGATATGGAGGTGCATCTTTTTTCACTGACAAAAGGAATCTTGGCTTTATGTAATGTAATGTACTCAAAAATTTATTTTTGGGCAAAATAAAACATGAAATTAAATTTATTTTTTTTAAAATAATTCACTCAAGTAAATGAAGATGCTAAATTATGTAAGATTATGTGTGTCTTTTTCTCTTGGTAATAAATGAATGGGACTTGTAAATGGAAAAAATGCTTTGCTTTGAAAATGGAAGGTCCAATTCATAAAAGCCTTTTTTGTCATTTGTACAAGTGTATTTAAACTGCTGACGAAATGTATTGAAATGATTGTGGTCACAGTCCTGCTGCTGCTTATGAACTGACTTCTAGGACTCAGTTCAAATGTGTAGATGAAGCTTTGATGTTTCATCTGCTGCCAGCTGAAATGTAAGAGGGTACCCTACTTGCTTCATAAAAATGCAGGTTTCTGCCAATTCAATGTCATATCTGCTTCCCTTGCTAAATATCTTAGTCACACTAGGGCCTCTGGAAAGCAATCTTTATGCAACTGGATCAAGCTCAGTGCCTCTGCAGTTCCCCAAGACTGAGTTTCAGTCCTGTATAATGGGCCATCCCATAGATTGCATTATCTGTAGACCCTCAGATCCAAATGAGGGTGGTACTCAAGAAGTATACAGGTTATACCCTCTGTACACTGCAAAACATCTGTGTTCTATCTTGACTGACATTTCTGGTTCAGAAATGTGCATCATTACAAAACTCTCAGACTTCATGGATTTCAGTTAAACTTAGATTTCCAAATATGTGTCTACATTATCTACATTGTACTTCACAGGTGCCAGCTTAGCCACAGATTTAGGCCTGGAAAAGTTGAGTCTTCAAGTGACTCTGCAATTTCTGACACAGGAAAGTAGCAAACCTAGTAGTTAATTCTGATTTGTTGTTGTTGTTGTTTGTTTTTAGTTTATCTAATAATGAACGTGGACCTCAGTAATATGCAATAATTACTATTACACTTGTCAATTAAGAAGAGTTAAAGAACACTTCTGGGTGCTGGTATTTAGACTACTGAAGTCTTAGAAATGTCTTTGACATTTGCTTGACCTGTAACAAGTAGAACTCTGAAATAATTAGCAGGCATGGTTTGAGACTTAGCAGTGAATATTCAGTCAGAAAGTTAGATGCTTCTCTGTTTTGGAGCCTGTGAAAATTTAATAGGAATATTATAGGGTCTTGGCAGATCTTGGCCTCAATGACACAATAGTCTCCAGCAATTTGCTAGCACTAAAATTGCAAACAATAGCTAAAAATATAGGGTACTTACTCCTGTGATACTGATTCTTATTTATTTATTTATTTATCTAGTCAGTTTTAGAGTCACTGGCTTTTAAAATTGACCTTACAGCATCATGGAAATAGTGACAATCGTGCAAACTTTTATTTTATTTGCTCGTTTCTCTGCTTGTAGTCAGTCTTTCTGCCTTCTTCACAAAGCTTTCTAAGTGACTTTAAAGCTGGTTGACCAGAACTAACTATAAAAGCCAAAATCAGGACCCATCAACCCTAGATAATAGAAAAAAGACATTTCCAAAATTCATTTTCATCCATTTTGTTATACTAGAAAATGTTTACTTTTAATAACCACAATGTCTTCCAGGTTTTTTTTTGTTTGTTTGTTTGTTTTTTGTGTGTGTGTGTGTGTGTGTATCATAGCAAACTTATTAAATATTATGCTTTTCCCCAAGACTTTCTGCTCTTCCTACTAACATCTTGTGGTGGCATTGCTCTCCTGGGCAGCTGAGCTCCACCACAACCGCTCTCTCACTCAAAGGGAAAGCAGAAGAAAATATGATGGAAAGAGCTCAAGAGTGAAGGACAGGGAGATCACTCAACAATTATTGTCATGGGCAAAGCAGACTCAGCATAGGAATATTAATAAAATTTATTACCTACTACTAACAAGCTAGAGCAGTGAGAAACTACCGAAAAAAAAAAAAAAAAAAAAAAAAACTAAAAACACCTTCCCCCCATCCACCCTCTTTTATGTTCTCCTCCCAAGTAGCGCAGGGGAAAGGGGAATGGGAGCTCCTGTCAGTCTATAGCACTTTGTCTCCATTGCTTCTTCACAGTCACTCCCTTCCCTTGCTCCACATAGGGTCACTCCCATGGGATGCCGTCCTTCTGAATTGATCCTGTGTGTGCTTCCCACTGGCAGCAGCTTTTCAAGAACTGCTCCAAATAAGGGTCTGTAAGACGTGGTCACTCCATCAGGAACAAACTGCTCCAACATGGATCCCCCATGGGTGGCAGCTCCTGCCAGATCACCTTCTGAATGGGCTCCTCTCCACAGGCTACAGGTCTGTCCGGGAGTCTGCTCCAGTGGGTGCTCTCCATGGGCTGCAGCCTCCTCCAGGTCAGATCCATCTGCTCCACTGTGGATTTCACCACGGGCTCCAATCATTAAGATCTGCCCTGCCGTGGGACCCGTGGGCTGCAGGGGGACAACCTGTTCCGGTGCCTGGAGCACCTCCTGCCCTCCTTCTCCACTGACCTTGGAGTCTGCGGGGCTGTTTCTCACTCCTCCCTCTCCCAGCTACTGTTGCACAGCTGTGGCTTTTTTTTTTCTTTTTTTTTTTCTTCCCCCTCCCCCCCCTTAAATCTGCTCACACAGAAGCACAAACAACATTGCTTATTGGCATGGCTCTGGCCAGCAGTGGGCCCCTGTGGAGCTGGCTAAAACGGGCCCTTATCTAACATGGGGCAGCTTCTAGATTCTTCTCACAGAGGACACCCCTGCAGCCTCCTCCCACTACCAAAAATTTTCCACATAAACCCAATACACATCTTTGGGCCAAGCTTTTTCTATTGGGGTCTTTCAGAAATCCAAATTACATTTAACAATTTTTTTGATCCATTATTATCTCTATTCTTTTGAACAAATCAAGGTTTAAGCAGTACAATTTCCTTCTACAGAAGCTCTGATGACTTTTATTGCGTTATGCTCATTTGTGCCTTTTACAAGTCTTTTTTAATGTGTTTTCAGATAATTTACCTAATACTGAAGTCATGTTCACTGGTCTATAATCTTCTGGCTCACCCCAAAACATCATTTAAAGATAGTTACAATACTAGCTACCCTCTAGTCTACTAGCACAATAGTGGAGATTAATGAGAAAGTATGTATTTTTGTTTGCAGTTCAGTCAGTTTGACAGAGATTTTTCAAAGGTCGCTAATGCAGTTAGGTACCCAAATCCCATTAACATTTAGTGAAAAATGTGCATTGTACTCCCAGAGCTTCTCTGGAAAACTCCTAATTTTCAGTCAAAAGTGCTCCTTGGTGACTATCATTTCATCCTAGTTACACAATGATATGAATTCACAGTTTAGTATAACACCTTTCTTTTCATCCAGTATCACCTTGGCTACATCAGCAGTGAAGTGTAACTCAGAAATCACAACTTCCTCTTTGTGTAAAGCTTAATGTGGCAATAGTATTTGGTATGGTGAGTTTAACCTTACTCTGAACCAGCCAGGGACTTAGACTCTTTTGTTTCACCCTAATTACTCCATTCTATTCAACATACCTTTAAATGTTGTCAACTTTGTTAATCTTTTGCATATTTCTCCTCCTTACCCATCAAGGATTCATTCTATCCTTTGCAGTTTGTTATTCCCTGTTTATTGTTACTATGTCTGCCAATACTACCTGAATTTAGCATGGTAGTTTTAACCTATTGCCTTCCAAGGATTGCTTTTCATTTAATGCTTCTATAAGTTGACTTAAATTCTGAAGCTTTGGACTTGACCTATGAAAAGTAAGTTCCTGTTTCACTGTATGTTTTTAAAAGCCCATGCCTAATCCTCTAAGTTCGCTTATGTATAGTATCTTTTATAAAGAAGCCAAGAGATACTTGAACATTATATTAAGGGATCTTACAAGCCTGCGTTGAATAATAATATACAGTGGTAGAAAGTAAGATCGGGACAGCTTTTAATCTAGCTGTTTACAGCTTCGAAAAAAAAAAAAGAAAAAAAAATAAATTTAAGTTTCGCCCCAAAAGCACCTCACTTCTTCAGAGCAGTTCAAAACCATTTGGAGAAATGGCACAGAGTTTTATGTGACCACTACAGCTATAAGACACAGAAAATGCTGATCAGCATGTATCAGTGGAGTGGATGTTGAAGTATTCTTTGGCATCCCTAAAGCCACATAAGGAAAACCTGCTTAGGTTTTCTTACAATAAACACAATACCAGAGAAAAAAATTTGACATGATATGATCATTATCCCTGATGGCCATTAATAAATAATACTGAAAAAGTATAACTTCTAGATCTCAACCTAAAAAGACATAACTAAAACTGGAAAATATATTTTTTGTTTTGATTTGTTTCTTTTAGGCTCTGACACTCAAATTCTAAAATGTCATATGTAGAGAGTAGGAAGAACTGATTTTAATATTGTACCCACTATGTTGTACAATAAGCAATGTTCAAAACACAAAATAATATTCTTTGAAATAAGGCTATAAATTTGATGGCTACATAACAAAAAATCATACAATATTAGGTTACCTTCTGTAAGTGATTCTTTGACTCCATACAGTCCAATAATATTATATTTGAGTGGTTGCTTGTTTCAGAAATGATTATTATTATCACATATCTGGGTAAAGCAGTGTATATTTTCTATAATTGATATCTAGTTTGATAGGGTGGGAAAAAGAAGGATCAGGATTTTTATTTTTTAGTCAGAAATAAATAGCAAGTTTTCCTGAATGACAGGGAAGATACTGTCAGTATCTGTCTGATTTCTGTCAGTATTCTTCTCAGCAAGAACAGACTGATCTACAAAATAATATTTGTCCACAGAATTATTACAAAGTGATCAAACATTCCTAACATGGAATGTTTCCAAGACATTTCTCAGAAGCTTTAGTGTCTCTGTGCAGATATGTTTTTGACCAAACTTTGATTTATTTTTTTTTTTCATTTTGTTTCATAATACAGTCAGAAGTATCCCTGCAGATAGATTATTGGTTTCAGTAGAAGACGAAGAAAAAAATAGTCAAAGAAGTAACTTGTCCTGGTTCCTGTAATAATATAGCTTGAAGTACATGAATCTATTGCATTTGCAGGTGTTTGGCTGAAAAATTCTGGCCCACATTTATCAATATTGCATGTTAGAAAGCTAAAATCTACTGAGGTCAGAAGAATGTGGTTCTATTTATTTATTTATTTATTTATTTTCTGTGGAATTTAATAAAAACAGGATTGGGATCTTATCAAGACAGAAAAATAAAATGTAAGGGAGAAAACGTGCCATCTTGAGGATTAGAGATTTAACCAGGATAGGTTAGTTTTTAAATTTGTCTGTTTGTGTGACTGAACATCTTTTTGTATATTTTAAAGTTGAACATGAAAAACTGAGGCATAGCAATTGTCAAATTTAATTCTCTTAAATATGAACATATAAAACATTTTTCCATGTTGTTTTATGCTTCTTTCCAAAAAATTGTAATTTAACCTATAACCATCATGTACAGTATTATAATACTGACTTTTTTTTTTCCCCCAAGAATTGTGATTTTTAACATTTAAAGATCTAAATACTACAGAATATTACTAAATACTAATAGCTTTTCTTAAGGTAAATGAAGCTTCTAGTGTTAGGGATTTAGAGATGTGAGATGCAAAATAAATCTTTGTACTTTTTTTTTTTTTAATTTATGCTTGTTCTGCTCCAACAGGAGAGTACTTTAATTCTGTGCTAAAGAAAAGAAAAAAGAGATACTCAAAAATAAAAATCACATGCATTTGTTACTGCTGAAAAGAAGGCTTAAATAATGACAAAGCAGTAAAATAAAATGGAATGTTAAAATGTTATTTCTCCACATCAGCTTCGCAATTTCTATTTTAAATATTGGTTGCAGAAGCCAAAGCAAATATACATCTGTTTTGCATTGCAAAATTACTTAAAACGTTGTACAGAATATTTAATCTGTTTTGTACAGACAGAATGTCAATCACCTTAATATCTAGGTGCTGTTCTAATGTCTACAAGTACTGAAGATCTGTGCTATAATGTTTAGTCTACTAATACCTTCTCTTCCAAACAGTAAAGATACTGATTTACTTCTCTGTTCTGTCATAAATGTTCTGTATGACCATTAATATGCTGTTATCTAGAATGCTTTTTTTTTTTCCCATGCTTTTTCTATCTTCTTTCAGTTGACAGCACTTTGGCACAAGAACTGACCTCTTTCTGGATATGCAGAGTCATATGGATCACCATCACAAGTGGCTCAACAAGCTCAATTTCTTCATGAATTTGTTTAACATGCATAATGATAAATTAAAGCCTCACTTACGTCTACAAATTTTTGCCACCCTAAATTTTGCTCTCAGGTCACCTTTTCAAACTGATTGTATTAAAAATGCTTGTGCATTTAGAATCTGCTAAAACAGACCCTCTTCTAAAAAATAATAATAATAATAACAATTAAAAAAATAGGAATTATTCAGTGTTTCAATACTTGGGTTATCAACAGATTTTTCTTGAAAGCACTTACATTTGATAAAAATGTTGATTTTATGTCTCTGAAAATCAGAGCTATAAAAAAATAAAATTGAATTTAGAATAGAATTGAAATCACAGATTAATTTATGCTTTAGAACTTTATTTGTTTAATGCAATGTGAAGAACCATTTCAGGGTCTCTCAGTCACCAGAACAAAGTAAATTTGGAAGCTGCTGGAATCATTTGATCTATACAGATATCTGTCTTACTTAGATCAGCTTTTCAGAGGTAATGAAGAAGATCATTAAAATTGTCTGTTCTTCTCTGTAAGCTCTTTATGGCTCTGATTAAGAGACTTGGGAGCATTATGCTATGCTTGAGGGGTTAAAATGACTCTTTGTTGCAATAGTCTTATTAATTAAGCCTGCTAGAAGTCTTGGAGTCTTGTACTGTATCCAGATTGTTTATAAATACTGTAATTTATTTGAAAGTGTATAAATTTTAATGTAAACATTATTTTCTTTCTCCCCTTTAATCCTAAAATAGGCTTTGCTTCTGGGAAATAGAAAGTGAAAATAGAAAGTCCAGATTTCTGGTTCAATATACTGTTTGGATAAGTTTATGCAAACTACCCTTCTTCAGCTGTTTGAATTTGGAACACTGACTTGAAACTTCTTGTAGACAAACTGTGTACATTTCCTGTTTGTGGAAAGTCAGACTCGGAAATCTGAAAGTTTACATATTTTAAATATTTTCCACCATCTTTCATACATGCACAGTTACAGATTCTCATATAGAAAATCATATGACAGCTAAGGCTGGGGAGTTTAAAATTTATTTTATTTTGCCAAAATTTCAATTTAAACTGAAAAACTGTAGAAATAGACTAACTTTAATATGAATTAAATTTCTCACCAAACTGAAAGACTCACTCAACACAAAGTTTCTAAAAGCCTAGGGGTCTGGGTACTTGAATAGGATACAGAAAGGCAAAGTTGAAGTCTTGGAGTCTGCCCAGAAATCTAAATTGCAGTACCTTTCATATTTTCCTGATCTGGCTGTAGAGAGGTAAACCATTTTGAATATTTTCTGTTAAAACTTGTTGTATGTGTAATTATAGCAGGATCCATAGTGAATCTAATTCTTGCAGGTCATTGAGCTTTCAAGGAAAGAGTAATGGGCAATTTTGTCACTGATGAGGGCATGACTAGAAGTTCCTTTTTTTGGTCTGCTTTGTTTTTTGTGTGTGATCTTTTTTTCTTATTCTGAAAGCATTCATTGAATGGGAAACTCTAGTGACAATGTGTTAGTCTTTATAATAAAACAGAATACTATCCTGTTGGTAATTTTAAATTTAAATTACTTTCCTCCATGTCAAATTAGGACCCATTTGTGGAAATATGGGTTAAATCTGTTCACGGAAAATTCTCCCTTGAAATAATGATGAGTATCCCATAAAATAAAGACAACCAAACAAGGAAAAACACTACATGAGATGTCAGATGAGAGATTGTGTGGACAATAATTGGGGTAGCATCACTTTCAAAAATATGTTTATCTATAGTGTAAATAATAGCATAGGTAATAGAAACATTCTTAAAGCATTTATTGCTGTTGTGTATCTAAAGTGTCTAAAGTTGCTGTGATTTCATTCCCACAGGCTGGCAAACTTATGTGGACTATAAGCCTCACATATATAAATAAAGTGCTATAAAATGCCAAAGGGTAAATCTCAAGCAGGTGTCTAAGTCTGTAACTAAAACAGTAGGCTTGTAATAATATTTCCATATTTTTTCCTCTTTTTTTTTTTTTTAAAAAAAAAAAGCAATACACATTAATAACTATTTTTAATTTCACTGGAAGTGAAAAAACACATAGGCCTCTCAGGGAATTCAGAAATTAAACTTTGGGAAAAAAAAAAAAAAAAGACTTAGGCATGCTATTGGCATCTGGTACTGGCCAAAGATCAAGAGATCAGTTCAAAGGTATTTTGCTCAATGGCACAGTCAGTGTATTGCATTCTGATATATAAAATATTTTAGCAGTTATTTTTATTGAGTTCTACATATAATTTTGCCTGAAATATTGTTTTTGTTTGATTGATTTTTTTACTACTATAAATAGAAAATATTTCTAGAGAATTTCCATCTTCTATAGGAACTTGATATCTTAGATGTTCTTTACATAAATAAGGAGCTAACAGGGAGATAGTGGAAGAGTCAAGAATGAGAGATGAGAGATGAGAGAATGAGAGAATGAGAGATGAGAGAAAGAACTAAGAGGACTGCTGAAAGTCTTTCCACTTTACATAACTGTTTCCTGGGAGCCACTGTGTCAGTAGCTGGGTGTTGTTTAGGGCCCTATTTATTTATTTATTTATTTATTTATGATTAGGTAGCCTGATTTAGGATTTTCATTGCTGAAGATCTGCTTCGTTGATTGTAGGAAGTCCTGCCATGATCAACTTGATGCTTCTGCTCATATTTAACAGTAAAGAAAAAAAATCAATTCTCATGTATCTTCTACTTGAGAACAGCCACCTGGTGAGTACTAGGTGCCAGTTAAAAGCAGCATTTCTTGCCTTCATCAGTCTTAATCCAATTTAGATTTGATATGTCCATTCTTTACCCATTCTTTTGGAAGACGCATCATTTTCTTTGCTTCTCTTTTGAATCCAAATAAATAAATAAATGAAAACATTCCACCAGAGCTAGTTTGCTACAGGACACATCTCCTCAGAAGAGTGTCTTGGCACAACTGCCCTTCCTCTTTTTCCTCTACCTCTTGTCCAGCTGCTGCCAGTCATTTTTTCCTCCCAGTTGTTCTCCAAAATTTTCCAATAGAAAGGCTGCTCCAATGACAGAAGTCTGCTTCTGATTAATACTCTGTTTTGTGTCCAATATGATGATCATGACCAAAGCAGAACTGACATGGAAAAAGGAAACAGAGAATAGGGTCTCTTACCTTTTTTCACCAACACATTACCTTTCAGTAGAGGTATCTTTTGGCACTAGAGATAAATCTGAAATTAAGAAGAAATACTGGTATTAAAATCAGTTATTCAAACTAAGTTACTGGCTGTTTCCTACGTGTACATCCTGTATAGAGTCACCTTTTAACTAGATACAAATCAAAGTGATTTTTATATATACTGAGCATTATAAGGACAATGTTTTATATTTTGTCTTTCCACTTTTGTCTTACCTTTGCAAACAGTATGTAATAATTACTGTCGTTAATTTACATATTCTATTTTAAATATGATATTTTCTTCATGTTGAAAAACAACAACTCTTATTTACAGTATAATTCCTTTAATTAGAAACAGAGCTAATTCACAGGAAGGCAATCTATGGTCAAATCCTCATGAAAGTCATTCTTTAATGTAGTTCAGTTCAGATGCTTTTCAACTAAAATTGGTTCTTTAACTATCATATGCAAGAATGATTCTAGAAGTGTTCAAGGCTGGGTTGGATGGAGCTTTGAGCAACCTGGTCTAGTGGGAGGTGTCCCTGCCCATGGCAAGGAGGATTGAATTAGATGATCTTTAAGGTTCCTTCCTACCCAAGCCATTTTGTGATATGTAAAACAGGTGTTTCTGTCTGCCCCCCAACTTGTCTTGCTTCCTGGCTAGGGGTAACAGGGCAGTGCCTGGGCCCACAGCTTTTGGTACATACTGGATTTCTTTTCCAAAGTTACTTTTCATTTATAGGTATTTTATGGTACACCTTTGGAAACTAAAAGCAGTGGGTTAGGTGCTGGCTGTTGGGGCCCTGCCTTGCTGTCCTCCATGGAGCTCCTTCCATTATCTCCTTGTTGTGGTTTAACCTGGTTGGCAGCTAAACACCACATAGCCGTTCGCTCACCCTCCCCCCTCCCTCTCTGGGAAAGTGAAGCCTGTGAGTTGAGATAAAGACAGTTTATTAAGACAGGAATATTATTATTAATAATAATCATCATCATCATCATCATCATAATCATAATAATAATGTGTACGAAACAAGTGATGCACAATGCAATTGCTCACCACCCGCTGACCGATGCCCAGCCTATTCCCGAGCAGCCGGCCCCCCACCCCGGCCAGCCACCCCTATATATTGTTTAGCATGACGTCAGGTGGTATGGAATACCCCTTTGGCCAGTTTGGGTCAGCTGTCCTGGGTCTGTCCTCTCCCAGATCCTGCTGCACCCCTAGCCTGCCCGCTGGCAGGACAGAGCGAGAAGCTGAAGAGTCCTTGGCTTAGTGTAAGCACTGCTCTGCAACAATTAAAACATCAGCATGTTATCAGCACTCTTCTCATACTAATCCAAAACATAGCACCCTACCAGCTACTAGGAGGAAAGTTAACTCTGTCCTAACTGAAACCAGGACACTCCTCAAATATCCATAAAATCAAAGTACCTTTGGGAAAGAAAGCCTTACATATTCTAACGTAAGAAAAGCATTTATAGACTATATGCAAATTTCTGTTCAAAAGGAAAAAAAAAAAAAAAGTCTGCAGGCTGTGCAATATATTTGTCTTTATTTAAAACAGAATTCTGTGACCAGAGGCACAGAGCGCATTTTTCAGTTAGCAACCTTGGTTCATTGAAGTCAGAGCTAATAGCACCAGCTTTTTTGACCTCTTACATTGTTTGCACCCTTCCTTGTAATAACATGCACTTCAGCAATTGTCTTAGTCATTTGGACAGCCAGTCATATGAAGAATTTCCTTGAGTATTGTTTGAAGGAACCGCTATATTAATTTAATCATGTAAATTATAGCAGATATTTCAGGTTATTTAGATTGAAAAGAAATAAATAATTTGAGCACTGTAGACAAACTTTAAGCAACATGAGATGTATGTATTTTATTAATATCTCTACTTCTTTTTGTAGAATTATGATTAAAAGAAAGATAATGCATGTTCTCTAGCAAATTTTGCTTCTTCTCTGTGTGTTTTTTGTTTGTTTGTTTTGTTTTGTTTTGTTTGTTTGTTTGTTTTTGTCTGACTTTTTGGCTTTTGGAACCATCCTTCACCCTGTGAGAGTCATAAATATTACAATGATTTTTAAATCCCTGACACTGACATCTATTAAGTCTTCCTATCTGAGAAATGAGCTGGCAGTTTGGAAGTGTAAAAGCAAGAAAAAAAAACAAGTCTCATTCCCAAGACTTCAACAGTCCTTCCGAAAGACTTCTGTTTTCAGTACTGGATTAATTGTATGAGACCTCAAATCCTTCCCATTTGTGAAGTCAGTGGTGTTTCATCAATGATTACCTAATATTCTACTCTGGTATGATTCTCACTGAATGCTGCTCATGTCAGAAATTTTTATAAACTAGCTTTTATTAGACAAAGTCCAAAGAGTCAAAGAAAAGTAGAAAAAGTATCTTCACTGACACTAAAATATAAGCATCTGTTCAGCCATTGGCAAAAACTCTCAAGGACTGTAAAAGAAATGACAAGTTTGTCATGAAAGTTAAATGACAATGTCCAAGAATACAACACCCCACCATCCCCACCCCCTGTAAAATTAATTTTGTAACCTAAAAATGGAATAAGCAAAGGGCAAAATCATAGTGAAATCTGTGAATAGGTGATGATTTTCTTGAATACAGACAACCTGAGAGAAGACTAGCCTGAAATGCAGGTTATTTCTTAAAACCAGGTTGCTGAGAACTTTTCATATGTGTTTACTTGAGAATTAATGAACAATCTCTAAAACAGTAAATCAGTTCAATTGTTAACCAGTACTATGCAATAGAGTAGGTATATTCAATAGAAAATTATTCTTCCTTTATTATGATACAATGCCATAATTATGTAATAATATTTTATTTGTAATCATATTTTTATTGTCACTTCTCTAATTTTATTGTAGATCAGAAGTTTCATGTACTGAATAAAAGAACCTCTCTCAAAAATAGGGTTAATTTAAGGAAGGAAGGAAAGAAGGAAGAAAATCGACAACAGTCTTTGAACTTACTTACCACTTTATAAAGCTTGAATGTTTTAATGGTGACACAAGAAGTACCAAACCAATGATTCATTTGTAAATGGTAATTCTCTGAAGATCAAATTATTGCGTGAATGTAGCATGTATTTTCCTTATAAATTACACATTGAGAGCTTTCATCTTTTGCCTTTGTTTTTCTTTCTTTCTATAATGGGGAACTCTTGTTTTTTTCCATTTTTTCTTTTTAATTTTTTATCATGATAACCTTCTAACATTAGATGGAGCAGCCTTCCTCATTATGTCAATATATAATGTCCAGCAAACAATGACTCAGAAAGCTCTGTTATACATGAGTCAGGATGGAAAGCTAAGTTCAAGATAAGTATTCTTTGTTCATTGTCTGTAGCTACAGAGAAATCCTCAGCTTTTGTGGCTCTGTGAGACCAGAGAAGGTGCCTGGAATATGGCTCCTACTGAAATTAACATTCTCATTTGCACCAATGACCTGTAGGTATATACTGTATGGTTTCTGAGTAGTCAGCTGGCTTCTATTATATAAACTGGCAGGGACTATTTAAAGCCAACATTTTAAAGACTGTGTCAGGAAAATATATTTTTTATCTTGTTATAATTTACAAAATTCAAAATAATTTTCATGTAGTAGATAAGGAGAAAAATATCAAAACGTTCAAAATGTTGTTGCAACTATGCTTTGATAAGGTCAATTTTATTTCATTTTTTTCCCTTTTTATTTCCTTTTTTTATTAAAAATTGAGATTCAACATGAGAACTAATTTTCAGATGAATGATAAACTTTTTTTTTTGAAATTTACAAATAGTATTTTTTGAAAGCTTCAGAATTCCTTCGCCTCACGATATTCAAAGTACAATATTTGTCAAAAACAATCCTTCCCCCCCAAAAACAACCAAACACGCAAAAAAATACATTTTGGGAAAATTAGGATTGACAGAATAAAGCAGGTAAACTTACTTGATCCTTCCTCTCTGATCAGTCTTGGTGAGACATACCTAAAGTGCTGAGCTCAGTTTTGTGCTTCCCTAGATCAAAAAACATGGAGATACTGGAGCTAATCCACTGAAAGGTGACAAAGGTTATTAAGGGCTTGGAGCATCTGTCATAGAAGTTGAACCTTAGAGTGATGACACTGTTCAACCTGGAGCAGAAAAAGGCCCAGAGGCATCTTATCAGTGTGTATATGTACCTGATGGGGTATTTCAACCTCAATGACTCTGGGATTCTGTGAACTGATCATTGTTTCACAAATCAGTATGCAACCATTCAGCACAGCATATAAAGTCTTTTGTTGGTGGTGGTGGTTTTGTTTTGTTTGTTTGTTTATGCCAGTATTTACCAGCCAGCTGAATTTCTTCTCTCCAAGATTCCAGACAGAGTTTGACAACCTTTTTCTCTGTAGTACTGCTCTGGTGCTGAACCATACTTCTGTGTCAACAGAAGTTCAGATTATTCTTTCATCTACCTAGTCTTGCTCTCTTCATAGTATTTTTATTTTTTTCCTGTGTGATATCAGGAGTATTTTAAACTGAGCTGTTAAATTCTTATCTTGGATCAAAAACCATAACCATTTTCCTGAAAAGTCATAAAGGTTATTAAAGTCATTAATTGCTTCATTATTTACTAGTGATGCAGTATTTTCATCTCATCTCTGTCTTCTTAAGCATTCTCCTAGAAATGAAAGCAGAACAGGATTTATAAGATCTATAATGATATATAGTTATGGCATCACTGCAATGTAATGATAACTGTCTTCATCTAGAGGTCTTACCCTTGTAATTAAGCATATGAGGTGTAGAAGAGATCTCCCAGAAACATTACCTTAGCTGGGACTCTGAATATTCCACCTAAGAGTTATTATCTTAGGATAGGATATATCACCCTTCGTAGATTTCCATCTCTCTACGTTGGCAATTAAGACTATATTTTCTTTACTGATTATATCAGTTTAGAAAGTTATCTAATCTTATTAGACAAATTCTATGAAGATTCCCATAACACGCATTCCATTTATGTCAACAAGCTGCCAACGAGATGGAGAATTTGGTAGACAGAAGACACTGGGCTTATTGTATGTTTCTTGTTAGTTTTTAATTCTGTCCTGTGGCCACATTTTACAGCAGGGCTTCTGAAAAGGTCATTAGCAGTTATTTAATTGGTATCAGTTATTTATTGGTATCAGACCAGTGCAGTCTGTTTTGAGTATATTAAGTGTAATTTACATCCGATTTTTACTTCTTGACTAAAATCATGACCCTGTAAGAGCTTTGTTTCTCCTCACCTATTATTTGTTTCTAGATCAGGGCCATTCCTGAGTACAGAGTTCTTCAGAGAGTTTTTATCCTCTTCAGTTTCCTGGAACTATACTATATTTCTGAATGTGCTCAGAAGTAGAAATCTCTATCTCAAATCTAGCTTCAGAATGTGGATTCAAAGTCTTCTGGTATTTGTACCGACATATTCCTTGCTATATATATATATATATTTATTTATATATAAATATATTTATGTTGAACACATTATTTTAATAAGAAATTTCACTGGAACCTTCATTCATTAGAATTCCGTGAACTATTCAGGCATTCACTAAGTCTGTGAATTAGCGAATCACTCCAGATTTGACCCTTATTTATTCTGAACAACATTAAAAGCTGCTGAACAGAAATTCAGATTGTAAGCTTTGCTTATTCATATACTGCTAGTCAGCAAAGACATATTATACTATTTCCACTAATTCTATGACTGTAATATTTCAAAGAGAAGATTAAAGAACAAATCTATTATGCCTTTCTGGTAAATATATTGGCCTCAGAATGAGTTCATATGGCACTCGGGAAGCTTTTTGCATCGTGAATGTTTTCAACAGTTCTCATCATTCATTTGATCTTACAAATCTCGCAACATATTGGACTGGGAGCTATTATTTGGGGAAAAAAAAAAAAAAAAAGAAGTCACAAATAGTGTTTTCTTCATTCAGTGATAAAGCCGGTACTGAAGTGGTTGACATTTACTCTCACGATTAGAAGCCAGCTATCTTTAGCACTTCCCAATATGGCTTGAAACACGCAGTGTCTTGATTTCTTTCTCTGCTGAACATAAATTGGGCTTAGTGTACAGATAATTTAAACACCTATCTATGTCTCTAGAAATGTGATTTTTTTCTGGTTCAGACTCAAGACAAAAGCTGCTTTCCCACTACCATCCCAGTAAAGAAGTCACACGTGGCTGGATATCACAAGCTGACTCTGCATGTGTTCAGTTGAACAGGAATTACTGTTCCTTATCAGCATATCTTTATGGGCTAAGCTAAATGAATACTCCACATGTAAATACCTTGCACTCAAAAGACTTTTTTTTTTTTTCTTTCTCATAATGGCACTTAAAACTTCCTTAAACATCTATGCAGGAGAACAGCAAAATTTGTCTGCATAGTAGCAGTGATCTTTAACTAAAGGTTGAGGAAGAAACCACTGAAAACCTCAGAAATGGAACAAGTTGCCCAGGGAGGTGGTGGAGTCACTGTCCCTGGGGGTGTTTAAGGAAAGGTTGGACATGGTGCTTAGAGACATGGTTAGAGACATGGGTGATATTGGTGGTAGGGGGATGGTTGGACCAGATGATCTTGGAGGTCTTTTCCAACTTTAATGATTCTATGATGAAAGGCATGGGAAGTGTGTTGCATATTAGATTCTGTCCCTACTGCTGTATTAACAGAAGCTATCATTCAGTTGGGAAAAAATAAAAGGCTTTGATCTTGCAGTGACTTCCTGACACGTTTGAAAATATATCCTTGATTTGTCTTTGTGTTTCTCACAAAAATACAACAGACCAAAACTGTAGTGTTCTTATTGATTTTTTGCTGTTTGACAGAACTACTGAGTTTCAGTGGCATTTCGCACATACCTTCAATTAATCATTCAGGTAGATGTTGTCCAGCTGAACGTAACCTTACACCACTACATTTGTTCACTGTTTCCTGCCATGTGACAGCATTTATCTGATTAGCAGTAAGAACAGGTATAGACCTCGGTGATAATAAAGATAATCCTGAAGAGGATTAACTGCTGTATATACAGTAGTGTTAAATGACATAACAAGTATCCAGCTCTATTTCATTAGCATTTCTATTCAAATCATATTGATTAGATACTTCTCTTAGCAACTGCATAATCTCCAACAACATTCTCCATGTGAATTGCTCTGTGCTGTACCATCTTGTTAATTATTACAGACACTTCTCTACATTACCATGAAAAATACAAAGTTTGCAGTGCAGCTTTACCACCAGCTAGGTATAAATATGCTCAGCTGTCTCATCAATGTCAATGATATTATCAAGTAAGGAGACAATTTGAAGTGACAGAAAAAAAGTGTGGCATATATGGATAAAGTAGAAGGCCATGACGAGGCCTGTGGTGGGAGCAGAAATCATTTAAGTACCCTCTTCAGTCACAGTCCACAGAATCCCTCCAGCCCATAGTCAAGGAGTCAGGAGACACAAAGCTTCAAATCTTATCCATATGCCCTGTCAACCCCTTGGTGGTGGCAAGAATTTGGGTCAGACTGCTCAAGAGGATAGCATTTTAAAATGTTAATGTGTCTAAAAAGATCAAACCAAGTTTCTCAATGGATGTCTTGGCCTTCTGAACCCTAAGATGTTATTCTGAATTCCTGTTCAAAAAATGTAACTCTTCCTCTGCCAAATTAGCTTTGGGTTTGGGCCTTTTTCCAACTCATACAGAGCATACGAGAATATATCAATTATTTGTTGGCTAACATGCTTTTTACGTAGGTAAATTTGCTAACAGGTGAGATTTATGTATTACTAGAGTAATCATTAGCAGGCAGAAGTTTGAGTCTCTGCTGCTCAGACATCTTTTAGGTGGGGAAAGAGTGTCAGCCCTCAAACAAAGCTCTTGTTGAGTTCTGTGTTTTGGTTCTCTACATTTTTTTTTCCCCTCAACATTTTATATTGTTTCATATTGCATATTTTCGTTTTATTCTCTGAGCTGTTAACTAGTATTGTCTCAATTTCCTTGATGTCTTTGTTTTTCCTTTTCTTATCATGCTCATCTTCAGCTTAGGAACTCTCTCACACAGTTCAGCAACAGTTTTACAGTAAAACCCAGCCAAGGTCATGTAGTAGTTCTGTTTCACACAGCTGGTCCTTGGCCTGCAGATATCTGAGCCCCTGGGCTGGTAGACATGTGTAAATGTGAGCCTCTGAGAACTCACTGTGGAGAAGAAGACATGTTCAAACAATATCTTGCCCATGTTTTAATCCCTATGCCAGTAATTCCCAGAATCTTTTCAGAGCTTCAACCCCTCAGAGAAGCTTTGAATCTTTTGTGAGCAAGGTAACATAATCAGCTTTGTACTCAGCTCTGGTGAGGCTGCACCTTGAGTACCCTGTGGAGCTTTGGGCCCCTCACCACAAGAAAGCCATCAAGGCCATGAAGCCTGTCCAGAGAAGGGCTACAAAGCTGGTGAAGGGTCTGGAACACAAGTCTTATAAAGAGCAGCTGAGGGAATTGGGGTTGTTTAGTCTGGAGAAGAGAAGGCTCAGGGGAGACCTTATTGCTCTCTACAGCTACCTGAAAGGAAGCTGTGGAGAGCTGGGAGTTGGCCTCTTCTTGCAGATAACTAGTGATAAACAAAAGGAAATGGCCTCAGGTTATGCCAGGGGAGGTTCAGGTTGGAAATTGCAAGAAACTTCTCAGAAAGAGTGGTTAGGCATTGGAATGGGTTGTGCAGGGAGGTGGTGGAGTCACTGTCCCTGGGGGTGTTTAAAGAAAGGTTGGATGTGGTGCTTAGTGTGAGAAAAATCTCAATAATTTTCTTCAGGCAGGATCTTCTGTGAAGCTATTTTATTTGTGATTGCAATGGCGGGCATCCTGCAAGCAGGAGCACACAGTAAAGGTTTATCATAACCTTATATTCCCTATTACCTGACACATGATTTCTCCCGTTTCCTCATTGGCTGAGTACTACAAGTTCACATGAGTACTACAAGTTCACAACCTACTCGACACACTTCTATACCATACATGTACAATTTCATTTGACCAGTCGTTAATTTCTCCTTTTCCTTTTTTTTTTTTTTTTCCTTCTTCTGTTGTACTAGAGGGCCCGTAATTTTTGTTTTTACTGATTTCGTACAGATCATCCTGTTTTTCTTAGCTATCCTCCTTATCCATCCTTTGGGACAGTGGGACCTTCCCCTTATCTACTTAACATACTCCCCACTGCTATGCCGCACAATCATTTTTGATTATGCAAGGTTAGTGGAATTTTTCACTGCAAAAACACCTTCTATTGCAAAAACACAACTTTGTTTCTCACATTAGGGACATGATTAAGTGAGCGGGTGATATTGGTGGTAGGGGAATGGTTGGACCAGATGATCTCGGAGGTCTTTTCCAACCTTAATGACTATGATTCTAATCCTCACTCTTCTCTGAAAATATCCAGTGCGATATTGTGATTTCAAAGGAGACTAGGTATAAATTAGAGTCCTAATCAACTGTTTTTCCACACATTGTTCTTTTAACCTGCTTTTGAAATTCCTTTCAGGTTGTCTACCATGGCACATCAAAATACATAAATAAAACCATTAAAAAATCCCTAGAACACAAGATTGAAGAAAGTCTTTGAAATTCTTTAATATAGCTTCTGACTTTTCAGATGACCCATTCATTAATTATCTCTATCTTCAAAACTATTTTTTTTTCTATCCAGTTTCCTATTGGAAGGCTCTGCTCCAGAACCTTACTGCTCTAAGAGCTGGGACATTTCTTCTAATTTCCCACTAAATTTATTTCCAGATGTTCACACCCATTTGTTCTTGTGACAACAGTGGAGTTTCACATGAACAACTCTTTTCTTTCCTGGTGTTTACCCTGCTCATGTAGACTAACATCTGTTCATTCTCAGCCTTTTTTTCACTAAGTTAAGCGAACAGAGTTTTTCTAATCTTATGTTAAATAGGCACCCCAGTCTTCATATCATATCACTACTGCTTCCCTACCTAAGTCTTTAGCTTCTTGGGAAAACAAAAAAAAAATCCAAACCTACAGACAACTTTCACAGAGCAGAAATTTAATTGAACTCTATTTTTTTCAGAAGTAGTGCAATAAGAATTTAGAAAGTAGTTACAGTTAAAAAGTAGTATTGCAGGTGAGTGGTAAGAGAGGAAAATGTGCTGGTCCGTGTGGAGTCTAATGTTGAAACAGAACTATGTTTCAGCTTTTTGTTGTTTTTAACTATTTTTTATCTTTTTTTTTTTTTGTATTTTATTTTATTTGAATTCAGAAAGAATAGATTAGGGGTGAAAGATAATTTCTAATGACAGCATTCGTGATGGCTTTGGAACCTCTGCCATCTAAATTGCTTGGTAGCTACCACTAAAAATTGGTTAATACCTCCCAGAAGCTCTAAGGGTTCTCTCTAGCCTGCATGAGGGAGAAGAATAGTTAATTTGGCAGTTGTATGAGGGTGGATATGTGTATGGGCAGTGAAAACATGAGGATTTAAAATATGTAGGATGTACCTGGCATCTCTGGCACTTCTGCTGACAAACACTAATTGATTTCAAGAGAAGCAGTATAGAAAATTTTAAGCAAAGCTGGAGATGAGAAAAAGGTGGTTGTTGTTGTTGTTGTTGTTGTTGTTGTTGTTGTTGTTGTTGTTGTTGTTGTTGTTTTAAAGCATGTTCTGTATAGTCAAGACTCAGGTTCTGTTCCTGGAAATGCATTTTGCTCATAAATGCCCACTTTTAAGAGTAGAGCTTTTGAATGACAGTTAAAAATAAAATAAAATAAAATAAAATAAAATAAAATAAAATAAAATAAAATAAAATAAAATAAAATAAAATAAAATAAAATAAAATAAAATAAAATAAATGGGTTTTGGTTTTAATATTCTGTCTAAACATTGTTGTGTGTTCAGAGGACAGAACAATCTTTATGGCCTGGGGATGCCTTGCTATGAGTGTGGGAAATTGCTTTGAGTTTCCTCAATGGGAGAAGCAAGCTGACTCCCAGGATCCAAAGCAGAACAAAGACCCTGATTGTACTGGTAGAAAGAGGTGCATGTAGCCACAGGATTTCACTGGGAATAATATCTTACTTTGTCTTGTGAGACCTCCATCATATTCTCTCAGCACTGTCATATGATCACCAGACAGCTGAATGGGATAAGCATGCCATTTTGCTTTTGGGATTGACCAATTAATTGCTCTCCAAAGAAGAGTGCAGATAGACAGCTGATATATAAGTGGAGTTTCAGCCACACAATAAACAGAACATATGCTTAGTTTGGGGAACAGAGGCACTTGTTAAATGAAGAAGGCCAGTGGTGAATGGTGAGGCTCAGAAGAAAAAAATCTAAACGAACAGCCATGTTTGCTTCTTCAGTGTTTTCTGCAGCCTCCATTGTATCCTTCTTTCTCTGTAGCCAAGTGACCTCTAAACCCTGCAAACAGCACACAGGGCTTTTTTTCTTCTTTTTCTGTGTTGACTATTATCCTTTCATCTTGAAAGGTCATTGGGTATCAGCTAAAGAAATATACCACTTAGCTTTGAGTATTCTCTCTGTTTGAAGTGATTTGCCTGTTTGTTTTATAAATGGGGGTCTGTCTACAAACAAACTGAAAATTAGTTAATCATCTTTTCCAGTCAACATCCTGTAGGTGTTGTGCCATAAGAAGAACAGGTTATTCATAAGACAGATTGAAGTACTATGTCAGCCAAATAAAGGGCTCAGTGACCTGTTGCAGTGACAAGCCAGTCACTGTTCCTGCAGAACTGGGGAGAATAAGCTCTCTAGGAAAATCTAATATTTAAAGATAAGAAATACTTGCTAAATTGGGGTGCGGGTAAGTGTTTTTTTTTTTTTTTTTTTTTTTTTTTACCTGAAGGATCATGTGCAGATTGTATGCATATTTCAAGTATCATACAATCTAGACAAGCTTGAAAAAGGTATTACATTTATCACTCATACAGGATGACACAACTGTGAAATCCAAAGTATTGCCTGTGATATTCAAGCCCTGATGTGAAATCTTTTCAAGTATTTTTTACCAATCTATGAAAGGTGTTTTAATGTATTTACATGCAGATGGTAAAAACACAATGAAGCTGTACAAAAAATAAATAATAATAATAAAATAAATAATAAAAAATAATTTCTAATCAGTCTCATTTCATTACACCCAAGTATTCTTAAATTAAACCCTGGATTTCATAAAATTTGCAGAGAATGGTGTTTGTGTGTGTGTTTGGGGCAGGGGGAGAGCTATGACAATCCTTTGGAAGATAAACATATTCCTATATTTAATTAAATTGTTTTAGTGAATTCAAAGAACAGAAAAATGAAGTAAAAGAAAAAAAAAAAAGAAAAAAGTTAAAGGGCTAATTAATGATGGCCAAATTTTAGAGTAGTAAAAGTGTGCAAATCAATTCACTAAGTGGCCAATGACTGCTGAGGTTGGGTATCAATCTGGAAAAGGAGGTAAAAGACAAAAGTAACAACTTGCTGTCTTCTGGTTTGAATTAGAACAGTCATCTTACTCTTTTTCTTGCGTTGTTTACACAAACATTTATTTATTTATTTATTTATTTTTCATTTGAAATGTAATGAACCATAGTGAAATTGCAATGGACAGCTGGAAACTATGAAATGCTAGAATAAACTGTGAAAAGGAAACAACTGTGAAAAAGAAGACATTAATATACAGAATCTGGAGATTTTTTATATATATTGAAAAAACAATAATTAAATGGAGAGGTGGGGGCTGTAGTAGTAGTTGAAACAAGATAAGTTATTTTAATTACCCACCTACAAGACAGCTTTAGAAATGTAACTAAAAAAAAAAAAAAGGAAACAACAACAAAAACACATGCACACATACACAGTCAAAAACAGACAAACAAACAAAACAACAACCAAGCCAAGCCAAACCAAACCTAACCAAAACAAAACCAATCAACCAACCATAAAACCACATATTGCTAATAAATCCTACCAGTTGCCAGACTATTAATTGGGCATTGAATTTTCAGGAATTAGTTGACAGTTTCCTGCAGCCAGGGATAACGAGTACATATTTAAAACAGACAAAAGTATTCCTCAGCTTTAGAAGTGTTACTTACCATTTGGAGGAGAGGTGACTTCCTTGATGGAAGAATATGGCTCACACTTGAGCTGCTTCTCTCTATATTCATTTTATGGCCTAGAACATTTTTTCAGTCTCCAGAGATGTCAGGCTTGCACCTTTCAAAGCTCTAGGATCATTATGTTTTACAAACAATTGGAACCTATACATAGTGTACAAGTTTACTGTGAAGCAATTAATCTGGTTTGATGACAAGCACTTAAGTGATTTTGAAGATGTATTGATGTCCCAGCTTGCTATTCTGCACATTGCAGAAGGGTAAAAAGTGTCATTTACTTGAAAGCTATTGTGTTTTTTTAATCTATGCATCATACTGCATTTCAGAGATCATGAAAGAAAAAAAAAAAAAAGATATACTGATTAAGGAGTAAAAAGTGGAAAGTTAATAAATATATAATAGAGAGAACAGCATAAAAAAGGGATAAGGAAAAGGAGAAGGAAAAGAAACAGAAAGAAAAAGGGTTGTTTGTTTAGTTTGTTTGTTTGTTTGTTTGTTCTTGCTTATGTTTTTCAGACAGCCAGAGAATGAAAGATTTTGGATCAACTGAAGCATCACTTGACTCAATGTTGCTGTTCAAAATGATGCATTTCACCAAAATTATCCACTAGAATCTTAGACAAATATGCACTTGTTTGCTGTGGAAGCCAAGAAAAGTACTGACATCTCTATGGAGGAAGAAAATTTCCCCATATTAAACATTTATTTTTAAATGAAAAAGGATAATGATAGAGAAGTTGAAATGTCACTATTAAATATTTTGATAAATTTTTATCTGCAATTTCCTTTGCTGTTTTTCAAATAGTCGTATGTAATCATATTTAAACACATTTTTTTTCCTGATTTTCATTCCTTGAAATAATAGTCATAACTGATAATTATTTAGTAGCAGCCAAAATCATACTCGTACCATGTTAGGAAACATAAACACATAGTTAAGCGGTACTCATGACCCCAAGGAAAATTAAAGAAATAAAGTTAATTTGCAAGAAAACATTTTGAAGATTAAAATACAGATAAATAAACTATTTCCTAACTACTGGAATGGAAATTATTTATTTTAGTCATAAAGTGAATAAGATTTACCTTCAGATTTTCTAGACTACATGTGTTTAGACTCCTTTTAGATAGGAACAAACACTGGTGGATATCTTCTCCAGTGTAAATTAGACATAAAATATATAAAATTTCTAAAAAAAATCTGCTTCTGTGGCTGGTTAGATTGGTTAACCAGAAATCTATTTATTTGATTAAAATTCACAGTATCTAAACTAAGCTTTTTCCTCTGCTTTTAATAATTTAAACTTTTTTTTTTTTCATTAATAGAAGTACTATTAGTACTTCCGCATGCGTACTACTGCATGGGTAGTAAGATATTCTCTCAGGTGTTAAAAGAGAGGACTGAAAATATGAGGACAGTTATTCCTTCAAAGTATTTTTAGAGCACATAGAAGCAGGAAGAACCATCCCAAAAGATTTGTTTTACTAAAATTCCTAACTCAGATGACAGACTCAATCATTTGGCATATTATGAAGCTGTAGTGTGGTTTTTAATATAAATAAATAAATAAATAGTCCACATCTTAATTATTGATGCCACGTGGGTCTTCATGGAGCCACAATTCACAATTGAAGTTGCTAGTAGTGATTTGATTTTTAACATTTGCACTGCATATTGGGGGAAAAAACGTAGCATTTAAACTCTAGCACTCTTGGCTTAAAAGGTATGTGGGTTTGACTTCAATGAAACAGTATAGTCAGGAGAATGTCCCTTACTGTTAAAGAGTCCTTTTGGACATGTCAGGATTATGAGAGATTTCAGTAGACATCTACTGGAAAAGAAAATTATCTCTGACAAATGCAATAGAGGGATTGGCAGAACAATCTTCTTGGCATCCTTAGTCAATCAGAGTGCCTCCTGATTACTGTGCAAGACAGACTGAGAAATGAACAGTTGCAGATTTTTTTGTAACCATCACAGTAAAGAATATAATTTTTCAGTGGAAAAATCTGATTTTGAGAAAAAGGTATTTTCCATTAGAAAACCATTCTGATGGCAATTTCACGACACTCTAGATTACAGTAGGTGAGAAAATTCTGATATAGATTGAAAACCATTAGTTCAGAAATGAGTCAGAATCAGGAGGTTCTGAGGTTCCCCTACTACAACCAGTGGCTTGACAGCACATCTGTTAACATCAGGGCCTGTACAACAGGACAACTGCATGACTCTCCTGAGAACTATTGCAAGAGATACTTTTTCAGCAAAAATACTCATATGGGTGCAATCAGGAAAGAGGAAACTTCTAAAGGAGTTTGGAAGAACTAGCAAACTAATGTAAATGACAAAAATGTTTAAAAAGCTGTGCAAAATTATCACTCCACAAGAACATTTGTATGTGGATTGTCAATGTCATATTTAGTCTGAATATTAGAGGCTTTTTAGGACTGGGGTTTTGGAATAATATTTCTACAGGATCTTCAAGAAATCGAATTATATTTAAGTACTGAAGACTTAAGAACACAGTTCTTTACCGTATTAAGGGAATTGGCAGTGCCTCAGGAATTTCCTGTCCACTCTGAACACTCTGAAGTGTATGTTTTCAGTGGAAGTATTAGGGTCAAAAGCCGAATGGGTAGAAATACAGCTATAAGTAATTAAAAAAAAAAAAAAAGTTATGGTGCTCATGTGAAGATCTTTGCCTGAATATACCACATTTTGGCCATGAAAGTGTGAAGGAAGAAAATAAAGTTAGAAGACAAAGGATAAAAAATGACAGGACAGTGTAATGAAAGACCATTCCTCAGACATAGACAAAGTCAAGGTGTACTGGAACAATAATGGCCCCCATACAATAAGGAAGACGTAATTGATATTTGTTTGCTTTGAAGAAAAGAGGTCTCCTGGTGTGACCGCATCTGGAATATTGCATCCAGTTTCCAGTTCTGGGTCCCTCAGTTCAAGAAAGACAGGGAACTGCTTGAGAGAGTCCAGCACAGAGCCACGAGGATGATTAAGGGAGCGGAGCAAATTCCTTACGAGGAAGGCTGAGGAAGCTGGGTCTCTTTAGCCTGGAGAAGAGGAGACTGAGGGGTGATCTTGTTAATGTTTATAAATATGTGAAGAGTGAGTGTCAGGAGGATGGAGCCAGGCTCTTCTCGGTGACATCCAATGATAGGACAAGGGACAATGGGTGCAAGCTGGAACACAGGAGGTTCTACTTAAATATGAGACAATTTTTTACAGTGAGGGTGACAGAACACTGGAACAGGCTACCCAGGGGGTTGTGGAGTCTCCTTCTCTGGAGACATTCAAAACCCGCCTGGACACGTTCCTGTGTGATGTGATTTAGGTATTCCTGCTCCGCCAAGGGGATTGGACTAGATGTTCTTTCAAGGTTCCTTCTAATCCCTAACATTCTGTGATTCTGTGTATAGAGAAGTGGTCAGCAGGTCGAGGGAGGTGTTTGTCTTCCTCTACTCTACCCTGCTTGGAGTACTGCATACAGGTCTGAGGCTCCCAGAACAAGAAGGGTGCGGACCTGTTACAGCGGGTCCAGAGGTGGGCCACAAAGGTAACCAGAAGGCTAGAGCACCCCTCTTATGGAGAAAGGCTGAGAGAAGCTGGGGTTTTTCAGCCTGAAGAAGAGAAGTTTCTGGGGAGACCTCACTGCATCTTTTAATACTTAACGGGGGCTTATAAAACACATTGAGAACCACTTTTTGCTTAGGAAAGTAATGATAGGACAAAGGGGAATCATAGAATGGCTCAGGTTGGAAGGGACTTTAAAGATCATCTAGTTCCACCCCCACTGCCATGGGCAGGGATGCCACCCACTAGATCAGGTTGGCCAAGGGTCCATCCAGCCTGGCCTTGAACATCTGCAGGGACGGGGCATCCAAAATTTCTCTGGGCAACCTGTTCCATTGCCTCACCACCCTCTGAGTAAAGAATTTCTTCCTAACATCTAATCTAAATCTCCTCTCTTTTAGTTTAAGACCATTCCCCCTTGTCCTATAACTTACCTGCATGTGTAAAAAGTCATCACTCCACATGTTTTTTATAAGCCTCCTTTAAGAACTGAATCACAGAATCACAGAATGGTTGAGGCTGGAAGGAACCTCTAAAAATCATCTAGTTCAACCCCCCCTGCTGAGCAGGATCATCTAGAGCACATTGCACAGGATGGCATCCAGGCGTGTATATCTCCAAAGAAGGAGACTCCACAGCCTCTCTGGGCAACCTGTTCCAGTGCTCGGTCACCCTCACAGTAAAGTGCCCCTACTGAAAGGCCACAGTGAGGTCTCCTTGGAGCCTTCTCTTCTCCAGTCTGAACATCCCCAGCTCTCTCAGCCTTTCTTCACAGGAGAGAGGTGCTCCAGCCCTCTGATCTTCTTGGTATCTCTCCTCTGGAGAAAAAAAGAAAGAAAAAGAAAAAGAAAAAGAAAAAGAAAAAGAAAAAGAAAAAGAAAAAGAAAAAGAAAAAGAAAAAGAAAAAGAAAAAGAAAAAGAAAAAGAAAAAGAAAAAGAAAAAGAAAAAGAAAAAGAAAAAGAAAAAGAAAAAGAAAAAGAAAAAGAAAAAGAAAAAGAAAAAGAAAAAGAAAAAGAAAAAGAAAAAGAAAAAGAAAAAGAAAAAGAAACTGATCTGATTCGTCAGTCTTAAACACTTCCATGACAGTAAATTCTAATTCCCTAACCAATTCACATAGCAATACCTTACATTCACTTGTAACGCAGGTAGAGGGCTTTTTCTCTTCCAACATTAGTGTTGAATTTTGTATTAAAACTTTACTACTTTTACTTGCTTAATGAAGTATATTTCCTAATAAAGTTGCTTCACGTTAAAATTCAGGGAAAATTGAATCACCAAAGCTCAAACACGCATAAATCATCAGTTCTATTTTCAATGTCTTTCCTTGCTGTTTTCTCTTCCTTTCAATTTTATCTCTGGAGTTTACTGAAAAAAATCTGTGTTGTTGAAAGACAGTTGTGTTATAAAATAATTATTTCCTTGAGAAATATAAAAACTACTCAGAAAAAACTATTCAAGATCTTTTTAATCAACTTGATCCTCATTTCAGGTACTCAGCTAACTCAGCTAACTTGTAAGCTAGCTCAGAGAGATAATGTAGTCTATAGTGCTGACTCTACAAGCTTAAAAATCCATTTTAGTATGGAGTAGATAAAGTTTTCTACCTAGGAGAAGTCATTAACCAAAGTTACTGTGTCAGATTGATATTTCAGGATGCATTTTAGGCTCAAAGTCTGTTTGTCAATACAAATGGCAAGGAAGATATTTGTACAGAACTTACAGAGTAGCAACATGGGCAGGCAGATGGTTCTTGAAATATTTAGTGTGTTACATATTTGTAAACAAATTTAATAATGTTTATTAAAAAGAAAATCTACAAATTGGTCTTCAAGATGTCTGCTAAAAGTGGAATTTATTATACTGACTGGAAAATTAGAAAATACGTAACAGTATTCTCAGTTCTCTCTCTTTTTTCCTCTTAATTCTCATATGCCAGGAAATCAATGAGGCCACAGTTGAACTAAACTGCATCTGTTGTAACATTCTGATATTTTTTTTTTCCTGTGATGTCCAAATAGTAATATTACAGTGCTTCACAAAAAATATTTAATCTTCATAACGCTCTGGTGATATGAAGAGGTGGTGTAATTCCTATTTTATATGTACTAAAGAGAGACAAGAAGAGGTCAAGTGCACTTCTGGATTTTTAGAGTCCAAGCTCAGGGCATAGAATTTGATTTTCCAGCATGCACCACAGTGCATTTTAAAGGTTCAAAGTGCTTTTGTATTAGATCCACAAAAGCTGAACGCTTCTGCAGAGCAGACCTCATGATCTGAGGTCAAGCCCAGAATATGATGAATGCACAATTAATGACTGCTTGTGAAAGGTTACTTAAATTCGTACAGGAATTCTTTAACAAAGATAAGAAAAAAATTGCAGGATGACATTAAACCCTTTAACTATGGGGTTTAACCCATAAACCCATTAAACCCCTTTCCTTCTCTGCCCCGAACCAACCCTCCATCCTAATCCCATCTTCCACAGCAAATAAAACAAATCAAACAAGCAAGCGAACAACAAATTTCCCCTTAAGCAAGTTGATCTATCCCGCATGATGAACAAACTTGGAATCCTGTGCAAACTGTAAGCTGTATCTGAAACATGCATAAATTTCCTCTACTATATAAAATTAACCTGACATGAATCCTCTCTAATTCAAGCAGTACATAAAATGAGGTAGGTTTACTCGTGAAAGTTTTGAGTGGAAACTATATAAATGTATTATTTCAGTGTAGTATTTAAGTGTTTGTATTGCTTTGATTAGTATAAGATACTAAAATGTTAATTGCTGAAATATAGAATAAATAATATGATGCATCTACCAGTACTTAATATGGTTTTGATGGTTCATTTTCGTAACAGTTCTACTACAGTTAATCAGATATTTTAGCAGTTCTTTCACAGTAGTGCAGTAAAACTGTTTTAACTTTTATCCTGCAATTGGTTCCATGTTTCCAAAACACCATTTTAGGAGATTGTCTTCTGTGTATATATATATATATATACACATATATTTGTCCAGATTAGAAGAAAATGGTTCTGAATAACTTATGGTTTTATGGAATAAAACCTGATTCCTCCCAGCCCAAACCACAATTTGTGGGACAGTTCTCGGTTTGTCAATTTAAAAGTCTTCACTACCAATTATCTTAGTTTGTACCTATTCTTCTGTATCTACCTTAGAGTTTATACATGTCTAGTTTCTTTGATTTGTCTAATTATTGGTATATCAGAAACATCTTAAAACTCAAGAGGTGCTTTCTAGTGTCTCTGCTTTTTCATCACCTGTGCGTTATGCCTCTTCACTGTCAGATTAACGCACTGGAACAGCTATTCACCTCCTAACTTTTTGAAGGGCCAACCATACAATTATTGTATAGATGGATAATTCCAAGAAAAAATGCTATAATTATAAGTAATTTATTGACTTGTGTATCTTCCTCTGCCTTCCATCAGCTACGTGTACTGGGTGAAAGTATCTAGCACATAGTTAGAAGCACTATGACTGGAAGTGCTCACAAAATGCAGACTAATTCGAAAAAATGAGAAGTTTTTTCATCTGTGTTGTCAGGTCTTGGATATTAATTTACAACATCTTAAAGATCTGTTTTTAAAATTCTAGAAAGGATTTTCAAATTCCATTGCAATTAGTGGGAGGTATGCAACATGTTCAAATGTGGCACAGATTTGACAATGTTGAACAGTTTTTAGTTTAAAACTCAGTACCTGATCTGCTGTATACTAAATACGACTCATGCATTATTTAATAATGGACTGCCCCAATTTATTCATCTATCACCATAAAAATCTTAAATATTACTGTGTGGCAACTACAAGCAATTATTGACTTTTTGAAAACAATTACCTGACAAGTTTCTTTTAGTAGTTTAACTACTTGGAGCACTTGAAAGGTAATGACTAGAGATCTCTGTGTAGGATCTTCCATGTGACTATGGCTTTCTTGATACAGTATTTCAAGATATTTTGTCAACAATATTGCTATGCATTATTTTTATTTTTACTGAACTGGGAAAACTGTAAATGAGCAAGTTCTGTGTTCTTAAAATTGTTTCAAATATTAGATCAACTTAGACAGACTCCTCTCATTACCAGAGTGTACTCTCTGCAGTGTATGAAGTGCACTTCACTGTGTGTGTATGAAGTGTACTTCACTGTGTGTACCCTCAGCAAGTTTGCAGAGGACACAAAACTGGGAGGAGTGGCTGATATGCCAGAAGGTCATGTTGCCTTTCAGAGTGACCAGCTGGAGAAATGAGCTGACAGGAACCTCATGAAATTCAGCAAGGAGAACTGCTATGTCCTACTGCCGAGGAGGAAAAATCCCATGTATCAGTAGATGCTGGGAGACAACCAGCTGGAAAGATGCCTTGCAGAAAATGACCTGGAAATCACCGGTGAACACCAAACTGAATGTCAGCAATGTGCCCTTGCTGCAAAGAAGGCCAACAGTACTCAGGGCTGTGTTAGGGTAACTGGTACCAGAAGGCTGAGGGTGGAGATCCTTCCCTGCTACTCAGCACTGGTGAGGCCACTCCTGGAGTGCTGGATCCAGTGCCAGGCTCCTCAGTACATGAGCGTCATGAAGCTACTGGTTAAAGTCCAATGACAGGCCACAAAGATGTTTAAGGGACTGGAGGAAAGGCCAAGAGATCTGGGCTTTTTAGCTTGCAGAATAGAAGGCTCATGTAGCATCTTATCAATGTTTATAAATACATGAAAGGAAGGTGTAAAGCAGATGGAACTAGTCTCCTTTCAGTGGTGCCCAGCGATAAGTCGAGAAGCAGTAGGCACAAACTGGAACACCAAAGGTTCTGTCTGAACACTGAGAAACACTTCTTCACTTTGCAGGTGACAGAGCACTGGAACAGGTTGCCTAGAGAGTCTGAGGACTTTCCCTCCGTGGAGATATTCAAAAGGTGTCTGGACATGGTCCAGGGCAACCCGATCTAGGTGGCCCTCTTTGAGCAGGTGGGTGACACCCTATGATTTCCAGAGGTCCCTTCCAACCTCAACCATTCTGTGAATCTGTGATTCTGGGAAACAGTGTTTTCAAATAAGAACCTTAAACATGGGTAAGAGCAAAGCATTGAGAAACAATTGTGGGGCAAAAAGCCCATCTATGAGAGGAATATGTGAAGTGTAGGCTTGAATAGATTGAACACTGAAACCACTGAAAACTTTTTACAACCACTATGTGTGATAACATACATAATTCTCAGACTGGTCTTCAGCAGAAGAAAATGATGCAGAGTACGTCTGTGTCTGTAACTGAAAAATTGCAGGGGACGTGCTGCATTTTCAGTACAGTTAAAAGAAAGATTGCAAAATAACTTAGTATATTGCCTGGTGGAAAGAGCCTTGAGCTGGGTGTCAGGCAAATCACGTTCTATTACTGGCTCTGACATTTCATCCCCTTTACCTTGTGTAACTTGTGCTCCATCTGCAGAAAAAGGATAATGTTCTTTGAAGTCTACTAATGGAAAATGAGGTATCTTCCTAATGTTAATTGATTCAATTCATAATTATTTTCTTATGCATACAGGGTAAATTTATATCATGTTCTTCATGTTAGTTCTTACAGGCATGACATTTGTTATGCCACAGTATAAGCACTTTTTTTTCCCCCAAAGGTATTGCACCCATATGTTCCTTCCAAAAGCTTTCCACTTTCTAAAAATGTTGCATGAAATGGTGAATGATTCTAATAAATGCTGCATTTAAAATTATTTCAGTAGAAATATTTTGTCTGAATTTTCTTTCAAAAATAAGAAAGCAAAACAAGAAATACAAATATTTTGACCTTCTGTTTGCTTTCAACCAGTCCAATGAAAGATAATATTATGGTTAATAACAACTGACATGATCTCTTACAAAACAGATGCAGGCTGCTGTTTACGCATTCCTTTTTCCTTCTTTTGCCTTTGGCTAAAAGGAAGTGAAGATATGTAGAAAAGGCAGTGTGCAAAATAACTTTAAAATGGTTTAAATTATTATGATTTCAGCCATTACTCCTTTAGCTTGAAAGCAAAAAGATTTCTTTTTGTAATTGTTATTTGTACTTGTACTGATTGCATTTTGAGACAAACTATGTTCTGGCCTTGTGTCATATTATGGTAATGAAGAGATACAGGACAAACACTACCTTCAGTTATTGATGTGCAAAAATGGCAACTTAATTTGGAAACAAAGAGATCACACAAATTGTTATCAGAGTATATTTTTGCACTGGTGAATCTTTATCACTGTACTAACATACACAAAGAAAACAATCAAGTTCTATGGGTGACAGATAAACACAAAGGAAAATCTGTGCAAACATTGGGAAATGTCTCATTTTGTTGTCTGAACCAGAAAAATCTTGCCAAAATATAAAACAGATTAGACTAAAATGTATCATCAGACAAAAAAAAAAGTCACTGTTTTGTTCTCTTTTTTTTTTTTAAACCAAGAATTAAAATTTGAGGTCATAGAATCCTGACAGTTCTGAGTCAGAACAGAGGAATGCTAGCTGCATGAAGCATAGAGTATAAATGATATTTGGGGGGGGGGGGGGGGGGGGAATGTTTTTCCAGCCCCTTTTTTGTTAAAGCTATTGGATGAAGTTGTGTTAAAATCACAGATGATTTAGGTATTCCTGGAGCAGAGTGGAGCGGGAAGGGAAGGGAAGGGAAGGGAAGGGAAGGGAAGGGAAGGGAAGGGAAGGGAAGGGAAGGGAAGGGAAGGGAAGGGAAGGGAAGGGAAGGGAAGGGAAGGGAAGGGAAGGGAAGGGAAGGGAAGGGAAGGGAAGGGAAGGGAAGGGAAGGGAAGGGAAGGGAAGGGAAGGGAAGGGAAGGGAAGGGAAGGGAAGGGAAGGGAAGGGAAGGGAAGGGAAGGGAAGGGAAGGAAGGGAAGGGAAGGGAAGGGAAGGGAAATAATCTCCAAATATTGCCTACTACATAATGCCCAGATCCTGGAAACACACTGGAAACCAAGAAAAGAAAAAATTCAAACAAAATTCTACTGAAGTGAACTTATATAATTAATACTCTGTGCATTTGGAAGCACAGCCAACTTAGACTTAAAGTATCTTGAAGTAAATTTGCTGTTCTTATATATATGAATTTGCTTATAGATATGAAACTTATTTTTTGAGTCATTCCAAGGCTTTATTTCTAGCACTACATTTATACCTCATTAGTTAGTGAGGAATAGTGAATTCTGTAAGGTGAATGTGACTGTATGAAGAAAACCAAAAGAAACACGGTTTCTGAAACACTAAAGAATCAAATTGAGGTTGAACAGGTTGTCTGGACTATTTGGAGATAAGAATGAAGCTGTGTACCAAAATGTAAAGTGTCCTATTTTATTTTTCTTTGTACACAAAGAAAGAAGAAGGGCAATGGCCTTGCACTTGTGTTGTATACACTGTTCTGACCAAGACAGTGAAAAGCTTTCTACTTCTGCATTCTGGTCTTCCATACAATTCTGTACTAGCCAACATAAAGTGCTATTTGAAAGTCTGCCCACTATACCACTGCCATAGACACACCTTAACTACACCAAATGACTGAGAAAAATGGACAAAAAATGTCCTTTTTAATATTTATTTTTTTAGGACCAGAGTGATTCTGGAGTCTCTAAACTCCTGTGGTGTTTCAAGGAAAGTATGTAATGCTTTATTATACTGTCTGCAATTTCTTGTTCATGAAGAAATGTCTTTCACTTTTCAGTTATCATTAATCTGGTGTGCTTTTCTGTATAAATATTTATCTTTAATCCATACTCCATGGAAATTCCTAGAAGGAAAGAAACTAACTGACTTTGAACCATCTTTGATATACACCACTGCTTAATAAGAAAACAAGATTTCTGAACGTGATAGTTTCACACTGATGGCTGGCTAAACTCCACCACACTGCTCTCTCACTTCCCCTCCTCAATGGAAGTGGGAGAAAAAATATTATGAAAAAGGGCTCCAGGGTTGAGAAAAGGATAGGGAGATCACTCAACAGTTACCATCACAGGAAAGACTGACTCAGCATAGGGAGATTAATATAATTTATTGCCTATTACTAACAGATTACAGCAGGAAGAACTAAAAAAAGCAAAGCAAAAATATCTTCTCCTTATCCGATCCCTTCAACCTCATGTCCCCAAGTGGCACAGGGGAACGGGGAATGGATGTTGCAGTTGGTCCATAATACTTCGTCTCTGCCAATCCTTAGTTACCCTCTTCCCCTGCTCCACGTGGGGTCCCTCCCAGGGGATGCTGTCCTTCCTGAACTGATCCTGTGAGTGCTTCCCACAGGCAGCAGCTCTTCAAGAACTCTTCCAAATATAAGCCTGTACTATGGGGTCCATCCCCCAGGAGCAAACTGCTCCAGCACGGGTCCCCCACCGGTAGCAGGTAGCAGCTCTGCCATCAGATCCCCTGCTCCTGCATGGGCTCCTCTCCACGGGCTGCAGCTCCGGCCCGGGGCCTGCTCCTGCGGGGGCTCTCCATGGGCCGCAGCCTCCTCCAGGCCACATCCACCTGCTCCACCGGGGGCTCCTCCACGGGCTGCAGCGTGGAGATCTGCTCCGTGTGGGACCCATGGGCTGCAGGGGGACAGCCTGCTCCACCAGGGGCCTCTCCACAGGCCGCAGGGGAACATCTGCTGTGGTGCCTGGAGCACCTCCTGTCCTCCTCCTGCTCAGACCTGCAGGTCTGCAGGGCTGTTTCTCACTCTTCACTTTCCCAGCTGCTGTGGCACAGCAGTTTTCCCTTCCTTGAATCTGCTGTCATAGAGACACAACCAGTGTCATGTATTGGCTCACCTCTGGTCAGTGGCAGTTTCCTTTGGAGCCAACTGGAACTGATATGGCAGCTTCTGGACTCTTCTCGTAGAGACCACCCCTGCAGCCCCACTCCTACCAAAACCTAACATACCTAAACAGAGGTTGCCTGTTATGTACTAAACAATATGAACCCAACTGTTTTTACTTTGCAGGTGGCTGGAATAGTCAATAGAACTGCTGACTCAGCAACAAACTTAATTGGAATGCTGTAACTATTAATTTAGCAGACAGTCTGGAAATTTGTTTAAACTAGGAAGGGATATAGTAACTACTGTTTTTTGTTGTTGTTTTTGTTTGTTTGTTTATTTTTATCCAATGAGTTAATAAGAATTCAGTGGTTATGTACTTGAAGGATTTATAAAATGAAGTGTTGGTAATCATATGCTTCATTTTAGCTTCAGCTTTTCTGAGAACAGTTTACAGCACAATTTTTCTCATTTGATAACACTCAAACTCTTTTGTCTTTAATTTTTGAATACTGCAGGAGGCTTTGCTTATGTATATGACTTCTAATTTAAAAGCATGTTATAAACAAAATCCCTCACCTTTCACATGGGAACAACAACAACAAAAAATCTGGTTTTAGCTTCAATCTGATTTCAAGTTCACTATTCAAGTGATCATTTTCCTTAGCAATCTTACTGAAAATGGGATCTTACTTGTTTCCTAATAGACTTTAGGCCATTTCATTTGTGTAATTGGTGTGAGTTCTTGGAACATAAAAATATATATAGCAAAAATACTAACAAAAAGGAGAAATTGAAGAGTATAAAACTAGGTCACTAGTAGTTTTAAGACAGAAGATATTGAATCTTGCATTTCATCTGAATTCCTGTTATATCAGCTTCGACTTCTTTATGCACAAGGTTTCTCATTCTGCCTTTTATGCACTCAACCCTCTTAATGTAAAACTCAAATCATTACTGAATTCACTTATTGGCATTTCTATAATTCTTTAGTCTTAGTTGTAGGTACTCCATCAGAGTATATACGGATTTGATAGACTGACATTAACATTGGCATAAAATATAGTGAAGTGGCTCACCAAGATAGGAGGTAAGGTTGTGTTATCACCTTCACTGGGCTCAGTGCACCCGTAACTAATGGCAATGGACAAAAATAATTTGGTCTTTATATCTGTTTTGCTGTTTAATTAAAAAAAAAAAAGACTATTTTTATACAGTCCTATATTTCATATATTTTTTCTCATATTTCTTCTCATAATAAAGGTGTTTCAAACAGGTTATTAAAAGAAATTTCAGTCAGATCACACAAGACTGAGTTATCTGTGCCTGTAGACTGCATTACTAATTATGGCAATATCCTAACTACCTCTAAAAGAAGTAGTTAGGTCCTCATTCACTCTTCAAAAGCAGCACTTCTTTTTTTTTTACTTTTTTTTCTTTTTTTTTTCCTATTATAAACACAAATGTGCTTTTTTTTTCCTTGTGTAACCTGTCACAGAGATTTTTCTATTAAAAAAAAAAAAGCATCTAAGTACAAAGCATTACAGTGGTAATATTACTGTATCAGCATTCATACATTCAAAATTATTTTTTGCTCTGCCACACTTATTTAACTCAGGGCAGGTTATTGTATCTCTATAAACATGTTTTAACATCACAGAATGGGGTATCCATTAATCATGCCATTTGATCCAGCCAGCTAGCCAAAATTCAGTCATGTAGATGGATTTAATCATGTGGAGTAGTTAATGGTGGAGCTGGGAATTTCCTTGTTGCAGTTTTTGCTTCAATACATGCACAGCATGCTGTTCTGAAATACAGGAGGAGTTAAGCAAGTGAAGATAAACTACTTCTTTTGTGGAACAAATTCTCTTCTAATCCATAATTCTTGAACTTTTTTTACATGATAAAACTCCCTGGGATCTGTGAAGTTTTTGTTTGTTTGTTTGTTTGTTTGTTTTTTCATGACTGAGAAGATTACTTTTACTAGTGACCCCTTGGAGAAGCCCAATGCTACTCCATGGTGATTCTCAGATATCCAGCTCTGTCTCTGTCCTCCAGGTGCTTGATAAAGAGGCTTGTTATGTTAATTGAAATGTCTTACATAGACCAAAACTTACATTACTTGTCTTTGGTTGCATTTAGTTCATAGTACATTGTTTATTGAACTGCTACAGTACATGCATTCTACTTGAGTAGAAGGCATCATAACAGTTTTCATACTTTTCTTTTACAGTGCATTGGCTGTGCCCTAGAAAGCAGAGTTTCTAAAGGATACAAGGTCACTTGAACACAGTCTTATCATTACTTTAATTTAAGGATGAAATAATAAATAGTTATCTATAAAGTTGGGTAAACTATATAAAAAGGATGAAAAGTCTTAATGAAGACTATTTACTCCTTAACTGTTCTTGAATCTTATCATATGAGGGTGACTACTTAGCCTCTATAATCTAACCCACGGCAATGATCTTCTAAAGACTCCTTTAAGCTACTCCTTTCCTGCATTTTTTTTCAAGGAAATATATTATAGATGCCTACTAATGCAGTCAATCTGGGCAAGGTTCCCAGTAGACCAAAATGGCAAGATTTTTATTTTCTTGATCATGAAAACAGCTTTTCTGTATTTGTGATAGGGACTTGGATAGCAGTACTGATGCAGCAATATAATATGCTCCCACAAAAGATCTGGACGTTTAAAGATAACAAATAATATGATGTTCTAAGTAAATTTGTATTTGTTTTTTGTTTTTTTTTTTAACACATATTTTAAAAATACTGCATTTTTCAGTACCATAATATGCTTACAGCATTCCCCCAAAATAGTGGCAGAAGTTTACAGATTATAAAAAAATATATGAAAAAAAAGTATCGAGGTTAGTTTGCTCCAAGATCATCAATGGAACTGTATTTGAGTTATGAGCAGAATAAAAGTAAAAAAATAAAAATGAAAAAAAAATGGTGTGAATATGACACACTGGGAGGTCATAACCTCTCACTGAACAATTTTTTTAGATGAGGTCATGGGACAATCAGTCATACATAGCATTTGAAAAATTAGATGAATATTATATATATATATATTTATATTTTTTTTTTACTTCTGGTAGAGAGGAGAATCCCAGATTTCTGGAATGGTAACTTCAGTTGAATTCTGGGAAAGACTGTTATATCTATTTCAGCAACTTTGAACATAAAGCTGGAGCTCTGAAGGGATCTTGAATTATGTAGTAGTTAATCATTTTGGTTTGCTTCTTTGTTTTGGTCCAGGTACAAAGTTACTCTTTATTAGTTTGCTGTCACATGAGGAGAATAATTGTGAGCTCCCATACAAAGTAGCATATGTTCACATTATGAGGCATATGAGGTTTTTTAAATTGATTAGATTAGATTGCTATAAAGAAAGAAATCTTAAAGTCTGAATTTTGAAGACAGACAAAGAATGAGGAGTAAGGAGTATTACAACAAAGATGGAGAACTGAGGCTCAAAGAGATTATGTGATTTGTCCAAAAGCACGCAAGTAGCTGTAGGTAAAGTGTCAATGAAACCCATATCTACTGCCTTCTACTTCAGCCTCTTACCACCCACCCTTCTAGAATAAGAAAACTGTGTTAAGTAATTCTACAGCTGCAAAATAAGATGATGATGTGTTTAAAAAGTAAAAGTAAAGCTTTCATTCAAAATCCACTTCTGGAAACATCTTTACACAAATTTCAGTATACTGACCATCTCCTGAGGTCAGACTGTTACAGAAGATTTTGCATAATCTTTTCTGACAGGAAGAATAAAGGCTTGATGATGCAGAACTGTAAGATATTTGAATTTGTACAGACCAATATTGAACAGAAAGCATCTTTTCTTTCCAACAGGTATGAAAGCTGCGTGAAAGTTTACATGATTGTCCAGCATCCCTGAGTCTTCTTAAAGTGGGACAAGGGTCATCTTCTCCAAACTCTTCTCTCTGCATTTAGAGGTGTTCAATACCAGTCAAGTACCTCCCTTATGTCAAACTTCCTGTATCTTTTGCCTGAAGCTGCTTAACTTCCATTGTCCATGTTGTTATAATTACTGATTCTTATTTCAACTATAAGTAGGGATTTTAAAACTGGTACAGACAAACTGCTTTCCCAAATTGATTTATAAGCAAAATGTATCAGGAATGTAGGTCGTAACACATTAAAAGTAAAAGAGGAAAATTGCCATATAGTTCTCCTGGTTTGTGATTTTTCATTGCCTCTGGTACTGGGATTTTCAGGTTCCAATTTTGCACCATCTACCTTTTAAGTTGCTGGGGAACAGGGAGAATAGATACTTTGGGGATCAATAACCCCTTTGAGTCTACCACAGACACTGTTCTGGCTTCTCCCAAAGTAAAAACTTGGCTTTCCCACTCAGCAGTGCTCCAGGACAATTTTATTTTTTTTTAATTCAAGTTCATATTTTTTTTCATATTATTATTTTCCCCTTGAATATACATTCTACAGTTTTCAGTAAAAACACGTATTCTTATTGATTCAGAATGGATATGCATACACTTTTCAGATTATTTTGTCTCTTCTTTTCTTTCTTATTTTTTTTCCTCTAAACACTTTTAGCTTAGAACACTTGCAGCTTAGAGATGAGTGACTAGGTAAATTTCCTGGGAAAAAGCAAACAAACTTAAAATCTATTTCTTAAATCAGCTGGTAAGTCCAAGTAAAATATCACAAGTCAGCAAAATTTCCTCAGAATTATTCATCATTGTAAGCATATTTAAGTAGAATTTTATTTTCTCTGAATAGGTACCCAACCTTTGTTGGTCAATGTTATTACTCACAGTTAAATGAGCTAAAACTGGCTTTTATTTTCTAATCTATTTTCCAGATTTGGGTCAAAAAAAATAGTGAAAGATTTAATAATGAGATGCTGTATTTCTGAACAAATAATTTTTCTTCTTATGGTCTGTTTTTTTTTTGTTGTTGTTATTGTTGTTTGTTTGCTTGTTTGTTTGTTTTTAATTATTCTCACTCATTTTGCTAGAAAGTCCAGTCTAGACCTTTAATTCAAAAACAAAATCTAACTCTACCTTCAGTTTCCAGACAAAATTGTTCACCATTTGCTTCTACCTTTTTTTTTTTTTTGGACAATGTACATTTTTTGCCCTCCAGATTGCTTCTTTCCTGAAAAGGTTTAGCTTTATGAAAATTAACTTGGCTTATCTAATTATCTGAATATTCTATAAAAATATAACCACACTTCATTTTGAATTATTGGTATTCGTTTAAATACTAGATGGCATTGAAATGGTTAAAGTCTATTTCTTCCTTTTTATATTGGAATAAAGTTAATAAGCAACCAGTGACGTGGACTGTAGCTGCTAAAGCTAAACTTCTAAGTAATCCTAAACGGAAAGAGGAAAATTGTTCCTGACAAGCTGAAATTACATTATAAAACCTCCCATATTTTGAAGAGCCATGATTTGTCCTAGGCATGAGGCTTATTTCAGTGTTTAATGAAACCTGTTTATAAAGAAAATATCTTCCCCGATATTAGTTTTCCAAAAGCATGCCCCTTAACCCTTGCTTTTTTGTTTCTATTCATTGTTGTCATGGAGACAAAGGGGTACTCCACAAGATTGATCAATGCATGGTAACATCAACATAACATTTGCAGTGAAGTTCCCAGGAGCCTTCCTCCTGAATCTGTCATTTTGGTTCAGATAACTAAATCAGCCTATCACTGCAATGATAACGGATGACTTGCCTCATTAGCTGTCTCCTGCTGCTTTACCGTGTCAGGAAGCACCACAGTGACTGTCTGGGTTCTTGGGATAGAGAACTGGCTTGTCTTACATTTTTTTGGTGTATATACATGTCTTTCATATTTCTATCCATTATTTTGTCTATATTAATGACAATAATATAGACAAAATAATAATATAAAAATATATAAAATATATAATATAAAAATAATAATATAAAAATATAGAGAAACAAATGCAAGCAGCTTTTAATGAATTAATTAATATTTCATTCAGAGGAAATAGAGTTGCAGGATTCTTTATCAAAATCCAAAATTTAATCAGATAAATAAATAAATATATTTCATAACATCCTGATAATACAGAAATACAGATATATTCTCTTATCACTTACTGTCTCAAAACTTTCTGTTTTCTTTAAATGGGATTTTTTGTTGTTGTTGTTGTTAAGACACTTTGCTTATCTGAGCCTTCAGTGAATCAATTACCTTAATTACATGAATATACAAAAACAAAACAAAACGAACAAAAAAACAAAAACAAACAAACAAACAAACAAAAGAGTCATTCGTAGCTAAATAGTTTGAATTGTAAATATGCTGTTGAATAATAAACTGAATTCAAATACAACCTGTAAATGATAGGACAAACAGGTTTTCAACTGTCATTATTAAACAGACCACAGGTGTTGTACAGGAAGAACAGGTAACAAATGATTCCAAATATATGAATTTAGCCAAGTTGTCAGTTTATACATGGAGAAAGTAGGAGCAGTGTGATTTGTATGTCATCAATTGTGTTTGTGGGCAGGTGCTTAAATTCAGTAAAAAATTAAAAAATACATGTATTAAATAACCACTCACAACACATGGCCTTCTAACTTGTACTACTGCTACAGTTTTCCTTATATACTGGCCAAAAAATTATCCAAATTAGTGAAATGACGATATACTAAAATCAGTCTCCACACTTCCCTACCCCCCCTCCCTCCCCCCCCGAAATCAGACAACTTGCTTTGAATTTTAAAAGCAGAGATTTATTGCTAACTGAGAAGAAACCTTGCCACTGGCACTAAAATAATACCATTCTGTGAATGTCAGCCAAAGCATCTCAACCACCTTGAGCTGGCAAGGTACTTATAAAAGGAAAGAGAGAATTACGGAGTTTGCCAATTAACTCCCTACCCCACTGAAGATTTTTTCAAAACCTTTACAGAAACAGGGCAGCAAAACATTTTAGCTGGGCTGGGGAATTCCAGTTTCCATTCCATGTTCAATCATGGGATGCTTGCACATTCTTATCAGGGCACCTGGATTAAATTCACCAGTTAGACTTGGTGGGTTTCAGTGGGGTATCTGGAGAATTCTGGTGTTGACTGCCAGAGGATTTACAAAAATCTCACTTAATCAAGTAAGCAGGAGTCAGGAATGGGTAAGGAAGTCTTAGCATTTCTATTCCATCGCTTTCTAATTCTGGATATCACCTGCCAGCCTGACAGGTTCAATCAATTTATTCAGTGGGATTCAAAAATTCCATATTCTGTGGCTAGCTCACTTATAAAGTTAAATAAAACTTTTTTTTTTTTAATTAAAAAAATACACTTAAAATTTAGAAGAAAAAATAAGAAAGAAAAAAAAATACACTTAAAATTTAGAAGAATAAAGAAAAATAAAAAAAAAACATTGGTATAATTTGTTTCCACTATATTGAGTCAAGACTTTTTTCTTGTTCTTTTTTTTTCTTGAAGCTGTTCAACTTTGGACACATAAATATTCAGCTGGGGAAACTCAGTTCTGCTAGTTTCTTCCAGGGGAAGAGTTCTAAACATGACCCTCTTTGGCCAAAAGGGTTTCACACACACAAATTACAAAAGAATTTGCACTTTTAGAAATATGCTGCTTCCTTATTTTATTGCAAGTAAGAAAAAGATAATAAACTATACATACAATTCATGAGTAAGGCTTATAGTAAGGTCCCTTGCTTGATTTTTAAGTGCAGTCCTTAATCGTTACACTTTGTGCTCTTACCTAGAGTTGAGTGTCATACATGGTTATGATACCGTTCCCTCACCAACTACCATCTAAAGTAACATCTGTCTGTGTGTATTCCTCAGGAATACTTCACGTCTGAACCATCATACACCAATCCTTCCTCATGTCTGTCTCCTAAGTACATCCATCTATATGAATATCTAGAACTGCATAGTTCAAACAAGATTAAAAGTTTGAAAGAGAAGCCTAATTCTTGTCCCAAAAGAAGGTATATCTCAAATGGAAGAAAGTCTATCTGAAATCCAGAAGTTGTTCTCCAAATGTTTTCTTCTTTACTTAGCATTTTTCCCTTCTGCATTTTCTCCACAGTTTACACATTATTCCTTGAATTATTTTGCAGCATATATAAAGAAAAGATTCTACCTCATGTCATTTCTTATAGTATAACAATTAGAATGTGCTACTACCAAGATTAAATCTCTTTCTAGATTTTGGTCTTTAAAAGGCCTTAATTTAAATTAACACAGAAAACATGAGCAAAAACCCATTTATTATACTTATTAAACTTATTAGTATTTAACAGTGGAAGTTGTTCGATTATAAATATTCTGGACTTGGAAATGTCTGTAAATACCACACCATATCACTTCAAATTACTCTGATATACAGACATATATCAGTATAGGAATGAAATCCTCTTTCCAGTATTTAATTTTAGGATACAGAAAACGTTGAAGAAAACTCTATTAAGGTCTCACATGTATGTTGTTTATTCATCATTTATTACATTATGTATACCAGTCATTTTTGAAAAATACTATAATGGAAATGTAAAGTGTTACCAGTTCCTAATACTGCCAAACCCTAAGCCTAGACCTCCTGAAGACAGAAGATTAATTTTAACAATCATAAGATTTGAAATAATAAATGCTAAACTTCCATTCTAATTCTTGAACTTGAACATTTGTCTGGCTTCCAAGTGCAAGCAGGAGAGATCAATGTGCACTCATTTTAAAAAATGAAAGCTGACGTGTTTCTATAATCTCTTGATTTCAGCAGCCAAGGCTTTAAGAGATGCTCACTCCATCATGAATCTAGCCTTGTAACAGAACCAAGTTCATATTTTCAGAATGAATCTTTCTCTTTGTGGTTAGGGCAGTATCCTTGCAGAGAAAACTGCATTCCATTTAAAATAAAATAAAATAAAATAAAATAAAATAAAATAAAATAAAATAAAATAAAATAAAATAAAATAAAATAAAATAAAATAAAATAAAAATCTCTGAGCTGTCATCTTTCCTCTGCAGGATTTACCAGCATAAAGGGTTTCTAAAGGATTTCTTGCACATTTTTTCTGAGCAATTCCTGGAATGAATACTTTGCAATTGCTTTAACCTCTCTACAAAGTGACTTCCAAATGCATATTTTCCCCATACTTATATAAGATTACTATTTTCTTTTAGCTAAAGAAAGATTAAGATGTTCAATTTCTTAAAGTCTTTGATTGCCTCTCTTCAGCTGTAGTTCCTGCTATGGTAAATAATACTTAGTGAATTGAATAAAGTCTCATTATTCTTTGTCAAGATACCAGAGTAAATTTAGCCACAATGATTTTCTAGACTCAAAACACCTGTTAATTCTATCCTTTGCAATCTAGGAAATACCTACAGTCAGAGAGATTTACCCTTGAAATAGAAATGGATCTAAAATTCTGGTGTGTGCTGTCAAAATTTTATTAGCACAAAACAGAAAATATAAACTCTTTATAAAGCCTTATGGTGTGTAAGGTTTATGAAACTTATGAGCTCCTTTGTCTGACATGTATTTGCTATGATGCTTTTAAATTCAATGGCTGAAAAATATTTCACTTAAATGTTTTTCTTAAAATAATCTCAATCTTTATACAGCAACACAGATCTTCTAGTTTAAAGATATCTACTATTTCTCAAACTACTTAATATATGTCCACATTTGATTATCTGGTACCTGTGACAAGCTATCAATTAAGTGGTATGTGCCTCAAAGTAATCTGTTGACTGCTGGCTTTTCACTGTTGGTTTTATCTTTCCTTCCCAAATAACTGATTTTAAACTCCAGAATGATACTGTATAATAAACAACCCATGTTCCTGTAACTTGCATACTATTTCACTCAAATATTTGTAGAGTTTAAATGTATGTTTATGCACTGTAAACCCCCCCCACACACACACACAAAAATGAATTTTTGTATTCAAGTAAAAATAAACATTGTGGCTAGAATGCTGAAGACAGCACTAAGCATGACTTCCAAACATTTCTATTCTGAATTCGTGTTCCCATTCTAAATCCTTTTTTTTTTTTTTTCTGCTATCTTAAGATTCCCAAGATTTGTTTCTGTTCACACATAAACTGTATTAGAAATCCTGTAAAGAAATATTTTAATGGTTTTCCTGTCAAGGGCAGGAATATAAATTCGCTATGAAAATCACTTTGGTAACTAATTCTTTCACTATATAGGCACTCTCCAAGTTGATGGCAAAAGCATGGAGAAAAAAATGTCACTGTGATAATGTGCTATTGGACTAAAATTGCTTCTCAGTTTGCCTGGACTGGGAGACTTGTTCTGGGCAAGGTCTACAGAAAAGGCATTTTGCCCCCTACACATTTTGGAAACATGCTTTGAACTAAAATTACCAGAGCTGAATATTCAAAAGCATCAGCGACCATAACAGTTTACAAAATTTGCACAGCTTATATAGGCTCTGTACTACGTATATTTCTTTTATTTCATTTACATATTTTGTATGTTGTACATTACAAGAGAATAATTTTCAGACTTCAGGCAGTGGGTTTTCTAAAGGTTAGTAGATGTCATAACTCAAACGTGTTTAGTGATACAAGCAGGCTTAATTCTAAGTCTGGCAGTGTAAGGGAGAATGATGTTGAAGTCATAGAGGATAAAAAGAAATAAAGCAAATGGTGTTTCCTCTTAAAAACTTCTTGTTATAGTCTTTCTTTCAATCTTCAACTCCTTTTGATCTTGAAATTGTAAACACATGAAATAAAAACAAACAAACAAACAAAACCCCCAATGGTTTTACTCAGATAAACCTCAAAAGAAAATGTTTGACTCATTTCTTCCTTTATTCAAAACCATTTTTGAATAGCCCAACTCTGATGCTAACTAAAACGGCAAAATATCTGCTTGCATAGACAAAAAACAGTTATTAATATGTATGCCATCTGTCTTTATATTCTTGTCCTTCTCTCCTGAATACTGTAATATTATTTCAATGTAAAACACACAAAAAATGTTAAGTTTTGTAATGGTACTTATTTAAACATTCAGTACAGAAAATAAACACTGAATATGCGATCATGGGTGAAAGTGCATCCCAGTGCTCTTAATTCTAACATAAACAGGACCACATATGTATTGCACATTACCCATCTCTTACTGGCTTCATTATCCAAAGAAAACAGTGCAGTTAATCTATTTTACTCAAATTGTACCACATTAGAACTAGTCTGGGCTTGTTCCTCTTACTTTTTTTTTTTTTTTTTTTTTAAGGGAGGAATGTTGATACCTATGTTATCAACTTTACTCTTTTGTCATTTGTGAATGCATAGAAGAACACAAGCCAAACTATAACTTAGCAGTATCTAGGGTTCTTATAGGTGTATGTTTTGCCAGCCACTCGATTCTTTTTAGAAAATTGAGATATTTTATAAAAATTAAATATAAATAATTTCTTCCCTAGGTCAGAATTTCTGTGAGAGTTCAGAGGCAATAAAATGTGGGAAAGGGGAAGGGGGGTGGGGGGTGGTACACATTATGAAGGTGTCTGTCCTACCAAACAACGGCTATGCATATTCAGGCCCTGCTTCCCAGGACATGGCTGAACACCGCTAGCTGATGGGAAGTAGAGAGTAGTTTCTTTTCTCTCTTTCTGTGCTTCCATGCAGCCTTTGCTCGTTTGCGTGTTTTTCTTCCCTCTTCCTTTTCCCTTTAGTTAAATTATCCTTTTCTCAACCCTTGAGTTGTTTTTTTGTTTTTTTATTTCCAGCATACTTTCTTCTCTCCCTCTTCTTCTAAAGAGAAAGAGTGAAAGAGCAGTTGTGGTAGAGTTCAGCTGCCCAGGAAGGTAAAACCACCACAAAAAGTCACCATTACTTTAATCTTTTCTACTTTTTTTTCCATGTGGATATTTTTTGTTTCTGGAAGAACATAGATAAGTGGGGAATAAAAAGAGAAGAAGGTAAAGTGACAAAAGGGAATGGGGGTGAGTGTAGACCTACCAATTCACTAACACTGCTGATTTTAGTGTACTTGTTTTTGTGTGCACTGTGGTAGAAACATTGTGCTAACAGAGTATTAATGTCAACTAGAATATGAGAAAAAAATATTTTTTGGTCACATTAGCCAACCTCTAGTCAGTTAACTGGAACCTCTCTGGTTACCCAGGACTGCTGCTAAATTATTAAAAATATAAGAAATACAGAAATATCCTTTCCATTTACATATTGCAGAACTTGCTTGAGCCTGTTATGCTGAGAAATAAAAATACAGTCTGTCTAGCTTACTTTATAATCTTTAACAAGTTCAAAGAACAATATTTTAAAGGGGGAACACTGAAGTACAAGTGAATTTCTCTTTATTTGCAGGTATCAGTATTTGACTGTAAAGCTAATCAACAAGGAGCATAGCAGTTAAGAGCAAAAAATATCAGCAGATCTCCATTTCACTTTAAAATGATTTTATAGTTCATAAATCCATGCAAAGCAAATTACAGTGGTAATAAAACATCTAAGATTACCTGGGATTGTGCTAATCTGCAAACGACCTAGTTTTCCAAAGATTTTGGCGCTAGACATAGTCACTAGAACATCAGGAAATCTAAGCTGTAGATGTAACATGTCTACATGTAAATTTATTCATTTTGAGCTTTCAAACATCCTCATATTTTATGGTGTACAGAACTTTTTTTTTTTTACTTTTTTTTTTAAATGGGGGTAATTATCTAAACCTTGATTTAAACCTATGTCCCAGATCACATTTTGGTTAAGTAAAAAGGATTTTGAGTAAATAATATACCTAAGTTTGAAAAACGAGGCTTGTCTTTTCTAGAATCATATATACTACAGCTTAGCAGTCATTCTGAATTGTTGCTATACAAACATAAAGCAGTTGAAATCCTTCATTCGGTGGTTGATCATAATCAACTAAATTCACAAACAAATACGATATTTTGCATGGTAAGATGAATACTGTTTTCCTTGTTTTAAGATGTTACTACAACACAACCACAATCCAATGACATTTCTTTTAATAGCCCAAGTGGTTTATAATTTGGCAGAGGGATGCTAAAATGGAGATAAGTTCTTTATTGCTTTGTCCATAGCTCATTAAGTTGCTTCCTGTTCATAATTAGGAATGTATTTTCTTGTAGCTTTCAGAAGTTTCTATCTACTCAGATCCATACATTATTTGGGTTGTCTTACACCCTCAGTTATAGAATGCAGCGCTATGTTTCAGTCAGCCTCTTGAAAACTTCATCTGTTTGACCTTCTCTCGTTCTTATAGATATATATGATTATTTTCCCATTTTAAAGCTTAAAAGCAATGTGATTATATTGTTTTGTCTGTCAAAATGTATGTTTATTCAATGCTTGAGAAGAACTTCCTTGTGCTGAGTGATATTATCTCCAGCTATTGTGACAGCAACATCAGTTCTGTAGGACAAAGACACACACTAGTTTGTCACTTGTCTTAGTTCTGGTATCCCTCGGGAGTATTTTGGATCATACTGACATTTATTTCAGGAGCTCATTCTGATCATCTTTAACAGGGTCATATGTAACTCAGTTACTCAACCATCTCAGTCTTACTTCAATTGTATTCTCTTGCAGCTAAAGTTATCTGTTTGGTTAAATGCTTTGCCCCCCCCCCCCCCCCCGCCCCCTTTTTTTTAATAATTTGTCTTCTTTGTTCTCTTGTATCATGCTGAATTTGTATACATTTTCTGACAAAATTGAGCTGTTTTCTATTCTCCTATATTTTTCCCTAATTATACTCTTATACTAAACAAATAGGTAATGTACAAAGAATGGCTGGAAACCAGCTACATAAACCCCCTGTGCTGAAAGATATAGTACAGTGAGGGTCTTTATTATGATATGGTAATTGGATTCTAACATTCAAAATATATGTTAGACATTGAAAGAATGTTATTTAACACTGAATAATTGCAATTTCCATTTCTTTCTGTACGGTCATTTGAGAACAGATAGTATTGCTCGTAAATTTCACTTTTTTCAGCATTGGTCTGTGGGGACTGTTGCATGAAAAAGAATAAGCGAATGAATGAATTGTAAAAACACATGATGATGTTCAAAGCTTGTTCAAAAAACATGAGAGTGAAAAGAAGGATACCAGTTGCTTTATCATTATGCCATTAACAAGAAAATCCTGCAATGTGGAAAAAGTTTGGAAAAAATCTTTCTCGACAGCGTTCCAGGAGAACTCCTTGCAAAGGAAATATGATCAGAGGAATTAATATGCTATATGGTTCAGAAAGGAATACTTGCCTGTTCCAGGCCTGTAGCATTTTTTCCTTTTTTATTTCTCACCCTAAGTCCATATTTATAATGTTTCTGACATCTGCCATAATTTTTTATCTTTTGCTGAGTGGACTAGTGTGTGTCTACTATCTAGGAGTCCTCAGCAATTCAAAACAGGATGCACATCAAGAATGAAAGGAAAGAAGTGCTATCTGCAGCTGGAGTTACATAGGTGTTGTAAATATTATCTGTTGCATATATAAGCAGATATTGAAACTGACATACAGAATCCTCTCCAGAAGTTCAGCTTCAATGTTCTGGAACAAATGTATTTTTGCCAAACTATTTATGAAGTAGGAACTAACTCACATTTGTCATCAAAGCAAGGTGTTAACTCTATACTCCTTTACCTCTCTGTAAGCTCAACCAAGAATTAAATGGCTTGTAGCAATAACAGTCCTCCAGAAGTAGTACATCAGAAAAAAAGAAAAAAAGAAAAAAAAAAAAAGGAAAATATCAGATATAATAATGATTTCAGATGTTGCTTACAAAATAATAACCTCCCATAAAACTTCCAATGGAGGAGCTGAGTATTTGCAGCAAGTCTCTTTAGCTAAACAAATTTTTAGATTTAGTTTTTTTACCTTATCTGATCAACTGTAAGTTGCATTCCTAAAGAATATTTTCACTGCATTCACTTGAGGAAGTGCTAGAGCATTTTCAAGGGCTGAAGCTACATGTTTCATTTCCACAGCGTTCTGTTTTACGGAACAGAAACTATACAAAGCTATATCAGACTGTAAAATAGCTCCTTGATTGAAGGGAGTACAAAGATTTGACAAATAAATATATTTACTGTTACTTTCCTCTTGTTCTTTCTTTTGATCTTTTTTACCTCAGAAGTTATCAGCTTTTGATAATATCAAAAGCCTTATACCATATCATCTTCTGATATATATGGCCATGTATATTCTGATTATATAAGGCCATACAGTCCACTGCAGCACATTAAATGTACTACAAACTGCACTACAAACTACAAACTGTACTACATACTACAAAGTGACTTTGAAAATATAACTTTATCTACTTCACTCACTCTGTATACCAATGTATTTAGAAGTCATAAGTTACACAAACACAATTTTTAAAAAGCTATTTGTAAATAACAGTCCAGAACCATTTTTTAGCTGTAATCTAAACCAGTAGCAAAAGTGGCAACTAAATTCTTCAACAAATAAGAGAAGGAATTTCGATCAATATTGGTAAAACATTAGTCTAGGTGTATTAAGAATTGCCACTTTTGAACTTCTCTGCTATTAACTTTAAGCAAGAAAACAAAACTCATTATAAAATTTCTGAAACGCAGGTCTTGAACCTAGGATCCAAAATATAGACCTTAGTACCTAGTTATACACAAATAGAAAGAACTGAGAAATGGTAAATGCAAAATAGATAGTATTCTTTGTGACTCTTCTCAGAAGAATCCACCTTAGCCTTTTTATTGTAAGTGCAATATTACCACTAGACTAATGAAGTCTAGAAGCTTAGGCTGGTCTAAGACTAGTCTTAGAGATAGCTGGTCTCAGAAGAGTCTAAAGAGATGATGAGAAGAACTTATGACAAAACATTACTTGATTATACCAATTTATTTATGTCTCATTGTCTCACCATCTATGAGAAGTTTTCATGAAATTTTGGTTGAAGTAGTTACGAAGTTTTGAAATAATTTTAAAGAGCTTAATCTCTTGCTTCAGCATCAATTATGTTTTAAGTTTTTAAGTTCTATTTTAATGTTTTAAGTTTATGTTTTTAATTTATAAACTAAATTAACAAGTATATAAAATTTTAAGATTAAAGAAAAATAAAAGTTACCTTTGCTGAAATTCTCAAACTAAAATGTTTCATTTTATGCTACGCAATATTTTTCCTCCAGAAGGAGACCTGTTGATTAACACTTTAAAAATTGTAAAAATTGTAACTTCTTCTTCCTGCCTAGCTAGGGAAATTTTCTTGAAAGTATACTATATCATTATTATCCTAAAATGAGATGTAACTATTTACACAGCTCCAAATTTTTGCATGAGCATACACTTAAACTAGTATGGTGGTTTTACCCAGCTGGGCAGCTGAGCTCCACCACAACCATTCTGAATCCCCCTCCTCAAAGGGAAAGGGGGAGGAAATACAATAGAAAGGGTGCAAGGATTGAGATAAGGACAGGGAGATCACTCAACAATTATCATCATGGGACTCAACATAGGGAGATTAATGAAATGTATTACCTATTACTAACAAGCTAGAGCAGTGAGAAACAAAACCAACATGGGTCCCCCACAGGCAGCAGCTCCCTCCAGATCACCTGCCCCTGTGTGGGCTCCCCTCCACAGACTACAGGTCTGGCTTAGAGTCTCCTTCTGCAGGGGCTCTCCATGGGCCGCAGCCTCCTCCAGGCTACATGCACCTGCTCCACCGGGGGCTCCTCCACGGTCTGCAGCATGGAGATCTGCTTCATGTGGGACCCATGGGCTGCAGGGGGACAGCCTGCTCCACCAGGGGCCTCTCCACAGGCCACAGGGGAACTGCTACTGCATGCCTGGAGCACCTCCTGCCCTCCTGCTGCACTGACGTATCAGTACAGGCTGGGGGACGACCTGCTGGAGAGGAGCTCTGAGAAGGACCTGGGTGTCCTGGTGGACGACAGGTTGACCATGAGCCAGCAGTGTGTCTTGGTGGCCAAGAAGGCCAATGGGATCCTGACGTGCATAAAAAGGAGTGTGGCCAGCAGGTCAAGGGAGGTGATCCTCCCCCTCTACTCTGCCCTGGTCAGGCCTCACCTGGAGTACTGTGTCCAGTTCTGGGCTCCCCGGTACAAAGAAGACAGGGATCTCCTGGAAAGAGTCCAGCGGAGGGCCACAAAGATGATACAGGGCCTGGAGCATCTTCCCTATGAAGAAAGGCTGAGAGACCTGGGTCTGTTCAGCCTGGAGAAAAGAAGACTGAGAGGGGATCTCATCAATGTGTATAAATACCTGAGGTGTGAGAGACAGAGGGATTTGGCCAACCTCTTTTCAGTGGTTTGTGGGGATAGGACAAGGGGTAATGGCCACAAGATAGAGCACAGGAAGTTCCGCACCAACATGAGAAAGAACTTCATGGTGAGGGTGATGGAGCACTGGAGCAGGCTGCCCCGGGAGGTTGTGGACTCTCCTAGTCTCCTTCTCTGGAGATATTCAACGGCCATCTGGACGCCTACCTGGGCAGCCTGCTCTAGGGAACCTGCTTTGGCAGGGAGATTGGACCCGATGATCTTTCGAGGTGCCTTCCAACCCCTTCAGTTCTGTGAGTCTGTGATTCTGTGATGCTGTGACCTGGGGGGCTGCAGGGCTGGTTCTCACTTCTCACTCTCTGGATGCTCTTGGGCAGCAGGTTTTTTTTTTTTTTTTTTTTTTCCCCCCTTTCTTAAACATGCTTTCACAGAGGCACAAACAGCATCACTTATTAGCTCAGCTCTGGGCCTTGGCGGTTCCCTTTTGGAGATGGCTGGAACTGGCCTTTATCTAACATGGTGCAGCTCCTGGATTCTTCTCACAGAGGCCACCCCTGCAGCCCCCCGCTACCAAAACCTTGACACATAAACCAACTACAACTAAAAAGCCTTTAGATTAGGAACGCTAAAAGCATTAGCCAATTAAAAAAATATTTACTTGCTCCTTACTTGCCTATTTGGGCCCAATAACAGCCTTGGTTTTATATTAATGTTAAGAAACAAATAGCTTTGGTTCATTTGGTTCAGAATAATTTGGTGAAAAATATACTATTGTGTGCTGCTTTTGTGGTCAATTTGAAAGTCTCCTTCTTAATCTGTTTCAACCTGTAGCTGAAGTCTTAATCTGTTGCCTCAGTCTGTTTGTATTCTGGTTTCGGAGTGCAATATTGATTGCAAATATATTCCTCAACTAAGAACATCATATATATTGACAAGGATTTGGTAGCATTTTATTATTATTATTATTATTTATTTATATAGGACACTAAGCAGATGTTGTTTATTGAGAAAAAAAATACTATGCTGAATCATGAAGACGTTGGAAACAATTTTTGGACAGCAAAAAGGAAAAAAGAAAAAAAGGAAGGTTGCTCAGGTATGTCCTTGAGCTTCACAGTAAATTAACTTTTAAGGTATTTGTAGATTTGAAAGGGAATCCTCACCTCCTTCTTGAAGCAATGACAGTTGTCACCTGTAAATGGGTAAGACTCTTGTCTTCACAAGGAGCCAAATGGAGGAGTCAAAGGGCAACAGGTAAATGATCCATTAGGATAGGTTTTGTCTTAATATAAGAAAGACTTTTTTTTTTTTTTTTTTTTTTTTTTTACAGTGAGATAAATCAATCATTGGAACAATGTTCCTAGGGACTTGGTACAATTCCCATCACAGGATGTTTTCAAGATGCTGCGGGACAGGGTGATAGGTAACGTCATCTAGGTTCCCTTTTCCCACGGAAGGTTGGACCTGATGACCTTTTGCACTCCCCTTCAACCTGGGCTGTTCTATGATTCTATGATGCTATAATTGAATCTATGACTTTATGATTCTATGATTAAGTATTTGTATTTCTCTGCATTAGTTACAGTACAAAATGTAGTTGGTTAATTTGAAATTTATGGGTGTATAGTCTCGCAACAGACAATCTCCATGAATTTGTAGTGTCACATGTCTGTAAGAGCATGCTCTTCAGTGTAATCTTGTATATGTTACTGCCACATCAGAGAGGTTTGCAGTTTAAATTAAAAACTCTAATACCTGCATATTCAGGGAGTGACAGGATTTGTAGCTACAACAGATAACCTGCTAGATTAAGTTTTGAAACCTGAGAGGCATATGCAGTTCATTATACACAGAACAGTTGAGAAATGATTGCCATCACTGAGAGCAAACACAATAATGCCTTGAAGCTAAGTTAGAAAGATAGCAGTGCTGTTAATAATTAATTCTCTCTGTTGTGTCTGGCATCCTTCCTGTGATAGCAAAAAATCCAATAGGATATTGCTATATCCCCAAGCTTGTACAAATCCACCAGGGGTGCACTATGGCTGACATGATGTTGCCCAATGGTACAAAATTAAATCAAGAAGTGCTGTCAGAAACACCCTCCCTCACCTCATAGAAAGAGATCGAATGTGGGAGATAGGAGAGTGTTGAAAACCTCAGACTAATGTTGGAGAAATCTGTCTATTGCAGTAACCCTGCTAGCAGATGTTAAATCATTCCAGATAGCAACACAGTCATGCCTGCCTCTTGAATTTTCATCCTTTTTGTTTGTTTTGATTTTGTTTGTTTTTAATTAAATTCAGTTTAGCCCAAGTCTTTTTCAAATGGAGGGTCAGCCTTTAAGACAGTCCTGCGAAGACAATCATATATACAAAAGCAGATAATTTATATCTATTTACATCACCTGGTTCCTTTCAGCTATTCTACACAAACTTTTGTGAAGTATCATTGCAATAGAAATACTGTAAAACATGCATGACTCTGCCCTACTGTCCTTGAAGTTAAGTTTTCCATGACCTTTAATGTGTTTAGACCTAGAGCATGTATTGTTGCTAAATGCAGTTACCCAAATTTTTAGAAATACATTAGAGAAGAAGTCACAAAAATAATCTGTGCTAGCAAAAAAAGATTTATCTTGTGTCCATGGAATATTTATCACAGATCCTGGAGAATTTCTTCTTGTAGTGTACACATCTTTCAATTTTCAGTCAGGTTTAGTTAACATATTTAGTCTATTAGAGGACTCAACACCTTGGACTCAGGTAGGTAGAATTTTTTAGGTTCCTGCCTAAAATTTCATATTTGAACTGAAAAATATCAGAAATGCATCAGAAATGTCAACTAGTCTCCAAGTATGGTTTAATTTAAAATTGATTATGAATCCTTCTGCCTATCCCTAATCAAGCATAGTTTAGATTTAAGGAATTAGTTTTAACATTAACCAAACTCATCATTCCCCCACATTGATTGTTCTAGACATTAGTGGATCAATTTCTTATTCTCTTTTTTTTCTTAACTATACAACTTTCCCTGTAGTGCACTTAGAATCATAGAATATCCTGAGTTGGAAGGGACCCATAAGGATCATCAAGTCCAACTCCTGGCACCGCACAGGTCTGCCCAAAAGTTCAGACCATGTGACTAAGTGCCCAGTCCAATCGCTTCTTAAATTCAGAAAGGCTGGGTGCAGTGACTACTTCACTGGGGAGCCTGTTCCAGTGTGCACCCACCCTTTCAGTGAAGAACCTCTTCCTGATGTCCAGCCTAAACTTCCCCTGCCTCAGCTTAACACCGTTCCCATGGGTCCTGTCACTGGTGATAACGGAGAATAGGTCACCTGCCCCTCCACTCCCCCTTGCGAGGAAGTTGTAGACTGCGATGAGGTCCCCCCTCAGCCTCCTCTTCTCCAGGCTGAACAGGCCAAGTGACCTCAGCCGCTTCTCATATGTCTTCCCCTCTAGGCCCTTCACCATCTTCGTCGCCCTCCTCTGGACACTCTCCAACAGTTTAATGTCCTTTTTGTTCTGTGGTGCCCAGAACTGCACACAGTACGGGAGGTGAGGCCGCACCAGCGCAGAGTAGAGCGGGACAATCACTTCCCTTGACCGACTAGCAATGCCGTGCTTGATGCATCCCAGGATGTGGTTGGCCCTCCTGGCTGCCAGGGCACACTGCTGGCTCATATTCAACTTGCTGTCAAACATTTTACTTCTGTAAAACATAGATGATTAATGTCTAAATACTAATTATTTTTTCTATGCCTGTGATTAATTACCAGTGATTTCTTCTTACTTCCAGGGAATCAAATTTCCACTTTCCCTTTTTTACACCCAAGTTTCACCAGTTGCCTGAAAAGTTCCTAGTCGATACTACCTACATTTAAAAAATAAATAAATAAATAAAAATGAAGTCTTATACTGATATAATGAGTCTGGTTACTCAAACTTGAAAAAAAAATCACTGTACAAAACATAAATAAGTGATAGATGACTTCATAAGTTGCTCTCATTTATGGAATCTTCTTCACCATAGTAGCTTCAAATGCAATCAGAAAGAATAATCTTGTACAGATCAATTTCAGGTCGAAGATTTTTCACATCTCTATCTTTGAACAGATACTTCTTTGTGTATTTTATTTAAACTCATAAAAATGTCCTAGTACCAGCTGTTGCACATTTGCTTTCGCTATAGTGCTTGGATAAGATATTAGATTCATGAAAAGGGTTTGTAATTGAAAAGTAGTTAAATATAATTTAAGGAAGAAACACTGCATACTGTTCCGGCACTCTGTGTGCATGGCAAGTGCAATCAGTCCTATTCTATACAGTGCTATTAGAGCACAGATACCTAGCATATAAAAAAAAAAAAAAAGTAGTATTTTTGTTATGCCTGTTAAATAACTCATGGTTATTTAGGAAGTTTTTCTTACTGTTTATGCAGAAGATACTTGCAACTGACTTCATCATAATTTATTGAACACAGCTTTTTTCTGCACGTATTTTGATTTGGAAAAAAAAAAAAGATCTTTTGTTACATTGAATCTCACAGTCTTATTGTATTACATGGACAGGAATGTACATTGAAGACTCAAAGATTGCCTAATACAACACAGAGAAAGAATGAAAATGCTGTGCTTATTCACGTAGATGGAAGTTGATGCTTCAGCATGCTATGCTCTAGTTGCCTTTAGTAGTTATTGTTAAATGAAGGAAATCAAGCCACTGAGCTGTGGCTTTCTTCCAAGTTAAGTGAGAACAATAATAACATAAAAACTGTGTATACTCAGTTTTGATTATGTGTACAGAAAACTAATATTTAACATATTTATATTTTAGAAGTTAATATTCACCTTCAATTCCAGTGAAAATTCATGTTTCTTAGTAGCACTCAGTACCACTCAGAATCTTGCAGGATTGTCCCCTGGTTTCTAAAGTGAAAAGCCTAGTTTACAACACTTTTTCTGATACTAAAAAGTCATTTGAATATGGCATTCTGGCATGAAGTCAGTGGGATTGTGTCTTGGAACTAAGAGACACCTTCTATTTCTTGTGGCAGTCAATTCAAAATTCTTCAGTTATTTCTTTGTGACTTCCAGAAGACTACACATGCTGTAGTTAACTGTCGTCAGTTTCCAAAGTATTGTTGCTACTTTGGTCAACTTTCCAGATTTATCATTCTGCTCAATAAGTAGAGTATCATATGTGTACTTCAACTGCTAAAGGACTGGTAAAACATTCAAAGTGAAGCACTTCAGCATATACAAATGTTTACTGTTTTCCTTTTTTGTTTTAGTTTTTCAATTTGGTCTTACCTCACTACATATATTTTTGGTTGTTGCTTGTTTTATTAATGTTAATGTTGTTTTAATTTCACCACAGTTGTGTTAGGAAGAACAACACTGACCATTTACAACTACCAATGTAAGAAAAATATTACTCTCATTTAAGTGTTAAGGTCTCTGTCTGTGTCTCTTCTCCTTTTCTGGTTTTTAGAAAGAGAAAATGCTGATCTAGGCTAATCATTAGACCAAAAACAAGCTTTAATATCTTCCACAGCAGAAAGTTACAAAGCCTTAAGATTTCCTCTCCTTGTGTTTTCTGCATGCTCATTTTATGTCGAATTGTCAGATATATGATAATCTATCAATGAAGGCTAAGATCAGAATAGGAAGTTCTTTCTCTACCTATTCTTTCTCCACAGGACTCAATACCAGCCAGAAAACTGGTCTTTGACAGGGGTCTAGAAAACTTGACAGAGCAATTCAGCTTGGGAAGTACTTCATGACTACCGGTGTTGTGAAAAGCATTGCTTACTTTTTCTGGTCATCTCTCTAATGGTCCATACACACCAGCAATACTTACAGACGTCTTGTGTGTGAATCCCCTGAGGAGTTGGAACATCTTTAACAGTGTTATCACTCTTGGCCCACCCCATCTCTGTTATTGATATTACATTATTATAAAAACTATATATATCTTCTCAATTTCACAATCATTTCAATTTCTCTTTGTGGATACCCAGTGTGACCTACAAACACAGCAATTGACAGGCATCAAGGGCTTGAGCTAAACTAGTTCCTACGGTTAGTTTTAGGGATTCAGACAGTCAGATTATCCCAGGGAATTTCTTCTGTAGAACTCCTCGGATATTTCTTGGCTGTCTGTGTGCAATGACAAGAAAATTGTTAGTGATATTTTAAGTCTTTTTTTTTAGTGGGCAGTGAGATAATGGCCAGTTTCCTTCAAGCCTTTTCCCACGTCCCAATACCAGCACGCCTGAACACTCCCAAACACTTCTGAGGTAAAAGACAACATCACTACCTGGTTTCTGAACTAAGGTGATTAATGTCCGGACAAAACCCAAGTGGGGAAAACTCAGAAGAGTTGCTATCTGCCTAAGCAAACATAACAATTAGTGTATTCACACAAGTTCAGGAACAGGCAGTGCAATTCAGTCTCACCTTTGGACATACAGGTGCTCAGGCATTTAGGAAGATGCCACCACAAAGGAGATGACCAAATTTCAATCACGTAACCTGAAGTCCCCAGCACTAATTCCATTCATAGGCAATCTGTCTCTGCTTCCCTCAATAATTTCATAAAGAATTCAGTTGCATAACGTCCAGGGCTTAGTTGCCATAACCACTGTATAAAAACTGGGCATCCATTGTCCCCTATGGATTTAATTTTCAGGCACAAGTCCAAGTTTCTAGCTAGTGAAATCCTTAGGAAACCTTCTGCTGTGCACAGGTTTTCCTGCTATATCATGTAACACTGGCAGCTGATATCCCAACTGCTACACTTTTCATCCAGTGCTGAACTATTGTTCTCCTATTATTATTATTATTATTATTAATTATTATTATATTGTTATTATAACTTTTTTATTATTATTAAGTGGCAAACTACTGAAAGGTGACCAAGTTTGACAGTCTATTCTCAAAAAAAAAAAAAAAAGTGAATTAACAAAGTAGGCAAAAAGAAGATAAAAATGATCTAAGCAAACAAGACTGGCACAAAGTTTAGAAGACTCTTTTGAAGAGGCCATTGAATGGAATTCACAGAGCTAGCAATTGGCCTAGGTGTGTGATACCTAAGTTGTATCTAATGTTTTGGCAACGTGTAATGTAATCTTCCTGAAAAATGCCTTTCTAATCAAGGAATTAACTTGCAAAGTGAGTGTCTGAAACCTGCAAAGGAAAAAAACAATGCTGTCTGCAGAAGTTTTGGCACCTAAGTTAACCCATGAGTGTGCCTAACATATAAAGAGAAATTTTTAAAAAGTGAATGAGAACCTTTTGAGTCTGTAATACTCGAGAGAGTTACATGCATTCAGACTTCTGTAAAAATATCAAGCTAACTATTTACTTCTACTTAAATGGGTAGAATTTGCACAACCTTCAAACTAAATACCACTGCACTTATTTACTTTAGGAGGAAAAAAAAGAGAGACAATTAAAAATAATAAAAATAAAAATAATTAAAAAAAAAAAACACTTTAAAAAGAGCATTGTCTTACAGTCTTAGTAAAGGTTATACAAAGTCCGAAATAAGAAAGAAAATATCTACTGCTTAATGCATATCTTAGGTCTTACATGTTTTGGTAAGGACCATTTTGACTGCTATTGAATCAGTCTGTCTTGTTAAATTCGCTGGGCCAATTTTTACTTACACTTTAGCACAATTTCTTTGTTCCTCACACACATTTTCTTATTATAGTACTTCCCACGCTCATTGTAAGACATAATAATGGACTTTCTGCTGTGGTCTGACATGAAAATCCAGAGCAGTCAGAAGACTGTAAAGCACATGGCCAAGAAAATTATCAGTTCCTCAGTATACAGAATGTGTCCAAGATAACACACATAGAAGTTGTCTTCTGTTTGCTGGCAGACTGCACTTTTGTCACTTTTTTACAGAGGCAGTTTATTACAGATATTAAGAAACATTGCATGAGATCCTGAAGTTGTAAAGAAAATGAAGTAAGATGGTGGTGCACAAGCTAGATGTACTCCTAGAGACATCAATCTTCTGAATTGCAAAGGCCATTGATATGTACCCATGGTTCAAAGAGAGATATTGGCAACACAAAAATGGCGGTAATTCAGTAGTATGTACACACAGTTCATATGAGCTAATGAAGTAATTTTATGCACTTACTTTTACTTTAGATACTAAAATTCTCATCAGGTTCTAAACAAACATTGTTTGGCTCACTGCTTCAGATTCAGGGACAATAGTAGGTAGAATGCCATCTCTGACAATGTAGCTCCAAGGAATGGGAAAGAACATTTGCGACCAAAACAAATCAATCCAAAAACCACCATCATTTGGCTTGCATTCCCACTAAATTAGAAAGTTTCGCAGTACCTGGAATGCAAATAATTTCAGAGGTTTGCTGGGTTTGATTGCAGGTCATAGAGGTATATGCTTTTTCTCGGAAGGTTTTTCCTTGCTTCTTGACCTACAATACCTGGGGCAGAAAATTAGCATAGGTTGTTCATATGTCTCTTCCTCAAAAAGCAATTATAAAGTGTCTTGACTACCATATTGTTTTTCATAAAAGGTTGTCCATAAGATTCTTCCACAGAAGTGCTGCTGTGCTCCTGATCCCAGGGGTCAGGTTAATCAAAGTAATGGAAAACATTTTCAGAAATTATTTGTACGTTGTACATATGCAGTTTAGTTTCACAACAGTTAATATTTGGAAGTTTGGTCTTTTTGAGCAACTGCTCAAAAAACTGCTCATTGTACTGTACAAGAGGGTGTGAAATTCTATTTCCTCTGAGCTAGCAGAAGCTTTTCTTACTCCTTAAGATGAGTCATAACTTCCTCTATGTGTCTTGCATCTAGGTTAGGTAAGTTCTGCATTTTGTTCACAGAAAGTAACATACACAAACATATAGGTGCTTCATTCGCCTCTGAATCTCCTTTCTAGATTAAAAGCACAAATTTTCCTTGCTTTTGTATGATATTAAATGAGAAAGTACTTAAGGGAAGATTCATTTCGGTGTCATCTTTAAAAGGTCTGTGTTGTGATGCCATTTTCAAAATCTCTTTGTTTTCTACTACATTATAGAAGTCAAAACTGCCCCAAAATAACCACGCGAGGACTAGAATAACACATTGTGCATAGCAATACTCTCGCTATGATGAATTTTGAAAAGGAGTGCTGGGTAGAAGTCTGGACCTGCCTAGACTCAAGACACGTTCTGATGTTTCTATATGTTTTCACTTTCTATACTTTTCTATAACTTTTCTGTGATCAAACTGCTGCAAGTTACCTTAATCTATACAGTCCTTTAAGTCATCTAGGTCTTATCTTTCCTGTGCATTTTCCATTACCAGAATCAATGCCTTCCTTTTGGTATATTTGATTTCATGAATGAGTAGAATGTTATTCTGTCTCTGACATGCCCAAGATATTGCATTATTTATGACACTTTTTCTCTCCCATCGCTTTTCTTAACTCTTAATTCCCAAAGCCTATTTTATGTCTTTTTTTTGGCAATGTATATGAGATGTTTTCTGTATAATACAGTTATACTTTTCCTTCCTTAAAAAATAAATTAAAAAATAAAATAAAAAATAACAGTTTACTTTTTCAGTGCTTTTTATGCATGTGATATTATGGCAAGATATGAACTTAGATAACTGAAAATCCACCAATGCAATATTTGAACAAAGCAAATAATCTATTGGTTTGTAGCTAACAATATAACACATTGTATTCTGCTTTGAATATTTGAGTTGTCTATATATACACATCAATACTTCATTTAATTCAGCTTTTATTTTATTTTATTTTATTTTTTAATTTTTATGTGCAATGTTAGGCTACGTGGATATCTTTGTAACACAGTTCTGCTGTCTGACTGAATTAAAGCCTGTCATATTTTAAGGCCAAAATTTAACACTGATTAAATTTTAATTTTTCTGTTCTTATTCTGTAGTGCATACTTAGAATGTCCATGCTGTGTATGATTCCTGATTTTATTTTTTGATTTAGATGCGGAACATATCTTGTTGATTTATAACTCCTTGAGAACGATTTCATCAAAATTCTTCTATCTTCCACAGTGTAAATATATCCTTAATTCTAGCGCTGCTTGAAAACAAAGCAGGGTTTGAAATAGGACTTTTTGGTGGTGTCTCATTCACATATGATAAATTCCTCTGCAGCTTCTGTGAGAATCTAGCTTCTGTTGTGCAATTGTGTGTGCCACTACTCAGATGATAGAAATATATTGGACATCTGTTTCATGAACAATGCCTTGTGCTTGACAGAATGCAATGTTATGGACATATTCCTTCAAATAGCTTCAAAGTAAAAATAAAATACAGCAAGGAATGACGACTATGTTTAGTTCCTTAATCTTCTGCCTCTATGCCCTTGTGGATTAATCTTGAACTTGGACAAATATGCCTGGCAAGAAAACGCTCTCACTCATTCTTGCTTGCTTCTTTTTAAATTTTCCAGACTCTCCAGCCTAGAGTGCACATAATTGTTTTCAATGAAGAACTCTCCAGTTCCTATACTCCCCAGTGGGATTTTCAAGCTCAGTAGACAATTAGATTTTCTAGTGGTTCTGCCAGTCATGCATTGGCACTGTATACCTACATTTAATATGCTTAAGGTATGTGAGTACTCAACTCTGGAGAGGCCGCACCTCGAGTACTGTGTTCAGTTTTGGGCCCCTCACTACAAGAAGGACATTGAGGTGCTCCAGTGAGTCTGGAGAAGGGCAGTGAAGCTGGTGAGGGATCTGGAGAACAAGTCTTATGAGGAGCGGCTGAGGGAGCTGGAATTGTTCAGTCTGGAGAAGAGGAGGCTCAGGGGAGACCTTATCACGCTCTATGAGTACCTTAAAGGAGGCTGTAGCGAGGTGGGGATTGGTCTATTCTCCCACGTGCCCAGTGATAGGACGAGGGGGAATGGGCAAAAGTTGTGCCAAGAGAGATTTAGGTTGGATATTAGGAAGAACTTCTTTACCAAAAGGGATGTTAGGCATTGGAATGGGCTGCCCAGTGAAGTGGTCGAGTCACCATCCCTGGAGGTCTTTAAAAGATGTTTAGATATAGAGCTTAGGGATATGGCTTAGTGGAGGTCTTGTTAGTGTTAGGTCAGAGGTTGGACTAGGTGATCTTGGAGGTCTCTTCCAACCTAAATGATTCTGTGATTCTGAGTCTGATTTGCAAAGTTCTTTTAAAGAAGAATATTATTTAGCAGTCTGCAGGGGTGATGCTGGGGAGTTGTGCAGGTTGGCTTAGGAATCAGGGTTCAGCCTTGAAAGATAGGGAATTACATCTGCTCATCATTCTTTTTGCTTTTATTTAACCTGATTGTTTGTCTGTAATAAGTACCATAAGTACTTTGCATCACAGTTCGCATCCTTACTATTTTCAAAAACATTTTTCCACACATGCATGGTCACTTCTAAGGAACTGATGTAAACCTACCAAAGTCAGGAGAAAGACTTGTTCACCCTATTCTCCCTGAGAAACGAATCTGTTGTCTCCCTCATCATAGTAAACAGCTAAACAGAGCATTTGAGTATTCTTGGTAATATCTATAGATGGACAGAAAATTAAAGGTAGTTAAAATGGATTAATCATTGTTTGCATTCTCTGAGAATATTATAGACAGTCATCTTCATTAGTCTTCAAGGAAAGCAGTATTTACGTATGAAAGAAGATCAGAAAGAATGCATTTAAATTTAAACACACACATTTTCAGATGAGCTGTGAAAATTTCCTGTGAAATGGGTCTTTGTTCTACATAGTTTAACTTATTCTGTGCGAATGTGAAAGTTAAACTGACTGTTGCTTAGAAAACAAAGAAGAAAGGATTTGGTGTTACTTAACAAAAGAAAGCAATGTGAAAAAGAAATTTGAAAATCATGTAACTCTTCCTAATTTTTCCGAAAAAAAAAAAATGGGGCTTCTTAGCTTTGTCAAGTTCAGTTTTTCAACTGGTTCATTAATGAACCAGTTATTCCACCAAGAAAGTAATCATAACATTTTCTAAGAAAGTTAGGAGATATTTTTAAACATTTTCTTGCAGTGAAATAAGGTGATTTTTTTTTTCAGCTAGTGGGCTTTTTTTTCTTTTATATTTTTTCTCCTTTGTCCAGAACATCTCTATATGTAATATGCCACTTCATTTTTCTTTCTTCAGCCTCACAAAGCAACTCATTCAACAAATTCAACAAATCTATGGTAGTTTGTATCAGAAGAATAACTCATCCTGAAATAGTAACACTTTTTGCATTAAGTCATATAAAGCTATGGCAATTAGGTGAAAAATCATAACTATCAAGCACACTTTTATATCTAAATTCAGTTACTGAATAATTCCATTTTACAGAATACTCAGAAATCTTCAGAATATAAAGCAGAAAGCTTCTCTTCATTTTCTAGTGGAATAGAATAAGAGATTTGTTTTTATCTATTTGTGGACATTCCATAAAGAGGAAAATGAGGTTGAATTCCTGAAATAAGTTATTCACTGCTAATTATACAGTGCTCTAGCATCAATGGAAAAATCAACCATAAATGTACTGCAGTAGCTCAGCAACGTGAATAGCAAGTGTAGCTGTTCCCTGATGCACATGAATACAAGATGCTAAATTGTATGAAAATGGCCCCAGGATATTGTTTCAGATTCTGTATTGGTTTCTGTATGAATAGCACTGCTGCAGTGGAAAGCAAAAGAAAACAAACAACTCGGAATTTTTCTACTGGTTAAAAATATATCAGGTAAAATCCAATATTCCAGTGGATCAGGAATTCAGGTTAAGTTACAAACATTCACTTGGCCATTGCTTTTATTCTTTACCATATTATCCTGGATATTTTTTTACTTGACAATAAATAAATAAATAAATAAATAAGGTTTATTCTTCACATCTCACTTCTCTTTTTGCTTTGATCCTTCAAGTGGGCCTAATCCTGTGTTTGTAATATCATAATCCCCTGCTATGGAAATTAATGTGGTGTCACACATATTCAGTATTATGCAGCTCCAGTGCCAGAAGGGACAGTGAGCTTTGAAAAGCGCAAGATATTTTAAAGAAAATAAATAAATACCCAAGCAAACAAATATGCAATCTTTTCTATACATATGTAATGTGGCCAAAATTGTGTAATGTTACTGAAAGCATAATTTGCTCCACTGGATTTGAAAGGTCCATTCAGTGATCCCCTCCCCCCACCCCCCCCACCCCCCCCACCCCAGCTTTTCAGGTAGGCATATATATTGATTTCAGATATGAGGGGACTAAAAAGGCATAATGTCAGTGTGAAACTATCAAGGGATAGATTTTTTCTAAAATAGTCACATGAATCACTGGAAGATTTTTTTTGGAAATTAATCCTTCTAATGGTTCCAATTCTTTCCACAGGAGAAGGTCAAAGTAAAGGAAATACCTCTCATCTTTTGGGAAGATGGGGTGAAATTCTCAAGCAAACCCTCAAAACTATTTATCATTTCCATAGCTCATGCAAATGAGAAGAACTCGGCACCATCTTCTCAAACATTTCTTGGACTTCTTTCTGTCTTGCAGGCTCCAGGTCAGAGATATACTGCTGGAGTCCTACAGAGTCAGGTTTTCTGAGACTGTTAGTAGTCCCAGTATCGCTCTGAAAATGGAATATCCTCTTCACATATAGGTATGTTGGTGTTCAATATCTCCTTGTGAAATCCCCTCATTTTCTTCTATTCTTGTCTTTTGCTTGTGAATAAAATATTTTTGTTTTTGCTAACTTCTATTTTAAATGCTGCTACTGAGAAGGGAAAAAAAAAAAAAGAAAAAACAAAACAAACAAAAAAAACCCACCATTCTAATGTGCATTTCATTTGAGAATAAAGTGTCCATAATTGTTTTGCTGATACTGTGATACTGAAAATCTGCAAACAGACAAAGTAACAATAAGATTCATTGTAATAGGCGTGCTGAGGGGAAGTGAACTGTAAAATCGTTGTCTGTAAGTCCATTTAAGGACTTGTCCCTTCATTCCACATATCTCTTTCCCCAAAGCACTTCAAAATGTGTTTTTAATTATCTTGAACATCTGATTAATTTTTACATTGCAAACTGCAGCCCTGGTGGGAAGATACCTGTCAAGGCGTAGCAAGAATAAAATGCATCTCTTCTGAAAAGTCTGGGAGTCCATTTTTCAACTCTTGTATTACCATTCTCAGGCTTATTTTTTCAAGCATTAATCTCAAAATACTGCTGGCAAACAGTTTATTTGGTGGTTCATTATACTGCCCAGCAGGCAGTGAAATCAGCAAGAGCATGGGCTTGTTGGGCTGCTCCATATGTTTATTTGCTAGCATGTACAAAAAACAACCTCACACACAGATCCTGAAAATGCTGAATCAAGCAAATATGGAAAGAGAGGCTGGAAGATGGAGTGGAGGATGGGGAGAGAAGACAAATTCAGATGGGAAATTTCTTTCTTGGCAGAGGAGAGAAACATCAGGGCACTGAGTACACCCATAAACATTACTCAGCCAGTCAGAGCAGTCCCATCTGAGATCCCCCAGGAACTTTCTGCCTTTGGCATGGGGGCTCTACTCAAGCCCTGGCTGAAGTTCAGCCCCAGGACTTCCGCACAGCTCCAGGCTGACCTCCAAGCCTCACAGACACCTGAGGCAGCATGCAGAGGCAGCCCTGAGGCCTTCTCTACCATATTCAGCACCCAGAACAGCCCCTGGTCTCCCCCTTCCCAAACTGCTCAGTGGGGTTAAGCTAAAGTACAGGACTTTCTCAGTCAGATGCAACTTGTCTTTTCTCCTACCCAAAAGTTACTTGTCGCTGGTTGGTGATGGAAATAACAAGAATATCACCAAAGGAGTAGAGAGATTGGATTGGATTTGAGAGCTGGGCAGTCACCAACTGCATTTAACAAAAGCAAGTGCCGGGTCCTGCACCTGGGACGGAGCAACCCTGGCTATACGTACAGACTGGGCAATGAGATGCTGGAGAGCAGCCCCACAGAGAGGGATCTGGGGATTGTGGTTGACAGCAAGTTGAATATGAGCCAGCAGTGTGCCCTGGCAGCCAGGAGGGCCAACCACATCCTGGGATGCATCAAGCACGGCATTGCTAGTCGGTCGAGGGAAGTAATTTTCCTGCTCTACTCTGCACTGGTGCGGCCTCACCTTGAGTACTGTATGCAGTTCTGGGCACCACAGTACAAAAAGGACATTGAACTGTTGGAGAGTGTCCAGAGGAGGGCGATGAAGATGGTGAAGGGCCTAGAGGGGAAGACATATGAGGAGCAGCTGAGGTCACTTGGCCTGTTCAGCCTGGAAAGAGGAGGCTGAGGGGGGACCTCACTGCGGACTACAGCTTTAAGATGAGGGGGAGTGGAGGGGCAGGTGCCGATCTATTCTCTTTAGTGATCTGTGACAGGACCTGAGGGACTGGTGTCAAGCTGCAACAGGGGAGGTTCAGGCTGGACATCAGGAAGAGGTTCTTCACTGAGAGGGTGGTCGCACACTGGAACAGGTTCCCCAGGGACGTGGTCAGTGCACCAAGCCTGTCAGAGTTTAAGAAGTGTTTGGACTGTGCTCTGTCTTATGGCCTGAATTTTTGGCTAGACCTGTGTGGTGCCATTAGTTGGACTCGATGATCCTTGTGGGTCCCTTCCAACTTGGGATATTCTATGATTCTATGAAAGGAGTAGAGATGTGGGAAAATTTATAATACTATATATACTGTGATTATTTTGTCTTTATTTCATTCAGGGAGGTCAAGTTCAAGATGTTTATCATATTAAGTCAGGGACATACTATGCTTGAATTTATGCAAACATAGAAGACAGCAGCTGAGCTGAAGATTTCATAATCTCAGTAGCTGGCAGAAAAGTTTCCAGGCAGCTATTCTGCCAGACAAGGTGATGAATTAGAGGATGTTTCAGCCCATTGGGTAGAACAGGATTAGCTATACCTATTCCGCTCTCCTTTTTTCCTTACCAAATTTCTCAGACAATTTCAGCAATGTAACAGATGTCTGCAACTTAGTTGTTCTCTCCACCTCATTCAAATAAAGAAAATAATTGTACAGTGAAGTATGTTGTAGTAGAGCTTGTTAACATACGTGTTAAAGTAGAAACCAGGTATAACTTGTGCTTAGAACAGAGGGCAGGTAGATCCAGGATGGTCCTGAGTTCTTGAGAGGTTTCAGTACTGGATCTTGGACTGACCTTAAAAAAATATCTTCCATATGCATAGTCTTTCTATTCAAGTGGCAAATAAGGAAACAGGAAGAAAACAGGTTTTTAGAGACCTTTAAAAGGATCTGTGGAAAAATAGAGGAATGGAATGGAATGGAAAGGAAAGGAAAGGAAAGGAAAGGAAAGGAAAGGAAAGGAAAGGAAAGGAAAGGAAAGGAAAGGAAAGGAAAGGAAAGGAAAGGAAAGGAAAGGAAAGGAAAGGAAAGGAAAGGAAAGGAAAGGAAAGGAAAGGAAAGGAAAGGAAAGGAAAGGAAAGGAAAGGAAAGGAAAGGAAAGGAAAGGAAAGGAAAGGAAAGGAAAGGAAAGGAAAGGAAAGGAAAGGAAAGGAAAGGAATAGTTCAGTTGGAAAGGACCTTCATAGATCATCTAGTTCAACCACCTGACCTCTTCAGGGCTAACCAAAAGTTATAGCATATTATTGAGGGCATTGTTCAAACATCTCTCGAACATCGACAGGCGTGGGGCATCAACCACCTCTCTAGGAACCTTTTTCCAGTGTTTGACCACCCCCACAGTAAAGAAATTTTTCCTTCTATCCAGTGTGAACCTCCCTTGGCACAGTTTTGTGCCATTCCTATGTGTTCTGTCATCAGTTACCAGGGAGAAGAGACCAGCACATCTATCTCTATTTCTGCACTTCAGGAAGTAGTAGAGAACAAAGATGTCACCTTTCAGCCTTCTCTTCTCCAGATTAGACAACCCAAGTGTCCTCAGTCTCTCCTCATCAGTCATGTCTTCTAACCCTTTTACCATCTTTGTTGCCCTCCTCTGGGTGCTTTCAAGGACTTAAAATCCTTTACATGTCTGTCTAATTTATCAGTCCCCAGAAAAGCACAACTCTAGCAAACAGTGAGAAAGAGTCTAAGGAAATGACATTTAGCTAATAATAGAAACATTGGGATTATATCTCCCTTGAATTTATCCCTTAGAGTCCTCCAACAGAGAAGACACATACTTGTGAAGCTGTCAGCTGAAAAGTTTCCTTTACCAAAAGCATAGCTTTGGTAGCTGCTGTGTGATTATACATGTATGTGAAATGCTTAGTGATTTCTATTGTTTTGGTATGCTTGTGTTGTAACCAATAAGCTTGAGACTAACCAACAAACCTCCTGTAAGACAGAGTTCATTGTCTGTGATATTCTATCCTCATGGCTGCGGTTGTTTTTACAGTAAAATGTAACTGTGTATGTAGGAAATCAGGAACCTAAATAAATGTAGGACATTAGCAAACAGTAAAGGTAACTTGTAACCCCTTGATCTTGTAGTCTTTAAACTGCCACAGTTCTTTTTGATACTAGTCAAGGAATGTGTTGGTATAGCAGATATACAAAGAAGTGTATTAGCCATAGCTGAAATTCTTAAAGATAACCTTTATAAATTTCAATGACAGTTTCTCAGAATCAGATGTAGGTTTTGAAGTGTTTTCTTAATCTGTGAAAGATATTGTAGTCAGTTATGATATTTTATTCTTTAGGTAATTCCATTGACTTCATATACTTTTCAAAAGTAGAGTAATACACAGATAAGGTTAAAAATGAGAAGTATTGCACCCCCCAGCTGGTATCTGCCATACCAGCACTGGGATATGTCACAGTTTAAAATAAACCCCATTGCCTAAATTCCCCAGTACAACTTTTTGAAGTGGCTTCCTTTGCAAATCGGCTGCTACTAATAAGAACTGAATGATTTATATGTGGAATACTGAAAATAAATTCTACATTTTGGACTACTCCCCATTCATCCAAATAACAGAGGAGAGGCTGATTTTCATACAGGACAGGATAATTGAAATCAAATATATTATTTCAGAAAATAATTAGAGTAAAATAAATAATTAAATCTTGCTAGATTATTGCAGAATGACTCCTGTGAAACTCTTGGCAAGAACAGGCTTCAGTGAAGTCAGTTCCAGCACTTAGCTTAATTCATGGAGGTCAGGAAGACAAGTCTATCTGCTTGGCTAGTACATCTTTCTTGCACACAACAGTCTTTGAAGAAATATGTGCTGAGTACAAAGGTTTAATATTATTACATTCTTTCAAATACAGCCCAGTGTCAGCTGGACTATTTGAATGTGCCTCAGTGTGTAATTGTTCTGTCTAGCAATGTATGAAAGTATGTAAAACCAAATTAGATTAGAAGAAAAAAGACTGTAACTTTCATTGTATCCTGTACTGTTGGTTTGCCCATCCAGACAAGAATGCAGTAAAGGCTTTAGTCACGTTTGCTGTAAACCAAAAAAGAATAAGACTTATACCCACAATTTACTCTCCAGCCAGGTGGCAGCAGAAGTTAATTCTTTAGGAAGCAATGCCATTGTATGTCAACTTGACCCTGCCTCAGCATGGGATTCAGAATACCTTCCAATAATAGTATAGCGCATTACAGTGCAAAAACAAAATTATGCATTCCAGTCCCTAATTCCACTATCCCAAGAAAAACAAAAGTAAGACTGATTGATACAAGTCACTATTTTAGCAATGTACAAATCTCAGCAGCAGGAAGGATGCTCAGAGGAGACAACAGTTTTCAGATGCATAAACCGTGTTAAAGAATTAAGCTGAATTCTTTAATTATCACAATAAATCCTACGTAAATAGGATTTAGATTCACAGCTATGGTTTTATTGGCCAGATAGGTGATTTTTTATGCTTTTTATTTATTTTTTTCCCCCCAGATTCGGTTTTGATTCAGTTGTACAAAGGATGACTTTTAATACCTCAGAATACAAGTACCGCCATGATAGAATAAGGGTAGAGTTTTCAAAAATTCCTAAAGGACATGGATCTCTCAGGCTTTTATGAATATCTGACTCAGTTTATCACTCATTACAAATAATTATTGAAAAGAAAAGCAACAACAACAACAACAAAACTGTGTAACATGCAACTATGCAATTATGCTATGGTCCAAGGATATTTTTTTCCCTTTTTAATATTTTAAGTTAATAATATATGTAAATGTCACTAATAATAGGGGATGTTCTATGCACATTCAATAATCTTAGCATAATAAGATATATCATTGTTTGTTTTTAAAGCAATTTTGCCTGCTTTAATACAGACATTGAAGATCAGGCACAGACATTTGAGATCCTAAGCAGAAGCTTGCTTCACAAGGCAGCCAATGACTATTTCTGAGAATTGGTATTCTTCTGCATGCCCCAAAATTACTAGTCATATTAAGAGTCTTGACCCTGAGTCTCTGAATATTCTCAGAATGAGCATTGCAGATTCCAGTGTCCATTTTTACTAATCTCAGCTATGATTATTAGCCCTGGAAAGAAAGGTAAGCATTTTCAGATTATGATTTTAATAGTAATAATTTGGGGTGAGGTTTTAGCTAAACTATCCAGCTGCAATCGAGGTTATGATCCTTTCACAGCTGAGGTTAATACTGTAAATACCAGTTATGCCCCTTGCTGAATGACCGTTTCAGTAATTCACTGGAGTGAAATAACCTGTTTCCAGAAATGAAGATCCTCTAAAGGTTTTGACAAGAAACTATATAAAGCAGTAATCAAAAGCAATGCTACAGAATAGGATAATGCTGTCTTAAGTCTTATTTAATTTTGGTGATATAAAGATTTCTTCCTTCCTAAGAATTCAGACTAAAGGGAGAAAGTAATTCTGTAATTTACACCTCTGACATTAAGCTGAAAAGCAGCACTGCAGACACCTGCTTCAGAATTGTCATTGTTTCCATGGTGCCACTTTCTATCACCTATTTTTAATAGTTTACACAACAAGATCAAGGGTGTCCCAGCTGTTACTGCCACTGTTGCTAAGCAACCTTTAAATCAGAGTTCAAGAAGACAAAGAATCATGCTTGAAAAATTTCTCAAGTGTCTGATTTCCCCCTTCTTCTTCTGTCTACACAATTTTTCAGATGCCATGTTTTTTGTTTCTTTTTTTTTTTTCTTCCCTTTCAAATTCTGTGTGAATCAACAGAAGTCTCCTAAAGGAATAAGCTAGTTTAAGGTCCAACTTCCACTTACAAAAGCCACAATTTTATGCAAAAAAGGAAGCTGTAGCATTTAATAGGGGGCTTATAGCATTAACTTTTTATTCTTATTATTTATTAAAATATTGTTAGGGCTCTGTAACCCTCTGCTGCTATTATGTAACATCTGTGCATGACTGCATCATGGACCGACATACTGATCAATGGAGGGAGATTCAGAGCTTGCAGGGAATTTTAATGTCCCCCTGGACCTTCTGGAATCATAATGCCATCATCTGCAAAAGGTGCAGAGATCAAAATCCCCCATCAAGAAGAATGAGAATTTAGAATGAATGAATCTGGAGAATTTGGGGGCTGGACCAATGTTCTAGAATGTCTAATTATTTTTTGAACTTTGTTGCTAAACCATTAGCATCCCTTCCCCGAGAAATTATATGACACAACTTTTTCATTAGGTACATTAGCTGTGTTAATGTTGGAAATAAAGCAGCGCAGTGGAATATAAGGGTAAAGGAAAATGTAAAGTTAAGAGATCCTGTGCTTCATTTAAAATCTTTGCTTGGACCAATAGCCTTTTCTTTGTAAGGCTATTGGTCCAGGCTATTCCTTTATGTACCCATGTAAGCTTTTATGTCACCCTAAATGCTTCCTCCCATATCATATCTGCCTGAACCCTTTCCCTTCTTTACACCACTCACTACAACCATCAGGACCATTCCTTACCCTTTTCTATTTCAATTTATTATTATTATTATTATTAATTGCACACACAGTCTTGGTAGATTTTCTTTCAAATTCTGTAGATGAAAAACATTTTCTGCCACTTCTCATCACCTGTTCATATTCCCAAAGCCACTGTTGTTCCCCCAAATAAATTCCTCTCCTGGTTTTTAACATTCACACTAATCCATGATTTACCAGTCAGGTGAACAATTCACTCACTTCATACTGAACATGTCAAATAATTATTTTCACTCATATAAGAAAAAAAAAAAAAGTCTGCTCAGTTTTCAATTTGAAAAAAAATTTAATGCAATTTCAATGTCCATAAGAGGTGCCAGATTGTCTCTGCCTCATTAACTATCTTGAACTTGAGAAACTTCCTAGAAGGTATAAGTAATAGCTTATTCTCTGTGTCTCTTCAGCCCTTGTCTTTATGTTTGACTGCTTTATAGAGGCTTCTCAGCAAGAGTACCAGTTGTGAAGGCACTTTTTATTTATTTGTTTGTTTATTTGCTTGCCTAATGTCAGGAAACATTCATCCCGTGGGAAGAGGGCTGAGATCACAAAATTCATTTCAGGGAGGTTGCTGTACTGTTGGATGACGCAACCTTTGTTCTCTGTCTGCCTGATCTGACTCTGAAGCTGCCACAGGGAAATAAATAACTCAGTCTGTGAAACCATTTGACCCTTATTTTCATGTCATCTAGGTTGGTGTAAATTAGGAGAAACTTCACTACATTACGGAATGATCAGTGGTGTAAAATTGCCATAAGTAGGACAGTCGACTTTTAGAACTTTTATCCAAAATGTAAGTCTGCTGCCAGTGTTTAATGTGCTTGCTAAAGGCAATCTTACAGTTCTGAGTTAATGAATAGATCATGCATCAGATTTATTACTCTGCAACCTGCCAAGGAAAGATAGCCTCTTAAAACTCTTATGTAGAAACTTACATATAATAAGTTCATCAATCCTCACTAACATACTGAAAATATTTTCTTTTTTTTTTTTTTTTCTTTTTTATCTGGATTCTAAGAATCTCTCTACATTTTGCCACCCCAAAATTCTGAGAAATGTACTTTGCGTGAATAAATGCTGTTACAATAATATTTCCTCTATTTGTGTTAACATATTTCTATGCCCAAAACCACAAATAAGAAATTTTCTGGCAGACTAGTTTGGAAACTGTGAAAACTTTTTTTTTTTTTCCCAAATAATTATGGAATACAGCTTCTTATTCTTATTTTACAAGATGTTTTTAGTACCTATGTCACTAAATATATTTTTCAGAATTTCTGTGTTTAGCAGAATCCTGTTTACAGTCATTAAGTGAACAAGCCAATTTAAAAATGGTGACACAAACTAGGTCCAGGTCCAGGGCCCTGGTACCTGTTAGGGTATGAAGGCAGAATCCCAGTCTTCAGTCCCAGCCATGCAGTCGTGATGACTGAAGAAGAAAGTTAAAAATGTGATTAAGAGACACTTGCTGAACAAATGTGTTCATTGGCTTCCCTGCTGCATGTGTGGGAAGCTTTGCAGTGCACAGCTGGGTGTTAATGCTGAAAGCCAGCACTGAGAAAATCAGCCACTGCCCCTGCCAGAGCAGGAAATGCCTGCAGCAGCAGTGCAGCACAATGGGCAGGATACATCATTTGGGCTACTCCCAGAGAGCTGTTAACATGGTTGCCTCAGTGCTTAGCTGTACAGAAATAGTTTCTCAGGTTCAAATTATTGATCAGGGTATCACTGAGCTAAGCACTATACAAACAGAAAACAAAAGCAGGGTTGGTTTTGGCCCTGGAGAGCTGTGCAGCCTCCTATAAGGCACGCTCACAGCAGCATTTCTCTCTCTCTGAGTGAACAGTCCCTCAGACTACAAAGGAGTCACTGGGAATATCATTGCAAATAGACGCACTTTGCTTTCCTTTCTCTAACCCTTTGTAAATTAGGATCCAAATCGCATAATGAGAGTTAAATTTACAGTGTAGCATAAGATAAACAAATGAACTGAGCATGATTTAATCAAACAACATACCATTTTACATGCTGAAAGCAGTTCAGCACAGTTATCACTTCTGGAATTTCAATTTCTATCACTGTGTAAGATTAAATCAATATTAACAGCACTAGTATAATACAAATAATAATAACTTTAAACTCATATTTTCCTTCCAGAATTCAAACTCATTGTAATTTGATCTCAAGATCTGGATTGCAGAGGTTCCTCCCGCAATCTGTTACTCATACTATGTGAGGGACACATTCACTTCACCTCGTACCCCTTTCTTGGTAATGTCAACAAAAAGAAAATGAGCATTTTGGAATGCAGGTGTATCTCAAAGACACTTTGAAGATCAAGACAAAGAATCTGAGGACTTTATTCCTCTGATGGGTCAAATACTTATTAATATTAATAAGTGTGCAATTTCATTGATGGGATTCAACTTTTTTCATTTAGCAAGTCTTCCGTTATGAAACTATCACAGGGCAATTTATAAGCATTTGTTCAACTCTTCCTTCATGAATCACAAATCATCTCCATAAGAACTCTAGCAGACTGGTTTTTACAGAAAAACAGGGTTTAAATATCACTTGGAATATCACTAAGAATGGTGAGAATTAGTTGTGAAGAAAATAAAGGATAGTTAGCACAAATAAACGGAGAAATGTTAAAACAATAACCAATTACTTTCTAATTTCAAAGATGTCATATTGCGTTCTTTATTCTGATTGTGGAAAATTAGCCATTGACTATCAGGAACAATTGATTTTCCTTCACAGATGTTTTCTAATTACATCTGAGCACTGAAAATTCTAGTGCTGCCACTCAGCTGTGCAAGGAATGTCTTCAGTTGGTTTTCTTATTACAGTAAGTGTCCTGTTGTCCTGCTCAAGACCAAAGGTCTGTGGTGCTTTCCTAGTAAACCCTGATGTTTTTTTTTTATGTATGTTGGAAGAGTCAGACATTTTACATTACAACAGACTGGAATGACATGTAGAAACTGTCAGCACACATGCAGCTGTAGGAATTTTTCTTTCCTGCTCTGTTTGGCTTAGTAAATTGTAGCTGGGGTATATTCATTAAGTTCTCAGAGCTACAACTTTCTCTGTATACACATATGTTTAAGTATACATGTACATACATATAGACATACATGTGTGTATGTATACATATATTTAGACATACACACATGTTAATATATATATATGTACACTGCAAAATTAAGGGATCACAAATAACATTAACAATGACTGACAGAATCTGACTGCTCAGTGTACTGAAAATATTTTCAAGAAAACGTACAAAAATTTGACAGGCAGATTTCCAGATCTAAAGTTCAGAAAGGAACTTCAAAGCAATTGTGGACTTCTTCAGATCTTATATGCAGTTGCAAGACACAGGTAGCTGGAAAGGTTGTTTGGTTCATTTGGTTTGCATTTTTATTACCTAGCTTCCTTTAATTCTGGGGATTCGACAACTATTTTGTGCTCAGACATCTTTCACCCTTTCACTCAAGTACAGTGTAATCCTACACCTCTGCAGTCTCATACGTACTATGCCTTACGTTCTATATACAATTCTCTGCAATCGAAAAGCAAGATCGTTTTTTTTCATCTATTGTCATTTCCCTTTGGAAATCTTCTTCCAACAGATTTCCAGAAGTTCAGGCTCTATTCAGATTTTCTACAGTTCAGCAAAGCGTCAGGGTGAAGGCTAAGGCACACAGTTATAAAGCCCAGGGTGAAGATAGAGTGGGGCTTGAACAGAGTCGCCGAAGAAAAGTGTAGGGATTCTTAGCAGCTGACTATTCATTTAACCTGGAAAAAAAAAGAAAAAAAAAGGGGGGGGGGGGGGGGGCATATTTTATGCCAGCTAGTGAGAAATTCTATTGTTCATGACCACAAAGGTAAATGCTATTTTTTATAAGGTATTGGATACAAATACTGTTCTTTTTATTATTTGTTGACACATAACAGAGAAGAGGCTAAGCAGAGCTGTACTTATTTTCCTCCACTTATTGTAAGGAATAAAACTGTTATCAGAAATGTTATATTGTGCTAGTTGCTGGATTTTTTTTTTCCATAGCAGGTGATTAATATTGTTAGTAATATTACAGAAGCTTCCTCTTTCTCTTTGTTCTATGTGAGCTTACGACTGAATTTGTGGTGGTATATTCAACCTCCAATGAGATATTGGATTTAATGGGCTTTTATTAAAAAATTAACCATGACTATATGTATTGTTTGACTATTTTTCCTTTTTCTTCTAGGTATAAGCATATCTCTGAACGCAGATGCTAATGCATCATGTGAACTAATCCTCTGTTCTTGTCCTCTTTTCTGTGGTATATAGTATATGCTCCTGTGACAGCATTTGTAATTTCCTATAGGCTTCTTCCATCTATTCAGTACATCTAGACATGCCATTGTAAGAAACAGATAAATGTTGATCTTTTGTGTGGTTCAGAACAAAGTACACAAAAAGCACAAATTCAAGGGAAACATTTGTTGGTCTTAAACCTCCCTCATTGGATTTGGCTGGAGAAAATGGTCTATAGCTCCACAAAAAAAAAAAAAAAAAAAAAAAAAAAAAAAAATTTCCTCAAAAAAACTCTTAGCATTTTGGTTTCTACCCCCATTCTCTATGTTCTGTGGAATTTTTTCTTTCTCTTTCTCTCGCTCTTTCTGAAGCCACAAGTAGACCAGAAGGTGTCAAAGATAAAAAAGCTCTTGTTTTCTTGACACAATGTGTTGTGTTGAAGAGAGGGGTCTGGAAGCTGTAATGCCACTCCTATTCCCCTGTACCCACCATCTACCTTGAATGTGACTGCACCGATTTTTAAAATTGAAGAAATTTTTTCATTGTGAATGGAGCATGTTTGAACAGAATGGCAAATTTCAGTGAATGCTGTTGCAAAACACCCAAAGATCACACACACACACACACAAAAAAAAAAAAAAAACAAAAAAAAAACAGTTTGAACTAAGAATTCCAGATTATGCTTCAGTAGGAAAATTGAACAAGAACTTTGAAATCAGTTTGTAAATTGGCACCTGGTTTGAAGTAAAGCCTTAAACAAAATAAGTTCAGGAAATAGATTGACTGTAACGAGTTTCACTGTCTAATGAGTAGAGAAAAGGCAAACCTAGTCAACCAAAGTGACAATTTGTTATTGTCCACAATTTTATATAGAGGAATATGGAGATGCAAACCTTGTTCTGTCACAAATTTCTTTACTGCAATCATTTTCACTTCATGCTCATTCAGTACTCTGCAATGAGTCACTTACCTTTACATAATTTAAATATTTCAAGCATCTTACCATGATTATTTTTAAAGCAAATGCTGGAATAGAATCTAATGTCTCCCAGCACTGTGTATTCCTATCAGGCTTTTATAATCAGGATGATCGCTTAATTAGCATGTTTGTTTCCACTAGGGTATACCAATTAAGAGATATAACCACATTGCTGTACATTTCTATTAATGCCTTTCTACATTTAAAATAAGATCACACATTTCAGCAGGTGTAGTTTTTAACACTAACAGAAGATTTTCCAAAGGTATTGAGCTATTTTGCCATCTGTTTCTTATAGTGGTATTCTTAAATTACTAGAAACTAGACATTAGGTGTCTTTTTTTTTCTTTTTCTTTTTCTTTTTTTTTTCTTTTTTTTTCTCCTCAAAGCTGCCATAATATTACCTTTATTTCATAGTTTTCACAAATGCATTCAAGCAAAAATACAGCTGACATGAGTAATGATATCTCATAAATGCTAGTTCCACAGATGTGTCATCCCAAGTCATCTTGCTTTTGTATGTGTACTGTGCTTAGTTATGTTATCAACAGTTCTCTCAAGAACTACATTGGCTGCATTTGTTTTATTCCTCCTTTACTTTGGACATAAATCTCAGATCTTCTTCTGTGTCTTCTATTTTTTAATGTTAGGAAACATTTTTACTTTTTCTCATTGTGACCTCACAAAAATACATCAAGTAATGTAAACTTTACATTTATTTCCAAATAATTTTTAATTTGGAGCAGAGACATTCAATATTCTTATGCTTTCATTGTTGCTATTAAAGCTTATTTTGTTTTACTTATGTATCTCAATTTAAAAGCTATTTTTCACTGCATTTAGTCTTGGTTCTTTTCTGGAAGAACAACAGAGTCAAAGAAAGGAGGTTTTTCACACATTCGCTGAAGCATTCTAAGCAATGACTTCAGAAAAGTGTTCATTATTGATGTCCAATTATGTAAAGTTTACATGCATAGAAGTAACTGGACTATATGTGAAATGTTTCTAAATACGTGTCTACATTTTTCCTGTGTAGATCTGTAAAGAATCTTGTTGCTTTTCCACTAGACTTCTACTAATTCACCTGTGATACACTGATTCAATTAATTTAGAATTATTATTATGGAAAGCACTACTAAAAACTGAAAATTACAAGTCTCATGTACAATTTCTGCAATATCTAGATGTCTCTTTTGTCTCCCAAGTTAGGTCTCAACTTTAAACACTTGCAGGATTTGTATTTTATATTATTCTTATTTTTTCACAATTGGAGTGTTCTCAAATAAGGCTTTTCAAATCATTCTCTTCAACAATGACAGTTAGCCTTGTCTGTCCACTCTTTAATTTTAATAAAGAATATGAAGTTGATTCAAAGGTAGTGGTAATTATCACAAATTCATATGACTCTATGAGTTGATGTTTGAAGAAAAAAAAAATGTGCAAAATAACTGAAGTTTTCCATAGCTGCAATGCTTAGAAAAGTAAATTGTATTATATCTTTATTTGTGCATAATACAGAATAGTGCATTTTAAATATCATTCTCTGTGTGTGTGTTAACACACACACACGAATTCATGTAGATTGGTTTCTCTTTTGCACAGTAACTTTAGAACGAAAGAAATTTATAAAAATGGGATTGTACCCTAACATTCTTTTTCCCAATCGCCTTTAATGTGCTTCACGTTTTACAAAGTACATATATGTAAAACTCCACTTTCACTTCCTATTTTGCTAAACTCTAAGCATTCATTTTGGGTGAGGGTTGAAGTTTTCCATGAAAACTCTATTACGATTTTTTAGTGAAAAAAGACAGGTCCGTGTTTTCTCAGAACTATGTGGAGTAAATAAAATAAACCAAATTGTTAGTGCAAGAATTTCACTAAAAATCATAGTATAGTGTAGAGGAAATGAACAAATAGAACAAATAGCTTGCCTTTTTTTGGTGGGAATATTTACACCAGGGCATACCTTCTGACTATCAGACATCCAACCTTTTTCTAAGCAGGGAGGGATTTTCCTCTTGTGTATCCACTTGTGAGTGCTCATGAGGGTATTAACAGAAATAGATGATTTTATTCTGTGAGGTTTCCTTTATTATCAGAAGCTCAGTATCAGAACTGCAATAAGACTTCACGTACAGATGTATCTCAGTCAACCTTCTGTCTATCTCCCAGTCAATGACTATAAGTATAAAATACTTAAGAAATCATTGAAGGAATTTGTATGTTATAAAAATATTTCACCTTTTACATTTAATCAAAACAGGCTGTGGATTTCCTAATAATAATGATTTGGATTGAGTTTCATTTCCAAATTAATACTCCAAAACATAGGTGGTTTTTTTTGTTTGGTTGGGTTTTTTTGGTAAGTACCCCCACATGCAGTGAGTGATTGATCTTCAATTAATAGAGTTTATGGCAATCTAGGGCTCAGCTCAGTTGCTTAAACATAGAATCATAGAATCATAGAATATCCTGAGTTGGAAGGGACCCTTAAGGATCATCAAGTCCAACTCTTGACACCGCACAGGTCTGCCCAAAAGTTTAAACCATGTGACTAAGTGCACAGTCCAATCTCTTCTTAAATTCAGAAAGGCTTGGTGCAGTGACCACTTCCCTGGGGAGCCTGTTCCAGTGTGCAACCACCCTCTCTGTGAAGAACCCCCTCCTGATGTCAAGCCTAAATTTCCCCTGCCTCAGCTTAACCCCATTCCCGCGGGTCCTGTCACTGGTGTTAATGGAGAAAAGGTCTCCTGCCTCTCGACACCCCCTTACGAGGAAGTTGTAGACTGTGATGAGGTCTCCCCTCAGCCTCCTCTTCTCCAGGCTGAACAGGCCCAGTGACCTCAGCCGTTCCTCGTACGTCTTCCCCTCCAGGCCTTTCACCATCTTTGTAGCCCTCCTCTGGACACTCTCCAATAGTTTCATGTCCTTTTTATACTGTGGTGCCCAGAACTGCACACAGTACGGGAGGTGAGGCCGCACCAGCGCAGAATAGAGCGGGACAATCACCTCCCTTGACCTACTAGCGATGCCGTGCTTGATGCATCCCAGGATGTGGTTGGCCCTCCTGGCCGCCAGGGCACACTGCTGGCTCATATTCAACTTGCTGTCTACCACGACCCCCAGATCCCTCTCTTCTAGGCTGCTCTCCAGTGTCTCATCGCCCAGTCTGTACGTGCAGCCAGGGTTTCCCCGTCCCAGGTGCAGGACCTGGCACTTGCTCTTATTGAACTTCATGCGGTTGGTGTTCGCCCAGCTCTCCAACCTATCCAGATCCCTCTGCAAGGCCTTTCCACCCTCATTCGAGTCCACAACTCCTCCAAGTTTGATGTCATCAGCAAACTTGCTCAAAATACCTTCTATTCCTACATCCAGATCGTTTATAAAAATATTGAAAAGTACCGGCCCTAAAATGGAGCCTTGAGGGACCCCACTGGTGACCGCCCGCCAGCCTGACGCAGCCCCATTTACCATAACCCTTTGGGCCCTGCCCGTTAGCCAATTGCTCACCCATCGTATGATGTTTTTATTTAGCTGTACGGTGGACATTTTGTCCAGTAGGATCCTATGGGAAACCATGTCAAAAGCCTTGCTGAAGTCCAAAAAAATCACATCAGCTGGTTTCCCTTGGTCCATCATATGGGTGATCTTATCATAAAAGGAAATCAGGTTAGTTAGGCAGGACCTACCCTTCACAAACCCATGCTGGCTGGGACCAATGACTGCTTTGTCCCCCAGGTGCGCCTCAGTAAGTTCGAGAACCATCTTCTCCATGATTTTACCAGGCATTGACGTGAGACTGACAGGCCTGTAATTGCTAGGGTCTTCTTTCTGACCCTTCTTGTAAATCGGCACAACATTTGCCAGCTTCCAGTCTACCGGGACCTCTCCAAATTCCCAGGATCGTTGAAAAATAATTGAGAGAGGTTCCGCGATGACGTCCGCCAGCTCTTTCAGCACCCGGGGATGAATCCCATCCGGACCCATGGACTTGTAGGGATCCAGGTGGAGTAGCAAATCCCGCACACGTTCAGGGTCGGTTGGGAGTTTGTCATCCCCACCGTCCCGGTCCTCCGGCTCAGGGCACCCTGGGTCCCGAAGCCCATCATCGGCATTGAAGACAGAGGCAAAGAAGGCGTTAAGCGTCTCTGCTTTGCCTATGTCATTGTCTGTGAGGAGACCTTCCCTATCAAGGAGCGGCCCTATGTATTCTTTAGTTCTCCTTTTTCCATTCACATATCTGAAAAAGCCCTTTTTATTTTCTCTCACAGACACAGCCAGCTTCAACTCTAGGTGTGCTTTGGCCACACAAATTTTCTCCCTACAAACACGAACAGCATCCCTGTATTCTTTCCATGACACCTGGCCCTCCTTCCAGTAGCGAAACACTCTCTGTTTCCGCCTAATCTCCATTAGAATGTTCCTGGTCAGCCACGCCGGCCTCCTGCCCCGCCTGTCTGACTTGCGATATTTAGGAATTGCCTGATCTTGTGCTTCTAGGAGGCATCGCTTAAAGAATGACCAGCACTGGTGGACATCGAGGCCTTCAAGAGCAGTTTCCCAGGGGACCTTGCTGACTAATTCCCTGAGCAGCCTGAAGTCCGCTTTCCCCATATCTAGGGATGAGGTTTTGGTGGCACTTTTCCTTCTGTCACCGTAAATTTTGAACTCAACCACTTCATGGTCGCTATGACCAAGGCGGCCACCAATCACCACATCTCCCACCAGACCCTCCCTGTTTTCTAGCAACAGGTCTAGGAGGGCACCTTTCCTAGTTGGCTCCGTTAGCACCTGCACCAAGAAGTTATCATCTAGGTGCTTCATGAACCTCCTGGACTTGCTCGTGTCAGCCGTGTGGCACTCCCAGTTAACGTCTGGCAAGTTGAAGTCCCCCATAAGGACAAGGGGAGTTAATCTCGAGGCCTCTCTTAGTTCTGTAAAGAATAATTTATCGGCGCTATCGTCCTGGCCAGGCGGTCTGTAATAGACACCCACAACGACATCCCCTTTATTCGTTCGTCCCTTGATCCTTACCCAGAGGCTCTCAACTTTGCCATCGCCGACCTGAAGTTCCACACAGTCCAGCCCCTGCTTCACATACATAGCCACTCCACCACCTCGCCTACCCTGCCTGTCCCTCCTGAAGAGCCTGTAACCATCTATCGCAACACCCCAGTCACAGGACTCATCCCACCAGGTTTCGCTTATGCCGATGATGTCGTAGTTGCGGGACTGGGCCAGGACTTCTAGCTCATCCATTTTATTCCTCATACTGCGTGCGTTCGTGTAGAAGCACTTCAGGTGTGTCTCCTTACACTCAGCACCTTGTGGATCTGCCCGAAGGACCTCACTGGCACCCAGCCCCTCTGATTCTAGCGTACCTTCCCTTAGGTCTTCACCGGCGTGCCTGGTTTTAGCCCCTTCCCCCTTCGACTCTAGTTTAAAGCCCTATCTATCAGCCCTGCCAACTCCTGACCAAAGATCCTTACCCCTCTCCGAGAGAGGCACATCCCATCCGGTGCCATCAGGCCCTGTGTAGCATAGACCTTCCCGTGATCAAAGAACCCAAAGTTCTGCCGGTCACATCAGTCTCGAAGCCACGAGTTTATGTGAACAGCACGCCTTTCAGCTTCGATCCCCCCTATCGGAAGGACAGAGGCAAACACAACCTGCGCCCCTGATCCTCTAAGTAGTCGCCCCAAATCCCTAAAGTCTCTTTTGATCGCCTTCAGACTTCTCGTTGCTACTTCATCGCTACCAGCCTGAAAGACCAGTAGCGGGTAGTAGTCAGTGGGCCGTACCAGGCGCTTGACTTTCTTGGCGAAGTCTCTCACCCGAGCCCCAGGGAGGCAACAGACTTCTCTGCGGGTTGGGTCCGGTCGGCATATCGGTCCCTCTGTCCCTTTCAGAAGGGAGCCCCCCATAACAATAGCCCTTCTTTCTTTTTTAAAGGATGATGTGGCAATGCGATGTGTAGGTCGCCTTGTCTTAGGCACCCCCTCCAACTGGGACGGGTTTTTATCTACTTTGTCATTCAGATTGTCTTGTTCTAGTCCTTCATATTGATTATTTAAGGGTAGATGAGAAGGTGAGGTGGGCAGAGAGAGGGCTCGCCTACCACCCCGAATAGGCACCTGCCTCCATTCCCCCCCTTGATCTAGGTCTCCTCCCGCTGCCTGGCAGGAGGAGGGAACCTCCGTCTTCTGCATAACAGGAGACGCCTGTGCTGTGGCAGGCTCGTGAGCCTGCCTCAGAGAGGGTAGAGTGTACCTCCACCAGTCAATTTCCATCTCCGATTCCCTGATGCTCCTGAGCCTGTTCACCTCCTCCCGGAGCACCGCCACCTGGCTGAGCAGTTCTTCAACCTGGGCACACCTCCCACAGGCATACCCACCACTGCTGTCGGAGACCTACAGAAGGCTGGGGCACACTCTGCAGCCCAAGACCTGGACGGCTGCGTGTTTCCCGGAGCCCTCCGTCTGAGTAGCCACCCTGGTGACCGTGGCTGGAGATGCCGCACGAGATGCGGAGGCCACGGTTTTCTGCCTGGTTGATACCATGGTCAGGTTCTATGCAAGCAGGTTACAAGCACCGAAGGGAGAGGCAGCTGCAACAGAGCGACGATGGGTCCCCGCCCTTCCTGCCCGCGCTAACTGCCTCGTTAACTGCCGCGTCACTCCCCCCGCGTCACTCCCTGTTTGCCGGCCCTGGTCGCCGCGCTCCTGGTCGCTCGCGCTCCCTAAGGGCTGCCTTTGAACGGCCGGGGGGAGGAGCTGTCGCTGACGCTGCTGGCTCCGCCTACGCCTCGTCAGCCTCCCTCACGAGGGCTGCCGGTGCCTGGCGGCTCCCTCACGTAGGCTCGATGCCCGAAAAATAGCCCTGCCTGTCCCGATCCCGTGCTCCGCTGCAGCACACGTCTGCCCCAGAGCCGGTCGCCTCGGCAAGTCAGCTAGTCAGCTAATGCCAATAGAGACACTACAGGATATCCCAGCAAGCATCTAACGCCTATATCATGACGAGCCATGAAACTCTTTCAAATACTGTGTCTTCTCTGTCATCCCCATATCAAATACTGTTAGGTCATTTCATAGAATCATAGAATATCCCGAGTTGGAAGGGACCCATAAGGATCATCAAGTCCAACTCCTGGCACCGCACAGGTCTGCCCAAAAGTTTAGACCATGTGACTAAGTGCACAGTCCAATCTCTTCTTAAATTCAGAAAGGCTGGGTGCAGTGACTACTTCACTGGGGAGCCTGTTCCAGTGTGCACCCACCCTTTCAGTGAAGAACCTCTTCCTGATGTCCAGCCTAAACTTCCCCTGCCTCAGCTTAACACTGTTCCCACGGATCCTGTCACTGGTGATAACGGAGAATAGGTCACCTGCCCCTCCACTCCCCCTTGCGAGGAAGTTGTAGACTGCGATGAGGTCCCCCCTCAGCCTCCTCTTCTCCAGGCTGAACAGGCCAAGTGACCTCAGCCGCTTCTCATATGTCTTCCCCTCTAGGCCCTTCACCATCTTCGTCGCCCTCCTCTGGACACTCTCCAACAGTTTAATGTCCTTTTTGTTCTGTGGTGCCCAGAACTGCACACAGTACGGGAGGTGAGGCCGCACCAGCGCAGAGTAGAGCGGGACAATCACTTCCCTTGACCGACTAGCAATGCCGTGCTTGATGCATCCCAGGATGTGGCTGGCCCTCCTGGCTGCCAGGGCACACTGCTGGCTCATATTCAGCTTGCTGTCAACCACAATCCCCAGATCCCTCTCTGTGGGGCTGCTCTCCAGCATCTCATCGCCCAGTCTGTACGTATAGCCAGGGTTGCCCCGTCCCAGGTGCAGGACCTGGCACTTGCTTTTGTTAAACTTCATGCGGTTGGTGTTCGCCCAGTTCTCCAATCTGTCCAGATCTCTCTGCAAGGCCTTTCCAACCTCATCCGAGTCCACAACTCCTCCAAGTTTGGTGTCATCGGCAAATTTGCTCAAAACACCTTCTAAGCCTACATCCAAATGATTTATAAAAACATTGAAGAGGACTGGCCCTAAAATGGAGCCTTGAGGGACTCCGCTAGTGACCATCCGCCAGCCAGATGTGGCCTCATTTACCACAACCCTTTGAGCCCTGCCCATCAGCCAATTGCTCACCCATTGTATGATGATTTTGTTTAGCTGTATGCTGGACATTTTGTCCAATAGGATCCTATGGGAAACCGTGTCAAAAGCTTTGCTGAAGTCCAAAAAGATTACATCGTCTGGTTTCATCTGGCAGTTGAATGTTGCCTCTGGTCTTTATGTGTGTCAGAGCATGAAGAGTGATTCAGTTCATCCAAAAGCAGACAGCAAATGTCAGCCAGATTAAGCTCATGTTTACCCACATTCTTGGATTCTACTTCTCCAGGATACATTGTAAAACAAATAATTACATTTTAATGAACAGACATAGAGACATGGAATTCTTCAGACATAGAGGCATGGAGTTCTTCAGTCAGTTGTTGCTCATCATTTCAAACACAGACCAAAAAATGCAGGATAAGAGACACTAAACAGAGAAGAGGCAGCTTACATTTTCTAGAGAGAGTGGATTCAACAGTAAGGGAAAAAAAAATTATAGGTTTTTAGGTTTATAAAAGATCATTTACTTTTGCCTAGTAAAAATCTGGGAGTGATTTTTCAGATGTAATTCATAATGAAAATGAGACAGTAAGCTGGTTTTGTTGTTGATTTTGTGTGTGTGTTTGTGCGTGTGCGCGTGTGCCATTAAAATTCTGATGGTTTCAAGGTGCAACTGATTCTGCAACTCGCAGATGTGTGCTCTGCAACTTAACTTTCTCACATCTGATTCCCCTCATCACACTTTTTGAGATGAATGAACTAATTCAGCAGAAATTACATATGGAACATGAGGTAGCTTTTCCAACTGAAGACTGAAACTGGAAGACATTGATAAGGAGGTTCAGTTTGGACATATGTTGTCAGAAAATTCTCCAGGCTTCTTTACCTAATACTGGTCTGACTTTGCTCTCATAAAAAGAATTGATCTCTTTCAGAACAGAATTTTCCCAAAACTGAAAAAGATTTCTGGACTTTAACTAGTAAACACCTGAATGAAGATTACTTGCCTGATTTTACAACAAATGCCATGCTAGGAAATATGTTGGTATTGTTTTGAATAGTTTCTTCTTGTGACTATTGTTCTACATGAAGTCACAGTCAACATTTCAGCATGGATTTGTGACCTGAGATTATCCCATATTCATTGGATATGAGGATGACCTATCTCTGTAATTGCCACTTTTAAGAATAGAAAAAGGCTGTCACAGCGTGCCTAAAACCCTGATCATATATTATAAGCAGTGCAATAATAATAATAATCAGCAGCAGCAGCATCATGGGGTTACATAGATTTGTTGATCAAAAAGAGCAACAATGCTGAAATAATCTCCCACGTCTAAACCAAGGTTTTGAAATTGTCTGTTTTATTATGAAGAATATCCAGGAGTTATATTATGTCACATTGTACTACCTTTGCTTTTGGGTACCTTGGTTTATGGGTTAGAGTTAGGTTGAAGTTAGGATTGAAAGAAAACCAGGAGACACGGCAGAATGCGGCTGGAAATGGGACTACCAAAATGAAGTGTAGGATGTATTGTAATTTCTGCAATGCACTGTTTGTCTGGAGACCTTGCCCAATGCTCAATCTATCTTTAGGTTCAAGGTTTATATTAAGGATGAGGTTAGGTGTAGGGCTGGGAATATATCTGACAGAGAGACTAAGCCAGAGAAGATGCACTTAGAGTGGAGTTGGAAAAGGAGGATTTCTTCTAGTACCTTTAAAAAAAATCAGCAAGCTATAGAAATAGTTTTGTATTACCATTTTAACAAAATTATTAAATATATATATATTTACCCTCTTGCTATCCCAAAATGTCCATCAAGTATTCCTCTTTCTTTACTCTGTCCAGAATTCATATGCTGATGTTTTTCAATATGTTTAAAAATACTCATTGGTTTTAAAAGTTTGTCATTATTAAGTCAAACGTTTACATCTGATTTGCAGCAATTTACCTTAATAATTAGTTTTTTTTACTTTGTTAGGTTACTTTGTTTTCGGTTATTTTAATGCAGATGGAAATAAATATCCACCCAGACATAAATTTCAGCATTTCAAGCAAATGAGGAGGAAGAAAAGGAAGAAAAATAGATAGAACTGGCACAAGAAAGAGGTTATTTGTAATAAGGAGATTCCTATTTAGAATCCGTCTATAATAATTATTTCCACACCATCTATAAAGTATTCTGTCTTATTTCTCATTTGAATTTGTCTGATTTCAGCTTCTATGCACTGACTCTGGATATAACAAAATCAAATGTTTTCACCTACTAAACTACAGATCACGTTGATCCCTAATATTTGCTTACCATGAAAATGCAGCTACACTGTAATTAGTTCATATCTCCATCTTATTCTTACAAGCACTTAAGCTTCCTTTAGGAAACTTTAAAAAAACTTGTAATTCAAACAGTTTTTGTGGGACTTCCCTGAATTCTCTGCAAATGGTTAAATTTTGCATCATTATTTTAAAAAGGAGGAATATAAGAATTGTGAATGTCATTCCAGTACTGAATCTCTCTAAATCTTATAAGAATTCGAAATTCTTTGTCTTGCTTCTGCTTTTCCTATTAGTCTCTTTACCATGGTATCTCACTGTCAAGAGATTTTAAGTTGCTTGTGTACTGAGGTTCTTAAATCCGCCCTGGAATCTTGATTTTCATTATGCAGTCCTGACTGTATAATCCTGACTGTATAAATTTCCTGCATTCTTCCTATGAGACACTTTACTTCTTATTTTATTCCATTAAATCTGGTTGTAAGTGGGTCCATTTCACTTAGAAATTCTGTATCAACCCAACTCCCATGTCATCTTCATGTCATTTCTCCAATATGCACATCATCCATCAGCTTTATCAGTAATTTTTATTTTTGCTAAGACCATTGCTAAGAACACAAAGTTCTTTTGAATAAGTTAATCCCTAAGTTTTGAGTAAATTTCGAATAAATTAATCCCTATAGAACTCCACTGGAAACACATATTTGGTGCTTATTCCCAGTTGACACATAATCCCTTAAGATTCATTTCTTGGTTAGCTCTTAATCATTTTCTTATGTGATTTATTGATATTGTGTAATAATAATTGGAGTTCTGGACCACACTTTGTCATATGTCAGTCATGAGCTGTGTATATGACATCTGCCTATTTAACTTTTCAGCCAAATTTGTTATCTAATCAAACAATAGAATCAGGTTTATTTGAATAGATCTAATTTATGTAAAATCATTTTGTCTGACATTAATTGTGTTCCTATCTCTGAATTCCTTATCAGTGAATTTTATACCAGCATTTCCATTATTGCTTTGGACTGATAAAAAGCTTACCATCTACTGAATATGGCAGATTAACATTTCTTCAAGCAGCTGGAATTTTCGTGTTTGGATATTTATTAAAAGTGAACATCAGAGCAACAGACATTTCCTCAGCCAATTTTTAAGTGCTCTTGAATATCATCTTAATTGAATATATTTATTCATGGTAGATGATGCTTGAATTTTAGTAGTATGTAATGCTGTGATATGTTCTACCAGTTTTATGTACTAAAATGTAAAATATACTCTCACACTTTCTCTGAGAAATTAAATCACTTCCTCAAGGGAGATAAGTACATCAGGCCTGCTCAGAAGGAACCAGGACTCTTTTGCTACCACAAAGATGTGAATTTGACTTGGACTTGTGTAAGACATCAGTTTTAAGCTACTCTGGAGAAATCTCTGGAAACAGGGAGTCTCAGTTTTTCAACAGTATCTGGCTTCAGTCTTGGCATTTTGCTGAGTTTGGAACCATAATCTCACTCCCTTTTCCCACTATGTTCTTTGAGTATTGATGGAGCCTGACATCTTTCTCAGTTTATGCAGAACTAGTTTGTACTTCATTGTCCTCATTTCACTTCTTTCTCGCTTGGTATACTAAACAGAGGAATTTTTTTTCCTGTTTTTTCTTTTTTTTTTTTTTACTGAATAAATTTTAGTAGTAATTTTGTCATATCTAGCTTGCAATGAGTTTTGCTCTTAGGTTTCAATAGCTCTCTCAGCCACTAAATTATTCTAGTATCCTTTTGTTCCTTTAGCAGTTTTCAGGATTTCATCCTTTTTCACTATTATTATATTATCTGTTCTACTCCACATTTCTCATATTTATGAAAAAAACATTTATATAACATCATATATATATGTATATATCACATTTATAATATATATAAATATAAACAAAAATAAAAAGAAATAATATATATTATAAGTACTTTACCGTTTGGTTTCTGTCTCCTTTTTCAATCTATGTCACAGTGAGCTTTTACCAAATATTGTTCTTCATGATTATTGGACCATTACTTTTTTGACCATTTTTGACCAATTCTTTTTAAAATCTCTAGTTCCATTCATACTTCTCTCATTATATGTCATCTTATAATTGCTTACAATTAATGTCTATCATGGATTTCTTCTTTAAAAATGTACGGTACCTGTCAGAGGGTCTTGAATAGTGAAATGTGATCATATCAAAACACTAGTGCTACTAAAATGTTTTCTTTCCCCTGGGATCACAGAATCACAGAATCACAGAATTGTAGGGGTTGGAAGGGACCTCAAGAGATCATCAAGTCCAACTTCCCTGCCAAAGCTGGTTCCCTAGAGCAGGTTGCCTCGGTATGTGTCCAGACGGCCCTTGAATATCTCCAGAGAAGGAGACTCAACAGCCTCCCTGGGCAGCCTGTTCCAGTGCTCTGTCACCCTCATCATGAAGAAATTATTTCGCTTATTGGTGCGGAACTTCCTGTGATCCATTCTGTGGCCATTGCCCCTTGTCCTATCCCCACAAACCATTGAAAAGAGGTTGGCCAAATCCCTCTGTCTCCCACACTTAAGATATTTATAAACATTAATAAGATCCCCTCTCAGTCTTCTCAAGGCTGAACAGACTGAGGTCACAGCCTTTCCTCATAGGGTAGATGCTCCAGGCCCCATGCTCCAGGCCCCATATCATCTTTATGGCCCTCCGCTGGACTCTTTCCAGGAGATCCTTGTCTTTTTTGTACCGGGGAGCCCAGAACAGTACTCCAGGTGAGGCCTGATCAGGGCAGAGTAGAGGGGAATGATCACCTCCCTTGACCTGCTGGCCACTCTCCTTTTAATGCATGCAATTTTAATGTATCCCTGGGATACACTTCCCAAGATCCCCTAAAGGTGCTCTTTATAATGAGAAACCCCAGAGGACATATTATCAGTTATAATCAGGAAAAGATGTTTTCCAGCTTTTCTAAGTTTGTTTAATAATAATTAAAACAACAACAACAAAAAAAGTTGTTTTGGACTGAGACCCCTTAGGAACCCCTTAGGAGGTTATTTCAGCCTTATGACGTGACTCAGGACCTGATGAGCTATTTCCACTCTGTTTTCCATTGCATACTGCATCAAATGATAAAGATGTAAGTGCACGGGCTCAACAACTACAGGCTTTACATAAAATCTAAATGGCTGAATATTTTTACAAGTACTAATAAATTTGAGAGAAAAAAACGGAAAGTGGTAAAGAATGACACAGCTTAGAGTAGCTGAATTTATGAATAAAATTTTAGTTATGTACAAATAATTTTACCCTTTTTGCCAATATTTTGTTAATTAGGAAACAAGGGAAATGGAAAAAACAAAAACAAAAACAAAACAAAAGAAAAAAAAACATGGCCTGACCTCTAAGATATATTTAAGATGCTCGTCTGAGGTATACATTCTCAAGACTGAAAATAGGTTTAGTTTTAAGATATATTGTAGATGTGCTGTTGAGCAATTGTTTTGCATTTTGTTTAAACAATAAAGAAATATATTTTACAGAGGTTTGTGCAGATATATTTAGAATAGAATATATAACCTTGATGACTATTTTGGAAAAGGTAATCAATGTGTAACATTTAGATCATTTTCTGTGCAAAATTGATGAATCTGTCTGTAGATAACTCTCCAATTAAAGTCACAGAATAGTAATTGCATAAGCAATGTTCACTATGACCAGAAAATAAAGAGAGAGAGAGAGAGAGTAATGAAAGGAAGAATTAAGTCATTTTTGAAATTATTCACATGTATTAATTAAAGCAAGAAGGCATCTTTTTTGTCATTATAGCTGCTAAAATTCTTTTGGGGGACTTGGGTTAGGAAGAGTACCTTTACATGGTTTGGGGAAGTATAACCTCAAGGAAGAAAGCTAACAGGCCTATGTCCTGGGTTGTATCTATCATATGACATGGGAATTTTAGTAATATCAACTAGTGAGGATTATTTATTGAGTTAGATGTCTTACAAATTATGGAGAGCAGAACTTTCATAATACCTCACTACAATAATGATTGTTTGTAGAAAATAAAATGTTTAAAAAGTAAAAAATGGTTTAGACCTTCAAAAAATGCCTAAGGATTTGCAGACCAACTCCAAGAAAAATTTATGTCCCTAAGCAACATTGAAGAATATCAGGTATAGTAGGTAATACTATGTCTTGAGATTACACTGATTTTTTAGAAGAAAAGTGATTGGCATTCAAACAATCTAGATCTGCACAAATAGAATATGGGTTGCTTACACATGCTAACAGTTTTAGGATAGTTCACTTTAATGATTTATAGTACTAACTATATTAAGACTTTGCAGTATTCAAGATTTTGCTTTGGTAGCTCAAGTTTTAGCATTTGCATTAAAAAATTCATGCATTCAAGATACAAGTGAATGTGGTAACCTTATTAGATATAATCACTCAGCATAAATGTCAGCTACTTTGGTGAAATAGTTATATGCATGTGTTCTGGATTGTATCATATACATATAGCTCAAAACAGAGTCCAAAACTTAGGGTCTGGCAGGATAGATGAAAATAAACTGATGGTTTGGTATGGTACTTCTGTTCAGCAGCCTTTATATTCTGGGAATATTTTGATTTAGAAAAAAAAAATCTAAAGTACAAATAGAAGATGAATCAAAGATGGTAAATGCATCTTAAAATTGGGAATCCAAACGATAATTTCTGCCTTACCACAGAGCCCCTTAACAATATCTCCCTGTTAATATCATGTTAGCTTTATAGTCACTACCGTAAGTGAGTTGGCTGATCAAATCCTCACTTTCCTCTCCTACTCAGATTGGAGTTGTGTGGGAATAAAAATGTTGTTTTTTGCAGAGTTACATTGTTTAAAGGTAAGGAATGGGGTATTGAGATATGCTTGCAGTGATAAGAAAACTTAGCAGGTGACCTTGTAAAATGCAGACAACCAGACTCCTTAGAACAATTAGGTGAAAATCACGGTTTTAAGTCAGATAAGTGAAGAAACATTACCACTTCAAACAGTAAAAAAAGTCAAAAGAAACTTGAAATTTAACAGGCTGGCAACTGAAGGCCATGCATTGTCTGTGAAGCATCAGATAGATTGTGAACCTGGATTACCCACTCAGTGGGGAAACAGGGGAGGGTCCTGTCATCAAAAAGTATATAAACTGTGTCTTGGAACCAGTAGGTGCGCTGATGCTTGTGGGATGCCCGCCATTGCAAGCGCGAATAAATTACTACTTCACTGAGATCCTCGCCTGAGCCTAAGTTATTGACTACGGAGTGTTTCTCACTGTTGTGTCTAGCTCTCTGAACAGAAAGTAAAATAAGAACATAAGAACACCTACCTACTCTTTGTACATGTCTAACCACTGTAATCAATAGCTGTTGCAGATCTTTGTATATCTTCTCTTTAGTATGCAAAGGATCACAGCAACATCATATAGACAATATGTTTAATTATAACTATAGCAAGAAAAGATATTTAATACTGGAAAGTCCCTTGGATGGAGTTTCTGTTTCATTATGCAAACAGTGTCAGATGGAAGTTCGGAGAATACGGAGTGGTAAGAAGCACGTTTTCCATTTTGAAAATATGAAGAATGCATTCCTCGTGTTATTGTAACAAGAGAAGGGGTCCTTGTACTTTTGTCCATGTGTGTGAAAGTAACTTTATTCTTGCTTCTCATTCCAATACAATTTCCTTATTTTTTATTGACAACAAACATAACGGCCCTTGTAAAATTATAATTTCATTTTTTATCATTCTTTTTGCTGCATTCTAAAGTCCATGAAACTCCTCTAGAAAGTACAATATTTGCACTTTTTCTTTTTTTCTTTTTCTTTTTCTTTTTCTTTTTCTTTTTCTTTTTCTTTTTCTTTTTCTTTTTCTTTTTCTTTTTCTTTTTCTTTTTCTTTTTCTTTTTCTTTTTCTTTTTCTTTTTCTTTTTCTTTTCTTTTTCTTTTTCTTTTTCTTTTTCTTTTTCTTTTTCTTTTTCTTTCCATGCTTTTTGCCTCTAATTTAAACATTGTTCCACCACTGCAATATGCTAAAATTGCTCTGAGTAGACTTAATTGTAGGAACTCTTCTCCTGCTTCTTGTATAAATGGGAAGAAAAAAAAAAACTAGCAAAAGAAGGCATGGTTTATGATTTCTATAGTAGATCTGCCAAGGAGAAATTGATTTATCCCTGTCTCTGTGAGAATGTTCTAATGGTGTAGCAGATAAGTCACTAAGAACTTGATTTTGAAATGAATGTTGTTTTCGTGTTCACAAAGATTTTGTATATGAATCTCAGAAATATGCTTCTACATTTACTACTGAATTGCACATAAATTGTGCTTTGGATAAATAATTCTGTGATACAATGAATTATCTAACGCATAAGGCTATCTTCAGCTGGGCATCCAAAATGACTGTAATCTTTTGAAATAAGTATACATGGATCATATCTTCCTATCTGTAAAATGTGAATAATAACATTTCATGCCAAAAAAATACCAAGAAGGTAAATAAATTATTCCTCAGGCACATTATAATACTAGAACAATAAGTGTCATGTGAATGTTAATAAATCTGTATTCAAATTAAATTGAATTGAATTGAATTAAATGACGTTCTGTAAATAAAACATGGTGTCAAACCCTAAACAAAGAGAGTAGCGTGAAATACTGAACTGTTACTCTTTTGCTGAGCATAAGCCTTCCTGAGCAATAGACAAATCTGGGAGTCCATCAGAAATAGTATAGCTGTTTAATGAAAAGGCATTTCCAAAAAAACGATGTATATACTAAATTAAAGCTTATCAACATTAATTCTGGTATGTCCTAAATTTAAAGTTCTTGGCTTTTACCCTCAATGATCTTTGATATGTTTTGGATGCATTCTTTTAAAGGTAATCCTAAAAGATCCCTGTCAAGAGTGCAGTCCTATTGTACCAGACTACAAAAACAGTAAGAGACAATGACTGCCCTTAAGTAGTTTTCTGTATAAATAGGTGTAGTTTTTCTGAGAGTGTTTTATATGTTTTGGGTTTTTTGGAATAAGAACAATGAGCCTTTTTTCTCTTGATAACCCTTTCAAAGTGGTATGGAGATGAGGGCAGCCAAGTGTCTCCACTGAAACAGCTATCTAAAGGATTGGCTTACTATGGGGTTCTCAGCTAGAGGTCAGGGAGTTGCAGCAACCCTGCCCTTCTCATGTTGCTGAAAGGGAAATGAGTCTTCTCTAAACCCTAGATAGGCAGGGCAGGCTCCTGGAATTGGGAGAACAGGTTCTGGTATAGGAAAGATTATGATTTCCTGAGCTATAAACAATTGAAGCAAATTTTTTTCATTGTAGACTTCCGAACGCTGCTGGAGAAAATATTTTCTGTAGGAGTTGGAAATCTCCACCTACCCTTTACATATACCTCTTAGCCCAGTATTTTGTGCACACAAACTGAGCAGTTTTATTCTGGCTGACTGATTTTCAAATTGATATTGACTTTTCAATTCACATTCACCTCACTGAGTACCTTCCATTCATCCATTTATCGTATTTCTAGCACGCTCATCACTGTAGCCTGTCAAGGCCCTAAATAAATCGTCTGATATATAATCATATGTCAGATACCTATGCAAATTATTTTCTTTGCCAGTCCCCATAATCTAGTAACTTTCAAAACCACATGAACTGTAGTCTTCCTTTGTCTTCACACTTTGCTACACAATGTAATCATTCTTGTGGGAATAAAAATGTTGTTTTTGCAGAGTTACATTGTTTAAAGGTAAGGAATGGAGTATTGAGATATGCTTGCAGTGATAAGAAAACTTAGCAGGTGACCTTGTAAAATGCAGACAACCAGACTCCTTAGAACAATTAGGTGAAAATCACGGTTTTAAGTCAGATAAGTGAAGAAACATTACCACTTCAAACAGTAAAAAAAGTCAAAAGAAACTTGAAATTTAACAGGCTGGCAACTGAAGGCCATGCATTGTCTGTGAAGCATCAGATAGATTGTGAACCTGGATTACCCACTCAGTGGGGAAACAGGGGAGGGTCCTGTCATCAAAAAGTATATAAACTGTGTCTTGGAACCAGTAGGTGCGCTGATGCTTGTGGGATGCCCGCCATTGCAAGCGCGAATAAATTACTACTTCACTGAGATCCTCGCCTGAGCCTAAGTTATTGGCTACGGAGTGTTTCTCACATTCTGAAGTATGCACTTGTTTTTAACATCCAGTTTTCTTTTCTGAGAGTAAAAATCTCATTTCAGCTAAAAGAGAGCTACTGGGCATTAGAACACTCTGCATGAAATCCAAAGGAAGGAATATCTTACCTGTGAAAACATCATGTGTTTCAATACCTTTGTTCTATATAGTGCAGAACATCTTGAGAAAATTAATTTAATTTATTATTTAAGCTTAATATATGTGTTTGAAACACATTTATTCCCATCTTACAGTTCAGATTTATTACAATACAGATTTATTCTGTAAGAGTGAAATTAAACTGTCAATAAAAAGCTTACATTGCTAGTGCAATATTTGTGGTAAATTGTTATAAATTCAATTTCAAGAAGAAATGTTTAAGAATACATTTAAAAATACTTGATTTGAATTATGGGATATCTTTCAAATTACAGTTACCTAAAAAAAAGAAATTCAATATTTGCTCCTCTGGGAAGAATTTTTCTGAGCATATTTTTTCTGTTTATGAATTAAAAATAAATAATCAGAGTGATTATTTGTCACTCTTTAAAAGCTGCCTCTTAGCTGTTCATTTTACAAAAGTAAGGGTTAAATATTAGTTCAGACAGTTCTCTTACAAGACCATTCTTTTCCTTTGAAGAAAAAAAGACCAATTCACTTTGCACATCTTCAGTGGAACTGTTACAACAAATTGTTCCTGTTTGAAATTTCAGTTAATACATATATAAAGTCTTCTCCTGATCCAGCAGGCAGTTGTGAATATTTTCTACTACCATGGAATTTAAAAAACATTTGCGAACCCAGTGCATTTTTTTACAAACAGGGACAAAGACTCAGCATTGCGAAAGAAAATGCCTGGGTTTTAAGATATTAGTTGATGATTCATTCGTGCTCCATCTTCCTTACAAACTGAGCACATCTGAAAAATAAAATTAGCAGTAGCAGTGGTAGTCATACTAGCCATCATGTAATGTAATTATAATCACTCCTTAATAATCATTTAGCTCTGAGAAAAAAAAAAATCTTGTCAAAAGTAAGTTTAAATGTAAATTTGATGTCTCTGTACCAGCAATTACTATAGGAAGGTAGGAAGAAAAAAAAAAAAATGGAGAGAAAACACAAGTTTTCTTAATTTTTTCTTTCTTAGGTTCAGTTATATATATGAAGTAACAAGAAGTGACTAAAATATCTACAGAAGTCCTGAAACTGTTTCTTTTGTCAGAAAATGCAAGCCCAAAAGTCACATGAAATTTTAGCTGTTTCGAATCACTTTTGTAATGAAAAATAACTAAACTTTTTGCCATCAAATCAGAATTCTGTAACCCAATAATAGAGAACTTGAAAAATTGCTAAATTTTCCATGACAGATAGAAAAAATATATTTATTTTTTTTCCATGAAAGATAGTAATACCAAATACAATATGCATTTTTTGTTTAGATTAAAGGTAGAATCATTCTTATGTTTTACACATAAAATGTCATCTCTCCAGTAAATGCCTGGAGTATGCTTTGTGGATAGCTTCTGGAAGTCTTAGTTATTGTCTAATTACTAACTGCTATGGCAACAAAATACTCGCAACTCTTGCATTTCCTTTGCCTATCACCAATCTCTGAAAGTGTGGGAAAGCAGCTACCACTGTGGAAGTGGAGTACTGGGTGCGGGCAGAAAGTGACAGAAAGGGACCATTCCAGAAAGGACAGTGTCTGGTATCTGTCATTGGAATTGCTCCCACTGACCAGCACCAACAGGAATTAAAGGGATGGGAAACCCACCTGTAACCCAGCTCTTCTTTCTCTTTTATTTCTGTAGTGGAATCAACCCTGACTTGGATTTTCATCCTGGAGTGGCAAGTTTTCCTATATTTCTGACAAGTTTAACACAAAGTCTGAGATATGACCCTATGTTCCAGGTACTGAAGGGCTGAAAGTCTCAGACAATTTTTTCTAGAGCTCTTTCTCCTAGTCTTATCTTCCACATTCTCATTTCAAGGCATCTAATACTTCTTGTAAAAAGAGAATATAAATCTTCTGGTCTTGTATCCTAGCCTTCAACCTTTAATAGATCGAATTTATAATGACTACTTATGTCAAAATACACCAGTGGTGGATACAGTTTTCTTAAGGCACACATTATTCATATTTTCTGAAAATAAATAAATAAATAAATAAACAAATAAATAAATAAATAAAAGTTTCATTTGGATACATCAGTCTTACTGGACTTTAACCAGTGAGACTTCTCTGAGAATATACATAAGTTTCTTCAAGAACCGGAATCACATTTTCAGGAAATGACTCATAAATTCTTATTCTGATGACACAGAACATTTTAGGGGTAATATTTTGTTAGTTACAAGTTCAAGTATTTTTATTTCTGTCTTGGTACATTTTTTTTATATTTGACACTGTTCTTCCAGTGGAAGGACACAGTTTCAATGATTTTCTTGAAGATGCTTGGTATATGTATCTTCTGTTATATGGTATTCTTTAGAAAGTGAATTTATATTCAGTTTGCATTTCTGAAATGCATTATCTCAGATACCGACAAATGATTGATTAGATTTGACAGAGGAAAATGAAGGATACTTGACATAGAGTATCTATAAAGCACTGTCAATAATTTTCTGTGTAGCTGGGCAGGTAATTTATCTGGTCTCAACTATATTCATTTATGTCCTGTTTACAATTATAAATAAACTTCAGGTGGTTCTTTTCTTTTCTCCTTGTCTCACCTCTCCTCGCCTCATTAAGCTCTCACCTTTGCTGCCCTGCCAAGCCTTGCACTACTTTTTTTGAAATATACATTCAGTAACACTCAGAATTTAATAACCCCAAAATACTTGTTTCCTTATACAATGAGGAAAATAAAATATTTTTAACTCCTAAATATTCAACATTTAATGAAAAAAAAAAAACTAATATCTAGCTAAAAATGTTCACAATATCCATAAAAAATCATACTTCAAAGAACAAAACTTTATTGTACACATGAATGCTTACAGATGGGTTCAGCACAACGTCAGATACCTATATTGTGGCAGCACACAAATGTGAATCAGTTTTAAGGTATGACAACACTATTAATAAAAAACATTACCTTTATACCAATGATTAAATGGTACAGTGAGAGATTAGATGTAATTGCCCAATATTCCACCCATGGAAACAGACTGGTCATGACAATGCATTTGTCAAGAATTTTCATCCAGCATTAATAGGAAATAAGTATTTAGAATTTGAAATTTTAAGTATATTTTACTTCTCTCTGAAATTTCCAAGCTTATTGCAGCAACACCCCACACCTTGTTTTATTGGCAAGTTCTGTTGAACAGCAAAATTAAATCAACTGGTAACTGGGCATGACACAATGTTCTGGTAAGTTTCAAGCTGAGAAAATTTAAATTAGCTACATACTATTTTGCAGAAACAGAGAAAACTTAACCTTTCCTAAGGACACAACTCCTGTAATCCAAAAAGCTATCACTGAGTCTATCTCGGGTATGGATGGCTGCATCTCTAATGGGTTAGCAGCTTGGAAAAAAATCCTAAAGTTTAGATTTTTGCATACAAACATTTAAAACAGAGTCATTCCATGTTTTGCAGCAAAAACATAAGTGCTTTTTTTGTTTGTTTGTTGTTGGTTTTTTTTCCTGAGACAGAATCATGCCTGAGGTTTTTTTTTTTTTTCTCTTTTTTTTTTTTCCTTCGGTTGTGGTGGTGGTGATGGTTGCTTTTGATGTTGTTTCTTCTTTTTGCTTGGGCATGATACAAGAAGCTTTAGATGCAGAATTAACACAAAGCTAGTGGGAATTAACTGCTAAATCCAAGACATAACATTGAAAGTATCTAAGCATACCTTCTAGTATTTCCACATAGTGGATAACTTCCCTGAACCTGACAACCTGAGCAAAATTTAAATTTCTAAAATACAGAATTAGGAAAAGCTTTTGTTTGTTTGTTTTTGTCTGGAATAAAAAATAATTATTCCAGGCAGGATAACTGTTTGCCTGTTCTGTTTCGATGAGATCAAGTCTGAGCTTTCCTAGGTAAAGGGAGCTCGTGTATAATTGATGTTGATATCATTAAATGAAACACTCTTTGTCTCTTTTTTTTTTTTTCCTTCCTGACTTCAGAGTCACACTGACTGCAAACCATGAGAAAATCAAGCAATGAATTTCCCTAGACTGTTTAAATGGAATCATAGAATCATTAAGGTTGGAAGAGACCTTCAAGATCATCTGGTCCAACCATCACCCTACTATCAATTTCACCCCTCTAAACCATGTCCCTAAGTGCCAGATCCAACTTCTCCTTGAACATTCCCATGGACAGTGACGCCACCACTTCCCTGGGCGACCCATTCCAATGCCTGATTACCTGAGAAGAAACGTCTCCTAATTTCTAACCTGAACCTCCCCTGGCGTAACTTGAGGCCATTCCCTCTAGTCCTATCACTAGTTACCTGTGAGAAGAGGCTGACCCCTAGCTCCCCATACCTTCCTTTCAGGTAGTTGTAGAGAGAAATAAGGTCTGCCCTGAGCCTCCTCTTCTCCAGACTAAACAACCCCAGTTCCCTCAGCCACTCCTCAACTTGTGTTCCAGGCCTTTCACCAGCTTCATAGCCCTTCTATCAACATGCTCCAGGGCCTCGATGTCCTTCTTGTAGTGATGGGCCCAAAACTAAACACAGTAATCAGGGTGCAGCCTCACCAGAGCTGATTACAGGGGGATGATCACCTCCCTGGTCCTGCTGTCTGCACTATTCCTGATGCAAGCCAGGATGCCGCTGGCCTTCTTGGCCACCTGGGCACACTGCCAGCTCATGTTCAGGCGAGCATCAACCAGCACCGCCAGATCCTTTTCCTCTGCACAGCTTTCCAGCCACTCTGCCCCAAGCCTGTAGCGATGCATGGGGTTGTTGTGACCAAAGTGTAGAACCTAGCACTTAGCCATGCTGAACCTCATCCCATTGGCCTCTGCCCATTGACCCATCCTGTCCAGGTCCCTCTTAGTAGCATTAGCATATTTAATAGATGTTGTCACCAATTGGAAAAAACAATTTAACAAAACAAAAACTTTTCCACTAGAAATACAAAAATTCCTATACATCAGTGGGAAAAAAAAAAAAAAAAAAGAAAAAAAGTGTCTATTTTGCATGCACAGTAAAAGTAGCCAGTAATTCTACAGTAAGTATGATATGCTCTCACCATAACAAAATTACTGAAGAGTGTAGTTGACTTGAATTTCTGTGAAAATCAAATAAATGCCTACGTCTGGTTTGTTGGATAAATATTCCAAGACATCTGAGAAAAATGTATGCCTGATCGCTCTAAAGAAAGGTCAGTTTTAATTAATTTATGTGAATCAGAAGCTCTTAATTTTTTCAAAATACTCTCTTTAGTGTTAGTTTTTAAAGAAAAATTTTCAATTTTCAAAAAAAATATATATTTAGCTGAGAAACTGCTGTGTAATCATTGAGAATAACTGGCAACGAACAAAATATTTCAGAACTATTTATGGTTTGTCACAAATCATTTTTTTAAGCTTTCTATTACAATTTAATAAAAATATTCCAAAACCCTTCTTGTTTTCTGAATATGAAAAACAGTTTCTTGTTTTCCATCCTATATTCAAAGCAACAAATCAGTACTGAAAGGATTGTCAACAATGTTACACTACCTTCAGATCAGTGAAGCATTTTCAGTCATTACTAATGCTGAATACATAAACATATATTTTCAATTGCAAAGTAATTCAAGAATTATTTGATAAGAAACTGTGTTAAATCCAAAAGCATGGTAAGAAAGAAGCTGCTTGGACATATCACAGCATGAAATTAAATATGAGGAAGACTCCTCAGGTCTCCATGTTAAAAAAATTGTTAAATAGGAGACCATTAAGAAAACTTCATGCAGTGATGTCATTATTCCATCTTGGAAACTAAAAGAAACAAATTCAAACAGTCTAGTTTTTTATGCATGTCTACATACCTCATAGTGTACCAGCACTGTAAGTAAATGTTGAATCTTTTTGTACTGCAGAGAATTTCTGTTAATTACACATACTTCAGGTGTAAATTGAAGTTTTTTAGTGCTTCACTTATACAATAAAGTTCTGGCTGCATGTATTTTAATGCACTACTGAATCAGATGATGAAATCTTCAATGAAGAATGAAATTCTGGAGGTAAGAATAGAGATAATAGAGAAAAACAGTGAAGAAAAAAAAAAGGACAAAAAAAAAAAAAGAAAAAAAAAAGGATGTTCCTAGTCACATTAGTTATTAAAAACTTTGAAATATGTCAGTAAGAAGTCAGACTATTTTGTGATCATCAAATGTCAAGGAAGGAAAGGTAACACTCAAGACACCACAGCAGAATCGTTATATTCTCAGTAGCAATGACTAATACCTTTTATTGGACCAAATGGAACTTCTGGAAGAAAATGTTTTAAGCATGCAAGTTCTTCTTCATATTGCCTCTTCTTCTAGTTATACCAATAGATTTAACAAAATTATTACCTCCACTTAAAACTTTGTCTTGGCTCAGTATTTAGAGTACCATGGCTACAAAAGCACTATTATTACTGAATGATAACAACCAGATTTGTGAGCCAAGACTCCCCTTAATTCCAGTGGTAACACTTATAAATATAATATGAAGCACAAGATATTAAAAATACAACTATATCAGAAGTTCAGAAAATCAGTTTTATTTAAATGTAAATTAACAAACTCTCCTTCCTCCAATCTAACAGAATTGCATAGTCCACTGATTTTAATTAAGATGGGAAAACTCTTTTGATAAAATAGGAAATGACCCCAACATGTGCCCAAAACTTAAAATGAAACTACATTTGAAGTGCATAGAAGAGAAAAATGACTGTTAAAAGTTAACTTTTCCACATTCCCCTCCCCCCCTTTTCTTTTTTTTTTTTTTGGGGGGGGGAGGGGCATTTATGAACTGGAAAGCACAAAATTAATTTGTCAATGTACAAAAACATGGGGACATTTATTGTAGCTAAAGAATGTTTTCTGAATGAGAGTACATATCTACTTAAAATATTCTTGTGAATCGTGGACACAGAGACAACAGCCAGCATTCTACCTATGCGGGTAAGTCAGTAGCTGATGGCTCAGACAAGAATATGAGATTTTCTTTTTGCCTGGTATACACTGAACGTCAGAACATGCGTGCTTTTTATTAGAAGAATTAAACAGCATATTTTGAAGAAGTATGTAGAATAGCAAAATATTTCCTCAAGGGATCCACAAGTACAAAGAGCCCTGTATGTTAAAGACATGCATAGTTGTAAAACTTGTAATTCCAGGGGAAATTATTCCCTAAGTATCAAATGGAGAGATGTGAATCTTGCTTTCTTAACGTATCTATAAGTAGTGAAATTTTAGAAGCATGAATTATGAGGCATGAGTTAAAAAAAAAAAAAAAATTCTACTGAAAACACACACCTTCATACAAGTTGTATTTTAAATTGTCTATACTACCTAGTATTTGATTTAATAACCCATTTTCATAAGATCCAAATTAAGTATGAGACAACTACCTACTTTATCAACTGACTACAATATCAGACTTACAGACTGCACTAGTAGTAGCTACAGTATAATGCAACTATTGTCCTAAATAAGTCAATTAAAATATTAGTCACTGCATCAGACTATTACTATTTTTATGTATTCTGAATGGCGTAAAAGTATGCTGGGTTTCTGTTTTTCAGGAATGTTTTTCTGTATTGAACTTTGTTTTTTGAATATATCTCCAAAGGTGTTTTCAAGGGAAATATTTCTTCTGCAGAATAGGAATACAGCACAGTCTTCTCTAGTGTCTGTATTCTCTCCAGTGCTCAGTGGTGTGTATCCAAATCTCCGTTAACACTCATTCTGTACAGTCACTGATGTATTTGCAGCTCTCTACAGCAGCTGCTGACACATAACCAGTTATTTCACAATGAAACCTATAATAACTGTTTCTTTGCCAGTGAAACTTTGTCAAAACTGGCACCTAGATACTATGATTGCTGTTGTACAAATAACTGAAAGAGAAAACTAGCCTAAGCACTACCCTCATTCTTCTGTAGGAGTACAAACATATGAATGGCTAAAAATCCTGATAGTTTCTCACATTCCAATGTTTTGTTGTTTTTGTTTTAATCCTGAGAAGTGTTACACATACATTATTTTTACAGTTCAATCTGTCTTTGCTGGTCTAATCCCATGTAACTCTTCTCTAAAAAAACAATTTAAGTAGATTGTTAACTATACATATCTGTACATATATAGATATATATGTATATATGTATACAAATGATTTTTCTTTTTCTTTTTAATTACATGCTTTTTTCTTATTTTATTTTATTTTATTTTATTTTATTTTATTTTATTTTATTTTATTTTATCTTTTTTATTTTATTTTATTTTATTTTATTTTATTTTATTTTATTATTTATTTTATTTTATTTTATTTTATATTTTTTTATTTTGAGTGATGCAGAATGCCACCATGTAACTCCATAGTAATGAGAAGAAAGAAGACTGGGACTGTCACCTGCTTATCTCTTGCTACTCCTCTCCTTTTTTTGCCTACAAAAAAATCAAGTCCAACACTGTTCTCTCTTCTTGTGTCTCTTATGCCAAAATATCAATTTCTTGTAGAACTCTCTCCTAAACTTCTGCAATGGGTTGTCAATCCATATCTAGAAGTGGCTTTAACGCCATCAACAAAAACTAAGGTAACCACAAATTTTGGCTGAAAACTAATGCTAGATGTTAGACAAATAACTATATTATCTTGTTGAATTTGTTTTTGTGGTTTATTATGTTTTCTGATTTTGTCATGTCTGAAATAGTTGTGTAATTTGTGCACTTGCATCTCCTATCCTGTGGCTGTATACTTTGAATGGATGGATCTGCTGCAGAAAATAGGTCCAGATGGTGTATTTCAAGAAAATATGTATTTATTGTGCCTGGATTACCAAATAGATGCTCCACTTGATAATGTTAGTATGGCTCCAATACTTGCCCTTTGGTAAGAATGCAGCTAAAACATCTAAAACATCTTTATTAATGGAGAAACATCTAAAACTGAAAAGTATAAACTATGGTGGAAACTTTATATTGTAGGCACAACAAAACAGTTCTAAAAGGGCTTAAGAACTCTATTACCAGATAGTGGGAATGGGATAAATGATAATATTTAAGTGGCTTCCAAACTGTCTTCCAAATTCTGAACTATATGTACACAGAAATGTGGTCTGAAGATAGGCCACAAAATTTTATTGCCTTACAGTGTTTCCCAACTAAAAGTTCAGTGAATGGTCTGGTTCACAGGAAGTGCTGAAGACTGAAAAGTATCGGCTATATGAAACATTTGACAGCACTGCTATTTTCTCTGATTAATATTTCCTTTACCTTTGTGTTCTCCACCACTTACTCTAGTCCTGTAGTGATGGCCCAGTTCTAAACACCACCCAAAAGCCTACACATGATTCTCCCTCATGCCTGCACAGCTCTACAAGGCTATAGATATAGATATCAGTGACTTGTCATATCTATGCCTCTATTTCCAAATTTTTCTATTCCTTGTTCTTTTTTTTCTTTTTTTTTTCATTTTTCTTTTTTCTTTCTTTTTTCTTTTTTCTTTTTTCTTTTTTCTTTTTTCTTTTTTTTTCTTTTTTTTTTTTTTTCAATCCATTAAATATGACCTTTGCATATCTTACTGGCTTGGAGCTTTATTATGTAGTTAACGCATTACTTTTTCTTTTGGCAAAGTGTACAGAAGCAGCCTATGTTCTACCCAAAACAATGTTTTTTTTCCCCAGAGTTCAATAAAATTTCCCTGTGACTTGGACAATTTTAAACTGTGCCTCATTTGCTAATGCTACTGTGTATTTCAAGAAGCTATTTAACCACAATGCACAGGACATAAGACCCAAATCCTACCTTTATCCTCTCCTCACACACAGCATTTTCTTCTCAATAGTTATTTGAGAAGACCATTAGGATTTTGTGTTCCTACCATGGATAATCTTTCTTGTTCTAATATTGGTAATAAGCAATTACAAATAACAAGACTGATTACAACAGTGAATTTATCAATCTTACTGTATGGTAAACACCAGATTACACCTTCAGTATTTGAAGAACTGTGGAAAAATTCTTACAGCATGGCACCAGAGCAAATGTCAATACCTGTAAGAAGAAGCAGTAATATTCACAATGAAGTGTTGTTCAGACATCCCTGCCTGGCTGGGTTGTAGATTTTTTAAATTTGTGGTAAGAAAAGAGTGTCCACAAGCAGTTTGCATATAGTTTGTGTTGGCTTATTAGCTCACTTTTATGGACAATAAACTCTCATCCATAAAAATAAAACATGAGTCACACAAAGCTTTAGCTGCTTCTAAAATCAAGAACTACAGTTTCCTCATAGTAGGGCGGCAATCTTTTCTTCCAGAATCAGTAACCCAAGACCCTGATAAAATTCAGTTTTCCTGACTTACAAGACGGAAGGTCAAAAGCAAAACAGTCAACAGGTTCTCCTAGAAAAGAATAAAAATGAATTGTTTATCATTTCTGTTTTCCATGCAATTTATTAGATTAATGAAAATGTCCTTGATTTAGGTGCCCCTGAACAATATATGTGAGATACAGTGTATATGATGAGAGAGAGAAGGACTGGCTCACAGGGGAGCTGGGCAGAATGCAAGGTTCAAACTGCATTTGGTGTACCTTCATCTGCACAGCATCAGCAGCAAACTCCCAGGAGCTGGAATAAACTGACATCTATTTTTTATATTTTTTTACCTTGCTGTCTCCTATTATGCATAATAAGAAGTCCTTAAGCTCTTGGCTATCTATGAGAATAGTGGCTCATAGCTGTCTCACAGAGGCTGTGGCCCCCTGTTTTTGTCGACTTTTATTGACAGCTGTGCTGGGTCTGGCTGGGATGGAGGTAACTTTCCCTGAAGCAGCCCATATATATGGGCCCATATGCAGTGCTGTGCTCTGCACTCATAGCTAGAACAGCACTGGCTCACACCATTGTTTTGTCTATTGCTGAGCACAGCATCAAGACTCTCTCCAACCCCCTGCCCTGAGCCAGCAGACTGAGGTTCGTCAAGACACAGGGAGAGGATATCACCAGGGCAGCTGACCTAAACTGACCAAAGGGGTATTCCATACCATACGATTTCACACTCAGCAATAAAAGGTGAGAAAGGAGGGGCTCTCATTATGAAGACAAGACATGCTATGAGTGTTGAGGCCCTGCTTCCCAGGATGTGGCCAAACATTGCTCATTGATGGGAAGAAGAGATCTTCTTTATTTTTATTTTTTTTCCAGTTCCCTTTGTGCTTTTGCACAGACTTTGATTGTTTTGTTTTCTTCCCTCTTTCTTTCCCTTTAGTTAAATTATCCTTATCCCAACCCATGAGCCTTTTTTTTTTTTTTTTTTAAACATACTTTCTTCTCCCCCTCTTCTTCTGAGGAGGGGGAGTGAGAGAACAGTTGTGGTGGAGTTTAGCTGCCCAGCAGGGTAAAACCATCATGAACTGAGAATTTCATCTGTGACTAAGCAAATCTAAAAGTAGCTTTCCTTATATGAGGAGTTGCCAAGGATACTCATTTGTCTCTGAGCCACTGCAGAATATTTTCCCAACTATCTCACCTGGGAATGGCTTGGAGAGAGAGTCCTCATTTCCAGTATTATGATCATACCTACACCACCAAAGGAAAAATGCTGACTCTCTGGGTGGCTGGATGGTAACAGATGTCCAAAAAGCACAGTATAGTGCCTCATTTTATAGTGTCAGGTCTGTAACTAAAACAGTTTGTGCCAGAGAAATATATTAACTAGGTCAGGATGCTTTCCCTTTGCACAAAAAGAACTACATAAATATTTTTTTTTTCCAGTATGCACAAAGAATTTCCTAGTTTTAATGTCTGTGTGTGTCTACAATATACTGTTGTTACAGAAAACAGAATGGACAAGATATATCTACACTTCTGAAAACTGTCTTGATCTTTCAGTAGATTCCAATAGGCAGACTCTGAGCTACATGTAGTGGTGTATGAATCTAGCAAATATCTCCAAAATATTGTGTTGGTGATGTTTCTGGTTTCTGAATGAAAAAAAGCAGAAATTCAATATGGATGTATTGTCAAGTACTTATTAATAAGCATAACTATCTTTAGTATGATTGCTGCAAACACTGTTGTCAAAGGAATTGCCTGATTTTATCCATTAAAGAAACAAATCTCTTTTTAGTGCTATTTTTATATAGGTCTTACTGTGTCTGATTATATCAGCCTGTGTTGTATCAAAAATGCACACTGTGTATGCCAACAAAGCCCAAAGCAATATCATACAGGAAACATTTTCAGCCTAATAAGTGGGAAGCTGCAGCTGTTTCTTCTACCAACAGAACATTGTATTTGCTTTCCAACATGCAGTTTTTCACTATTGGTTAAGTGTGCTGTAGGCAGAAGTTACCTTAGCAGAATGCAGTAGGCCTTGAAAACAAGCATGTCACCTCTAATCCTTAATACAGCAAAGGAATAATTACATACCCCCATAGTATTCATTATTATTTTTATAGGTGTATTGGTGTATTGTTGTATCAATGGAGTTCAAACGTAAATTATATTACGGTCCAAATTAGATTCCCGCTACTTTCCTGATGCAGGAAGATGACATTTTTTGGAGCTGGAATTCTCACTTACTGGATAACATTGCAAATCCTACTCCAGAAGCAATTAGTAAACAGGATGGAAGAGACCCATAGTCCATTGAGCTTGAGCCTGAAACGATACGAATATTCCCATATATCTCTCCATGTATTCTCCCACTGTATCTCCCAAAGGTCTCCTTTTTTACTTCCCTTTTTATAATTCTATTAATCTCTGTACTCATTCCTTGTACCATTTCTCTCTCATTTCTAAATTTTAGTCCATCTCTCACCCAGTCTCTTAATGCTGCCTGTTCAGTCAACTTTACAATACCATATGGAAAACAGAAATGAAAAGGTCTTAACAATAAATCCTTTTCCCAAACCTGAATGGGCAATGGTGGTATTATAATTCATCTTTACATTTGAAATATTTAGTTATTGCTAAAGAAGAAAATGAATTTAAAACCTCATAACATTAGTTCCACCTAATGGTTATCGTCTCAATTTTACCTTCTGCTTACCACCTTTCTTATTCCTGTCCTATATTGGGACAATAAACACTTTGGAGAAGGATCTATTATCCTTTTTATGTAGTGTGAAGCCTAAAATATTTACGTTAACACGTCTCTAAAGATTCATGCCAAATATTTTGTCCTGCCACTAACCTTCCAGTCACCTTCCCAAACATATGGTCTCACACACAGGTCTCTGAGGTCAGAAACAGTATAAGATGTGGATATAGGGGTTTAACTTAATTGCAACCTTCAGCTAACAGGAAGCTGCCAAGGGTCTCTAACTTTTGTGCAAAATCTACTGTGAAAGAAAGGGCTAGTCCTGATCAGTAGCAAAGCAAACCATAAACTATGGCAGATATACACCCATAAGAACACATATGTGTATGTGACCAGCTGCTTTTGCCACCTTTTGTGATACAATGGTTATTTACTATTGTTTTAGATGACAGGCTCTTGGATGTGCTCTTTCCTTTGCAATTTCATCTGGGAAGGCAATTATCTTTGGTCTAGAATATTTTTATTTGGTATATAATTGCAAACTTTTGAAGCATTTTCTGCAAAGTATGGTTTCTTTGTCAGAAAAATTTCTTCCCCTTATAAAGGCAAAATATTAGCACATGAAAGATTGAAACTTGGGCCATTCAAATTAACTTAGGACTTTTATCCTAAATGGCAAGTAAAGACAATATAATTCCTTAATCCATTATAAACAAGTGTTCCCAGCAAACAAAGCTTTTTCTTCTCAGAAAATTGACACATTTCTGTGGTTTATAGTGTGACAATGTCCTTTCCTGATCTTCATGAAAAGCAATAATGTTTCAGTAAATACTTCTTAGTAGCTTTTAAAAATTCCTTTGTTTGAAAGGTCTCACAATGTCATTTAAAAAATAATGTAATCCTTGCAGCATGTCACAGTTGGAAAATTTTCTCATCATATGCAAATCTCTGATGGTAATTATGAATAAATTAAATCTATCACTGTATTTCCTTCTGAGAAAAAAAAATCCTATATGTGTACTTATGACTATATTTGAGCATGCTTTCTGAAATGTCTTTAAATTAATGCTTAATTATTTCTGAATTATGCAAGCCAGTAGTAAGAAAAGAAAGCAAATTTTAAAAGACCATAACAGTAGTGCTAAGTTTCATTAAAACACCTGCACTGGTTGTGGTGTAGTCAATAAAATCAATGACATCTACCTTTAAATAAAGTAAAAATGGATTCATGATGTACCTGATAAAGGTCATGTGCCAGGGGCATTCAATATCTTAAAACTACAGAAAAGAGGGAAAATTCAGTCTCACAGAAGAAAAATCAAAATCTGTTTCTTCTTTTACACACTGGCTTCCTTTCTCTGTCTTTGTTGACCTTGGTGATCTTTTCTTTTAAGTTAGGTGCAGTTTGGTTGTGTTTGAGGAAGGTTCTGCACATCATCGCAACTATGCAAGACTTGTCAGTGTAGCTTTTTTACCTCTAAAAGACATTTACGTACACTTGTTTGTGATACTGAGTTTTACTTCTTTTCAGTAACACTGTTTTGCACTCAATACCAGTTTTACTTGGGAATATATTAACTGTGTTAACATGAAGAAGAAGAACTCAGAATTAAAAGGAAAGCCTATATTAGCCTATACGTCTTTTTCAATTTTCTTTTTCTTCACTTGTACAAGAGGATTTTTCAAAAAAGGAAAGTGACATGATAGAGCCATGACTTGTAAGTTGAATACAGCCCACTGTTTTTTCCTTGAGAGGCAAATGAGAACTACTTCTGGATCAAGAAGATGCTTCTGAATGCAGCAAGGCATTGCTGTCTGCCCACTAGAGCTCCCTGTGGGAGATGCAGAAGGTGGTGTGTTTGGCAGCTGCTGCTGTTAGAGAGGGGAGAGAACAGTGCAGGATGAGGAGAGGTAGAGCAGTCCCAAAGCCCAGTTATAACCTCCCTGATTCTCTTGCTTGAATAACCCAGGCTTTGGAGTCATAATACCAATTTCTCACACTATAAGGAAAATGTGATCTGTGTTGAAATAGCTCAATATACAGTGGATATCGGGTATGCATTTGGTAAACTATATGAAAGAAGGAAATGTCTTCTTTTTCCTCAGTGGAAAGTTAACTTGAAACACTAGATATGTTTGTTGGCACAAGAATGATGTTTACAAAAATATAAAATATAGGTCTGGCAAAGCAAATACTTTAGTTTATTTTATTTTTAATTATAAGGCAGATGCCCCAGATCAGATTAATTGTAGCATCAAAGGCAGTCAGAACTTTCAAGGGAAAAATATCTGTGTTTTGTCTGTAGAGTATGTTCTATCAAGACAACAGTGTAAAATACATCTTTTTGCCTGTGATGATATCTTGGTATAATAGAGTGGTATCGTTTTTGTATTTTTTTTTTTCAAAAGGTAGAGGTTTCTTATGAACACTGGTTCATATTACAGTATTTTGTGCAAAATTTCTAAGCTGTTAAGACTTAAGAGTCAGCTGGTAGTTCTTAAACCAAATGATTCTCCTGGTCTATTTTTTGGCATGTGGATGTGTCAGTCGTTTTTATTTATAATTATAGAATCATCTAGGCAGGAAGGAACCTGGACTGATCTGTACTCCAACTTCCTGTTCAAAGCAGAATAAGCTATTCGAGTTTCTAAGGGCTTTACCTTTTCTGGTTTTGATCAGCCCTGAGGGTGGGGACTGCAAAACCTGCTCCATTGCTTTACTGCTCTCAGAGTGAAAAAGTGTTTCGTGATAGCAAGCTGAGTGCTGTCTTTTTGTTCACCTTCCACACCTTGCAAGTGCTGAGGTGCTGCTGTTAGGTGCCTCTGAATCTGTTTCTGCCCGAGGCTGAACCAGCCCCAGTTCACCAGTGTCTCTTCACCAGGTGAGAGCTCCAGCTGATTATGTTGGTGGTCCTTGCTTCGGCTTGTCAATATTTTTCCTATAGTGGGATGCCTGTGACTGGACCAATTCTTTGGATGCAGTCTAAGAAGTGTTAAGTAGAGGGGGATGCAGCAGAAAACAAAATGTTCCCAGGCTATAACCATAACACTGTCCTATCCCTACTTTTGACAGACCAGAATGCAAATAAGTAAAACAAGCTAATAAAGATTTGGCTTACTTTATGAAATGGATACCCTCAATATAGACTCATTCAACAAGTATCTATTTATTGCATGTTCTGGACGATCAAGATGCATTCACTTTTCTGTTGCTAATTATCAATTCAAAAAAAAAAAAAGTAAGAATAATAAATAAAAAGAGAAACTGCAATAATGCAATAATTGAGGGGGAAACAGAGCAGCATTTTTACTATTTGGAGAAGAGTGATCATGATGAAGGTTAAGGGTATTTCTCTGGCAAAACAGATACTGAAGCTTAATTCCTTCTTTCTGACTGAAAGACACATCCAACCCTTGGAAGCACATGAATCTCCCATATGGTGAGTTTGTGGCAGCTTATGCTGGGGAGGGGAAACTTATTGAATGGGAGGTATAAATTCCTCTCATATAAAACTTACTTTCAGTACTGATCTTCACAGGTTTAAATGTTTTTATTTCACACTTGGTCTTTGCAGATATGGGGGGCATTTTTGCACCTTGAAAAGTTAATTAAAACATGTTTTACTTGTGGCTGAGAAAATGAAATTTGTTTGGTGCTCTTTTGCATATAAAAATTCTTCTCCAATACCATTTGATAAAATCTAAACACTCTTCTATTGAAATTCAGTTTTTGAATGTATATTCAGACATGTTTATATAAAAGATGAATCATAAAAACAGTAAAGCATATCATGCTCAGACACCTTGAGAGATGAAAGGGTTAATATGGTCAGCTTTAAAATATGTGTGTAGGCATATGTGATTTTCAGATGGTTTCGTCCCACTACAACTGAATAAGAATTTAGTTTATTTTTTATTAAATGTGAAATGTGACAAATGAAACATCAATGATCAATGACATCAAATGGTATCAAATGAAAAATGACAGCCTCCTGTTCATTACTTTGCAGAAGTTTCCACCAGACACTGATTTCCCAAAACATTCTGTAACTGATGACTGTTCAGACACTCCTTGTTTATTTTATACATTGTACTGATGAGTGATTGGCAAGAACCGTTCTGAGAAACTATAAAACCTCTTAACACAACTTTTTCAACACACTTATTTTCCTAAGGCCAAACACATTGGACCACATCTTACTAGAGCCATTGTCACAGTTTAAGGTGAGATATTGATAATGTAGCTGACTACTGGCCTGACATTTCGAGGCACATGTGTGGGAGAGGCAACATGAGTTCCCATTAGCTAAATGCTTCTATTTATAGCTACAGGTAAAGATCATACATGGATAAAGAATATAATTTGCAGAAGAGCTTGGTTCTGCCCGAGATGGGCTCGGCTTGTGTGAACTGTCACTCACCTAAACATCTCCCGGGCACGGTCTGGGAGTTAGCATGGGGCATGGGCCATTCCCAGCAGGCACTCTGACCAGCAGCACCCTGCCTGGGTCTACAAGAAGGGTTAACAGTACAGGCATGGGCTGTTCCGTGACACCTGGTCTCAGTGGCATAGATGGTAGTCCTGGGGCCATTTAATTGACTAGCACAGGTTTTGCCTCTACTGGGTTGTCTATGAATCAGTCATGTTACAGGTGGGTACGCACTGCTAGAAGCTAGTGGAACACAGGCCAATACACATATCCTGTTTCCCTGAGGGCATTTTAATGGCGGCTCAGTCCTGGGGTGATACAGCTGTTGCTTTGCGCTGTTTCCTAGAATGGTCAGAATTTGTCCAGATCTGTTTTTGGTATGCCACATGTAATTGTTATTACCAGATCACCACCCAGGCAGTTGTATGACCTGCACACTACTTAGCTGTATTTGATTATTAACAAAATTCAAATCAGAGTTATTCTTTGTTTGTGCCATGTCTGATATCTCCTCCTAAACTCTGACCCTTTAGGAACTATTCATTTCTCTGTAGAGACATATGCTTTGAATTTGTGCTAGTGTGTATTCAAGTGATTTACTGTAGACTAATTAGATAATTTAATTGACACAATTAGCTGTAATATTTGTGGAAACAGCACATAACGCCTCACTTCTTGTGTCCTTGTTTTTGTCATGCCAATTATCCTCTGCTTTTCTAATCAAATGATTTTGTGGGAGACTCACAATGAGATACAGAGTGTGACATGAGACTTTATCATTAAAAAGGAAAACTCTACTCCTTGCTTTTCAAGGAGGTATTTTGAATCTATTCACCCTTTATTATGCAAATCATACATTACACCATTCTGGCACATAGAGCCCCTTGTGAGTTTTCTTGGTTTAAAATAAAAAGTCTGGTGTTCATCTGAAAGAGAAATGCTGATAGTACTGAATAGAGGGAACAATAGTGCAGCAGGTACTGTGGAAGCTTCCCCACAGAGCTCTGCCGATGGAGATGAAGTTTGACCTGTAGTACCCTCTGTTATTTCACTGTCACTCGATGCCAATTAAGTTCATCACTAAAACTGCAGCAACCTGTTCAACACAGTTTGATATCTCTGCTGAACAAACAACCTCATTCCCATGCACAAGTTCATGAATGAGTGGACTGATATTCACCTGTTCAGCACAAAATAAAATTGATTTTGAAATCAAGTAACTGTATCTTTTATCAGAAAAGTCCATTTGTTCAACAAGTGGAAAGTAATACATCTGCTTAAACTGTTGTGACAGTCAGAACAAGTCATCCCAAAATGTTTCTGCACTGAACAGTTTTTCTAGGTTGGAGATAGACGTTCGAGTCAGGAGCAGCCCAGTTTTGACATGTTAAGATGTTGACAGCTCCCACATGTATATTTTTCAGTGCTCCTCTGCCATGAGCCTACACATTCAGAAATGGTACTGGAAGTGGTGGGTGCACAAACAGCTGGTCATATGCTAATTCAGGCACTGATGGATTTGAAAAATATCATGGGATGGAAGGTGCTGTATATTTGCCCATGATATATCTGGCATGCAGAAGTACACGCTAGATCATGAGGAAAGAGTATGACATATTACTGAGGAGAAATGACAGCATGAGGCACTGACATGGTCCCAGACTGTGGCTAGCACAGTCTGAAAGATTCAGCATCTCTGTTTTGAGTTGATTCTCACAAAGAAAGAGAGCACTGGATAGACAATACACAAATACTTCCCTTACTACACTAATTTTACTTTTATAGGAAAATAGTTGAGATGATGAAGCTAAATACATCTTATTTTGTGCTACTGATTTTGTAAGATCAAACATAGCATTAAACCTTGTTGTGCATCATGTAACACAACTGTAAAATAGAAATTCTAAGCTCTATGCAATTCGGCAAATGGAAGAAATAAAATGTTGTTTGTTTGTTTGTTTGTTTTTAAATTTAAAAGTAAAAGCAAAATTCTTTTCTGTTCATCTGTTTTCTTTTCAACATTTGGACCTCAATTAGAAAGATAAAATAATATGTTTATAAGTTTGCAGAAGTTTTTTGTTGCTGCTTTTCTTTCTGTACTGCTGCAGTACTTTTCTGTAGCAGTTATTTTACGAACTGGTGAGCTAAGCAGTTCCAAATTGGAAAAGTCCTAATCATTCCCTGTATTCAAAAAAACTGTTTTCTAAAGCAGTTAAACATGAAAAATAATAAACTAAAGCAAACCAAACCAAACTAAACTAAACTAAACTAAACTAAAATAAAATAAAATTCAATACTTGTGGAGATTCAAGCTTAGTAGTAACAAAAATAATCTGCTTGGGGTTTAACTTGTCAGACAGTAAGTTTAGACACTAAATCCATGCTCTTGTTTATGCTGGTGAAATCTAAGAATAAAATCTTGATGATTCTTTTGTTCTGGTATTACCATCAGTGAGAAACCATGTGTAGGCAAGAGTCCTCTAGCCACATGTATTGTCACCGTCATCTTTCACCTTTTCTCAGGCTTCTTGGGATGGCAGTAAAACAAAACCTGTTGAAAGAAATCTAGTCTTCAGCATAGTTAATTTTCAAGCAATCATCATGGTTGACTAAACTAGTCAATCTAGTCGACTGGCTTGTTCATGATGTCCAGATCAGAAAGCAATTTGCAGTATAAGTCACTAGTAACATCAGCTGTTGCTGGAGATGGGAAACGTTAGTGACACTGCTGAAACCTCAGTAGGTGTCAGATACCTATGCCTGACAAAATCTTTAAGTAAAAAAATCTCTTACTGTGGTGCTACTTGATGTCTGATGGTGAGCTACACGAAACTAAAACCAATTCAGTAGCCTCTTACAGAATACCCTTAATAAAGAAACATAGATGATAGAAGAGGACTGAGGGAGGATACTATTTTAATACTCTGCTCTTTCTTAGCTGTCTCTATCTGAGGACCTGAATGATATGGCTAATATTAATACATTTATTCTTTCAGGTTCACAGCATCTTTGTGCTGTGAGTAACTATTACTGCCACCACAGCATGCCCGCCCACATCTAGAGGGAGAAAATGGTGTTATGGATACCAGGACTATGTTGTTTTCTCCCACTTCTCACTTCTTCTCTGTAAATTATTCCAACATCTGAAATTCACAGCAGAATCTATATGCTAATGTAGCTGCTGTCCTACTTAAATTCATTAACAGTAATAGACAATGAAGTTATAGCCATGGGTCTACTATAAGACTTAAATGCATATAAAAAGAGACACAGCAGTGTGTTTTAGGCATTGCCATCCAGTCTGGTATGCAAAAGGATTTATGCAGTATACTGTGTGATGTGATCTCTCCAAAAATGCCAGGCTACATTGAAAAACACCAAGCAAGGGTGATCCCAACTCCCATCTGTCACTGGAAAAGGGGAAACCTAAGTCTATGAAATGTTTGTTTTCAGGTACCCTTGAAAAGAACAGAGTTCACTGCATTGCTTTTAGCAATCAGGTGATCTATACAACCTGTGACCACCATTTGCAGTATAGCTTAGTTGTTAGAGAATTCACCTGGAAACTCATGAGACCTGCTAGTTTAAGAAAAGGTGGAAAGAGGACTGAAGTTTTCCTCACTCAAATGCCCTGTTATAGGCTGTTTTCTATGAGTGCTATGTAGAAATGGATTTAGAAGCATAACAAGGTATTGCAGGTACAAAAGAGGTATCACACCCATTAAAGAGTGAGACCCAGGGTTCCTCCTTTCTATGTTAATCTTCAAACTGGGGAGGGACTCTTTATCAGGGAGAGTAGTGATAGGACAAGGAAAAATGGTCTTACATTAAAACAAGGGCCGATTTAAATTACGTATTAGAAAGAAGTTCTCTACTATGAGGGTGGTGAGGCACTGGAACATGTTGTACAGAAAAGCTGTGGGTGCCCCATCCCTGGAGGTGTTCAAGGCTGGGTTGGATGGGGCTTTGAGAAACCTGGACTGGTGGGAAGTATCCCTGCCCATAGCAGGGGGGTTGGAAGTAAATGATCTTTAAGGTCCCTTCCAACCCAAACCATTCTGTGATTCTTCGATTCTATTATTCAAACAGCAAAAGCAGGAATGGCCAACGCATTCAGCTGAACGTAAAAAAAAAAAAATCTTTATTTGGTCAACATCCATATAATACCTTAGAGAGTCAAAGGAAAGCCACTCCAGGAGTAGCCGCGAACCGAAGATGACAAGGATTCTTCAAGGAAGATGCTGCCCCACTGACAAGCAGGATTGAAATTTCCCAGAAATCCTCATGCACAATGGGATGCCACAAAATTCTACTCCCATTATGCTTATCAATTCCTGGGATGTTATATTAACTGAAGACAGAGATGCTGCCCTTTAGCGCACTTAAAAACTAAAGCAAATACAAGTGCACTGTTAAGGTCTCTGATCCTGTCAATGTAAGTTGTCCATACTTAAATAAGTTGACCAAAGTTGGCATTTTGGGGGATTTAATACAGCACTCTACTTGTTCTGGTCCCAGTGGGTTCTAGGCAAGAGGTTCTTATCTAAGTCCCAAAGCCAGAACAAGCACCTTAAGAACTGAACAGAGGAGTGGTATGAGCTTTCAAAGTTCCTAATCTTAGCATAGTTCTGCAATATCAGATGTAAGGATCACTGCTTTATATATAGGTATGGTTTTAGATTCTGCCTAAATCATGGTTTAGCACCTGCATTCATCTTTATTGTCTTCTTCTTTATGTGTCTGTTCCTTTCACGCAGGTCATCTTCTGTTTTAACTAGGTCTTGTTATCTCCTGGTATTTTTAGGGGTGGAAAACTTAGTGAGATGAAGAGAGTTATCCCTGTCCTCTGTCTTCTTCTTCCTGAAAACTCCTTTTCTGTCATGTCTTTTGAGAACATAAATGCTACACTAAGGGCAAAATCTCCTCTTACTGAAATCAAAGAGAGGTTTGCACTGACTTCACTAGAAAAAAGTATTGAGTCCTTAACATGATTTAACCCAGAAAGAACAGCCTTGTGAATCTGATTAAGCACATACTGTAATAATTGTTCTGACAACTTGTACCTTCCTTTCCACAAGCTGACACTGAGCTCTAGGGTAATGTGGCTCCCAGTCAGATGGAGATTAAGTGATTCAGGAGATGTTATCTCATCTTTGACCTTCAGTACCACCTCCACAGTGAGATGCATTACTCTGATCTCTGGAAAGGGAGCTCATTCATGTTTTGCTGACTAAAACTGCTTTTTTTTTCTCTTAGCAAAATTGGATAAATATCTCAAGGAAAAAGGTGTACATTATTGCCTTCCACCAGAGCAGGCAAAACTGCACAATTTGCCTGTTTGGATTTGAGCTCTAACACACATCTCTGCACAAACCTCCCCCTCCTTGGTGTTCTTCTGAGCAGAATATCAATGTCACCAGAGAGGAGTCATCTTTCCTTTTCTTTTTTTTTTTTTTTCCCTCCTCCTTTTCTTCTGTTGCTCCTGTGTGAGTTTAAATTTCATTTACTTTGGTAAGACAGCCCTTTCTTTGCCTTTAAAGTTTTAATCCACCTTGTAACACTACCTAGGAAGAAGCGAAATTAAGCTGCAGTCTGTACTAGGAGAGAAAACCTACTTTATTTATCACCCAGCCCTACTTTACCATACACTGACCTAATTACAGCCCGCATCACAAGGGGCATGAGGAGAAGCAGAAGGAGCGCTTCTGCCACCTAGTGACTCGTGTCGTCCCGCAGTAGCCAGCAGCATCCTTTTAGGAGTTTCAGATTTTTTGTGTCTCTAGCACTTAAGAGCAAATGACCTTCCCCAGCCTGCCCGCATGGATGCTGGGCTTATCTGCATACTGCACTCTTCTTTCACTGATTCAAAACAGCTTTCATGGGCGAATTCTGCTCTTTCAGCCTACACTAGAGCAGGTAACCAGCAGTGAGGCACGTGGGATGGTAAAAAATCTTCTGAAATGATTTAAAATATGGCAGTGGAAAAAAAAAAAAAAAAACTGTTCAAATAGGGCTAATACATGTCTAAAAACAGAAAATGTTTTGTATGCACAGATTTAAGCTGGGGGTTTTCAAATGCAACACAGAGAGCTGGGAGCCTCTGTGCCTGTCACAGCAATTGGATGCACAAAAGATTTAGGTCTTTAGCACTTCTACAAGATTTTGCTTCTCCCTCTCCTACAATTATAATTTAGGTAATCTTGTTCCTGTGAAATGACGGGTGAACATGTACCAATTAACCTATTTTTTTCCAATGATACCATTTTCAGTATGAGCTTTGAGGACAGAAAATAAAATAAAATAAAATTAAATTAAATTAAAATAAAATAAAATAATAAAATAAAATAAAATAAAATAAAATAAAATAAAATAAAATAAAATAAAATAAAATAAAATAAAAAATAAAACAAAATAAATAGTAATAAAAATAATTTTCTTTTGCTATAAACATACAAGCATTACAGAGCAGAACCAAATTTGACTGTTTGAAAATAGTATTTTTACTTTTTAGGACACATCTTCAGATTCTGGACATTTCATTTCAAAGCATTTCAATAGCTTTTTCCAACTATCTCTGCTCTGAAGAGATACTGCTCTGAAGGTCATATTTTTAACTGGGATTCTTTTGCTAAATTAAATGTACATCACTGGCATCACTTGCTGTGCATAAGTGAAAGGATGTGGGCTCTTAAGAATTCCTGCAAGCTAATCTGAATATTCTTGCCCAATGTGTGAATGCTGAGAGAAACATCAACTTATTTTAAACTGTATGTGCAAAACTCTTTCTATTTTCTTCCTGTTTCAGGTGTTCTAGTACAACCAATATTTGTATTGGCTTTCATATAAATGTATTATAGGAATGAAAATTCATGTTTCAGAATGCAATGTTAAACAATCAAGAATTATTCTGACAATTGCCTCCACAATTTCCAGTCATTTCCAGACCTTTTTCTTTGGCACCCAGAATGGCATGTCCAAGGGCCTGACAAAAACTGTGAACATTATTCTGCAAATCTGCCTTCCGATTGTAAGGAATATTATTACTACCTTTTGTAAATATTTGGTAGTGAGTCACTGAAGTTAAATGGGAGGGCTAACAAAATTTGCCCTGCTACCTGACATCATGAATGCTCAGGTTTTCCAGAAAAGTGCCTAGTTTAAATGTGGCATAGTTTCCTTTCAGGCCACATTTCCCTGTTGCCTCTCCAGGGCAGCCAGGTTGTTGAAGCAAGAAGGGAAAGAATGTTCTTCAGTACAGCCAAAAGTGTCCAGTGTTCCCTTTGCTGTGTTTTCTTAGTGTCCAACTCCTGATGGGTGTCTGTTTTAAAGAAACACTGAGCACTCATGTTTTTAATTGAAGGTGTGCTTTGATCAAACAACCTCCTGTATCATATTATATGATACAAATAATCAGGTATGAAGCATCTCAGATTAGCCACTCCACATAAGTATACACTTTTTGCCTTTATATCTCTGTGCCTCAGTTCTCTCTGTATAAGAAAAAAGTAATCCTCTCATTGAGGTGTTATGAAGATAAACTAATTGTTTTTGAAACATTCATATATATCAGTAGTAAACAGTGTAAAAAAACTCACATGAGGAACAGATCAAAATAGTGTGTACTAGATACCTTACAAACGTACACACTGAATACTAAAAAGAAAGAGGCTGGAAACTGCTGGCTGAGTGAGCATTACCTGTTCTGTACAACGACTGATATAGGGATCTTATATGCAATGTAAATGAAGTTTGTACAAAAAAAAACACCTACCCCAAGTGATTAACATTGGACAGATAGCCTTACTTTTGTCTCACATAATTACAGGTCTTATCGTAATTCTAGATCTTTAGAATATTTTCTGGCTGCCTCCTATGTTGCACATCATAGTCAATGGATAGAGAATGTTTGAAATTGCAACATAATAATGTTCTTTTCAGTATTTTTTGATAAAATAATATACATAATTTTGACACTGCTTATTTTCATGGAATCTTGGTTCTTTTTAGATCATAAAGGAAATATATTTAACATCTGGTTTGGTTTACCTGTCAAAACAACATTAGGCACTACCTGATCTGTTTATGATATCAGAGAGATACACACATGAGAAAATAAATAAATATTTCCCTCTCATCCATCCAAATGGATAGAAGTTTTCATTTGATTGTTTTTCAGTATACAGTTGTTAAGGAAGGGTGGGGTGACAAAAAGTTGAAAGGAGTGATATTTTCTGTTCTGTTACAAAGGGAATCGAGGAATAGGTTAATAAACTGTTTTAAGAACCACCCATAGCTCTTAATCCATTGCTCGTATTCATCTTCAGATTCATCTACATGCATGTTTAACTCAGATCAGAAGCATGTTCCTGAAACTAAGCACAGCTTTCAATATTTTCTGTGTTTTGGATCTGTGTTTTGATCCTTATGGCTCTCGTGCAGTGGTCTTGGAGAGATTTCAGAATGCATACACTGAATTCCTTTCAGGTTTCTATTAGCTAGAAGGAGCACTCTAGGAGTGCACACAGTGTATTTCAATCTCAAATGGAAACTCAGTAAATGGGACCAGACTGGAGCAATTCCAAAATATAAACTTCTGAAATGGATCTATGTTGGATGCTAGATCCTCAGCACAAAGTATTTTACTCTACTTGCTATTGTGGACAGACCTTTCCAAGTACCATATCATTCTTTCTATTTCTGATATGACTGCTTTATTAAGAAAAAAAAAAAAAAAGTATAATTTTCCAAGTACACAGATCTTTTTAGGAAATTGTGAAAGGCTTAAGGCTTCAAATGGAGTTCAATATTCAACATAAAAAATATGCAGGGAAAAAAATGAAGTGAGTTTTCAAAATGTGTCTATTATGTCATGGGATAAAACAAATATCTGAGAGAGAAATTAAAATCTGTCCATCACAGAAATTCAAATTTAACCAGAATTTGAGCTACAAAAAATCATATATTAATGCTTATGTTCTTCCCATGTCCCAAATGAGAACTCTGTTTTGCGAAGTATCAGTAACTTGGGGATTATCTAAAATGTTCTCTGTTCTTTTGGGGTAATTACATTGTAAAAATATGCATTTAAAAGTTACTTGGGAAAAGCAATTTTCCCTATCCCGTATGAGTCTTGTGTGTAATCAATAAAAGTCTTAAGTGCTTACAAATTAGGCACAGCAGAGCCTTTCAGAACACCTGCTGGTGGCCATCAGCACCCTAAGTATGTCTTTCCCAAACAAAGAAATGCAGTGACAGCATCCTGAGCAAAAGCAATTTTCTCTAGTTCCTCTGCAGGGAACTAACTCTTTAGGGAGGAAAAAGTCCCTAGACAGAAACAAGGAAAAAGAAGATAACTGTGCCAAATATCTGAAAACACAACAGCTGAGAAGATGAACTTGTAGGTGAATTCTTTGGAGAATGTTTCATGTGTAAGTAGAGGTCTGATGATTGCTGGCCCAGATGTGCTGAGGGATGTTGCCTTCAGGGGCCAAGGAGGAAGCTACTTGAAGCAGAAGAGCTAATCCAGAAGGTAAGAGTTATTACTCAAAAAAAAAAAAAAAGAAGTTCATTTACTGCTAATTTTTTAAAAAGATTGATCATATATCAGAAAATGAGAACAATGAAAGAGAAAACATTCAGTAAATGCTTAATGGTAAACATTTTCTGTCTGATCCAAAATAAAGAGCTGTTGGTTTAGAAATCTCTTGAAAAGTTTGCATTTTCTTTCTCCAGTTAACATGCACTTGCACAATTCAGAATGCCAACAACTGTGTGAGGGAAAGAACATGCAGACATTCTTATAGAGTTTTAGTCTGTGTCTAGAGTGCTAAAACTATCTACTCTGACCTCAGCACAAGGGTGTCAGGACCTGGGAACGAACTGGGGAGCTAAGAATCAAGAGGTACCCTTAGGGGACCCACTGTTCTTTTCATAGCCAGAGATCCACTTCCAAAAAGCAATAACAGACAGAGATCCTCTATTCTGAAAGCACATTCTGTAAGCTGGAGCCAAAGAATGTGGCTGGAGCCTTGTAAAACCTAGAGGATCATAGTGAAAACAGATGGGCTTGGCGTATCAGTCTAAACGGCAAAGCTGCGTTGTCTCCAGAAGGTGGAGTGCACTGGGACAACTGCTCCATGGAGTAAGAGCTGAGGCCTCATTTCTTTCTCCCTGCAGACTGCTCTGAGAAGTCTCTTGGGAAATTGTTCTGACACAGTGAGGGGTAGGTAGGCCTGATTTCCATGCTTTAATGGGCAGATTTTATTCCAGTCCTAGCTGTGGAGAAAAATAAATAAATAAATAAATCTTTCCTTTAAAGTCACTTATCCCTGAGGCTCATAAAACAAATTATTGTTTGGATGATGAGAGCACCTCTTGTCTCAAACCAGGTCAGGTCTAACGTGACTGGTACTGCACAGAGTAATCAGTGTCTTTGACTTGTGTCTTTGGAACAGAACAGATTGTACCCAGTATCAGATAGCTATAGGAACAGAGGAACAGCAGTCTGAGGGAAAATGTCTCTAGCTACGATCAGAAAGTCTTAATTAATTAGGTCATCCTTAGAATCTTAGTGCACAAACATCTTCTAAACAGTATAATTTGAAAACTATGATGGGCTATCAAGATATTCACTATGTTTCTGGTGCAAAGCATAAACAATTTCACTCAAGTGTAGTTGCCACAAATTATGTTGCCAAGTGATAATGGATATTAGATTGGTTGTGACTATAAAAAAGTGATTGTGTTTACATGGAAAAGGGGAAAATATTTCTCACGCTTTCACTTTCCTTTGTTGCACAGTCTTGCAAGCAGGATGGATGGTAGATGTGACAGTGGTGCTCCTTTGTTACATAATTTATTTTAATACTTTTTGGTTCTAAAATGTTATGCAAAGCTGTATTATAATTTAATCTGCAGGTGGGCTAGATGAAGAATGATTCCCTCCAGGGAAATATATGTTTTTTTCTTCTTCTGATTTTTAAGAGGGAAAATGGTCTGTGGCAAGGTTCCAGCAATAGAGGAAACTTACTTAAATCAACAAAAAGGTAACGTAAGGAGCAATATGTCATAACCACTAAGGAAGAGTGACACACAGATTCAATGTAAATCCCATGATCACTGAATGAATCCAGTCATTGCGTACAGCATCTGCAACCTGCTGCTCTGCACCTCTGTCAGACACAGGGCAACTCTGCTGCCTTCTATTGTGTCCCTTCACACTCTGTGTCCTTTAGCTGCTCTGACACTGGCAAGTGCCAAGTAGCTGTGGAAAAGAACAACAGGGCAGAATATAGTTTCTGGTACAGAAATACAGTACTGATAGTTCTAATTTTGGCTGACACAGTCAAATTAAAACAATTCTGCAGCACTTCTGAAATAATTCTGTATACTTCCATTACATGCTACACAAAGGAGCTTTAAAGTTTCTCTAGGGTGCCAAAATATAGTTCCCTTAATATTGAGATTGGTCATTCTTAATCATTAAAGAATATTTTTGTCATACATGTGACTGTCTTAAATTGCAAGTATCATGTCATATCATATCCACTTTACCTTCATCACATCTTGCTGGGGACCTATGGATTTCCCCCTGTTGAGGAAAAAAAAAAAATATATATATTTGATATCTCACAATACCTGTTTCATTCATTGACTGAAGAGATATCCAGATGAAATGACAATAATTAAGCATCTCTATAGCATTTCCAATTTCAGACAAATGGGGAAATTAGAAGGCTTATCCTTTTTTCCTCTACCAGTTTACGATATTTTATGAACAATTTGGCTTACATTTTGATCTGAAAGGTCTTTCTAGCAAATGCATAAAATCTAAAGACTCAGAATGCATACTTTTTGAATATCTTCAGATCTGTCTAAATAGTGCTGAATGTTGCATCTATTTTAATGTTTTATCATTCTGGAATGACAATGATAGATAATGATTTACTTTAACGAATGCCCGCAATTAAACTAGTCTACATTGGCAACATACAGCTGGGACAACTGAAACAAACATCTTAGGCAGTGGCTTTCTGGCATTCAAATCACACTGCAATTATATTTTATAAAAATGTGGTTTTTTTCTTTTTCTTTTTTCTTTTTTTTTTTCCAACTAGCAGATGTAGGGTGAAAAATATAACAAGATCTGCACTACAGACCGATTCTAATACTTCTCACATAGCTCCTTCCAAGATTTCTTAACAATATTGAAAAAATCTTGAGACTCCAGTGAACAACTGGAGAGACTTTCTGTTTGTTTTCAATGGTATGGGAAAAAAAAAATCATTTAGACACTTCATTTTGGTCTGTTTGAGTCTTCCAAAATGTTCTGGTAAGGATGTCACTTCTGAGATAGTGTATATTGACTCATGTCATATAACAATATAGCAGGAACAGTGTGCTCTCTAAACTGCTCCTGGCCCAGGTACACCTTTAATCCTTCTTTCCAGCACCCCGTGAGTCACCATTTAATTGCATTCACATACAATATGTATATTTTTATACTGCTGTTCTGTTATTCTTCTGTCTTAGAAGCATTGTATTATGGTTCTCCTTAGCATCTGTAAAGTCCCAGCAAACAGAACTATTCCAAATGGTGCATATCCTTATGAACAGCAGTGTTCTCAGTGTGTTGACTCAGTCAAATAATTCCCACTGATAACAATTTTCCAACCATTCCACAGAAAAGACTGCCATGAACTGAAAGGACACCAAAAATGAGATGTAGACCCATTAGTCTGTATAAATCTTATTCGGTGAGCAACTGATAATCTGAATCAATAACTGAAATAATTTCCTATCACAGAATTGTGTTTTGGCAAAATACTCTATATTAAAAATGGAATGTTTATTTTTCTGCCATTGCAGTTTAATCTTGGAAAAAATTATTAAGTTTTGAGCATAATTTTGTGTTATGTCCTATATTTATATCTTATACTAACATCTTCACCTTGCACTATGGCATACGTCATTGTAGTTGAGATGCTCTGAATCTCATCAGTGAAGTCTTCGTACTTTTTTAGTTTTGTTGTTGCTGTTTTTTGTTTTATAATACTGGTGGAGAGATTACTTTTTAGTTTGTCAAACTGTTTTATTAGAAAATAAAAAAAAGACAATAGTTATTTAAGCATGTTTTCTAGTTTAAAGGAAATGCTCCCCTGCTTATTTAGAATAAAACTTGCAGTCATAAAACTTGTATAATCTTCACATTAACAATATTTCAGGGGGTTGTTTAATTTAAAGCCTTTCTCTTGCAAGAGGGGATTAATATTCGCAAGACACCTATGGCTTTCCCTTTCATAGGTCTTCATTATTTTGATTGTCACCTGCCAATTAGTTGAGAAGACAAGAAGCAACTTCCCCAGGAATTAAGGTCTTTGAACAGATATGTTATATAGAGGAGAAGTTTTCAGATCAGGAAGGTCCTTCTTCTTGGGAGAGGTGGCACTGTACTAAAGCCTGAAGTCAAGCAAATAAATGTCTCTTGTCTTACCCGGAAAAAAGAATTCCTATGGGTTCAAATCTAACCACAAGAAATGAAAACATAGCAAAGATCCATACTATAAACCAGCCAACCAAGAGAATGAGAGTACTTGAAACATACTAAGGGAAATCATATCAGGACAGAAAGAAGAAATAAAAGGTATATTCAGTTACCTGACACACAAGGTTAAATTAAAATAGTTTGACTCATTAAGGCATAACAGGAAAAATACACTTTTAGACACCTGAAATGGAATAGTATTGCATTATCACAGGTAAATTCATAGTGAAAGAAATGAGTTGAGTGCTGAGCTTGATTCAAAATTTACTAATCAATGATCATTGCATTTACATTTACCATTCTTATCAAAGAAACAAAAGCCAAAATATCCAATATTCACTAAAATAGTTGTATGCTAAAGAGCGAAATTGTGAAAAAGTTAAGAAATGTGATAACAAAAAATTAAAAGGTAAAAAGGAAGAAAAAAAAAAAGTAAAATTTATACAGGCATCAGGGAGGCTGTTTAAACATATGAATTGGTATCTCAGAACAAATGCATACAACCTGAATAAAAAGAATTAAGGAAAGCTAAAATTAAAGCTCTCTTATTTAAAAGAAAGGATGAATGGAGTATATTACAGTTGAGAAAGCTGAAGGTGTGGCCAAATAGTAAAATTGAAAAGAAGTTCCAACTCTAGCAATGCAAAAAGCCTGACCCCAATAGTGCAACATCTCAGGAACAGAAAGCGTGAAACAGAGTCAGTAATGTCAACAGACAAAGTATATAGAAACACCTAGAAAACAACAAAATACAGTAGAAAATTTAAAATACATTGGACACAGTTTCACCCATTTGGAAATTTTCTTCTGAGAGTTGATGTAGATGATGCAGAAAAGTATCTTGCATTGAAGCAGCAGTGGCTGAAACCATTAAAAAATAAAAAATAAATCCACTAAGTGAACAATATGACCCATGGCTATTTTGGGCTATGACTTTAGTTGTATACAAAGAAACACAATTACAAGTTCCACAAAAATAAATAAATAAATAAATAAATAAAATGATTGCATTGTTCTCATTCCAACTTTAATGAAGTGTTATTAAATGCATTTAGTTTACATATATACATATATATACATATATACATATATTACACATTAATCGGATTTACTACATATTAATATAATACTTCGTATCCTTTATAATCCACTTATTCACACTTAAGAATAAAATCTAATTACAATTGTTTATATTATATCTTTGTTAAATGTAATAATTATATCTATTGTATATATTTGTGAAGCATTTAACAAATCTCAAGATGTTAATGAACATGTACATAAAAAACTAAAAATGCTTCTCAAAATTATGATCTACAAGTGTAGGCAGTTTCATACAAATTTGGTGTAGTTCTGCATATTTTGTTTTGCTTCTTGAACCAAAAAATATTTCAATATTTTTAGGGTGATAAATATAATCATCCATTGAACATTTATTCATTCTTTTGCTATTGAGAGAAAGAGCATTTTGAATTGAAATACCTCTTTCTCCCCCTCACCGCGAGTTTGAACTTTCTATCTCTAAATCATGTATCTCTAAATCATGCACTACCAGTGCAATTTTCTTGTTTGAACTAAAACATTATAATAAGACTCTATATTTTTCAAGTATCTATAATTGCTAAAGGAAGACAGAATGCTTTAAAACAAATTGAAATAAGCATTTTTAAATAATGACCCTTATATGTTACAAACTGATGAAAGCTGGAAGACAAGTTAAAGCAGATAAGCTTTCCATTTCTCCTTTATGTGCAATAAAAGGAAAGGGAAATACAGAATTTTGGAGCCAGTTTGAGAGGGGGATATAGGCCTTTTCTAACAGCTTCACATAGAGGGAGGCTTTTAAATTTTCTTGGTCTTATTCTGAGTACCTTAGAATGTGAACGTACCATAGGGTCTCTCTCTCCTTTGTTCCTCTGAAACACCTGATAAGAGACAGGTTACCAAACTAGGTGGATATTGTCTCTGACCGGAGACCACAGTTTCTCTTTTCTATTTCCTAGTAGTTTATTAGATCCCAGTGTTATGCAGCAAAAAGGTTAATAATCTATTTTTGGGGGGTATAAAACAGCAGTAACTGATATCCAGCAGGTATCACAGATGAATTGGGGAGCATCCTCAATCTCTAGCTGACAAGTTATACATGCAAAACTGTTCTAGCAGGATAGTGTGAAGAAAAATGCAGGAAAAGAGAACTGAAGAAAAACAGCAAAAAAGAATCAAAGCCCTATATAAAGGTCTGCTTTATGCCATATGCAGCCATCTGAAATGCCCTCTCATTTCCAAATGAGATTTGCAAAACCCAATACTGGCAAAAGTGACTCACATAATTACCACATTCCTAGCCCTACTAAGAATTTTTAACCTAGTGTTCCTTCTTCATTGGTCTGGGCCCAGAAGTCTCCCTCAGCGTAAATAAAGATTTAGAATTTGTTGATTTTTAATTAGGCCTATTGAACCAGATGTACTTGGAGAAAGTTACTCACCTTTCCTACTGTACCTTGGACTGTGACATTCTTTTGAGTGAAGTAATACAGTGTAAATAATAATACATTATTTTATACGATTTTTCTACATGATAGGCTGGAGAGACAGGCCAGGAGGAAGCTCATGAAGTTCAACAAAGGCGAGTGCAGGGTCCTGCACCTAGGGAGGAATAACCCCAAGCACCAGTACAGGCCGGGGGCTGACCTGCTGGAGAGCAGCTCTGCAGAGTAGGACCTGGGAGTCCTGGTGGACAGCAGGTTAACCACGAGTCAGCAATGTGCCCTTGGGGCCAGGAAGGCCAATGGTAACCTGGGGTACATTCAGAAATGTGTTGCCAGCAGGCCGAGGGAGGTGATCCTCCCCCTCTACTCAGTCCTGGTGAGGCCACACCTTAGTACTGTGTCCAGTTCTGGGCTCCCCAGTATACAAGAGGGACATAGAGATAAGGGAGTGAGTTCAGAGCAGGGTTACTAAGATGATTAGGGGACTGGATCACCTGTCCTATGAGGACAGGCTGAGAGAGCTGGGCCTGTTTAGCCTGGAAAAGAGAAGACTGAGGGGAGACCTCATCAATGTATATAAAAATCTGAGGGGAGGGTATCAAGAGGATGGAGCCAGTCTCTTTTCAGTTGTGCTTAGTGAGAAGACGAGAGGCAATGGGCACAAACTGGAGCCCAGGAAGTTAGATCTGAATATGAAAGGGTACTTCTTTGCTGTGATGGTGGCAGAGCACTGGAACAGGTAGCCCAGAGAGGATGTGGAGTCTCCTTCTCTGGAGATATTTAAAACCCGTGTGGATGCCACCCTGTGCAATGTGCTCTAGGTGGTCCTGCTTGGCTGGGGAGCTGGACTTAGATGATCTTCAGAGGTCCCTTCCAACCTCAACTATTCTGTGATTCTGTTACACTATGGCTGCATAAGCTGAAGCAACAAATATCAAAAATGAAAGCTAAGCGCAATTTCTTTATCTCTGAAGAATCTACAAAATTTTGATCCTTGGATTTCTTTTAAGTGGCTTGTGGTTTAACCTGGCCAGCAGCTAAGCACCACACAGCCATTCGCTCACCCTGCCCCCTAGTGGAATGGGGGAGAGAATTGGGAAAAAAAGTAAAGCTTGTGGGTTGAGATAAAGACAGTTTAATAGGACAGAAAAGAAAGAGAAATAATAATAATTATTATTAATAATAATAATAATAAATAATGTAAAAAGCAAGTGATCACAATGCAATGACTCACCACCCGTTGACCACCCAGCCCATCCCCGAGCAGAGGTCCCCCCCACCCTAGACAGCCACCCCATATTAGTTTTTCAGAATGGCATCATATGGTATGGAATATTACTTTTGCCAGTTTGGGTCTGCTGTTCTGGTTCTGTCGCCTCCCAGCTCTTTGTGCACCCCCAGCCTCCTCACTGGCAGAGTGATGTAAGAAGCTGAAAAGTCCTTAGCTCTGTGTAAGCACTGCTATGCAACAATTAAAACATCAGCATGTTATCAACATTATTCTCATCCTAAATCCAAAACGCAGCACCATACCAGCTATTAGAAGCAAAATTAATTCTATCCTAGCCAAAACCAGGACAAAGTAGTAAACAGCTTAAGTAGTCATGTCTCAGTGACTGAGCAACCCCTTTTATTTTGAAGGTATTCTGTTTTCATTGCAAGTGAATGTTAGTTGATCTGAACTGTGCTTTTGTTGTTGTTATATAGAGTTTCAACACAAACATTTTTGCAGCACTTAAACTCTGCTAGGTCCTAAAGACATTAATCATTTACTAATTTTAATGATTCCCCACAATGCTATTTATTTTAAAAAGTAAAAAAAAAAAAATAATAAAATAAAATAAAATAAAAAAAATAAAGTTAGGACACAACCTAATAGAAAGTTTCAGCTACAAAGCTGAAACTTTTTTTTTTTTTCTCATGAGAAAATACATTTAGGCTCACTTATTTCTATTATTTGAAACAATTCCTTCCCTCTTCCAAGAAAAAAAAAATATATATATATATATTCTAATCCTATGGACTCAGGAATATTAGAAATTAGTCGTCTGAGTGGCTCTCTTACAAGTTGAGCATCCTTTAATTAGCTACTCATAGAGTTCCATGTGTGGGACTTCATCCTTCTGGTGGTCTCATCCATTCAGAGCATTCAGACAGCTACTGCTTTTCATAGGATGACTTTATTCCTCCTTACACCACACCTATCTCTTCCTTATTTATCCATTAAATGTCTGGTAATTTGGTAATGTTTGTATGAAACAGTGAAAGGAATGTGAACTAGCTAGTTAAAATATACAATGACAATTTTGTGGAGACATTGGGCTGTCCACACTACCAGTATGATTTGGCATTATTGTTAGTATTGTCAAAGAAAACTTTCTGATACTGTCATCTAAGTGACTGCAATCTTTTTGGGGAGATACTCTAAACAATTAATCTTTCCAACATAGTTACTATTAATTATATTGTCATGATGAGTCTTTCATTTTGATGTTTGCACCATAGATTGGTGTCTTGCTCAAATCTTGCTGCCTTGGTCAGGTTCTTGCTGCAAAAATTTGCATGCATTTATTTCTGCCTGGCTTCTTACAGACAGTCTTGTCACCTTATTGTCTCAAAATGTGTTCTTTTGCTACAATTCTGACTTGGTGCTTGCATGACTGAAGCACTGAATATCTAACATGACCTTTTCAGCACAATGTATATTGCAATACAACTTCAAGATCAGAACAGGGGAAGAGTGGAAGTGAGAAAATGTGATGCTGATGTTTACAAAGGGATTCCAGAGTCACTGTGAAGTGCAAGCTGTTATTTCATTTTGTTAAAAGGGATAAAACTGGTATAACAAAGTATTCATAGTTAAGCATATAGTGTATAATATCAAGGAAGAGTCATTTTTTTTCCTTTTTTTTTTTTTCTTGTAAACAGAAGTCATCCGTACAAAAATTAGACTTTCTGTCACCAAAGAATGTATTAGATTTCTTTGGAGGTGTCAATGACGTTTGGGTTATGGTGATCCTGTTGCTTAAATACACATGGCTTTCAAAATATTTCGAAAACTTTCAGATTCTGTGATGAATTTACAAGGGATAAAAACATAGGTTACAAAAAAATCAAGAATTACAGTCAGTTTTACAGTTAGAGAAGGTCTTTAAAGTACCTGTGTGAGGACCTGGGTTTCCCCATCTTAACAGAAACAAGTTGGTAAAGAAAACATGAATAAGGAGAGTAACAAAGCTTGCAGCCAATATATAATTACTTACAACTGCTTGAGTTAAAGCTGACTGTGAAAAGTTCAGACAGATCTCAGTATTGACTAACGATAAAATGACATATGAGATTTACTGCTTAAAAAAAATCAGTTTCACATGTACACTGTGGTGGTTTCTAGCTAAGCTATTGCCATCTAAGACACAGAATTTGTTGCAGGTATTTTTCTGTGTTTAACAATTTCAGGCTCAGAAGCAGCCAAGAAGACAAATGAAAAAATAGGAGTTAATAATAACTGTTCCAAAGTCCAATGCAAAACAGCATTGAGGAAATAAGGGTCACCCACTAAAATTATCCAGCAGAAGTTTTTAAACCTGGAGGCTTTTCAAAGCAAAGATTTTTCATTGAAAGCATAATTTAACCTAGAATTGATTGTTTGATAAAGAATACTGTAGAGACCAAAACTGTAAATTGGTTCAAAAAGTTACTAGACATTTTTATGGAGTATGATTGTGTGAGAGATGATCAACATATATTAAACACAATGATTCACAACTTGTTAGTTCAGCAAGTTCTGAAAATATAAATTGCTAGAATCTCAAAGACTATGTATATCCCTTACACTTTCTGCCTAGAATTTGCTACTGGCTGCTGTTCAGAGTGGCCATTTTTATTCTAATTTTTATATACAATGATAACTTTTCCCTTGAGCTATCCCTCAATATTATCAACAAGCAGATGTTGGTGCAGCACCCGGCGTCTCACTCCCCAGGCAGACCATTGTGAAGGAAGTACTTGGTACTCTGACATATGCATTAGCTTTCTGCCTGCTGGTCTGTAATTGGACTCAGATATCCTTGAAGATGTTTTGAGTTCCTTTATTCTCTGCAGTGACTGTTAGTGAACATCTTCATCTGATGCTTGCTCAGTATGAAGTAGAGAGCAAACACAGAACTGTCCAGGGTGTGCGTTAGGTAGGGGCTCTGTTTTAGTATATACACACACATGCATACATTTCCTGATCTGAAACCACCTAATTCTGCCAGTCCCTAGGCACACTGCAGGTCCTAGGCTTTTGAGATGGAAGGTTGATTGAGCAGTGAAGTCATTGATCTGGAACCTGCTGAAAAGTACTGATGATTTAATCCTGAATTTCATTATGTTTAATAAAGTCCAGGACAAAGAACTGTTGGGACTTTGGGGGTCTGTTTATTTCATGAGAAACAACATTACTCTGAATTCAATTGACTAACTCAAAATGCACTCCCCTTGCATAGATAAGCCATAGAAGTTTGGTTAAAGTGCAACTCCTGTTAGCAAGCACATTTTAATTGTGTGAGTTTTCTGGTGTTCATTTGTTGAAGATAATATTCTGGACTCATCCTTCCTTATTCTAAGTCCTTTCTTCTTTGGAGCAATCTTAGCTTTCATATGATGATGGAAATACATGCACTTTTGCTTAGACCTGTCTCCCTTTGCAGAGCATACGTGTGGTTCTTCTGCAGCAGTATATTTGCAGAATTGATGTTTAATGTTTTCCTTTCCAACGTGGACAGCTATGTATCTATTATAAAGACATTTCCACTGAATTTATTCACTTTGTCCAACTGTAAATTGCTTTTTAACACTTTCCTGAATGAGCCATCAATTAATATGCAGATCAGAATTGATCACAATTTCCTTGGAGTACAACTCTTTTACTTGGCTAGTGATTAATTCACACCAGTGACCTTCCTGAGCTACTGGGGATACAGGTTTTGATTTTACCTTACTAGAGAATAAACACTATACAAATAATAGATTCAGATGTATGAAGTATAGCAAGATTAATAGAGGACAGGCTGATCATCTCTCCTACGTGGCTTGCATTTTGAAATGATCTCTTCTTCAAGATTCATTTCTGTCTATTAACTTTATTATTTGAAAAAGAAATACAATCCCTAGCATAGGAAATGCCCTTGAACTTTTCACATCCTACTAATAACACTTCAGACAGTAACATGTATCAGTAACATTCAGTAAAATAACTGAAATATAAAACTGGAGGGATTTATTTGGAATTTTTTTTTCTTGGATGGAGAAGATGGTGCACTCTTTAAACCCAAGTCATTTTACTTTAACTTTCTTAGGATATCTGCTGCATTTCTCTCTGCATTATATATTCATGCTGCCCCTCTTCTAGGTTAGAGTCCCCAGTTTGACAGTTTAGTTTCCTTGGACATATGTGTGTGATGTTGCTGAGCAGGCACTTTGATTCTCATGCTGCTTATCCAGTCAGTTTACCAGATCTTGAGGTACTGAACATTTCACTTTGAATTTTGCATGTTGCACTCTGCTCTAAATACTTGAGCTGGTGCATTACTCACATATCTCACTGTGTGCCAGGATTTTTCTTTCATCTAAAGGATGTGCTAGATTCCCAGATTTTCACCTAGTTGAACTGGCAAGAGTTTCACATAACATATCTGATAGTAATTAACCAGCATAGCAGCCTCTGAAATGACTCTGCAATAACTGAGGCTCTGAGAAAACTGCAGGATTTCACGTAAACTTTAACCAACACGTGTATGAGTTTCAACAGATGAGATATGAATTACATATTTTCATGGTAACCCCTTATCATTAAATCTCTCCCTCAGGCTCTACCTCTGGTGTTTTTTTCCCTCAGACAGGCACCTGGCAGGATCACTAATTCCATTCACCTGCTCACAGTAGCTGTTACCAGGGTGGGAAAACTACATTTTTTTAACCCTTCTGTCCCTAAGCTAACTCCACATTTTCCTTCCATAGCTGCCTTGAACTGCTACTGTGATTTCTTTCTGCTTGCAAAAATCACTTGGAATATGAGCAGAAGATACTATCAAATCAAGGTCACAAACTGAAAATGAAGGAGACCAGTTATTAATTGAAGGAGTGATCAGGTAAGTTTTAATTGCACATGCAACTTCCTGAATATATTTCTCAATCAACACTGTACTTTCTGTTGGATAAGTTTCTTAACTGCAAAGTGGTATTTCAGGACTGATGTGAGGAATACCCAAAGGCCCATAGAGAGCAAACCAATGCTCATCTATATAAATTTGACTCAAGTTCCTGTTCTGCAGCTGGGACTCAAGCTTGTGTATTATATATTTTGAATAACTCCCATTCTCCCAAGGATGTTAAATACATAACAGTTAGAGAGGAGTAGGTGCAACAACATACCCACTTGCCTGTTTTGCTTCATTCTTTTATTTCTTTTATTTATATACAGGAAGCTTTGGTTTCTGACAGAGAATTGTAACAAACATTTAAGCTTAGTTCTCAGTGAAGGAACTGTACATGGAAATGTGGAGCAAAGTCTATTTATGTCCTGTGAGGACAATCCTACATCTGCTGGATGTAGATAGATATAGGATACAAACAACTTCATAAAACCTATGGAGCTTGCCAGACTGAGGGATGGATTACAACTGATGGTAAAGTGATACTTTACTTAAAAACTGACAGTCCAAGTATTTTCTGTCTCATGTTTTTAGTGGCATTTAGTTTCTGGCTACAACATGGCTCCTCCTTGTGTTTCTCAAAAAGCTTCCTGTTTTACTCTCTACAATTCTTTTCTATGAGTTGAAACATTTTGTTGTGTTGAAACATCACATTAAGCAAAGTCTTGGGCTTGTGCATACTCATTTGATGCAAGTTTGAAGTAAGTTGTTAACAGTTCCCATTGAATGATTCATCCAGTTAATATTATAATACAGTATTGGTAGTGAGGCCCCAGGTGATCCAAGCAGGAACTAGCAAATGCCTATATAGCCTGTCTCTGGCTGGAGTTCAGAGCAGCTGCTTTTTGAAGAAATGCCAATACAAAATGGTTTGTTCCCATTGTATGGTGCCAGCGAGCATCATTCATCAGTTCAGGGACTTCTGCTCTGAAGGTCATCTATATGCAGTGTTTATAATGCTAATGAACCCATTCACAACAACTGTATATTCCCCTTTATAGCTCATTTGCAATTTACCTATTCCAACTCCAATGTGTGTCATGCCAGGGCATAGTTGGTAATGCCCTCTTCTAGCCAAAAACACTGCTAGAGATGAAGAGTACAAATCTAGCATGATGCAGCTCTCCACTTTCATCTCAAAAAGAAATGTCTCAAGGACAGTTTTCAACCTGTTCTTCCACATATCACCCTTCGGTTATACGTGTTCTGATATGCTATATCCAGCATCTGTCCTTGGAGATAAAACAGTCTTTTTAAATAAAATAGCAAGACTAATCTAGATGTCTTCTTCTGTAGAACAAAAGTTTAGCGATATGATTTCTTTTTAAAGATATGTTTTCCCTTCAGTGCTCTCTGACTTGCTAGGGTGGATTTCTGTTCCTTACAGTTCAACCAAATACACAGCAGGTAAATAACTGAACATGTTCTGATTTATGGATGAGTTACTTTTTATTGGAGAAAAAAGCTCAAGCTACTCGAGGAGTAAAACAATCATTTTACTATTGCATATTACTAGCATCCAGACAGTAATCTCTGACTCAATACAATTGTCTATTTTCTCATGGTCAGAACAAAGATGTCTGGGCTTATTTTTGGTGAGATAAACTAAATTTTAAGAGCTCCATCTGAAGAGTTGTTCTTCACAATAATTGCAGGAATTGTGGAAGATTAAGGATAGAAAACAATCTCACATTTTTTTCTTGTTGTTTTGTTTTGTTTTTCAGTTGAACTAATCACAGAATCACAGAATTGTAGGGGTTGGAAGGGACTTTAAGAGATCATCAGGTCCAGCCCCCCTGCCAAAGCAGGTTCTGTAGAGCAGGTTGCCCTGGTAGGTGTCTAGACGGCCCTTGAATATCTCCAGAGAAGGAGACTCAACAACCTCCCTGGGCAGCCTGTTCCAGTGCTCCATCACCCTCACCATGAAGAAGTTTTTTCACATGTTTGTGTGGAACTTCCTCTGACCCGTTTTTTGACCATTGGGCCTTGACCTATCCCCACAAACCACTGAAAAGAGGTTGGCCAAATCCCTCTGTCTCCCACACTTAAGATATTTGTAAACATTGATAAGATCCCCTCTCAGTCTTCTCTTCTCAAGGCTGAACAGACCCAGGTCTCTCAGCCTTTCCTCATAGGGAAGATGCTCCAGGCCTCGTATCATCTTTGTTGCCCTCCATTGGACTCTTTCCAGGAGATCCCTGTCTTTTTTGTACCGGGGAGCCCAGAACTGGACACAGTACTCCAGGTGAGGCCTGACCAGGGCAGAGTAAAGGGGGAGGATCACCTCCCTTGACGTGCTAGCCATGCTCCTTTTTATGCACATCAGGATCCCATTGGCCTTCTTGGCCACCACGGTACACTGCTGGCTCATGGTCAACCTGTCATCTACCAGGACCCCCAGGTCCTTCTCCTCTGAGCTTCTCTCCAGCAGGTCATCCCCTAGCCTGTACTGATACATGTGGTTGTTCCTTCCCAGGTGCAGGACTCTACACTTTCTCCTGTTAAACCGCATTTGGTTTCTTCCTGCCCAGCTCTCCAGCCAGTCCAGGTCTCGCTGAATGGCAGCACAGCCTTCTGGCATGTTGGCCACTCCTCCCAGCATTGTATCATCGGCGTATTTTCTGAAGGTGGACACTATTCCCTCATCAACGTCATCAATGAAGATGTTGAACAAGACCGGACCCAGCACCGACCCCTGGGGAACACCACTAGTCACAGGTCTCCAGACAGACTCTGCACCACCGATCACCACCCTCTGAGCTCAGTCAGTTAGCCAGTACTCAACCCACCTTACTGTCCACACTCTTACACACTCACACTTACTATCCCACACTTTCTCAGCTTTGCTAGCAGGATGTCATGGGAGACAGCATCAAAAGCCTTGCTAAAGTCAAGGTAGATGACATTCACTGCTCTCCCCTCATCTACCCAGCTGGCGATGACATCATAGAAGGCTATGAGGTTGGTCAAACACGATTTCTCCTTGGTGAATCCATGCTGACTACTCCTCATAACTTTCTTCTCTTCCAATTGCTTGGAGATAGCATCCAGAACAAGCTGTTCCAACACCTTTCCAGGGATAGAGGTAAGACTGACTGGCCTGTAGTTTCCTGGATCCTCCTTCTTGACCTTCTTGAAGACCAAAGTGACGTTGGCTATCCTCCAGTCTTCAGGCACCTCTCCTGTTCTCCAGGACCTTTCAAAGATGATAGAGAGAGTGGTTCAGCGATCACCTCCACTAACTCCCTCGGCACACATAGATGCATCCCATCGGGGCCCATGGATTTATGTGCGTTGATCCCACTCAGACACTCCCAAACCACTCCTTCGTCAACCGGGGGGGGATCTCCATTTCCTAGACTCTTTCTCCTCCCTCCAGGGTCCAGCAGTCCTGGGGGGAGCAGTCTTTGAAGCAAAGACTGAAGCAAAGAAGGCATTCAGTATCTCTGCCTTCTCAGCATCCCCCGTTACTAGGACACCCACCTTGTTCAGCAGGGGACCTATATTATCTCTAGTCTTCCTTCTACTGTTTACATACTTAAAAAAAAAAACTTATTATCCTTTACTTTCTACTGCTGCTACTCCAATTAATACAGGAAAAAGATAAATAAAAGGGGAGATAAATAACTTTCAAACCCAATAATTTAGCATGGGACAGAACTGTGACTTGTTTGGTGTTTTGGGTTGCCGTTTCCCATTTCCTATGGTGCCACTCCAGTTCTGCAGTTTCCAAAATGTGGAATTTCATAAGTTCACTCACTGTAAGCATAGTAAGAAGGTTGAATGGTGGGCTAATATAGCTCATTTTACAGCAAGAGAAGTTACAAACAGAAATAGTCACTAAAAGGCATAGCTTCTGATATATGACAAATATAACTTTATCTAGAAATTATTATATTCAGTTGCAGCAGAGATATCAGTCCAGTTGTCAAAACCCTCTTGCACTACTACTGCAAGCCCACACACATTTAAAGACCTCACTTCTCTCAGTTGTTTATATAAACTTAGCACAAAGCTTAGCGGGGCTCTAAAGCATTATAAATTCCTACTAAGTAAATTATGAGGTATACATAATCATAATGAGGAATATAATCATTCAGTGATGCTAAATATAAATCCAGGGGCTGATTAAACTATTTCCAGTCTCTCAATAAAATATGCCTTCATTTGGGGTACAACCAGAACTTCTTGGGCAAGCATAATTGGTGAATGGGCATTTGTTAAGAGAAAGCAGTCACCAGATCTTGCCTCCTTCCCCTGCCCCGAAATCTTTATTTTTTTCCCTCTTTTCTGTATTTGTCCGCTCTATGCTCCCTCTTCCTTTCCTACTCTTCAGTCCAAACCCTAAATCTGTCAAAACTTTACTTCCAAATATATGATTTTTTTGGTCTGATACCTAAGCATACCTATGCTTAACATAGTCCCAAACTTGTGAAATTTAGCCAATATCAGAATCATTCCATCAGGTACCAACAGGTTGTAGTATAATGCTCAACTATCACAACTTAAGGAAAACCTCCCACAAATAGAGCCTGTCAAGTAGTTTCATGCAATACAGCTCTAGCTTCACCTATAAGAACTGTTTCCTCTCACCACTGATTTTTTCAATGAGAATTTATACTTGGTACAGCTTTAAGATGCTGAATGCAACTAAATTTGGTATGAGACCACTGACATTAGCAGAATTATATCAGAGATTTATTTTGCTTCCTTTGCATTTTAGAGTCTGGTAAATATCCGCATAAGGTCTAGATACCTTAGCAAGAAACCTGAGTTATCTTGCAGTACCAGTCGGGGGGGGGGGGGGGGGGGGGGGGGTGGTGGAGAATAAGTAAACTTCGATATTAAGGATCATATTCTCCACCTAGGTAATTTGGTTGGCTCCACTGCCCTTAATGGAGCCATGCCAATTTATATAGCTTTCTGGCTAGCGACAGCAAGATTGTAGTATACAATCTGAGAGCCTGAATTATGGTCAGGGAAGGCACTGTGAACAAACGGAGGAGACAAAAATGGCCTTCCTGAAAAATCTTTACTGCCTAAACATTAGACAAAAGAAAATACTGATGCTGACAGGCAGACAAAAAGCCTTCAGGAACCAACAGCATAATAAATTAAAGAATCGAGTTTGATGTATCATAAAGGTTTATTGTTTGTTTTAAACTGATGATAATATTCCCTTCTTTTTGAAATATCAGGAGCAAAATCCAGCCCTGTTGATATTATGGGAGGCTTACCATTGATTTCTATTTCAACATAGTGGCAAGAAATTTACTTATTCTGCACAAAGCCTGAGCTACACCATCTCTGTATACAGTATAGCTATCGTTAAATAATAATAATAATAAAAGTTAATTGCATATCTTTGGTGATTCCTTTTTCTCTCTTTATTTAAAAGAAGACTAATTTAAATATTAGCCTTATAAAAATGTATGTTTTCTTTTCTCTCCCTCTGGCTTTCCTATTCCCCTTCTTTGTTCAGAATAAGATGTTCATTATTTGTCCAGTAAATGAGTAATCTGCTAATTAACTGCACTTGTTATGTGATGAATATTCAATTACCATAATGAGAAGAGGAAGAAGATGCATCATACCTAAGTAAATTAATTTGCTGTTGGGCAATGAATTTACATCCACCTGGTTGCAATTGCTCAGAAAAGCTCTCCAGGTTTGCTATATTTGAAAATTAAAGGAGAGCATAGCCCAATTGCAGCCATATAAAAAAGGTCAATACCTTTCTCTTTTTGTCTTTTCTCTCTGTTTCTTTTAACAGTATTATTCAAATAAATTAAATTTGGAGATAACTTGTGTTCTATCTAGTGATAAGAAAAAGAAATTACCAAGTAAATTACATTTATTTCCTGTCTTTGAAAAATGGTAGCCTGCTCATATCATGTTAACAAAGAAGTGAGCACATCCCCTATGGAAAAGCAGGCCAGTCTCTTCCTACACACTGCAAACTAGATTTAACAGCCAGATCCCGTTGTTTCACTGGGCTCACTGATCTCAAAAGCAATACCAAATGTATCCAGTGTGAAATGCTACAAAGTCAGCATAATGGTCCACACTCAAATTGTCATAATTTGTCCAATTTGTCCAACTTACACAGTGAAGGACAAAAGGGAGTGGAGTCCAATTCATAGAACAGAGTGGTCTCATTTCTGTCCAGTGGTGAGACTGCCTGTCTGATGTTCTTGCCCATCCTGTTCCCTCAAATAATATATGGAGTTATTATTAGTTCAGCACACGAAGTGTCAAAGCCCTCCTTTTAAGCTGTGACCTGAAACCTTCCTACCATAGCCTCCACACAAACGTTATATCATATATTCATAGAGCAGCTGCTTTCCAAGGATGACTGCTTTTTCTTATTTACTGCCAATTAAGGATCATTGTGGTGCTTAGTATGGCACACAACAGTAAGACTGGAAATGATCCAAATGTAACTCATATCACTTCTCTAACCCAAAAAGAAAGAAAAGATCATAACAAAAAATATGCAGTGTTAGGGTAAAGAATGGATTTACTGATTCTATATATCATCAAGATTTATAGACAAGTGCTGGGGAAGTAATAGCTCTTCCATTCTTAGGGAGAGGGAGGAGGAGAGGTCTAAAAAATCCAAACCTGATGACATAGATTAATTTCCATGAAAATCCTATTCAAAAGCCCTAGAGAATCTCTTCACGGGCTTAGGTTTTTGAGTGGTAAACAGAAAGGATTAGAAGAGGAAGGGGCATGAGGAAAAAAGTTGTGTTTTGTGATAAAAGTTTATTTCTTCACATCTGGAGTTCAGCGCAGTGGTTTTCAGCACTCGTGGTTTTGTGGGTGTTTTCATGTGGCATGGAAATTATGTCATATGGTGCAATGAAGAGGACATCTTCAGACAGGTCGAGAAGCTATCTTGAGGTCAGCTAACACCCCTGATGTGCCCAATACCTTCCTGGTCACAGTCAGTGTGGGGTGGCACAGGGATTAGTGGTAGCGCTTCTGAACAGACCAAAAAATAGTTGTGGTAAGACAGGAGATTTTGAGATGAATTAATTTGTAGGACACTTACCTCATCTAGGAGTGGAATTAGAAGGGGGAGTTCTTCTTTTCCCTCATAATTCTATCTTAATCTTCATGTTTTATTTTGTCAAGTTCATGACTGTGTTTTCTTTCCATCCCTACCTGCTGAAGAAATTGATTTTGAATTGTCACTGCAGTTACTTTCCTAGTCTCAAAGTCCAAGGTGCATGTAAAAGTGTGTTATCAATAATTGTTGCAGGCACTGTCTGCAGACACTCATGCTGTGGCAGACAGCAAACTACTTCTCATGCTATCTCCTGGAAAGGAAGGATGACAAGTAAGCTTGAAGTGTGGCAAGCAATGAGCAACAACAGTGCCATTGCGTGCCTTATGTCATCTTCTTTCCAGTAACATCCTTTGTACTTTGTCATGGATTGACTGTCACGCTCCTGCTCAGTAGTGTTTGGAAAATAAAGAAAAATACCCTGTCTGTGAACAGCAAAAGGCCAGGAGGGAATTTTTTTTAGTCTGTACACTTCTCACTTCCTGCTGGCACACTGGGAAGAAGACCAGTGAGGAAAATCCAAGATTGTTCTGAAACTCATAGTGCTGAGTGCAGGGGCAAACAGTGCAGCAGAAAAGAAAAAGGGAGCAGAAGTTTTTCTGAAGCCCATGTCCTGAAAGTGCATGAGTTGTACAGAACTATACATCTACTGACTTATATAAGCAGATAGGAATATGGAAATAGTGTAAGCCCCCTAGAAGGAGAGTATCACCAATAACAAGGATTCTTCATCTCACTGGTATCTGGCAACTGTTCAGGACAAAGATTTGTTGTGGTAATGTTGACCAGAAGTTTTTGATTAGATGTCTGGTTACTGCTTTCTGAAAACAAAACTCAGGTTAAGACAAAAGATCAGTGGAGCTTGTTGATTCTGATGTATTTCTGACCTAAAAAATTAAAAAAAAAAAAAAAAGAGTAAAAAAGTTTCAGTTGCTGATTAACTTTTTTTTATTTTATTTATCCAATGAATTAGGTTGGCAAAAAATTTTGAGCAATTTCTCATACCTTGCTTGTGTCTTTAGATACTCATTTGCATCTTATTTCATTTCTGTTTTTATTACACACAAACACAGAGGAAGAAAAAAAAAAAAAACAACACAAAATTTAAATGAAAAGAAGATTTCTAATTTAAACATAAGAATGTTTTTTAAAGCCCTAATAATTTCAAAAAAAAAAAAAGTTTTCTCAAAGAGGACAGAGATTTGAAGGACTTTTTCTTACTTCCTGTCTTCAAGAAAGATTTTTTATGGAAAAAAAAATAATCTGCCAGCTATAATGGCAATATAGTTTTCTTCCTGACATTGGCAGAGAAATATAAAATTCCTCTAGACAGTTCTGACTCTGTCTCCTGATAGAGGTTAAGTTCTTTTTCAAGAAGCCATTGCATTTACTTGCTATTAAAGCAGTATGCTGCCCAGCCTCACTCACCATATTTAGCTGTTTCAGTGCAGGTTATGTATGTTAGGATGAGGGTGATAAAGCAGTTGTAGACTGTAACATAAGGTAATTTTCTTTACTGCACAATTACAGTTTATGTTACCATAAAGCTCTTGCCAGGGATGAAAAGTTAGGGAGGATTAAACAAAATGCTATAAAACATATCAAAGTAGATTGCATAAACAATTACCATGCTTTGGGAAATGGCTGATTAATTGACTGAAGTGAGACATCTGCAGGATGTAGGCACTGTGGATATATCAAAGGATCTCAACTGCCTCGTTTGTTTTAATAAAAATGGTTTAATTTGTTGCTATACTACGAAGCCTCCTGTTGTACCTGATTTTGTCGTCCTCATTATTAAGGGAAAGGGCACTACACCTCTGAATACAAGAGTCCTCTCAAGGCCAAATCTGCTTGCACATTCTCCAGTGCAACAGAAAGAGAAAGGGATTTTATCAGATCTCATAAATTAAGATGAAAAAAGCCTGATTTAGGGGAAAAAATAAAACCAAAAACAAACGAACAAAAACCCGACAACAACAACAAAAAGCAGACTTTTTGAAGATGTTTGGAAAAAAAAATGTTTACCCACCTCTTGGACCTCTGGCTCTTCTTTGACCAACACTAAAAAAAAATAAAAATAAAAATAATAAAAATAAAAATAAAAATTCCTTCCGAATTTATCCACCATTTGTGACAATAGTACTTTACAACCTTCAGTGAACATTTTCAGACAGACACTGCTATGCCATTTCTCTGATAGGAAATTTAGATGCAGCCAAACTGAGGCCCATAATGTAAAAGTAAAATAGTGATCTCCTGTGTAGGTGCCTAGCTCTTACTAGAAACCACACACAGATTAGATACTTAAAAAATCTAGACCTAAATGGTTCATCCACATCACATGAGAATTCTATGGTAAGGCTAACTAAAAGCTAAACTAAGTTTTTTGAGTCACAGCACATCTGACAGCACAAGAAATCAGGACTACCTGTTTCTCCTGATTTGAATCCAGCCATTTTAGGGACATCCTAAGAGAAGATTTGCCAGCCCTATTGAACTTGCAGCTACCACTGCTTTGCTCAGTTTACACTTGGTAGAAAAATGGATGAATATTTCAGTAAATGTGATGTAATCTTTAAAAGCTAAGAATAAAATAGAATGTGTGAAGTACAGTAGCTCTCTCCTTGACAGCCTGTACACCTGCAAACCTTAAGACTCATCAATGTAACTGAAAGGATAACCTTTCTCCTCAAAATTCTCCTTATTCTCGTGCTCTAAAATTCCCTCTTTCAAAATAACCTATTCTCTCTCATGTTTACTGAGTGGATCTTAAGGAATATACGAGAAGAAAAATCTTCCTAAAGGAGTTTGGGTTGAAAAGTAGATGTCTGCATGTCACCTTTTAGGCAGTCATCTCTGGGCTCCATGGAAGAGACATGACCACCTCAGGGGGCTTGTCTGAACCTTTTGTCTATCAATAAATACGCTACTTAAAGCAAATGTAAGTATTGACAAATAATAAAAATATAAATATAAATAAATGTAAAAATACAAGAATTAACACGTTGATAAAAATGCATACCTCTCCTCAATAGCTAAGTGCTATAACCTGCTTTTATTACATGATGAATACTCTTCCATTACAAAAGACAAATATTTTTCTCTTAATCTTTTGCATATTCTACTTGTTCTTATGACTTGCTGTCCACAGAATTTAAAATATACATATATTTTTAAAAGTTAAAATTTTGGATTACCCCAAGGCTTAGCAAGGTCAAATGGTTCTCTCCATACATTCACAACATTTTTTGTTGTTGTTGTCAGTCTTGCATGAATCAATCCTTCTGATTCCCTGCCTAACAGACATCCTGACATGCTTAGAGTACTGCACCAAGGTCATTCTTTCTGCAAAGACAGAACAATGTACACATCAAGACAGAGAAGTTGAACATGTGTATGACACTCCCACTAATCCCCCAACATTTTGCAGGGGTTGAGCTGGTACCTTTACAAGATATCTCTCTCAATCCTTACATCTTTAAAACCTGTTGTATTCTAGTTCTGTGTGTGCAGACATTCTTTTTCCTCGGCCCCTCTTGAGATGGGTTTGTCCTATTTTTCTGGTGTACTCTGACCAGAAAATTATTCAGGAGAGAACTCTTAATACCAGATATTGACACTGGGACTTGGAAGCAAATGGTTTGTTCTATCTTTTGGGAAACTTTCAAGGATATAAATTTTAAATCCCAACTGTTATAAAATGTGCATAGATATGTGTATTTGTGTATATAACCTATATATCTCTGACCACTTGGCAATGATTAAGACATAAATTATGTAAAATCCAAAGATAAACCACTGATATCTTGAAAGTCTTTATCACTGTCCCAGGCTGAAAGTTATCAAGAGAGATGCTGATTCTCTTCCACATTTCCATTTATTGATTTGTGTATAAACATGTGAGAGAAAGGTAGTTGCACATGGATTGCCTACTCACAATGTCACCATCAGTACGAGGGATAGCAGGCTTGCTATTAGAGTTGAAAGTGTAGTAAATGGCTTTTGTTTCTACCCTAGTAATATGAAAGTGTTGGGAATGTTTTCCTGGCTAGCAGAAAAATCTTTATTCCCTAGGTTTCTGTGGAATTATCTAACAAATAATTTTGAATAATGCAAAATAACAAAAAGGTTGAATAACATGAACTGACTTACATACAGTTATGGGAAGAGAGTAATTGGACTACTCGTTCTAAGACAATACCACTTGCCTGGTTTTCACCTAACTCTGTCTTTACTGAAAGGAATTCAGATCCTTCTTTGATAATACTGTGAAACTAACAGGTTCAGCACAATGCCAGTTTCCCTGGTACTTCCCTTCATCTTGGTGCTATTTTTAAACCCATTAAAAAAATGCACACACAAATATATTTTCATTACATAACTTGATGTTAGAATGATGTGACAAAATCTTTCTAAATATTTTATTAATTACTAGGAACTGTGAAGAAATTTTAAAACTTTATGAATTATTTAGTGGATATGACATATTCTAAATGATAATCATAGAATAGAAACATAGAATCACTAAGGTTGGAAGAGATCTCTAATATCTGGTCCAGCCATCACCCTACTTCCAGTATCACCCACTAAACCATGTCCCTGAGCACCATGTCCAACCTTTCCCTAAACACCCCCAGGGACAGTGACTCCACTACTTCCCTGACTAACCTGTTCCAATGCCTTTCTACTGTTTCTGCAAAGAAATGTTTCCTAATTTCCAACCTGAACCTCCCCTGGTGCAATTTGAGGCCATTCCCTCTAGTCCTATCACTAGTTACCTGTGAGAAGAGGCTGACCACTAGCTCCCCATACCTTCCTTTCAGGTAGTTGTAGAGAGCAATAAGGTCTGCCCTGAGCCTCCTCTTCTCCAGACCAAACAACCCCAGTTCCCTCAGCCACTCCTCATAGGACTTGTGTTCTAGGCCCTGGACCAGCTTCGTAGCCCTTCTCTGGACACACTCCAGGGCCTCGATGTCCTTGCAGTGATGGGCCCAAAATTAAACACAGTAATCAGGGTGCAGCCTCACCAGAGCTGACTACAGGGGGATGATCACTTCCCTGGTCCTGCTCGCTATGCTTTTCCTGATGCAAGCCAGGATGCTTCTGGCCTTTTGGGCCAGCTGGGCACACTTGGGCTCCTGTTCAGGCGAGCATCAACCAGCACCCCCAGATCCTTTTCCTCTGCACAGCTTTCCAGCCACTCTTCCTCAAGCCTGTAGTGTTGCATGGGGTTGTTGTGACCAAAGTGTAGGACCCAGCACTTAGCTATGTTGAACCTCATCCCATTGGCCTCTGCCCATTGACCCAACCTGTCCAGGTCCCTCTGCAGGGCCTTTCTACCTTCTGGCAGATTGACACTTCCCCCCAGCTTGGTGTCATCTGCAAAGTTACTGAGGGTGCACTCAACTCTCTCATCCAAAAAAAAAAAAAAAAAAAAAGACAAAAAAAAAAGACAAAAAAAGAAAAAGCTGAGCTCAAAAATCCATTTAATACAAATGAGGAACATATCAGATATTAAACTGATAAGAACAGATACTACACATGATATTAGCCAAAAGGCTGAGAAGCGATCAAAGAATTAAACCACTGACCTAGAAAAACAGCTCCTAATGATAGACACTGGAGTAATACAAATTCTCCAGAGAGAGAGGAAAAGCAAGGAAAAACAACAACAAAAAAGCACTAAAAATAATATTTTTTTTTTACATTTTAGAAATACTATTTTGATAATGTGATAAGCAAATTTTGACTAGTGCTAAGTAAGGATACATAGTAGCTTAAGATAGCCATGATTCTTTCTTCCAGCATGACTATATTCCCTTGGCTACTGCACAAGATGCAGAACTTGTCCATATTGCAGACATAACTGTACTAATGCATCCATGCTGGTTTAGCTGTGGCAGCAAGATCCCTTTCTGTAGAGAAAGAGTATGTTGACAGGAGGATTTTTTCTGCCTGCATAGTTATATAACTTTCCTGAGCATGCAGAGGTCAGCCCATAAAGCTCTCTTTTGTCAGCATAGCTGTGTCCACATGGGGTTTTTGGCTGGTGTAGCTATTTTGGTAAAGAATATGTGATTTTTCACACTCTTCACTGACATAACAGTGTGGATAAAACACTGCAGATCAGAAGTATGCACACACAATATGTCTCTCACTCCCCAGCTTGCCTTTGCTTTTCACCTTACCACAAATTAATAACTTGAAGCAATGTTTGCTGAAGAAGGGAATAGACACAAGTTTAAATTAGCACATCGCTGTTGCTCCGCAATATGTGATAGAGACCGTGGGATAGAGGAAATAGAAGAAAGGATGATGCAAGTAAAATTTCAATACAGTTGTAGATATGTATGTATTTTTTCAGTTATGACAGTGTTAGTAAGAAAAAGGTATGCAAAAGCTCGCAAATAAAAAATTTCAAGGATAGGATCATGATGTCAAATTTGCACAGGTAAGATAAAACATCCTCAGGGTACTAATGGAATCACAGAATCACAAAATCATAGAATCATTTAGATTGGAAAAGACCTCTAAGATCATCTATCCCAACCTTATCCTAGCACTGCCAATCCACCATTAAACTATGTCATCTTTTTGTTGGAAGGCACAGTTTTAAAGAAGCAGGAGCCACACTACTGGATTCAAAAAACCTGGGCTCAGTTTGGGCTTCTCTAACAGCATTGAGAAAACTCTAACCAAAGGAAAGACAGAAATATGCAGCCATCACATCCAGGGTATCCTGCCAACTGCAGTTGGCTTCTAGCATCCTATAGCCAGGCTGTCACTCAGAGAGACGTTTTCAAAACACTGCTTCTTAAGTCCAAGCCACTGAGATTTGATACTCTCATGTAGAGCTAAGCAGATAAGGCAGTAGAAAACAGTAGTGTCTTATCTTCAACTTCTATTTACCCATGAGAGAGTGGTAAAAAACGTACTATTGCACCTTTTCTGATCCTCACACCAAATAAGTGTTCCTGTGTCACCAAATCACTATCAGTGCTCAGCTGTTAAAAAATCTAGGTATTATATTTGTCTTTTTTAATGTTTATCTGCTCTCTCGTGTCTCCAACTGAGAGCCTCCTTTTCTGGCGCATCAGGTCTGAGTCACAGAAAGCAGCTGAAATGATTCTACAAAGTGACAGAAAGTCATAGATACTAGTTTCTAGGACAAGCTATGCCTCTCTAGGGACAAATCTATTTTATCTCATGTGTTACTAACTAGCAAACGACAGTTAGAAATAAAATAACTGTGCTACCTGCATGTTGCTAGAAAAATTCTTCTCCTCCCCCCATTTTTAACTTTCTCTTTCACACCCATTAACATCATACTTGAACTTCTTTCGTGTGAGTCAATGAATCTGCTAAAGAAGTTACAACATCAGTAAAAGGGGGCTGTATTCCAGATGATTTTTCTCCTGATTCCTTAGCAAGACAGACAATTCTTCATTCTCTTTCTACAAAAATAAATAAATAAATAAATAAATAAAACAGGAACATTCTGATATCAATCCAGCTAGAGTGATCTAGAGGAATCGGTTGCAGAGTTTTCTGAGGAAAGTTGAACAATAAACATTCACATGAAATACATTTCTGTAGAAACCAGGCAGCTAGGAAATCACTCAAATCAATGCCAACAGTTACTCTGTGTAAATCTTTCTGTTTGGACTAGCTGACCAGCCTGGGGCAGGAGGAAGCAGGAACATCCATTATCATATTTATTCATTAGAGTTAATTCACCTCCCAATAAAGGTCAGTTATAAATGTGTGTGTCATGAACAAAATAGGTTAAAGAACTGGAAGAAAAAATAGAACATGATGAAACAAATTTTGCAGTGTTTCATTTTGCTTATTTTTTGCAGCTCTTGCAAAATGTACAGTATAACAAACCTGAAAAGAAGAGCCTAAGATTCAAAGATAATCTTTTACCAAGAGGGAACAACTGCAAAGAAAGGAATGGAGATAGAAGAAAATGAAGCAGACCTACAAATACTAGTGTAAAAAGAGAAAATTTTTTTCAAGTGATAATTATTTGCATTTCCCTAAACATATAGTGATAACTGAAGTCAAATTCCAGTGTGTTGTTAAAGTTAGTTAACTCTGATGTAATTACTGTACTGCTAACACTTGAAGATCATTGGATTGTACTCAAGCAATAGCAATCCTGGGGAAAAAAAAAAAAAAAAAAGGAATGGCTTGAGATGTTTTCCATTTTACCTCAACTGATCTTCCTGGACAAGCAGTGAGTCTATTTGTCCTATGGACCATAAGAAGCGTGCAGAATTTCATAAAAACACAGACTATGATATAATATTGACTCCACCATCACAATTGACAGTGACTGCTCTCCAAGCTGGTAGCTGCATGGGAGAGAAGGAAAAAGGAGAAATTATTTGCTCAACTAGAAAATATCACTTAAGCGCATTGGTGACAAAGCTGTTACACATCTGGATTTTAAAAAAATAAAACAGTGTATAAAATCAGTAAAAAATAGAGGACCATTGGTTTGCTACCTAAACCACAGTAATGCCCTACAGGTACTTTTGCGACATACTTATTCAAGAGTAGCAACCCAACATCTTTCTTGATCAAGAAGAAAAAAAAATCAAAATGCGACTAACCAGAATGAGGTAGAAGATTATTCAAAACTTTAATGAACTTCAATCAGTAAAGAATCCAGAAGATGTGACTTCATCTAGTATGCTGTCACAAATTCATATTTGAAAAGTCTCCTTTTCATTTAGCTGCAACTGTATTTGATCCTATTTTGTATTCTGGCACAAAACCTATTAAAAACTATTTGTTCTCTTCCTCTCTTAAAAAAAAAAAAAAAAAAAGAGAGAGAGAGAGAGAGAAAGACTTCTTCAGAATTTTTGATCCTAAAAATGATCCTTCAGCTATCTGGAAAGCATTTAAGTTGAGGTCAGGAAGAGGTTGATGCCAACTGTCATTATTTTTTGTTTATCCTTAATAATTGATGTCAGGCATGGGAAAAGTATTTGAGTGATAGCACTTGGCAAGAAATATCTCTCTTTCTGCACAAAATAAAGCAACATGGGCATAAACTCTGGAAGCCTTCCTCCTTTTGCCTTGGTTAGACTATCATAATGCTTGCGGGAATTATTCAGTGCAACGGTCCTTTCCTTCTTTGTTTTTTCAATGATAGTAAGAGCACCAGCAGTGCTAATCATATTGCCAGCTTCACTGGTAGGCTTTATGTTAAAAATAACTGCTTCTTAGGAACAACCATAAGATTAATTTCATATGAGCTGCCAAATAAGTAGCAGTGATCTTTGGGTACTGACTACTGGCTACACTGTACCTAACCACTGACTTGGTTCTGAAATGTCCACTGCTTGCTCACACAGCTATCCAAATCTTCCCTCATTCTTGGTGTTATTATTTTATACATCCTTTTCACAGAATCACAGGATCACAGAATCACAAAATGGTTGAGGTTGGAAGGGACCTCTGAAGATCATATAGTCCAACCGCCCCTCTGCCAAGCAGGATCACCTAGAGCACATTGCACAGGGTGGCATCCACACGGGTTTTTAATATCTCCAGAGAAGGAGACTCCACATCCTCTCTGGGCAACCTGTGCCAGTGCTCTGTTACTCTCACAGCAAAGAAGTGCCCTCTCATATTCAGATCGAACTTCCTTGGCTTCAGTTTGTGCCCATTGCCTCTCGTCCTCTCCTTAGGCACAACTGAACAGAGACTGGCTCCATCCTCTTGACAACCTCCCTTCAAATATTTGTACACATTGATGAAGTCTCCCCTCAGTCTTCTCTTTTTCAGGCTAAACAGGCCCATCTCTCTCAGCCTGTCCTCATATGACAGATGCTCCAGTCCCCTAATCATCTTAGTAGCCCTCCTCTGAACTCTCTCCAGTATTTCCATGTCTCTCTTGTACTAGGGAGCCCAGTTTCTTTTCAGTTTCTAAGCTTTTTCCTTAATTCAACATGCAATTTTTTTTATTTTTTTTAACAGTTAAGGACTATCCATGTGAAATATATTAGTGTTTATGTTACAGGTAACATTTCCAAATTCTTCAAATGAAATCATTAGAACTAAGAAATAGGTCACAACCTTGGCAACCATCTGATGTGAGACAATGTAATCTGCTAGCACAGTGGTTGTCATGGAAACTGACAATATTGGATTTTTCCTTCAATGCAACCTGTATTTTATGCATAAATTATTAGCATATTAAATCTAAAACACTGACACTTCAAAGCAGACCACCCACGTATTTTATATCTGTTGATGAGTAACTTAAACTCATTCCTATTGGCATTAAGGAGATGGTTCAGCAGATGATCACTCTGACACAGGAAAGATTTTTTTAGATTGGATAGCACAGACCTGTGCTTTTAAGCTGAAGAGATTTCAGGCTCTATCCCTTTTAGTTTATGAGACACCTAAGTGTGCTGTATCACAGTGCCCAACTGTTTTGCTTTTAGGGTCTATACTGTCAATTGCCTCAACTAAAAATTTGTTGGATGCAAAAACAGCTTTGTGAAATTTGTTGAAAATTTATACATTGCTTGTTTTTCTTTCATCCCAGCTGGGACGAGAATAAGGAGATAAGTAAAGAATTCTTTTGCTCCTACTTAACTTCTTATTCCTTCCCCAACCCCTACCCCAATAAACCATGAGTTTCTCTTTTAAAATTTTCTCTCTTAAAATCAGGGACCAGTGCTTGAATATCTCCCCATCTTCCTGAATTCCCAAACTAACAACCACAGTCTCTTTTTCTTGTTGTCTTCCTTCATCCATTCAGTATTTATCTGCAGCGCATATTAGTTGCTAAGAAATGGCATTTCTGAATGGCAAAAGGTTCATTTAATTTTTGTGTTTTCCACAGCCTCCAGCTGTATATGTAGTAACTGCAGCAATGTGGGGAGTATCCAGAGGGAAGAAATGAGACCATTAATCCACTGCCAAAGAACTTCTGTCATACAACGTATAATCTGAGCTGACACCCATGTTTTTTTCTTCCTGGGGAAGGAAAAAAAAAAAAAAACTTGCCTTTTTCTGAAGCATTAAGAAAGTTTGAAAGGTGAGAACACAGAACTGAAAATTGTACCGAATTTCATCTGCAGACCTTTGAAAAGAGGTAAGGTGACAGCCCATCACTTTTTCCTTCTTGCAAACTCTTGTTGTGGCAAAGAACATCTCATGACCTGGACTTTTTTTTTTTTTTTTTTTGCATGGTACTCACAACACAATTTGGCTTCCCAATAAGAACTATCCTTCCCCATTTTTCGTGGGAATCTGATATGATCTATAAAGGAAACTTACTTTAATGTGCATGTCAGGAGATAGAGTCACAGATTCCTCTGTGGCATGTAGAACCTCTACTGAATGTGCTAGATTTATTTCAACTGGAAATCAGGCCAGGTATGACTTCTGTGATTTTTTTATTTTTATTTTTTGCCCCCCAGATAATAATCTTAAAAGCTCTAAATATGGGAATACTAAAGGCTATTCACTTGTTTTACTCAATGAGAAGACAAGATTGTTCTCAATTTTTCGTTTTTTGTCTCTGAAGTATTTTGGTCTGTGTAGATAATACACGGCCACACTGCCTTTATTGCTAAAACTTATAGTGCATCCCTACAACTCAATAACATGCAGAAACAGTAATTCTGGGCACTGTGTTAATGAAGCAGAAAAGATTTTCCTATAATCTTTTGATATGTCATTCCAGACTTTTCTGATGTTGATTTTTCTAATGTAGCTAACAAAGGAGAAAAGGGTTTCACAGCAGAATCAGCATAATAACCATATTCTACTTGCAATCCAGAAAGATTATGTTTTGTTCTCCATAGTGAGGTTTAGAAATGGTCTGGCCAAGGAGAACAAGATTATGAAGGCAAACTTCAAACTTCAGTTCTGTATTTTTTTTAGTAAGAGAAACACTATTTGGAACAGAATGTCTTCAAGTAGAAAGTAATCTCTCAACTAGAGAAACCTAAGTTATTTGGCTTAGACAGACTCGGTTTTTTACTCTGCCTGTTGAAACAGTCAGCACATTTGTACAGCTTTCTGTGAACATCCATCTCACTCATGAAAGTTACCTACCATTTTTATATTTGAATGCCAGAACATGCAATAACTGATGTTGCTCAGATTTATCTTTTACATGAAGAATGCAGAATTCCTTCTGGCAAACCAGACCCTAAGAGTTCCTTCTGAACTTTTAACCCACAGGCAAGAGCTATAAACATGAAATGTACTTTTTTTTTTCATATGGTGTTGATGCTAGTTAATGCATTCAGTGCACTTAGAATACCTGTGTTTAGCCCACATGAACCACTCAATAAAATTATTTAATTTGATAACTCAATCTGCTGACTAGATTTATTACTGATTATCAGTATGAAACATGTTTAAAGTGCACTCATAGTTGGGCATAAATAACCCACAAAGAGAACCCACAAAACCTGAGGTGTTCAGAAGTACTTGCCCTCCTCCCTCGGTGAAGCTGTTACTTTTGAGAGGCTCCTTAAAGAGCGAGTTGGAAGGAGCTGTAGCTGTTGGGGTGGCTCTGTGTGGTGTTGGTCACACACAGAGACCTGGAGTGGGCTATTAGTCACTTAGGTCATCTCTGCGGTGCCTTGTCAATTTGATACCAGGTAGATTGGGCGTTCTTACTAAGAGAGTGATCTACAATCTAGCTGTTCTTTGAGATACAATGCCCTAGATTGCTAGCACAAATCTTAGCCCACTGTGCACTTGGCAGTAACTGCCACTCTGAACCAGTCCTGTGGTGCCACAACTCCACACTCCTATCCAGCCCACACTCAAGAACCAGGCAAACTTCAGTGGGTGTCTGCAGCTGTCAGTCACATGTTTTGATCTGTCCCCTGGGCTCTGGATAACATTCCTTTCATTGCCCTGGTTTTCTTAGAAACCAATGTGTAGTTTTAAAGCTCTGACCTTTTATCTGAGTTATCACAGAAAGCCCCTCATGAGGCAAAATTTTTTAGATGATAAAGAGGATTTGGGGGGGGGGGGAGGGGTATCATTTCCAGAACTCTATCTTGGCAAAGCAACCACAGGCCTATTAACCAGGATACTGTATTTTAGTACTTGTTGTCTCTTATTCTAGATTATTGTGTAACTGTACAAGTGTAACTCCCTTTACATCTAATCTCCATAGCAAGTAATCCATCATAAACAAACACACGGAGGTACAGGCCATAATCATAAGCAAAGAACACAGTTTTGTTTCGGTTTGGTTTTCCCACAATTCTCCATAGTAGCTTTAGAAGTCTTTTATTGTTGTTTTGTTTTATCAACATTGATCAGAGACCCTGGTGGCAAGCCAGAACAAAGAGGATTGATCTCAGGTTCAAATGTGGAGAGAATTAGAAATGGGAAAGCACAGTATATAAAGAGGGATTTTGTCTAAATCCAACTCTTAAGTTTTATTCATGTTACTTAACTGGATTTTGTTTCTTAGTGTATATATACATTATATTTAAAAGAAAAAAATCATGTTCATTTTGGTTTTAATAATTTCAGAACATACTGTACTCCAAACAGAAATATACTTCCATCCACACTACTACATACAAGTATTTATAGATTTCTGTATTTTTCATATATATGCCTAGCCCCGATTTGAAAAAGCAAATAGAACAATGAATGGGACAGACATTTGACCATCATACCTTGAACCTCCTACACCTGAACACCAGGGAGGGCAAAAACTAAGTATTGAAAAAAGGCTGGACTAACAACAGTAGAAAGATTCTTGGAGCACAGAAGAAGAATTTTGTGTATTTTCTTACACAAAAATTTTCTGATTGCTTTTATAATAAGTTTTGGGTTGGACTGATTTGGTTTTGATCTGAGTGTTTGTATAACATTTATATGCATGTCCTCTTGCTGTGTATTCAACACTGAAGAAATCCAGGCAAACAGAAAATAATGGCCCAACTTCAGTTGCTCAAAGTGGAGGATGTAGGATACTGCTTATGAATTTGGTTTATTTTCAAACTTCTTCTTGTTCCTGAGAGACAAAAACAGTCATTAGCATATAGGAAATTCAACTGGTCATACCAACAAGTGAGATGCCAGTTCCCAGATTTAATCAGTGCCTTTGAGTGAGGATAGAGGGATGAGTTCTTGTATGGTTTTCTGTTCCTGAAATTGACATCCTTGGTGAATTCATTCACCGAAACTTCAGACCCTGCCACAAAAATATTGTCTTAGTCTTAGTTCCTTTTTATGCTATTGCGTTCTTTTTCCACCAGATGGTAGGCAATAAAAACAAGCTTATCTGCTGCTGTATACTTAAAAGAAGGCAAACAAAATTAAATAAAGTGCAACTCTGAAACAATTCTCCATATGCCTGAATCCTGTTTATGCATGCAACTAAAAGACAGCACTAGAAGAGAGCCGGTAGGTGTTTGCAGGTATTTGATTAATAGCATGAGTAAGGCCTACACAGGCACATAGTACATATGCTATTATATGTTGAAAAGATACTATTGTGTCTCCTGTTCTGTTGTTCTACAGTTGTAAACAAAACTAATTATTATCAAGATATGCATTTTCTGTCAATTCCTTTAAGGAAAACCATTTATTCCACTTATCCTGCTGCAACCAGATAAATTAAATTGTCTCCCCAATGTGTAAATTTCTTCTCCTGCCTTGTTAGTGCTGTCTTGTACATGAAGTACTCATTTAGTTGCAAAAACCAATTATCATCCCTGTCTGGATACATTAAGAATTTTCCTACAAGTCTTTTTCTCTCTATCACATTTTAAGCAACACTGTACATGAATTATTCATATTGCCCATCTTGCAGGCAGGTTTTTTTATTATTAAATTTGATCATAATAATAGTTATTACCACAGTCATGGCAGTTTTATGAGTATTCTTCAATGCCATTACCTGGAAAGATTTCAATCAAGACATATAAAAGATGCAAATCAATTTCCATAATAAAATTAAGCTGTACCATCTACTCTTTCATCCTTGCAATAGAGTTGATTGACAACTTCTCCCTGATAGGTGTAGCTGATAACTTGCAGGTATGGTAATGGAGAATGGCAGATTCTCTTGCTCTAATATTCTAAGAAATTCAGTATTTTTCTTGCCTTGTCAGTACTTAATGTTCATGTCTTCATGCAAACACAGTGTTTAAGATGCAAACATTCAGTTTACAAATTTTCGTTAGAACAAGACAATTATTTCTCTGTGGCTATATCAAATTGCTAACCAAAGGCAATGCAGAATAAATGAAATTCTGTAATGAATGTTCTTATTTGTTATGCTCTTATTAGTGCTGTTTTCCATAAGGGAATCTTCTTCCAAAGAGGTTATTTCCCATGTGATCCCCAGCTTCATCCTACTTTTATTTTAGGTCTTTCTCTCTTTCTTCTTTTAGCACTATATGTTTTAATGACCACCTGATCATTCTTCTTTGCATCCTTTCTGTACAAGCACTTGTTACCTTGTTCCTACTTCCTTGTTTGATTACTGCTTCCGTTATGCTTCTCATTTATAATTTCCTGGTGCTTTAGATCCATGGTTCTTTCTAAATAATATATATATATATATGCATATGTTTATTGGAAATTAGGAGACATTTCTTCTCAGAAAGAGTAGTCAGGCATTGGAATGGGTTGCCAGGGAAGTGGTGGAGTCTTCATCCCTGGGGGTGTTCAAGGAAAGGTTGGACCTGGTGCTTAGGGACATGGTTTAGTGGGTGATGTTGGAAGTAGGGTGATGGTTGGACCAAATGATCTTGAAAGTCTTTTCCAACCCTAATGATTCTATGATTCTAGGATAATGCCTACTGGTGCTAGAATTAATTTTCTTACAATTTTGCCCTTAGTCTGGAGGAGGATTAGAAGGTCAATTTCAATGAAAGTTTCAAACTGTTACATTTCACTTCAGATCCACTTATTCAATTGAAAGGCAGAGAAATGCATTCATCTTAAAGGAGTTACTCTGGAATGATATTGGAGTAATTAAAATGAGAATATAAACCTCATTAATATAAACAACATTAGCAGGTATAAAAAGGTCTTTTCTTTTCAAGGAAGTTTCAAGTAAGGCCAAAAAATACTAAATGCCTATCAACACTAATACCTTGGGAAATAAAATGCTCACCATTTAGAGTCAAGAAGAAATTTATTTTCCTGATAAGAATTGGACAATTCTACATATTATGTAAAGGTTAATGTTCCCTTTGAAGTTTTAGTGAGACATCTGTTCAAAGTAGGCTCCTGGAGTAGAGACAGTCTTGCTTCATTCCAGTATAAAATTCTTACACTCCTAAGAACTTGCTCTTTCATGTTCAAAAACACTTAAAAAGATAGATTACCTCACACTTCAAGAAACTAAACCATGCAAGACTGAACTGATGTCTGTTATGTAATTCGATTTATTACAGCAAGGCTTCAGAATTAATGAATGAATTACAATTTTTTCCATAAGCAGTTTTTTATCCTGCTAAGATCATGTTAGGACTATTACTGTTAGTTTTAAAGATGCATGACAATAATAATAATAATAATAATGAAATAAGCCATACATTTATATATATATATATTCTATCTTCATATGTATCTAGAGGTAGTCTAAATTTCAATTTAAATTATTCATCAGCCTTCAATGTTATCTGTATATTATGGCATCTATGAAAATCACCTTCCGTTGAGAATTAATTGCTATCTTCACCTGCAACATTTCCTCAAAAGTTTGTAGATGGTTTTCCAGCTAGTGTTGGAAAAAACTAACAATAGTGTTGGAAAAAGAAAATAAAACCCAGCACCTAAGTGTTAACCATTGGCAATGGAGCCTTAATTTCTATATTCATAACTCCTTCCCCAAGACCTTTTTACTAGCTAGGAACACAGTTTATTCCACAATGCTTTCAGAATTATTGTAATTCTTAACATAACATTTGGGACTGATACCAGCACAATAGCCTGTCTGTAAAATATGCAGTTTGTGTACAATGCAACATTGAGAACAAATGCTGTCATCATTTTGGGATAATAGGTACTTTTTATGCCACAGATCACTAGAAATTCTGAGAGGTGTAGGAAGGCATTTTGATCCATTTGGACCTTGGTTCTCATTGCCTTCAAAAAAGAAAGAAAAAAACAAACAAACAAACAAAAAACATCCCTAGCAAATGAGCTCTGACTGATTTTGTGTCAGTTTAAGATATCTACTGGAAACAGCCATCTCTGTAGCAGAATTGACAGAAGAAAATGCATGTTCTAACATTTCAGTCTAAAGGTTAGTGCATCAGTTTACAGCAAGTGGAGAATGGGGAAAAGTGTTAGGATGTATGCTGTACTCATAGGGATACAGGGCTACATTACACTCCGTGAAGTCTGTCAGAGGAATGGTAACCACTGGAAGACTGTTAATACTAGAAATTTCGACTGCTAGTGCCTTAAAATATTATAGTGCCTTACTCAGCCTTTAAAGCAAAACCTTAGAGCTTAGGCTTTGGACAGTCTTACACACTCTGACCAGAGAAAAATGGAAAGACCTATACACTCTGACCAGAGAAGAAACTTCCCAAGAGAAAGACCTGTGTAAGTATGCAGGATCCGATCCATCGAGCTGTCACTGTGATTTTTAGCTGATTTTGCTACATCTGAATTATTAAGCCTAACAGGTCTGAAGTCTGTCACGTCGCCTGGCCATGACAGCAAGTGGTGCAGCATGACCTGTATCCACTCTGGCAGCTGGGAAGAGCTTCAGGTCTGAGGCAGTCCTCAAACCACATTTAGGCTCTCTCTAGGAGTGTTTTACTTAGCACAGACTGAAGCTGAGCCAGCAAGAGTAAAATAATTAACCTATACAGATGATGATGGATCAGTGTTGCTTTGATTAATTTACCACTGAAGATGAACCTACAAATCATGCAACTTTAGGAAGAAGTAGTAGCAGAAGGATTTAATGAACAACTTGGTCATCCACTGTAGAGAAAAATCAGAGACATTTACAGTATTTTTCATATACCTGTTGTAAATAAAGGTTAGTACCTTTTTTTCACCCTGCCAAAAATGAACCCTCCTCTCTGTGGAGAAATTCAGGAACAGAACTGCAGAGCCCATGGAAATGCCACAAAGTGACCATTCAAATTCTGTCTTTTCCTGTCTCCTCTGTCAAGCAGAACTACAGCCAATTTACACCTACTGATTAAGGCCCAGAACTGGACACAATACTACAGGTGTGGCCTCACCAGGACTGAGTAGAGGGGGAGGATCACCTCCCTTGGCCTGCTGGCAACACATTTCTGAATGTACCTCAGGATACCGTTGGCCTTCCTGACCATAAGGGCACATTGCTGACTCATGGTTGACCTGCTGTCCACCAGGACTCCCAGGTCCTACTCTGCAGAGCTGCTTTCCAGAAGGTCAGTCTCCAGCCTGTACTGGTGCTTAGGGTTATTCCTCCCTAGGTGCAGGGCCCTGCACTTGCCTTTGTTGAATTTCATGAGCTTTGTCTCAACCCAACCCTCCAGCTTGTCAAGGCCTCTCTGAATGTCAGCACAGCTTTCTAGGGTATCAGCCACTCGGGAATCTCAGAACTTGGACACAAGAGAGGAAGTCCAGAGAAAGAAGGAATTTCCCTTGGTCAAGGAGGATCACGTCAGAGATCTTTTAAGCTAACTTATCCACAAATCCAGGGGCCCTGAGGGAATGCACCCACGGGTGCTGAGGGAGCTGGACGATGTTATTGCTAGGCCACTCTCCAGCATCTTGGAAAGGTCATGGAGAACTTGAGAGGTGCCTGAGGACTGAAAGAAAGCCAATGTCTCACCAGTCTTCAAAAAGGGCAAGAAGGAGGACTCAGGCAATTACAGGCCAGTCAGCCTCACCTCCATCCTTGGAAAGGTGATGGAGCAACTCATCCTGAAGGTTGTCTCCAAGCATGTGAAGGGTAAAAATGTGATCAGGAGTAGTCAGCAAGGAAATCATGTTTAACCAATCTGATAACCTTCCTAGATGACTAGCTAAGTAGATGAGGGGAGAGCAGTGGATGTGGTCTACTTTCACTTCAGCAAAGCTTTTGACACTGTTTCCCATAACATACTCACAAATAAGCACAGGAATTACAGGCTAGATGAGTGGACAGTGAGGTGGATTTCCTGGATGGCAGAGCTCAGAGAGTTGTGCTCAGTGGTGCAGAGTCTAGTTGGAGGCCAGTAGCTAGCAGTGTCTCCCAGGGTCTGGACTAGGTCCAGTTTTATTCAACTTATTCATCAATAACCTGAATGATGGAACAGAGGTGGAACTCAGCAAGTTTACTGATGACACAAAGCAAAAAAGGCATTCAGCAACTCTGCCTTCTCTGTATCCTTTGTCACCAGGGCACCCGCCCCATTCAGCAGCAGGCCTACTTTTTCACCAGTCTTTCTTTTTCTACTGATGTATTTGAAGAAGACCTTATTTTTGTCCTTGACATGATTCTCTAGTTCAACTTCCTGACCCATTCAGATTCACATACAGAAGGTTTCCCAGGACTGTATCCACTGAGATTTTGAGTAGCTTCATAGATCAAGACTGAAAAACCTCTCTGGACAATCTGTTCCAGCATTTGACCACTCTCATAGAAAAAAATGTGTCACAAGATACGTATTTACTTTGTGAAAAATGATCTATCTAGGAGCATCTTTGCCTGTGTGTCTTTCCTCATGTGCATGCTTTAAATTTCACTTTCCCTCTATGTTTGTTATTACTAACAAGTGTTAGTTGAACCTTGGTGTTAGTACCAATAGGTGCCAATGAAAATTAATGAGGTGTTTGAATAAGATGTACAGTATTATACAGAGAAACAAACAGAAGAGGCACAGAAAATAAATTGTAAGCAAGAAAATTTTCTCCTGAATCACTGTCAGATGTCTTATGACATTTGTGCTGCAATATTGCCATATCACGTGGGCAGGAATTCTAAGAAACGCTCTTTGGGATTTTCATGTGGATTTGGATACCAGTATTTAAAAGTATGCAATCAGATTTTTAGCAAGATATTCAGGGAATATCAAGAGAACTCTATGGATGTTGTGTTGTTCAGAGATTGTTTTGTTTTGTTTTTCCAAGTAGTCTAGGGACAATCCCTGTTCAGCTAAATGGAGGAGAAGTTATGAGCTGAGTGGTTTTCAAACGAATACTGTTCATGAGCTTCCTATCCACTTTCTGTTCTTTAGATCTGCCTGAAATATTACAGTCATACAAACAGAGCAGATATGTAAAATTACATTGTGCATCCACAAAAGACTGGACAGCTGCTGAATGTTCCCTTTATTCCTCGGTGTCACATCATTATTGTCAAGGAACATAAGACCATAACCTGATGACAATGTAATGGTTTTTTCCATGGTGAACAAGCCACACTTCCTGCAGAAGTCCAGGTAGATGACATCGGTTGATCTTGCTTTGTCAGCTGATGAAGTTACTCCATCATAGGAGGCCACCAAATTGATCAGGCATGATTTGCCCTTTGTGAAGCTGTGCTGGCTGTCTCATATCACCTGCTTGTCTTGCATGTGCCTTAACTTTGTTTCCAGGATGATCTGTCCCATGATCTTCCCAGGCAGAGAGGTGATGCTCACCTGTCTGTCGTTCCTCAGGTCTTCCTGAGGACTTCCCCAGGTCTTCCCCAAAAATGGGATTGATGTATCCTTTTTTCCAGTCACTGGGGACTTTGTTTGACTGCCATGACTTTTCAAATATGTTGGAGAGTATCCTGGTAACTACATCAGCCAGTTCCCTCCAGTCCAGTTCCAGCCAGTTCCCTGTGATGCATGTCGTCAGGCCCCATAGACTTGTACCTGTTCATTTTCATCAGGTGGTCTCAAAACTCCTACCACACAACATGGTAACTTGCTCAAAAACTATGTTCATTTGGGCACACTTGCACCTATGACACTCAGCCCTGCCTTCAGGCCCTAGGAGAACTTCCAAATTCTGGTATTCCCTGTACCTGAGGGTCTGGATTTGAAGGGTGGACTAATCTGTGGATAAGGAATTGGCTTGATGGCCACAGCAAGAGAGTTGTAGTCAGTGGCTTTATGTCCAGGTGTAGGCCAGTGATGAGTGGTGTCCCTCAGGGGTCCGTCTTAGCACTGGAGTAGCTTAAGATCTTTACCAGTGACATAGACAGTGGGAGGAAGTGCAGCCTCAGCGAATTTGCAGACAATACCAATCTAAATGGTGCAGTTGGTAAAACAGAAGGAAGGAATGCTATTCAAAGGGATCTGGACAAGCTTGAGGAATGGGCCCACATGAACCTAATGAGGTTCAAGAAGTCTAAGTGCAAAGTACTGCACCTGGGTTGGAGCAATCCCAGACATGAGTACAGACTGGGAGAAGAACTCATTGAGAACAGAGAACAGCCCTGCAGAGAAGGACATGGGGGTTCTAGTGGACAAAAAGCTCAACATGAGCCAGCAGTGTGTACTTGCAGCCCAACAGGACAACTCCATCCTGGGCTGCATCAAAAGATGTGTGACTAACAGGTCAAGGGAGGTGATTGTCTCCCTCTGCTCACTTGGCATGGCCTCACTTGGAGTACAGCATCCAGGTCTGGGGCCCCGAGCACAAGAAAGATGTGGACCCATTGGAGAGGGTCCAAAGGAGTGCCACAAAGGTGACCAGAGGGCTGGAGTACCTCTCTCCTGTGAAGAAAGTCTGAGAGAGCTGGGGATGTTCAGCCTGGAGAAGAGAAGGCTCCAAGGGGACCTCACTGTGGCCTTTCAGTGGGGGCAATTCTTTACTGTGAGGGTGACAGAGCACTGGAACAGGTTGCCCAGAGAGGATGTGGAGTCTCCTTCTCTGGAGACATTCAAAACACGCCTGGATGTCATCCTGCACAATGTGCTCTAGGTGATCCTGCTTGGCAGGGGGGATGGACTGGATGACCTTCAGAGGTCTCTTCCAGCCTCAGCCATTCTGTGATTCTGTGATTCAGTTCTTAAAGGGGTGTTATAAAAAACATGGAGAGTGACTTTTTACACAGGCATGTAGTGATAGGACAAGGGGGAATGGTCTTAAACTAAAAGAGGGGAGATTTAGATTAGATGTTAGGAAGAAATTCTTTACTCAGAGGGTAGTGAGGCACTGTAACAAGTTGCTCAGAGAAGTTGTGGATGTCCCATCCTTGGAGGTGTTCAAAGCCATGTTGGATGGAGCCCTGGGCAACCTGATCTAGTGGGTTGCATCCCACGGGAGGGGGATTAAAACTAGATATCTTTAAGTCCATTCCAACACAAATTATTCTATGATTCAACTTTTTACATTATCACAGTGCTGAGGTTAGTAAAGCTAGAAGCTAAACTTTAAATCTAACTTGTAGGTTGTCTTTGGAATAAGGGATCAGAAAAGAAAATTGCTGTATTGTGGAGGAAAGCTTTCAGTAACACCTGTCTTCAACTAATAGCAGCCTATTTTTCTTAAGTTAAAATTTTAAACCTACTCTTTTATGTTGCCTAAATTAAATGCATAACAAGAAGATTCAACAGATGTATCTTCACTCTTTCCAACCAATTTGGTATGATCTGAGCCCTTCCTCAAACTCTGTAAGTGCTGACACTTATTTAGTTGAACCTACCCTTCACTGCTTCATCTGGCATATGAAGACTTTCAAAGTTGTGTCCACCTAAAAGAAAGTCTTCAGTGGTAACTATTCACAGCTCAGCCAAATTCTTCTCTGTCTTACTCGACACTATTGCATCTCGATTGGAAATATGTCAAGCCCGCATTTGTTACTCAGAGCCTCTTTACAAAAAAAAAAAAAAAAAAACACAAACAAAAAAAAACAGTCAGAAATCATTGGTAATTTACTTTTCTTAAATGAATTTGTTCATTTCCTGCCAGGAAACCTAAATTTAAATAAAATCAATGATTATCCCAGCACTCATTCTTAGCTGCTTTGTCAGAGAAGGGAAAACTCTAACTGGAATCGCCATAGAGGAAGGTGTTCCTGTAAGAGCTGAGGACCCTAGCATCTGTATTGTCACTACACATCCCTACCTAATTTCAACAGTTATGTCACATTACCCCATTACATTTCAGTTCTCATGAAGACTTGTCATGTTTACTTTCATTATACTGTTTACCAGAGAAACTTTTATAACTACCTACTTACTAATCCATCTATCTTTTTACCTATTTGAAGCCTAATAAATTCCTAGAAGAGAAGCTAGGATTTACTAAGATCTAAAAATTCAACTCAGGAAAGAAAATTTATTTTTTTGATTTTTTTTTCCTTTTGGAAAATAAATAAATAAACAGAAGAAGCTAACCATATTTGTGATATTGGATTCTAAAGAAAGAGTTCAACCGCCATCTTAAATTGCACTAGTTTTGTCAAAACATCATAATCAGAGTAAAAATGTTCTTATAGATGGAATTGCCTTGAGTTCAAAATTGGATTACAAATTGTATTATTCTAATGTAACATTTTTATTTATTGCTTGGTAAAAGATAACCTGATATCACACATATTTGTTGAGGCTTTGACTTATCCTTTAAAGCCAGTGCATCTTTTCCATGGCTCAGTTTCTAACTATCAACTTATAAATTCTTATATGACACCTCGTGAAAAAAAAATATATGAAGGAGACTAAATAGTCTGCTCAGGAGCTCATGACTGAATTGTGGTTTACCTATATGAGATTTTTCTCCCATATGCCATTGAATATATTCATATTAAGCTTCATGTTTGCAGCTGAGCTCCCTTTGCCTGACCTACTGTAATTGAGATTCTAAGCAGACAGAGACCTCCTGCACTTGCATGTCTGAACTGTTCCTTCTGGTCCTGGTTCCCTCTATTTCCAAATCATTATTTCACTATTTCTATTAAAACTTGACATGACTAACAATATCATTTTCAGAACTAGACTCATTTCTCATGAATGACAGATATCTCATTTCTGCTGTGAATATTACAAAAGAGGGAAAAAATAGAGATCTTGAAGGAGTTGCATGGTATCAAAAAATGCATTTTGCTTTATAATAGTAATGCTTTTCTGTTATCCATCATTCTTCAAATACTAATCAATTTTAAATTATTACAAGGTTTATAATGGAATATATCATTTGTATTTCTCTTATCTTCACTGGAATTCATTCAAGATTTTTTTTTTTAATTTAAACTCTCTAGCAGCTATTCTTTCACTCTGACTTAATAACCAAAAAGGTCTGCCCTCATCTTAAAATAGAGTGTCTACAGTTATATCTTCCTGCTCTTACAATCTATTTCAGTATTTCATTTCTAAGGTGGAATAGACCACACCTTTTGATAAATATCAAAGGAAGGCCACAGAGAAATATTTTTTGAAGATTAAAGGGATGGATTTATAAATGAGTAAACATAGTTTGATTTAATAAACCTGTTCTAGTATCAAGATACAGGAGTCTCAAGACATGTAGTGTCCTAAGAAAGCCCTTATAACCAGCTGAGACAAAGCAAAAGAAGGTGCTGAATTTAAGCTCTTAAATGTAATCATTCAGCTTTGAGGCTACAGCTCAAACCGACTTCACAGAAGATCTAATATGGATCTTAGTTTTGAAAGTGAGAGGAGGTGATCAGTGAGAGAGAGAGGCTGGCATTAGGTAGTTTGTCTCATGCTATTCAGTTATGGAAATAAAAGCAAGAAAAAAAAGCAAAGAGTAAAAGTCTGAGTAGAACAGCAAAGCAGGGTGTATGAATCTACATATTTTGTGATTACATGCACTCCAGTCATGTGGGGATCAGATTTCATTTTAGCAATGCTGTGGCTAAGGTTCTAGTGTCATTTAAAGGAGTCTTTCTTTTTTTTTAATTACTCTAACAGGCTGTATTTTATATTTTTGTCTGCTGAAGAAGAATTCTTTGCCTTTTGCTAGAAACAAACAAACAAATTAAAAAAACAACTGAAAATCTTAAAGATTATATTTTATTAATACTTCTTTATTTATTGTCTTCAGTTATTAGTTCAGGAAGCAAGCAAACAAAATACTACCAGGACCATTTCAAGGTAAATGCCAATGTGCACCAGTGAGCCTGAGGCAGAGTGATTAGGGACATCTTAGGGACATCAGAAAAAAAACAATTAATAACATTAAAAAAAAAACAAAACAAAAAAACTCCTTTGAAATAGGAAAACAATTGCGTTTTAGTTCTTTGTTCATTTATTAAAAAAAGGCTCATTTTGTGTGTATATGTGTATGCATATGCATAGAACACTTGATCTTTATAAGATCAGTTAATAAAAAATGTGTTTTTTTCTTAATCTTGAAATACTGATAGATTTGAAGTTTCTCAGGCTTTGAAAACGTTACTGCTGAGTTTATTTGTTCTTGAACCTGGTATTCTCATAGATAAGCATATGATGGTCTTAGGGTATGCGGGAGATCTATGTTAAAATAATTAGCACCTATTCTACTTAGAATAATTAGAATTCTAATTAGAACTATTAGAATTATTAAAAGTATACCTAAATAATTCTATCAGTGTCATTAGTGCAAAAATATATGAATCTTCCCTGGTTGTTTGAACATTTGTGCAGTAAAAGAACAGTTTTCTTCAAATAATAAAAGTTATTTATTTATTTTCTTGTTTCTTTTTTTGTTACTCTAAAATATGTTAAAGAGACAGGACTGAAAGAAAGAAGGAAGCTTAAAAGAATAAGCTGGTAGCAAACATTAAAAGAATAACCTTTCCTAAATGATCTCTCCATTTATGTTTAATTGTCCTGCAGAATAGAAGGAACAATTTTTATAGGGGAAGAGAGATGTGTCAGAATACTCCTTATGCATTATAGCATTTCCCCATTTGATGGCAAAATCATATTGACGAGTTCTATTTGCACTGGAAGAAGCGCTTTTTTTGTACTCACTGACCTTTTCTCCTCACATGCCTGCCCCCCCAGAAGTGGTGGTGTTATCTTCAATGCATAGAAACATAGAATCATTAAGGTTGGAGAAGACCTCCAAGATCATCACCCTACTACCTATGTCACCCACAAAACCATGTACATAAGCACTATGTTCAACGTTTCCTTAAGCACTTCCAGAGATGGTAACTCCACCACTTCCCTGGGCAACCTGTTCCAATGTCTGACTACTCTTTCTGAGAAGAAACGTCTCAGAATTTCCAACCTAAACCACCTCTGGCACAACTTGAGGCCATTCCCTCTAGTCCTATCACTAGTTATCTATGAGAATAGGATGGGTATTCAGGTTATGATTCAAGAAAGAAATGTGGTGCTACTTTTCTGTCGGTCTGTTCACATGGTAGAGACTCAGCATGAAGCTGAGTTATAACAGATTCAGTCCTGCTACTACAACCAAATGCTGAGGGCTTAAAAGCTCAAAGTTTCCTTCTCATTCCAAACAACATTGGTAACCTTTAACAGCTTTTCAGTTTTCTGAGACCGTTCCTGTTTTAGTCAAGTCTCACCAGATTTTTATTATTTTTTTTAATGTTAATTGGTTCCTTACTGGAAAAGCAAGGTGTGCTACAAATATTTTAAGAGAGTGTATTCTCATGAGATCCCTAGCCCAGTTTTGTAAAACTCAAAAGATTTGACTCAGATTTGTACAGTGTAAATATAAAATCCCATGTGTGTTCTCTGAAATAGAATAAAACTCTGATACAGTTTGCATTTTTGAAGGGAGGCTTCTAATGATTATGTTACACAGTAAGCTGGTGATGCTTGATCACTTTGTATTCTGTTTAGGGGGAAATTTCTTGTTACCCAGCAAGACTGGTGATCAGTAAATTATTCTATTATATCCTGCTTAGTGACAAATGTAGAGTACTAATAGTAATAATATTATTTTCACTTCAGTTTATTTTAGGCTTCAGATTTGGTGAACCTTGAGGAAGACTCATATTGCGTGGTTGTTATGCTGAGATATCATGAGAAACTATGGAATGGAAATTTTATTTTTTAGGTTAGCCCTTTGGCAACTCCTTACTGTTTAGTTTATTAGCATTTCAGTTACAAAATGTGTTTACAATCCTAGTGAACCAAACTATAGATCTACTGAACTATATGTTTAAAGGTAGATTAAAATAAAAAATTGTGAATAATTTACTGGGTTTCCATACAGAACTAGCCTGGGAATTGAGGTTGCTTTTTGAGCTTCATAGGGCTGCAAATTACTTGACCTTGCTTGGAATATAGCATTATAAAAGTTTTCTTGTGGCATTTTTGGACTTTTCTTTCAGAAGGGAACAGTGGAAAATTCATAATTCTAAACAGAGGAAGGGATAGAAGTGGAAAAGTGATGGCAAACTGTCTGAATATTCTTAGAGACTGCAGGGAAAATAGTTTGTATGGTTTTTGTTTTTTCTTTTTGGTTGGGACATAAGATTTTGTAAAATTTGTATTTTTTATTTTCTTTGGATTTTATCCAGTTATTTAGAATTGGCTCAGGACTTGTGAGATATACAATCTCTTAGAAAAGTCGTAATAACAATTGGAGAAAATGGAGTAAAATGAACCACAAGTGTAATACTCATAAATCACAGCAGCTCAGGCTCACAAGTGGAAAATGGCTCAAGTTTGCCCCCTGCAGGAAGTTCTTTTCACTGCTGCTCATTCCTCATCACCAGAGCATCTTTATTTTAAAAGATAATAAAATTATACTTTCCATTATCAAATTGACTATTACACTTCATATTTTAGTTCATAGTGAAACAAACAAACAAGCAAATTCTACCCAGCTACAGAAATATTCCTGTAGGAAACCATCGTTCTGTCTAAACCTGTCAACCTATCAATCTTAAACTTCCATAGATTTACCGTTCTTTTTGTTGTTGTTGTTATTAATTTAATTTTTACTGAATTAGTTTTATATCTGTAGTAAAATATTAGTAAAACTTTCTATAAATTTTCATGAAGTGTGGATTTCTTTCATATGTTTTATTAGGTAATTTTAAGAAAATGTGCTCTGCAAAATTTGTGTCTTTAACAGTTCTCTGGTCATTTTACTGGAATCATAAGAGCCATCTTATGCCTCTTGCCAATTAAGATGTACAGAATTATGCATGTTTTTTATAAAATAATGTTTTGATTTTTCTCCCTTTCTTAATTTGTCTTACTGCTAACCTCAGTTTAAGTGTATTCTTTTAAGTTGTGAAGGATAGATAATGATGAATTAATGTCAGAGTGTTTGTGTATTTTTCTAGCACAGGAGAAGGCAACTAATTCTCCCTTAATTCATGGAGTGTCCTAGCTGTATGCAAATACACATCTATCAAAACAAGTCATGCATTGTCTTATGTGAACATATTCTTAGGTTCTGTTTTCTAAATACTTCTGTAAACACAGGAAAAACAAAAGACAAAACAAACAAACGCACACACACAAAAGAAAGAAAGAAAAAAAAAACCTTCTGTAAGTCATTCCCATCTCTAACATTATTTTTATTTTTTTCTGAAATTACTTATTGTTCTTGCCATCTATCCTTATTAATTACATTACAGAAAAGCAAGTGATCAGAAAAGATGGAGCCATTGGATTCCCTGAAGCAGTGATGAATCATTTGACTTAACTTCATGAAGGGACTTCTGTTGATTTTCTGGTGAACCCCCCCCCCCAAAGAAACGGTTGAAGTAGTCCTCAGAAGTAGTCCTTCCAAAGATCACAATAAGTATTTACCATCCAAAAAAGGCTGTGAAGTATATAAACATTTAGGTTTATTTAATGTTCCACCTTGTGTTCTCATCTTCTCTCTCCTGAGCTATAGCACCTTGTATAGAATTTCTTTTCCTCAGTACTGTGATACTAGCAGGCAAGTAACACAAGATTTTGTGTGATAATAGACAGCAAAGATTCTGCTAAATTATTGCTGGCCTTACAGTGTCTTAGCACACTGTAAGACTATGATACAGACATAGCAAGACTGATACACCAAAGTTCCCTCCTGCTAATTCTTCTACAGTTTATATGCTTCCTCACTGATTTGTCTGAGAAGTGTAGAAATCTTTTTAACTGTTACAGTCTTGAGAACTTTCAGGTGCAATAATCTGTCTTCTGTCTGTCCAAAGCTTCTCTCTTCATTTAGATGATTATTCTGCTTCATTTAAATCCTCTGCTGTTGCTGTTGCTTGCTAAAGTGCAGTAAATTTCTGAACAGGATCTTTTGTAGATTGAGGAATCAGGTGACCTCTCTCAGTCACATTGTTTCATTCACATTGCTTCATTCACATTGCTTAACCTGAGCCAAACAAGAATCCCAACATGACTTTCTTGGAAGATGTCACCTGACTTCTTTTTCTGAGGATAATATAAATTTTCTCCTTAAAAATGTATTTAGTCTTTCTATGTTTCACTCATATACTCTTTTACAGGAGATATGTTGTTCCATTCAAATAGCAGAGTTCTACCAAATTACTTTCCTATTACTTCAACTTTTCTTATATTATTAGCAATAGAAGTAGAAATGTTTCTGCTCAGTCATTAGCATCCATTAATAAACCTTCTTTTTGTTTTCTGATTGACCCAACTCAGTTATTTACAACTAAAAATGAAAAGTTTTCTCTATAAAGTTTTTGTCAGGTATAATTGTGCTACTTTTGTCTTTTTGGTCAGTTACATGCATTCTGCTGGTACTTGTGAAACCTAACACATAGACATGAACACAAATACACACATTCATCAAAGTGTCTTGGTTTGTGTTGATCTTCTAGCTTTCCATTCTGAGTATTGCATCAGGCCTCGTCTCTAGTAGTATTTTGGATTCCCTACTGTATTTACTATCAGAACATCTGCACACTTCATAAACTTGAGTTTGAATTTAGTGATTTCTCCATAAATTCTTATTGATGAACACTTGGTGTTCCAATAATTTTCCTTTGAGACAACTCTCCCAGAACACCGGTCCATTAGCTGGGATCCAGTTAACAAGCAAGATTTTTTCTGTAAGTCACAAATATTCTTATGTCTTTATCTTTTTTTTTTCTACTTTCTGCTTAAAAGTTTAAATCTTGCATATTAAATTTACATGTTGAATGTTGAATGTCTTTGATAGCTGCCTAGTCACCATCATTTGACAAAATTAGGAAATAAATCTGTGAAATTAGGAAATAAATTCTGTGAAATCAGAATTGATTAAGGTCTCTGCACAAGCTACTCTCAGTATCAGCATTACCTGATGATGGTCTTTCTCTCTACTGAGTGCCCTAGCTGGGAATATAAGATGAAATGTGTCAAACATCTGTCTTTAATTTCACCTGTTCCAGAGAGCTTTTAGAGAATCTCTTCAGTGATTTTTTCTTCCTCTTGGAGGATTGCCACTGATCCTTTTTATGCCAGATATCATATGGGTTTAAGATGCTGTCAAAAGCTTAGAGATTTTGTAAGAGAACTGCTTGACAGTGTGGGCAGTTACTCTGTACAAATGGAGAAAATGACATTTCAGAGGTTCAACCTTTAAACAAAGTCACTGATATAAGGAATGTACTTTGTTAAATGCTAGATAATGAATGAATGACTCACTTTTGCTCTAAGATGACCAACAACATAATCTGTCTATCTTTTTACAGAAAAATGTCAGGGTTCCTACTGTTTTCCAGAATGTTGCTTTACTGAAACCTTAAGAATTAAATAATACAGCTGCAATCACTTGTGACTTTCCCTTTTGTGGGAGTTGCATATTATAGCATACTTTCTGTTATGAAAGTAATCTTTCATTTTAATGGCACCACATCATCACATTTTCTAAACTTTCTCTCACATTATGTGATAGGAAATTCTACCTAAAAGTAGTAGAACTTAGTGTCACTGTGGCCATAGTAACTAAAACAAATGAAAAATTGACTATCTTTTATTTACAGTATAATCAGTTTCTCAAACTCTGCTTATGAGAGTCCATACATGTTTAAGACACTCCGGCTTTAATTTTCTTGTCTGGGAAAATACAGTATTAACTTTTAAGTTTATTTTCATTAGAAAACAAACAAACAAACAAAAACCACGTGTGGCCCCATTTGCAATGTTCTACAATAGCCTCTTTATTGATATTGAAGCACTGAGAGTTACCTTTTAAATTAAAGAGTAATAATTTCCTCTCTCTAAGTGATATTTTATTCTATATTTGTTCTATATTTATACATGTAATAAGGTTTGTTGTTGTTGCTGTTGTTTTCCCCACAAGAAACCTGTTATGCTAACATCCAAGAATAAAGGATAGTAACTCATTAATGTAACCATTGGGTAACACGATGTAAAGAGCTTTCCCACAATGTTGGGTAGACGTTTTCAAGAGCATATTACAGTTATCAGCCACAAGATGGCTCAACAGGAGAAGGAAATAGACCTTTTTAACATCAGAAGAAACACCATTTCTGCATTTTAAAACTGGACAGGAATCTTGGCTCTTTCCATACTAGGAAAAATAAAAAAAAAGAAAAAAAAAAAAGAAAAAAAGAAAAGTATCCAGTTCAATCCATGACTGAAAAACAGAGACACTGTACTGTTAGCCCAGTTTAGATTAAAAGGCAATAATCATTAATTCCTTCACTATAAAGATAAAAACCTTGGTGTTTTTGGTTGGTTGGTTGGTTGATTGGTTTTGTTTGTTTGTTTGTTTTTTCTGATCTGTGGGAAAACAGAGAAAGAATGATGGAAGGAATCAAACTTTTAAAGTCAAAACTTTGTCGAAAGAATTGCTGCATATTTCACAGAGTGAATGAATCTTCATTTATTAATGAAATACTTTGAGTTATGTGAATCAGTCTTGTACCTTATTGATGGGACATAAATATAGTCATCCCAGTGGGCTTTGATGAAAGAGACTTCTGATTACTCTGGCTTCTGTAATTTCTGTGTCAGAATCATTAAGTGCACCACTACTTTCTCTTAAGAAAAAATAGGATAATTCCTATTTGAAGATGTTTGTTGTCACACTGAGAGGTTCATGTCTTTGCATATATACTTTTACATTGGCAGATCATAAGGCTATCAATTAATGAATGTCCGCACATATTTTAACCATGCCCTTTCCCCATGAAAGGTGGAGATGGAAAACTTGTTGCTAGATGACAGGCTCCACACAATAAATTTAACACTAATGCATTGATCCTGCACAAACGCTGCAAGAACCCTGAAGAGCCTCTCTATCCACATTGAATAGTTTTAACTAGTTCCTGCACTGCCCATATGTGCAGTTCTCCACAACCTCTGTGAGCACTTGGATTACCTGAAAGGATGCTCTTGTGTCAAGAATAATTTCTGTTCCCTGGTTATTGAAGACTGTACTTACATCCAGGAATGAACTGAGTATGTCAGAAGGAATATGCTTAAATGTCAATGCCTCTTCCAGTAGTAACTGCAATGCCAAGATGAAAAAGCAGAGCTTCCCAAGGATAAAGAAAGAAAAGAGTGAGACCGAGAGGTTGATTTCATACTGTCCTTAAATCTTTAAGTCCTGACTGCTTTTCCCCCTTTTCTCTTACAACAAAGTCGTTTCGAAACAGGTGTGAGCAAAGTCTCATCATGTCTCCTCAGGCTTTCAAAGCTATTTTTGACCTTATTTTGTATGCTAGGTGATGGCTATGGCTGCTAGCTGCACAGCTGCTTCTAACAGCCCTTCTGAAGTGTCCATACTGTTCTCACACCCTAGTGAATGTAGTTAGCCTGGGAGAAAACAGATAAGGGGGTGTTACATTCATCTCATGAGAAAAGGGAGGAGGATATGGGGGGAGCGTATTTTCTTTTTGCTTACTGATGAGCATCTGCCCCTACATATTACATTAAAAACCTTCCACTTCATTGTGAGACCTGTAGATGGCTCAGGAGACTTATGCTTTGTGTCTTAGATCATGACCTACACTTTGGTTCTGACATCTCCTGGACATTATAGAAATCCTTATCAATTTTATGTTAAAATAGCTTTTTACTTTGTCATGGGTTTCAGGTTACATTTTTGAGGCGGGAGGGGGAAAGATAAGGGGATGAATTTTTGTGCTATTTTGTTTGCTTGCCTTTTTTTTTTTCCTGAGTGACAGTATATATTTTGAATATTATTATTATTTTGGTTAGCCACCTTCATTTCATCTGCCTTTGTGGAACAAAATTAGTAAAGAAAAGTGTTCCTTAGCACTTTTCTTACCATTAGAAGAAAAATACAAATATGCTGTGTTATGGTGAGTAGCTTTCAAATACACTGACAGAAACCCAGTTTTTAGTGGAAAGACTTTGCTCCCCAATAAATTTAGTCACATAAAAATTCACTTTCAGGTTTATAATCTTAATTACTTAAACAGTAACAAGTATTTGATCTTGTCATAGTACAACCAAGCATGGCTTCAGAAAGTTCTTCATTGCAGTCTCTGATCAGACACAAATGTTCAAAATGGCAGCCCAAGTGTGACATTTGACAAGTTGGGAATAATTTATAGCAAAAGAAAAGGGGGGAAAAGGATGCTTTTGAAGGATGCTTTATGGTTTTTGTCATTTTGGAGAAAAACTTTCCACTCCCATTCTAGCGCACTTCAAAGGAAGACAAAATCAGACTTTACAGAAGTTAACATTGCATCTTATTTGTTCTTTCAAACTGACTTTGGAACAAAAGCATCAGTTTAGTTCCATCTTGGCCTTGTCTATGTAACCTGCTCATGTCAAGACAACTGTTGATGCAACCTATAATTTTAACAGGAAAAAATAAAAGAGATTGGAGACTGAGTAAAAGAAATGGTGCTAATGAAGAGACTGATAAAGCATGACTTTGCAGGTAAAGAAAAGTAGGGTCTGTGCGAGGATGAACTGCCCAGTCCAGATAATTCCTGCTCTGAAGAGAGCAGACATATAGGCCATTCACATGTGAGCTGAAAGTGGAGATCAGTGGTAATTGTATGAACGAGGCTAAAGACACGCAGGGCATGAATAAGTAGTTTAATACTTAAATGCTTTGAAATTCTATGTGTAAATTAAAGATATTTTACTGAAGCTCAGGACTGGTTTTTTGTTGTTGTTGTTGTTCATTTGTTTTTCTTCTTTTTTTTTTCTTTTTTTTTTTTCTTTCTTTATTTCAAATGCTGGAATAAAGACATGGACTTGCTGGAGAGAGTCTACAGAAATCCACAAAGACAGTTAAGGGACAGAATTATCTGACATATGAGAAGAGTGTATGAGGACTGGGACTGTTCATCCTGAGAAGCCTTCAGGAGATCATATTGTGTATAAACACCTGAATAGGGAAAAGAAAGAACAGGGAGCCAGACTTCACAGTGGTGTCCAGTGACAGAACTAGAGGCAATGGGCAGAAATTAAAATATATTAAATTCTATCTGAACAAAACAAAATATTTTTTTACTGTGAGGGTGGTCAAACACTGGAACAGGTTGCCTAACTGGACATTATGTTGGGCATTGTGCTTTGGCTGACCCTGGTTGAGCAGTAGGATTGGATTGCATGATCTCAAGAGGTCCCTTCCAATTTAAAGGATTCTGCGGTTCTGTGATTCTATGACATATTTACTCTTTCTTTGTGAATTTGCTAGTACACTATTGAAAGAAGTTCTCTAGGAAAAGGTTTTAAAAAGCTATTTGTGAATTTCAGTGAAGTCAGTGAGAAAAGCTCAGAAAATAATGAGTACTTATTACTTATTAAGTACTTAGTACTTATTACTTATATACTTATTTTAATGCTTCACAAATATTTAGCTATCAGTGTTTGGTTGGTTGGTTGGTTTTATATTTTGTTTCCCTTTTGGTTAAATACTTCAATAATTCAGCTTTATTCCCAATATCCTGATATGTCAAAACTCTTATGCATGGTCTACTGAGTATATAATTTGGTTAAAATTTATGTGTAAAGCTGAAAGATGCAAACAGCAACTTTTCTATGATTCCAAGAGAAGTAATTGTGGTGTTTTTATTTTTCTAGTGTGTTTGTTGTTGTTGTTTGTTTGTTTGTTTTCTATCACAATGCTTGCCATAATAGTAGCAACATGTTAGTAAATCATGATTAGTATGTTCGCAGTTGAAATATAGCTATTAATCAGGAGTGAATTGAGGTATATATTCCAGCCTAGTTTAACAGTTACTGATTTTCAAAGACTGTGAGCTAATCTCCAACTCATTAAAATATTGTAAAGCACGAGGAATAACTGAACTTCATTTGAAGCATTCATCAATGACTTCTTAATTGCTTTATCTTGACTAAAGCCTGGTTGATGTCTAACTAAGCTTAAGAACAGACCTTTAACAAGGTCTATCAACCAGTGTTAATTTTTGCCTGTCTTCACACTAAGGGCATAGACATTTTGCATAGGGATACTTGACTCCCTGCAAAACAGCTGATCAACTGGGTTGTGAACCAGGTTGCTGTATGACAGGTAGGAGAAAGAGAATAAGCATCTTATGAGAAGGAGAAGCAGACAGCCAAGCAAAATCTTTCAACAGCAGAACTTATTATCTAACTGCTGGTCCAAGATGTGACAGGTGCATAGCCATAGGTGAGTGCAAAAGGGCAGCTTTAAAAATTCTGTTTTTCTTCTGTATTCTGGATGGTAAAATGCAGATTCATCCTTTTGTCTGGAGATCATCTAATATTGTGTAATGTCAGTAAGCAGGAAGAAAGGATTTCTTCCAAAAGGGAGCCACTGGCCAAAAAGCTGGCCAAAGCTGAGCCAATACGCGATGTTGTTTGCACCTCTGGGAGAATATATTTAAGAAAGGAGAAAAAAGGTTGTGCAAGAGAAACTGAGAGAGAGGAGTGAGAAAATGTGAAAGGAAACAAGGTGAAACAGTCCTGCAGACACCAAAGTTCTTATGGTAACCAAGTTCTATAAACTTTACTGTTCCATTCTTAACTACAAAAAAAAAATAATAAAAAAAAAAATCCCATACACAACTACTTTTATTCATACCTTCAAATATCGTGTTTTAACTGTATTTTTTTCTCCTTTTGTTTTCTTTATTTCTTGCAATGCTCCATTGGATCTGGAAAATTATTTAAATCAATCCTCCATGGAAGAGTTGAAAACTATATTTTCCTTACACTTCCCTTAAGAAACAGGATAATGTTTTTCAGAAATCAGTTTTTTACTTTACCATTACATGTCAGATTAAACTGAAGGGTATTGGGAAAATTACAGGAAAACAAAAAGATAAGCAGTTGTACACAGGACCTTCTACAAATGTCCTGGGTTCTCTAGGACCTCTGAAATTACACAAAATAATGTGGCTAGGATCTGAATATACTCACTTTTGGAAGGAAAACTTTTCTCACATTGCTTCCAGCTTACTCCATGTGAGTCTTCTAGTAGGAGCTGTCTTGTTTAATTGTTGCTGTTATTGTTTTCAGTTTATTTAGTATTTCCATTTTAATTTCTGATTACTGAAATAACTTTCCACACATTTTATTTTGGCCATAACAAAACATTCCTTAAGAGCATCTGTCATCACCTCTGAAATGAGCAATCCCTGAAATGTGCTTTGTTACATGCTTTGCTGAGCTTCTGCTGTGCATAAGGAATCACAGATTGAACTGAAATACTAGTTACATACATTGTTAATCATGACCTTGAAACCTATTGCATTCAGTGTCCTGTAGTTGCTGTTATTATATACATTTATGTAAAATTCTTTTCCTTTGTTTTTCTAATATTTTTGTTTCATTGTGTATTATAGTAGAGAGAAATACTAAGCTTTTGGTCAATAACAATAGCCTGAATAATTCAGCAGCCAGTGGGTGAGGCAGAACAGAAAACCCCTGCTTTGCTCACTGTTGTAAGCATGAATTTGGTTCTGTCTTCTCTTCCATTTCTGACAGTTTTCTTAAGAATTTAAAATATTTTTAAAGATTATGATCTATTTGTGTTATTAAATTGATATTGTACAGTGAGTTAAAAAGTACACAATGGAGAGGCTGGCAAAATATATAAATAAAAAATGTACTGAGTGAAGTCTCATGACTTTAGAAAACCAGTCAAAAAATTGCATGAGTCTATAAAACTATACTATAGAGAACCAGGGGTAAGACAATAGGGTAGGGTTTCCAATGGTATTATTTCATCTTTTCTATGGGTCGTTCCCTTTTCAAAATATATGGAGCAATACTGACTTATGTAAACAAACATCTTAATGTTAATTCAATTGGCACAACTTGAAAGCCTCTTCATGCCCCATTTTTAATATGACCTTGATTTTATTCAGGGACAGAAAACAGAAAAGAAAGAAAAACGGAAAAGTGGGCAGGCACTACAAGTTCAAGATATTAAATTGTATATATCCTTACCTTTTCTTTACCTTTTCAAACACACTGGGGCCCTACAAAAGTCTTTCATACTTAATTCTTTGCACTTCCAAAAAAAAAAAAAAAATAAAGTATGAATCAAGTTGCAACAGCACACCTTATACTGAACTTTTCTTTACTTTGCTACATCTCACAGCTCTTTCACTGTAGCTTTTTGAGATATTCCTTAAAATAATGTAAGAATATAGAGAAAAAGCAAAGTGTTGTAAAGGGACTCCACACCAAACAACAACCACTTTTTAAGCTGTTTTTGTAAACCTTTATTTAGGTTGACTGTACTGACCACCTACAATCCAACATAGATAACTAGGCTCAGAGAAATGGCAGCAAGAAACAGAGACTATAGTAAAGTGAGAGATATTTAGAGTAAAAAATTTTACTTCAGAATCACTATGTTAAATAAGATTTAGCCTTTTCTCAAAATAACTGAAAAATGGAGACTGGAAAAAAAAAAAAAAAGTCTTAAAATTTTAATAGAAAGACTAATTTATTTAAAATCCTGTTATCCTCAGATGACCAATCCACATTCCTGCAAAGCCAATGGGAAACTTGCTGTAGAATTAAACAGTACCAGAAGCGACATCTGTTAATTTTTAAGTTTTCCTTCATATTTCAGTTTCTTATCTTTACAAAAGAAGTAGTTTCCTCAAGAAAATGTATTTGATGCTGCCAAACTCAGTATGAACATTTAAAAGATAAGATTTTCTGTACCTTCTCGCTGAACATAAGTACATTTCATTGAATTTTTTTATTATTATTATTATTTATGCTGAATTCCACATTTTAAAAAATCATTTGGGATAACATAGCTATGGACCATCTAAAATTAGATAAGTATTAAGTAATGGAAATGACTAGTGAATTTGTTAGAAGAAAATAGATATAAGGGAGATATTAAGATCATAGCAGTCCTGAATATTGATTGGGAGATATAAAATGTTTATTTTTTCTTCTTCTTTTGGAACATAAGTGAGTTCTTGGATTTCCTCGGTGTTTTTACATACTTCTAATTTAATTGCTGTGCCAGTTTGTAAAGGTCTTTTACTATTTGAATTATTTTTATTCTGGAGAGGAAGAACAAGTGACAGTGAATTGGAGTAAGAATTTGCACAGCAGGAGCAGAAAATGCCAACTCCGACTGTGAGAAGACTGCATCTGTTAGGTTAAACAAGAAGAGTAAGGTCAGTATTTAGCTAAAACTTCTTGAAAGAACAAAACTTGGAAATTTGTATTGGGTCAGGACTGAGTTTGACAGTGAGGACTATCTGGTGTCCTCCCCTTGAAACTGGCTTATACTTTTTGAAGGATAACAAAGAATTATTTATTTATTTATTTATTTTTAAGTAGTAGTCTGTATCTAACTTGTTGCAATCATTTTAAACTCTTGCAGCTACACCTTTTGGTTGCCTTTTTGATTTTAGAAAGCAACTCTGATAATACCTAATGTATTTTTTAATTATCTGGAACTAATATAGGTTCACCAACTGGTAGTAGTACAAAACTAGTAAGAGTGAAATGAAATAATTTCTATTGCAGGTTACTGGTTGATAACTCAAGCCCTATCCGTCCTGAATGTAATTTCTAAGTGTATAATTCAGCATGGTCAATTTAAGAATATACTGAAGGTTTGATATTTCCAGTTTTACACACAGTGAGGTCATGCCTGGTAAGAAAATAAAAATTTCCAGCCTTATAAAGGAAAGAAGAGCTATCTTTAAAATGTGAGATTATTAGACCTTATAAATTCAGCATTTCTGTTCATGCCACACAGCAAGGTTGAGGTATATAGGAAGCCATACAGACAAAGACAAAAAGTATGTATAGAGCTGAGATTTCTTCAGGATTTAACAATGACTGTGTGAATTTTCAAAACCTTTCTGAAGCACCTACTATCTAACCAGCTCACATTTTAGGAAACTAATTCTGAAAACTTTCAATTAAGGATATATTTGTTTCTCTTCATTGATACTCTTCTAAGTTTGCCTTTTTTTTTTTTTCTAAACTCTGCAAGATAATATTTTTTCCCATTATGCCTTATTTCTGAGGCCACATTTCAGCAAAAAGTGATGTTAGTTTTCACACAGATTCTCTTTATTTCTATTTTGCTTCGATACTGCACATATTATAAATTTAAAACAGCATATGACAAAGAAAAAAATCCAGCTAAACAGTTTCCATTCCTTACTTTGAGACAGCTGAGTTCACTAAATTGAAGCCAAAGTGATCAACCATTGAGTGAATTTCTATGTTTGGTGGTCCACACTATCAGTTGACTCAGTACGTTTAATAAATCCCAGGTACACACAGATAAAGGACAATTGCTTACAATTATAAAATGTGAGCTAAGTTTAATTGAAGTGCCCTACTAATCACTTCCCTGTCTAGTAATGCCTTCATCTTCTCTCTGTAGAACCAACAACTACACCAGAGATGCACAGAGACGATATTTTTGAGTTAGCAATAAGACATTTTCAGATCTTTCAGGTATTTAAGACAGGGGAAAAAAAAAAAAAAAAGAAAAAAAAAAAGAAAAAGAAAAACTCTGCGCCACACAGCAGCTGGGAGAGTGAGAGGAGTGAGGAATAGCCGAATAGCCTTGCAGGCACCAAGGTCAGTGAAGAAGGAGGGGGAGAGGTGCTCCAGGCGCCGGAGCATAAGTCCCCTGCAGCCTGTGGTGAGGACCATGGTGAAGCAAGCTGTCCCCCTGCAGCCCATGGAGTACCGTGGTGGAGCAGGATTCCACGCTGCAACCCATGGAGGAGACCACGGTGGAGCATGTGGACCTGTATCAATGGAGGCCGCGGCCTGTGGAGGACCCCTGCCAGAACAGACACACACGAGTCTCTAGGTCATTCTAGGAAAATAATGTGGAGGTACATCCTGATATTTTGATACTGGGACTGGGACTGTAAAGTGAATAAATTGAGGATTTTTGGCTTTACAATCATAAATTGAGTAATCTGAAGAGCACTGTAATCAATTCTAAAACTTAAATAAAAATTTACCTTATTCTTCTCTCAAAATGTACTTATATGGCAGGAATGAATAAAAAGGAGAAGTGAGCTTTGATTACTGTAGTCCTAATGGTGCAGATTTACTCTATGTCAGTTCCTCAAGAAAATTAGAAGAAAAATGGCAGTGAAGAACATACTATCATTTTACTCTCAGTAACAGTTGACTTATGGTTAGTTTTGTTAACATGAGTCAAAATGTTCTTCTTAAGCAATGAGTTTTCTCTTTCACTAGAGAAGACTTATCTGACATGTAAGTAGTCTATGAAACTATATTGATTTTTCTCACTGACCTGTCCACAAACAGAATGAGCTGTTTAGCCTCATAGGTGGACAATGTGTTTATATATTCTGAGATTGCCTCTACCAAGATGCACTGTGCATTCCTCCAGATGTAGTAAGAGGTCCTTGTGTACCTTTCCTTCTCTCTCAGACTGCTAGTGTTCTTTTTTTCATTAGAAACATTCCTTGTTTGTGTTCTGTAACTCACTGCTGTGTCAAGCTGGGTCCTCTGTCATCTTGACTTTTAATATAGTCCTTGTTTTCTGTTGTATCCTTCCTCCTCTTGTACCTCTGATGCATTTTCCATGAATAGAGTATAATACCCAGATCAGAGGGATATTTCAGTAGAAAATAAGGGAATGGACAATGAAGGATGAAGTGAAGGAATGGGAAATGCAACCTTATATTGGTATGTCAAAACAGTTTAACAATTTACATTGGAGACTCCCTTTCCCATAATTCTGGAGGAGGATCGGCAGGGTTGGTCACATGTTGAATTCCGTAATTATGAATTATGCCAAACTCTCTGTTCCTTTTCTGGAACTGGAACGTTGCATTTCATCTAGTTTTCCTAACTTCACAATGTGAGTTTCCCAGCAGGATTCAATATTCCATCAGAGACTGCATTTTGTCTTTATAATATTGAAATTATCAGTGATAATTAACAGTATGATGATATGAATGGTTCATTCATGTAACAGTTCCAGCAAACTAGCCTTAGTCAATGAGCAGGAAAACAGAGAATAGTTTTTGTCTTTCTGTTCTCTAATTTAGTTTTAAAACTGTTATTTTGAAAAAGTAAGACTGTCCATAATCATCATGTTTGTCATTTAGGGATATGTGAAGGTGCAATCCAAATATGTTTTTTAAAAAATGATTATCAAACCTTAATTCTTAGAGCTTTTCTATGTTTACAAACTTTTATTCTTCTATGAATCAAAGGGTACCTCCAGAAAAGGGTTTAGACATCCAAACAATAAGTGCTGTAGTGCATAGCCTTTGGAGGTATCTGACCTCCAGAGTTGGAAACCAGTCCCGGCACTTGGTGTCCTGAGTCCTCTGGAACCATGTGTATAACAATTCATTGATGAGACAATGATAGAGTAGTTGATGAATGATCTGGTCACGTTCAGGACTCAGTCATACATAACCTGAGAAGACCTAACAATTAAACCCATCGGGAAGTACCAAAGTCAGTAACAGCAGGTGACAGTAACAAAAAACCCTACCTGCCTAATGGCTGGGGAATTTCTCCAAGATGTGGGAGACTTTAGTCAGTACTCTCCTGCATTTTTAAGGATTAAATTCCACACTTACATCTTTCAAAGGTTTTTCAGACTGAGAAATTACTAGTTGAGTGGGTCATTCTTTTTCCCAGAAGTTGCCTGCAGATAAATGTATAATGATACACTATTTTATGAGACATTCCCTGTACTTATGTTCCATAATTCAAAGTTATTGAATCACGATGATTCAAATGACAGTGCTGATACCAATAGCAGTAGAATAACATAAAAATCCCTCTCAAAGGAAATAGAATTTTAATTTGTTTTTGACCTAGTTTCATAAACAAAATATATTTGTGCTATCACATTGTCTGTCAGCAAACCTGCTATAATAGTTTAAGTAATATTAGCCAAATTCAACCAAATTATTCTTTCAATTATCATCAGTTATGTGGAGGAAAGATGTTAAATTATCTGAGGTAAGGTATGCATATCTCAGTCATGGTGTGTTTAACCTGATAGCAGCTGGCCAGAGAACCACTGTTGACATGTTGGTGACAGAGTTCCAGGACAGATGTGAAAGAGCTCCCTGATGTCTAGTTAAGGCATATTAGAAGATGTATGGAAAAGGGAATGACACTATGGATCTGTTAATCTTAGTTGTATACAGGGGACAGACTGTATATGCTAGACTGTATCAACCCAAGCATGGAAAAGTCTTTGAAGTACACAGAAGGCAAGTAGAAAGTAAATTTGCAAAAGTTCAGAATGATTAAGTGAAATTGCTCTTTTAAATTAGGAAAACTGATTCCTAAAGATACTTCTGGTATGAAAAAAAAAAAAAAAAAAGAAAAAAAGAAAAAAAAAGAAAAAAAAAGAAAAAGCCCTTTTTTAAAGAAAAAATCCTATATAATCTGCTTCAAGTTGATTCAGACTTCTCAGAAACACAGAATAATCAAGGCTTGGAAATGTTTAAACTGTCTTTTAAAGTTTTTTTTTTGTTTGTTTGTTTTTTCTGTTTTATATCATGGAAAGTCCCCAGCTGAAGACAACAGCCCTAACGAGTGTGGGTGCTACTGTCTTCAGATTTTATAGCTATTGAACCCAGAAGGATTCCATTTCTCTAATGCTGCATTCACTAGGCATTTGCAACTACCCATTGCTACTGGCTGAGTCCCTGTTTACGTCTTTCAGCTGGTAATATAATTCTGAGATGATAAGCATTTGCGTGCTTTTACCCACAGAGCAAAGTCAATTATTTTCTTGGATCCTCACAGGGCACATATGCTCTGTTACAGTTTTGTGAGTTTACATGCTATAAAACTTATTATAGAAAGTTTTTTGCGTTAAAAAACTATTGTATAAAATGCACCTTAAGAGTGGCATTTGTAGGTGGGTGGTGGTACTAGATAGCTCTTGATTAGTATGTGTTTAATGTGTCAGAAAGTTGATACAAGATACGACATTGCCTCAAATTCTACTTATGTCAAGACATAATTAACCCTGCTGTCAGTTAAACATCTGGGTAGAGGAGACTGCAGTCATGCATGACACATGTAGAAGTCCCTGAAGCGCTGAGCATAGACCTTAGTAGCATCAAAAATGAGATAACACTAGAAAAACACTTTACAGAACTACCTTTTCTTAAAAATTAAAACATACCCAGAATAAAAATGAGATTCTTCCTAAAACCTGCAATTGAATTATAGATTAATTTAGATTGGATGGGATCTCTGAAGACCAACTGCTCCAGTTCCCCACTCAAAGCAAGGACAAACTTGAAGTTACATCTATCTGCAACGTTACGTCATAGAATAACAGAATGGTTTGAGTTGGAAGAGTAGAATCGAAGATGATCTATTTCTAACCCTCCTGCCATGGGTAGGGACACCTTCCACTAGACAAGGTTGCTCAAGGCCCCATCCGACCTGGCCTTGGACACGTCCAGGGATGGGGCATTCACAGCTTCTCTGGGCAACCTATTCCTGTGCCTCACCAACCTCACAGTGAAGAATTTCCTAATGTCTAATCTAAACCTACCCTCTTTCAGCTTGAAACCATTACCCCTTGTCCTATCACTACATGCCCTTGCAAAAAGTCCCTTTTCAGCTTTCTTGAAGGTCCATTTATGTACTAGAAGGCTGCTATAAGCTCTCGAGAGCCTTCTCTTCTGCAGGCTGAACAATCCCAACTCTCTTAGCCTGTCTTCATAGGAGAGGTATTCCAGGCCTCCGATCATCCCTGTGATCATCTTACAGATTCATTCTAACATGTCCATGGCCTTATGTTGGGGGCCCCAGACCTGAACACAGTACTCCAGATGGGGTCTCACAAGAGCAGAGTAGAGGGGAAGAATCAGCTCCCTCAACCTTCTGGCCACACTTCTTTTGATGCAGCCCAGGATATGATTGGTTTTCTGGGCTGCAAGTGCACATTGCTGGCTAATGTTGAGTTCCTCACCAACCAACACTTCCAAGTCCTCCTCAGGACTTCTCTCAATCCATTATCTGCCCAGCCTGTGTTTGTGTTTGGGATTGCCCTGACGAAGGTGCAGAACCTCGAGTTTGGACTTATTGAACTTCGTAAGGTTTACACATGCCCACCTCTCAAGCCTGTCTAGGTACTTCTAGACAGCATTCCTTTCCTCCAGCCTGTCAACTGTACCACAGAGCTTGGTGTCATCAGCAAACATGTTCCCACTGTCCGTGTCACCAACAAAGATGTTAAATACCACCAGTGCCAATACCAACCGCTGAGGAATACTACTTGCCACTGGTCTCTATCTGGACATCAAGCCATTACCCACAACTCTGGATGTGACCATCCAGCCAATTCCTTACCCACCGACTGGTCCATCTGTCAAATCCTTGTCTCTCCAGTTTAGACAAGGATGTTGTACAGAATAGTGCATAATGCTTTGCACACTCCCAGGTAGATGACATCAGTTTCTCTTCCCTTATCCACCAATGCTGTAACCCTGTAACAGAAAGCCGCCAACTTTGTCAGGCATGATCTGCCCTTAGTAAAGCCATGATGGCTGTTAGCAATCACCCCCTTATTTTCCATGTGCCTTAGCATAGTTTCCAGGAGGATCTACTCCATGCTCTTGCCTGGTATAGCGTTCATACTGACTGACCTATAGTTACCCAGGTCTTCATTTTTATCCCTTTTTAAAAATTGGGGTTATGTTTCCTCTTTTCCAGCCAGTGGGAACTTCACCGGACTGCCACATCTTAAATATAATGGTTTAGAAACCTCATCTGTCCATTCCTTTAGGACCCTCAGACTTATCTTATTATGCACCTTCAGGTTTCTTATATGGTCTCAAGCCTCATCCTTTTCTACAGTGGATAGTTATTCATTCTCCTTGTCCCTTCCTTTGCCTTCTGTGACTTTGGCAGTGTGACTGGAACACTTGCCAGTAAAGATTAAAGCAAAAAAGTTATTGAGTAATTCAGCTTTCTCCACACCATGTTACCAAAAGCCACGGGGTTTTGAAGATGTGCACAAACAGGGTTTCCACAACCTCTCTGGGCACCTATTCCAATGTTTTGCTACCTTGTAAAAAATAAAAAAATTAAAAAAATGCAGTTTGCCTTTCATGTTCATTATCCAACAAAAATTCTACTGGTTTGTTAACAGAAAACTGTGTTAAAATGCATTCAGAAAACAAACAAACACACTGGATAGGGACTTCTTAGATTATGTATGGTGTTTTGAAAATGCATATATGGCTTTGAACAAGAAGAGCAACTAATAGATGTATTGCACATTACACAATAAGAAGATCAGAAATAAATACTTATATCTATGTTAATGACTTCTGTGTCTGTTACTTCAAAGACAAAATAAATAGTGGCAAATTCCTGTGTCAGTTATTAGCTTCATTTATCGTTTGATTCATTCATTCAATCATAAACAGTACAAAACCTTTGGGTACTGCCAACATATTTTTATTACAAGTTAAATGACATTTAATTTCTAAATTTAATATACAGACATTGTTTCTCCAACTAGAAAGATGCCCAGGGAAAATCTTTAAGCTAAGAAACTGTGTAGAATATGAGCAGAAAGTTTCCTCACAACGAAAATAACCTTTGCTGAGAACTACCAGCTGACACATGAAAATGATTTACAGACTGAATTACTTCAGATTAGATCATTAATTAGAATAAATCTAGATTACCATCGTTAGAAATTTATGGTGTTGTCATTGTGGTCAAAAAGACATTGTACATCATATAATACCAACCATGCTAAATCCTATTTCTAAACTTCCTTTATTAATGCTGATTTTTACCAAGCAACTAAATAAATTTTCTCTCCAATTTTTAGTATCATAAAATAAGTATTTAGATGTCTTTCTGGATGTAATCTCAGAAACTGAAGTAATGGAGATGAAATGAATGCAGGGATGATAGCCATACATGCCTCCTATACACAAAGGAAAATACTTTTGTGGTCCAGTTTCTAAAGTTGGACCAGATGATCTTTGAAGGTCCCTTCCAACTGAACTATTCTATTATAAAAGCATTAAGTGCTGATGAGACTTTTAAACAGCAGGACATCTTTCGTTATTTTGTAAAGATCATGAGATTTTCAGTAGGATAGTTCTGAAATTATGTATTTCTGATAGGCAATGGAATTTGGTCCAAGTACCACATTTGGTCCATTCTTTCTCTGTTTCATATCAGCAGTTTCATTTAACTACATAAATCATAAGCCATTTAAGTACTTGGCTGCTCTGTATCTGAAAATATACTCATGACTATGAAAACGAGTTTGGATTCATAGCAACATCAAGTTTTTCGTGGTAAAATATAGTAAGCATAAAATATTAAGCAAATATGTTATATAAAATATTATAATGTTATGTAATTAAATGTTATATAAATATGTTATATAATCAAGTCCCAAATCAATCCATAAGAATATCTTTAGTCCTTCAGGATGATATAAACGAAATAAAATCACTTGTACCATGTCTTATTTCCATAACTGGACATGATGATAAAAGTTATATCTTTCATTCCTTCTTTTCTGTGCAGTTGGTGCACAAATATGATTGATGAATTTGCTTGAAATACAAACAAAATAATTTTTTTAAGTACATAGAATTTTAATTGTTTATTTATTAATGCTTTCCAAAGACTTCTGTATCAGTGGAAATCAAAGATGCAGCCTGAAGTTGAGATAATTTTGTGGATTTCTCAGTTGACATTTAGAAATCAGAATAAACATGTCTTTTCAGAGGACAGTGAGGGCTGAGATGTTTTACTTTCTTGACTGTTAGGATATTTATGAGTTTACGCATTTAGTTTTCAGTCTTTAGGATTGGAAAGTATAGTTTTCACTGTTTATCAGAGAAGGAAAAAAACATATGCTTACTATTCCTTTGTTACCATCACTATAAGCATAAAACACAAATTCAATCATGTTAAAATTAGAAATGAACTTCTGCACCTTCAGTACCAAAAATTATTAAAACAGCTCTGTCCTCTTTGGTTGATGTAATAAATTATACAATGCCAGTAAGAAGAGATTGTATTGCAGAGTGATTTTGAGTTAGCAGTGTTGCATTGCAACATCAAACACATTGCATTTAGAGTAATCCTATTAAGAAGAAGTTAAAGTACGAATGAAGACGTTTGTTAAGCCAGTATACAAGCAGGAAGGTGAAATAACTCTGTATTGGTTTCACAGTGTAGCCTTATTTTGGTTTTAATCACGCTGTTACCTCTCCAAGAATATAACGTTATTTTTTTCCCAATATGTTGATTAGAATTCTGTTCCCCTGCAGTAACTTTACAGTAGTTTCTGTCTGAAAGTTTCCTTGCATAGTATTACATAATACTAAACCTGAGGGAGTGGCATGAAACTGTATGAGTGGAGGTTTGGGCTGGGTCTAAGGAAAAGGTTCTTCACCAAGAGGGTGGTCAGGCACTGGAACAGGCTCCCCAAGGAAGCAGTCAGGGCATTGAGCCTGCTGGAGTTCAAGAACAGTTTGGACAATGCTCTCAGACATATGGTCTGATTTTTGGGTGGTCCCGTGTGGAGCCAGAAGTTGGATTCAATGATCCTTGTGGGTCACTTCCAACTCGGGATATTCTATGATTCTATGATTCTATATTACTAGCATATATGTATGATATTACTATACTACTAATAAATGTTTGAATTGAAACATTTGTTTCTAAATTGTATATATTATTTTCAAGATATATATTTTTTCAAGAATTGAAAAAATAAATCTTTCCAAATAGACATTATATGGTAAGGTAACAGAGAAAAGGTCTTGTTCCTGGCCAGCAGGAGGATAATAGCAGTTCTGCTTTCCAGAACCTTGGAAGAGGTAATGAGGCAGACATATCTGTGGATGATTGTACTGAGAAGGTATGAAGAGTGTGAACTCTCATGCTCTGTCTGCACATGACAGCTGAAAAGGAAATGATAGGTACTCAGGATACTCTCACAGAAAAGGTCTGTAGCTGGGCACAAAAAGTGCTGCCTGCCAGATACAAGTAGGCAATAAAGTTATGCCTGATATCAGACCTGAACATTTATCTTACTATAATTCAAAATATTCTTAAAAAACTGAAATGGTTGACAAGTTCTAAGCAGGATTTTGTTACAAGCACCAGCAGCAAAAATTCTTCAGCTGTGTGACTTTGCCTGAGTCCTCTCCTACCTCCTTTCTCTTTTCTTGTATGTGGCTTAACACTACTTGCCGTCTCAGTTCAGATCTGCTTTCTCTACCTGTTCAAGCTCTGGTTCCAAAGGATCCTCTGAAGATCAATACTGTGTATTTTATGAGAAAGTATGTGGGCTGTTTTTTGATTTTAAGCAGAAAGCAAAACAGGTTCAAAATTTTATATGAAATGAAACATTGCAAAGAAAATGAAATAAATGCTGATCATTTTGTGTGGAGTGATATTTTTGTAGGCAACAATAAGAAATCATAACTGAAAATTTACTAAACTAAATACAGAATATTGCCTTTGGGAAAAAAAAAATCAATATGAGGTACTTAAGTCCTGTTGAAGGTCATATATTATTTTCTAGATTTTTTTTTTTCAAGAATTAAAAAAATAAATATTTCCAAATAGAATTATAGGACCTTATTTCTCAAAGTGCACAGTGCTGTGTTGTATCTCCCCAGCTAGATAAACTCTAAAGGAAGATCATGATGTGCTTATTCTGATACATTTTACACATTCTTACACATTTTTTTACACATATACGCATGTGCATATTCTTACACTCTCTAAAACTTCTTGTAAAGGGAAAGTGGAGAAAGAGGTGCCCATTCCTTCTCCCTGATAACTGCTGACAAGGATTCACAGAAATAGCACAAAACTCTTCCAGAGGAAGTTCAGACTAGACATTAGGAAAAATTTATTTACTGTGAGGATGGTCAAACACTGGAACAGGTTTCCTAGAGAGGTGGTTGATGCCCCATGTCTCTCAGCGTTCAAAAGGCATTTGAATAATGCCCTCAACGGTATGCTTTAACTTCTAGTTAGCCCTTTTGGTTTGTCAGGTAGTTGGACTAGATGATCTTTGAAGGTCCTTCCAAATGAACTATTCCATTCCATTTCATTCCATTCCACTCCATTCCATTCTTGCCAGAGAAACCTCAGGAGAAAAAAAAATAATAATAATGTGGGGAGAGAGAGAAGGAAAGAAGGAAAGAGTGATAGTACTTGATTTTGATTTTAGGAAAATAAAATGAGAAAGAGGAAGTGGTTAGAAGAAATGTAATGTGTTTGAAGAAGAATCAGTAACTTACACACTTAATAGAAGTCAGTGGTCTTTTGGATGAAAAGAAAGGTTTCTGGATCAAGTGTGAGATGATCAAGTATCAGCGTGGCATTTTAAAAGACCTACATTTTCCTTTACTGGAAAACTTTATGGTTGTTTTTTTCTTCGATGGAAAAGACTAAAATACTGAATTGAATTAGATTAGCATAAGCAATACTACCTTAAGGGAAAGTGGATTTGCATTTAGTTCCATCCAATAACTGTTATTCTCTTATATTGTGATATTTTACCTTATAGTCTCCATCCAACACTTCATCTTCTTATGAAAGAGATAGCATGTCTGTATTGCAGACAGCTGAACTTGTCTCCACCTTATATCCCCATGCTTTGCCCAGTGTCCATGCCCAAGAAACAAGGATGGAAGCAAGTTTTGTGTGCATGCAACTTGAGTACAGGTTGCTTTTACTGATGGTGGAGGAATCCCAAAGTTTGAATCCAGTCTTCCCAATCACCAATGACTGGGCATCTTGATTTATAAAACAGAAGTATCAGAGCATGATTAAGCATTCTGTTGTTGTTTTACTTCTAGTTTTTAATATGACAACCATGGTTAATAAAAGTCATGTTGTCCTTGAAAGAACCTGATAATAATTTAAATTTAAATAATAACGTTATTATATTATTAAAAAGACTGCTCAGAACTGGCCTTCATGTGTTTCTGCTAATAAACTCTTGTTGACTATAAACAAACTTAATTCAATAATGAGCATAATATACCCAGTGAGACTTCTAGAAGTGTATGCAATAAAGTGCAGTGTAAAAAAATATTTGTATGCTCTTTTCAACACATAATCTACTTCTGTTTGTAGGAGGACTCAGTGGAATATTATTCTGATCCCTAGAAGATTCTTCAGGTACTGTGAAAACATCCTTCCATTCTTCTGTTGACAGTGCCTTGGACAAAATTGTATAAAAGGACTGTGAAGAACTCTTCGTTAATGCATCATCATATTGAGCATTTGGCAAAAGCTGCCTAAATAAGACAAACAGGCAATTAATGGTGGATTTATCTTCAGAGATGCAGAACCTAATTGGAATTGTCTGTACAAAAGACACCAGCCAAGTAGTGTTGCGAGTATTGAAATAAATAAGAAGGGAAGTCCCACTGACAAACTGTCCAGAAACATCTAATGAAAGAGATGTCCCAGGAGAATCCACTATTAAGAACCTAAGTGCTCTGTGTTCTCTGTCCTTGACTATAAAATGGAATGGTTTTGCTTTTCCTCCTACACAGTAGTATTTTCAGTAACTCCAGAAAATCTTGCTGTATGTGATGAATAGATAAACCACAATGACCAAATCTCCTTTATGAACATTTATCCAGGCAACTGGTATCTCTACAGATTATCACAGTTCACTACCGCAGCATTCCAGCATGACACTACAGGAACATTTCATCATTGTGGGATTTAAAATTTAATTGCTCACTCACTCAACCATACTTTATTATATATCCATTCTGTTGTTTCCAGTAGTTTCATTTTGTCTTAATAACTAATTGAAAACCTTGTCTTCATCTCCCAAGACAACTTCCATCCATTTCCAGTATAATGTTTCCTCTCCAACAAATGTTAGTGTTTTTAAAACCTGTACTTTAGTGGTAGGCCTTCCCTGTTTGGACAAAATACTCTGGAAATAGCATACAAAGGCTGTTTAATCTAACACTTCCTCTTACATGTCATTACTTGAGATAATGTCCTTGCTGTGTTGAGACAAAAGTATGTCAAATATATTTTTCTTGGTTTATTTACTCTCCCAGAGGATGTGTCTTTTTTTTAAATTTACTCTTTTTTTTTTTTTTTTTTTTGAGAAGACTGAGGAGGTTGAAGAAGGGAGTGGACACTGATACCAGAGAAGTGAACAGGAGAGACAGACAGACATCCTAAGGTATCAATTACTGCAGCCTATGCTCTTCTGCATAAATTGTTTGTTGTTTTACCAAGATCTCCATATAGACACATCTGAAAAAAAAAAAAATGAATTTAACAGTAGAGAAGCAAACAAACTTGAGAAAATTCCACAAAGAAATTGATTAAAATTAAAATTATCTAATAAATAATCACTTGTCTTATAGAGATTTCCAAACATTATACACACTAAATATAGCATTTAGTGTGTGGAATGGTAATTTTTATCTCAGCATTGCATTAGAATACTGTATCTCCTTCATCACTGTCTCTTTATGCAAGTAAATTAAGTTATTCACAGTCATGTGCTTTCTCTGAAAGATTAGAGACATTCTTCAAATTGACTACATAATACTAATTTTATTTAACATTCATAAGGTGTCTTTTTGTGTTGTTTGTTTTTTGTTTTGTTTTGTTTTGCTTTGCTTTGTTTTTATTCTCTAAAACATTAACTGTGAATTCAAAGCAGATGAGATAAGCCAGGCTGAAGATTGACCTTTGACAATGTTTTTGATTGTTTTTGATATTAACCACTGGCAATTCAGTTCATTTCTATCCACTAAAATCCAGATTTTTCTTACTTTTAAATTGTGAGACCATCACTAGTAAAGAACAGTGTTAGTATTGATGCAAAAATATTTATTCATATCTTTCACAGTATAATGGAAATAAATGTGTAATAATTTGCAGCAACATTCTTCCAAATTCTGTAGTCAATATATATTTATATATACAGTCAATATATATATAAAAAAAAAAAAATGTTTTGCAGTCATCAGCCTGTTTCCAAATATGATAATCTCTGAGGATCTGGTCTCCAGGTTTTTAACAGTACATTGAAATTTTAATTTCCCCAGTGTGAAAGGATAACAAATGAAGTTACTCTATTTAGTTCTCTCCCATTATTCAAGACCAAGCATGTGCTTCAAATATTAAAAAGCCAAAAATCACAGGTATTCCTTTTGCTGCACTAGAAAAACAAAGCAAAACCGATACGATTATTATATTTTTAGGAGTTTGAGTTTTTTTGTTTAACTGTTTTCGTTATAGAGCTTATATTCTATATATTATATGCTAAATGAAAATTTAGCATATAATTATTTTTTTTTCCTCACTAAGGATTTATCACCAAGGATAATGTCCCAAGTATAGTTTTCTGAATAACAATCCTTAAGATAAGAATCCTCCTGAAGAGTAAAGTTTCATGAGAATAATAATTCCTAGCAATGACTGATTACTCAGCTTTAGCCAAACAGAGGGGAATGAGTACACAGCAAACACATATTGAGCTAAATACAGACACAGGAATTGATTTTATAGAACTAGATTTTCAAATAGCTCCCACACACCATTCCTGAATCTAAGTCCAGGTAATTATACTACTTTGGTACTTCTGTACTGAGGGAAAAAAAAAGAAAAAAAAAGAAAAAGAAAAAAAGAATCCTAGTTCTTCTTACAAGAAAGCAAACCATGGTAATTGCTGTTACCTGTATTGACATTTTTTGTTATAGTCAAGTGGAAATATGTGGCCAATTGTACATTAGAAAGTAGATTTTGTCCCTCTACACTAGCAACTCCCTTAAAAAAAAACAACAACAACAAAAAAAAAACACCTCTGCTTGACAATCTGCTAGAGGCATATTCGGGGACACGACTGAAAAAATAACTGAGCAGAAACTATCAGAATTACTCTAATTTCAGAGTGCACTTCCATCTTTCAAAAGGTTCTTTTTGCTTCTGTGCAAAAAGTGCTGTTTTTCAAAAGTATCAAAGCTAGATATCCAAGATGTGAATGTGCTGATAAAAGCCCATACATATTTGGACTAGCAAACAGCACCACCAATTTCCTTCAGTGCTTTACTTTAAGGCAGGATCAATATTTATATGAGTGGACTGCTGAAGCACTTCTGTGGGAATTATCGACCAGAGCCAGCAGCAGCTACAACAGCAGTAGAGCACTGGCCTACAGAGGAGAAGTACCACCAGCTTTGCAGTTCAGTCTCCATAAGCTTGAGACATCAAGAAAACAGGAAGGTTTCAGCTTTTCACCTCCCACCTTTGAGAAGCTGCAGTGCTACGTCAGCTTCTGGTGCAAAGGAAGAGAAAAAAGAAAATATACGTGGGAGGAGAGATTTGGTGTTATCTGATGAATGAAGGTTTTTCATATTCTTGTCTATAAGCTTAGTTGTTTCTTTCTACAATTTAATGTCTGAATTCCTAGAGTGATTCTAGACTTGGAATAGGGGCAGACTAGAAACTGTTGACAAATATACCTCTTGTAGTCGAGGACTGTGGCAGGTATCCACTCCTCTAACTGAAGTGAAACAAACATTTTATTTTTCAGCTGTGACTCAATGGCTTTGCTGTATTTGATCACTGCAACTCTCCAAAGTTGTGAAATGGTGAGGTTGAATATGTAGGTAGAGCAATGAGTAAGATGCTGTTTTTTAATAAAATTCTCTCTTAAAGTCATCTGTGTGATCTTATACCCATCTCTATCAAATCCATTCTCAAAATCTTTTTAATATGAATGTAAGTTTAATTCTGATTTTAGTGATGTATTGTGACAGAGACTTGAGACTCTCACATCCTTCAAATCACTTTGCTTGAACTTCTGCTTATTCTGACATTTCAGACCTATGTACCCCTGCAACAGTGCACTTGTCCTAATGACATCAAATGACTACAGATACATTGACTGAAGTGAATATGCAGGGTGTTGAAGTAGAAAGTAGGTAAGAATAGATAAATGGAAAAGTATGTGTTAACATATTCTGAAAAGTGGAATGAAAGTTGACAATCTTTATGTCCAGCTGTGAAACACTCTTGAAGTGTATTGGAAATTGCGTTATTTATAAGTGATGAAGAGTAGAAGATTCGATTTGGAGACCAGTTAAATGGTGTGGTTTTTTTTGTTGTTGTTGTTGGTTTTTCCACCAAAGTCAGACGCTTTTGTGCAACACTCAGCAATCTTTTTTTGAATCTCCAAAAGTAAGCGATCTTTTGTTCTGCACTGGGGTAGGGAAGGGACAAGATGTGAAAGATAAAAACAGGTTCTGGATCTCTGTAAGAAAGGCCCAACAACAAATGGCTTAATAAAATAAATGCTTTAATAAGATAGAATAAGAAAAGGAATATAAATTGTGAGTAAATCTTGCATCTCTTCAAATGCTGGGCAGCCTGCAGTCATGCAGCATCAGCTGGGGAGCCTGGGTGGATTTTCCTCCAGTGCACTACACAAGCAGAGTAGGTCCTGTCCGTGCAGACAAGCTCTCCCTTTTGGCCCTCTGAGCAGCATGTATTTTCCTTACAAAACAAAACAGAACCAAACCAAACCAAACCAATCCAAACCAAACCAATCCAATCCAAACCGAACCAAACCAAAAAAAAAAACAAAAAAACAAAAAAAAAAAAAAACACTATTCCTAAAGCATGTCTTCATGAGAACTTCTTTCTACATTTTTAGATACAGGTAAGACCACACAGGTAGCATAATTGCCAGTGGTGAGTGGGAGATGCCCACAGGCTTCTATGCTATGGTGAAGTGAATGGTTTTGTCCTGCAGCCAACGGATGTGGGCAGCACAATGCAGCCCTGGAAGCCATGCTGTATGAGCAGCACAGCAGAGGCCTGTGTCTGCTCAGGTTAACTGTTACGTGCATAGCTGATTCTTAAACATGAAACAGTTTCTCTGTCAGGATAAATACATCCCGTCCCTTGATCCACATACAGGTTACCTCTCCAAAAGATAAAAAATTACAGACTATATTAATAACAGAAAGGCTTCTCAGGCCCTAAGTAGAGCAGACATGGCCTGCTCAAGATCACAGAGTCCTGGAATACAATGTCTTGTGCTAGGCTCCCAGTATGTACAACAATCAATTCCCTGCCTGCTACATAAAGCTCATGCATATGTAAATACAGAGGGATAAACAACACAACACAATACACAGTGAAATGGGCTACTGGAGGTCATTAAAACAGGCTACACTGGGTACGTGCATTGAACATTCATCTTCAGAGTGCCAAAGGCCTGTAACTTCATCCCGGTTATATACTTTAGTGTCATAGAGCAGTCATTCTCAGAGACTTTTCAGCCCTTCTGCTCCCCACAGTTGTCTGTCTCTTCAACCAACCTCTCAATTCTTGCAAATGGTTGCAAAACAGGTTTTCAGATGAGATGATTAGCAGCAAGATGACTCTTGGTGAGATCACCTAAACATCAGTGGAGCAGATGCTATATGCATAATTCTCACTTGCTGCAGGTCCAGCAGCATTTCATTGGAAAAGAGTTGTGCAGGACCATCCTTTATTGGATTAATAGCTTTGTCCTGAGTAACACCTCAGTGTGTTAAAGTGCCTAGGAAGTAACTTGTACATAAGCAAATTAGAATGGAACACTTGTTTGTGAAGAATTACTTTCATTTAGAAAAATGTCCAGTAGAGTGAAAAGGATAAGCTTTCCTATTTATTCAATGTGGGGAACTATAATTGCTTTTATTGCTTTGAAACCAAGAGACTAGTTACAAGCAATGCCTAACCTGTCAAACTAACAGTTGCTCAGGGAATTGTATTACAGATGGAAATGTAAAAAAGGTTTCTAGAACAATAAGAAGGGGGGAAAAAAAAAAGAAAAAAAAAGTGTTGCTGAGATGCACACAATACCTGGGTGGTTTAGAGAAAAGCCTTGAGGAATCTGAGATTAGTTAACAGAGGATCTTACTGTGCTGTCTCCAGCATTAGAACTCAGGGAGTAAGCAATCCTGAGTTCATCAGCAAACAGATTTTGTATTTATCATAATATACTCATATGCAAATATTTTTTGTTTCTTTGTTTCTTTTTAAAACTAACCATTGCAAAGCTGTCTTCTTTCCCTTCTTAACAAACCAAAAGGTTTTAAAAACAGATCTTAAAGGAAAAAAGATGTTGACTTTACATTTGCTTTGTTAATAAGAAAAGAATCAGTTACACTACTATGAATATTATTGAAATGTTCAATTATGTATTCCTTTTATTTTTGAAAATCCGTAATAATGAAAGACATCCTTCAAGGGTTATCTGAAGCACTGCTAGCCTGGACTCTGCTGGAAATTTTCATATTTTAAACATCAGTGAATTCATGTTTTCCCTCATGTAAACAATGGACATGAGATTTAGATTTGTGTGAATTAGTTACAAACTTATTGTTTTGAAATTTGTGTATTGAGCAAATGATAAATGCTTTCAATTAATATATATACTTGAGATTTCAAATTGATCAGGTGGATCTGATCTCAAAATTTTGCTTTCCAAAATCTTAGAAAAGATCCTTTCAAATACATTTAGAAGGCTTCAGAGACTAAGTTCTTTCAACCAGCTTGAGCAATCAGTGCACTTTCTCAGATGTATTCATTTCAAGTGAAAGCTTTCTTTCCATTTTTCCTGTGTTGCTCTTCAATGTATTAGTTTCTTATGTTTTTTTATGCCTGCAAGAGGTGAGAAATACAACTCAAAGATGATTATTCTGTAGCTGATTCCTAGATGTCGGCCTTCCCTATTCATGAGTATTTAATTTGATTTTTTTTTTCTCCTGGCTGTCTGACATTCATGGTTACATTGTCACTGTGTCCCTCAGTCTTCATTGTCTTCATTCTTTGTATCAGCTATGGTATCATTTATATCATTTGTTGTCACCTGGCAGAATTTGATAATCTACATTCCCTCTGCTAAATTTGCACAGTTTGCAAAAATAAATAAATAAGTAAATAAAAATAAAAAAAAAAAAATCAGGAACAAAAACTGATGAGCTCATTTTACACTGTGTTATTTATAGTAAAGACTTACAACATCATTTGTCATGTGAAAAGCTTTTATGATATGAATTAAAATTCAGTGTTATTTTCTAGAAGAGGCAGAATCATGTCTTAAAGATTTGATTTATATTCTTGTAACTTAGTAAAGACTCTCATAGATGTAAGACTATATCCCAATTATATCAAAATCGCACAATTGATTTGATTTCTCTCACTTCTTTTAGGATAGCAAATCAATCAACAAAAGCTACTCAATTAGAACGAGTTCCATAATAACAGCACTTCCGTAGTCTATTTTTTGTGTTCATAGTGTTATCAAAATATTTCTCTAAAATTTTCTTGAAACACACCATTTATGAAAGACCTGATTTAATAATAATAATTGGTTTTGGGTAACCATTAGCCATGTGAATACTCCCATCTCCTCTCACTCTGTAGAACTACTCATGTGAATTAAAAGGTAGAGACATATTCCCTTTATTACCCTCCTGCTTTCTCCAGGACAAAAAATGGTTACACAAATATTTTAAACTATGTAAAGTATGTGACTTGCAATATATGCAAGTTATGTGGTGTGAGTAGGTGTGTGATTTTTGGAACTGCCTAGCTTGTTCTGTTCTGACAAACCTCCCCCTGTTCCTACTGAAAGCTGTCCAGAGGTTCCCATGCTGCAATGAGGTGAAGAGCTCAGCCACTTTTAATGAACTGTGTCCTATCTGAGCAATAGCAAGATGCTGTCTTCAGTTTTCTAAAATAATAATAATAATAATATGTAGAACAAAACAAACAAACAAACAAAAAAGTCATGCAATCAGCTGTGGAAAAATCACAGGTCCAAGCTGTTGACCTTCACTTAATTATGTGTGGAAACTCTTTTTAACAAACAGCCATTTAAAATTCATTCACAAATATGATATTTAATGTGACTGTCATTCATTTTTTAAACAGGATCTCTTTTATTATTATTGATTTCCTGGGTTTTATTAGTTCTACAAAGGTATAAAAGCTGCCTGAAGCTGTTTAGCAGAATCAATGTAAGATCCAGCTATGGTTTCTGAAGTGATACTGAATAATATTAAATTCTTCCACAATAGGTGTTTCACGCAATTCAGCATCATGCATTGCTGACATTCTCTGAATGCTACAGATGAACTTCCCAGTGTGGACTGAAGTTTAAATGATCTCTCAGCTTAAAACTCCAATCCAGATCCCAACATCTATATATTCTATAATGTTATAGCTATTCTATAACATTTGTTCATTGATTTTAAGTAGACCTTACCTTAAAAGAAGCAGAGACTTAAAACAGATGGTATAATGAGGCTCACTTACCCCTCATCACTTGTGAACTGATTCTTCCATTGTAAAAATAATTCTCAAGCAGTCACTAAAATCCAACAACAGCAATGACAAAAAAAAAAAAAAAAGCAGAAGCTAAGTTACAGGGGATGGAAACATTTTGAGATGCACTGCATCACAGAGCACTTGTAGTTAGTAAAGGCTAAATAATACAGCATCTGTTTTTTTCATCAGTGTATGTTCACTCTTACAAGTGCATCATGCTTGAATAAAAAACATATCCGAGAGAGAGAATAATCAAAGCTCAGTTTCTTTCAGGTTATCTACAATGTATAAGCATTGTTGTAACTTTAAATGCAATTTATCTCACATCTGATTATGTTACACTTCCAAATTGTTTAATTATTTTGTTTTGTTTTGTTTCGGTTTGGTTTTCAGGGTCACAGTATTTATCTTATGTTTAAAACTGTCAAGTTAACCTCTATCTTTATTATTTTTATTTAGGGTGTTTTTCTATTGCTGATATACTCATATTCCTTCTCGACTGGCAGATGGTGGTTATCACCTAGTCCTATAAAATCCCCTTTTAAAACCAGTGATATAAACAGGACATGATATTTATTGCTATCTATCACTCTACGTCTGGAAAAAAAAAAAAGTTTTGCTCTCAGGACCATGTAGCTAAACATATTAGTTTCTTTAGTGACATAATAAAATATGTAGAAACTATGCACTCCAGCTGCCCAAAAAGAGAGTAGAGTTAGGAAGACTATGAGTAAGAATTAGTAAGTAGAGTGTTAGAAAGAGTTAGTAGAGTGTTGGGAAGAATATGAGTGCTGATAAAATGTGTCTCCATGTTGGAGAACATTGTGCAGATGTCAGGTTCATGCTACTGTTGTGTTTTGCTGAGTACACCATTATTGTGAGAGACTTAAAATAAATTACCTTCTCCCACTCTTCCTGAATGCATATACTTGTTTACTGTGGGTGGGCTATAGTTCCATATCTCAGGCTCCTTGTCATCGCTTCCCATTCTTCTTCACTCTGCCATAATGCTATGTTGCTCTCTTTTCCCTCAATGCACTTTCCTTTCCGTGATATGGGCTTTGTGCACTTTCCAGAACCAACTCTTTTCTTATCATTGTTTCATGTGCTTTGCCTATGTAGCAGTCTTTCTCTGCTCTCTCATACTCTTATTCACTTCTCATTCCACATATCAGCAATTTTGTGTTCCATTCTGTTTTTCCCAGTGATCCTTTTCTATGTGGTTATTATGCATTCACTTGATGAAATGAGTTGAATATTGCCTTTGCTCCCATAATAAAAATCCATATGCATGAGGGGATAAGATGCATTTCATTTTTCTTTCTTCCCTATCATAGGTTGCACTTTGCATCTGTCTATCTACATTTGTTACTTCTACGTGCTGGGAGTTGGCATGCCCTTCTTTCCTCATAATCACAGCCATGGCTCTTTTCTTTCATATTCTACATGCCCTTCTTTCTGTCAGGGAAATAATTTAGGCTAACAGTTTCTTCTACTGGAAGGATGGATAAGGGTAGTGTCTTTATCCTGGGAGATAGTATCAAGTGTCATATATTGGTTCTTTTATCTGTAGTCAGTTAGAAAGATAACTGAAATTATGAGTCTATCAAAGATGCACCAGGGGTTCCCTTCCAGTTTTTCTTTTCCAGATCGATGCAGTAGGCTACTAGCATCCTGGGTGCCTCCTGGTATTTTGGAAGTGATTTAACATGATATTCTAAGTTATTATACTTTGTCCCAGTAACAAGACTAACAGACAAGGATCCACTGTGTTTAATGCTACAGTCATTTCTTTCACTGTAAGTTTATTCATTTTGCAATACTATCTTGGCAAATTAAAAGTTTTAACAGTTGACAATCTAATCCTTTAAATATAAAAACTAATTATTATTGATTTCTTATTTGTAGAGCACTACCAGTGTAGAGCTAATTTCCTTTAGACTATAAAATTGCTGCTAACAGATTTTAAAACATGAAACCTTTAGGAAAGGAGCCAGCAATTAATTTACTGTGCAAAATCCTTCAGCAAAGAGCAGGGAACTATAGTTTGAAATGAAATAAACCTCTCAATAGGGGGAAAAATCAATACTTGATTATGTTATTTCTTCACATCTTAATTATATTTTCTCAAGACTAGTTTTTAATATCTGGGATTCTTCACAAACATAACTTCTTGAATACTTTAGGTATGTATACTAAGCTTTGAAGATTTTCCTTCCAAAAATTTTCAGGCTTCCGTTTTCCCCAGTCTCTTTCTGAGATTCCCTCCCATTCATAATTCTTATGATTGCATGACTTTACTGACTTTATGACTGGGAAAGGATTTCAGGAGCATATTGTTCCGAAGGGGCAGAAAACAAGGAAACAAATAAATGAATTGCAATAGTGCTGACACTGTTGATTACTCTTCTTTTGTACATCACTACTATGCTAGAACCCACGCTAGCACTAAAACACAAACTGTACAGTGCCATGATCTAAAGCAGTGTGCCAGCAATTCAGATGTCTCATGTCAGGAACTAATATTTCTATACTGCAACACAGTTTTATAGTTCAATTGTACAAGTTCTCATCTGAGGATCTCATCTGAGGATCTGAGGCTCACTAGCTGGGTAGTGCATTGCTTCTGTGGATGTCTGTGTAGGCTGTACCTGTTGCTGGAAGAAAAAATTGAGGTAAGGAGATACTGGGGAATGTAATGATCACAGTTTTGTTGTATTCTACGTATATAGATGTATCATTAAATTAAAAACCTCATAGATATGAGGCAAAAGCCTCTTTGCAGAAAGTTCATCAGTCATGATCCACATTCCACTTCTGTCACCCCTGAAATCTGCTACTACAATAGGCCAAAAATACAGTGCACTGATTAGAGACAAGTAAAGCCTCTTTGTTTTCATAACAAAGCATCTTTCTGATTTATTTTTTTCCTTCAATGCTTAAGGATATCTCTAAAAATGTTGCTTAAAGCTCAGTTAATATTTTTTTCCTAATTCTCTTGATGAAATCATCTATCTGTGATGGTTTGGTAGTTTAACACCAATGGACAGCTGGGCAGCACTGTGCCAATCTCTCACGTGCCCTCCTCAAAAGAACAGTGAGAGAAAATATGACGAAAAAGTGCTTGTGAGTTGAGATAAGGACAGGAGCATCACTCACCAGTTACCATCATGGGCAAAACAGACCCAGAGTAAGGGAAATAAATGTAATTTATTATCTACTGATAACTGACTAGAGCAGTAAGAACTAAAATAAAACTAAATACACCTTTGTAGTGTGTTTATGTGGCAAGGTTTTGGTAGTAGCGGGCTGCAGGGACAGACTCTGTGAGAAGTATCCAGAAGCTGCCCTATGTTAGATAAGGGCCAGTTCCAGTCAGCTCCAAAGGGACCCACCACTGCCCAGAGCTATTCTACTAAGTGATGCTGTTTGTGCCTCTCTACGAGAAGATTTAAGAATAGGAAAAAAAAATAAATAAATGCTGTACAACAGCAGCTGGGAGAGTGAGGAGTGAGAAACAACCCCGCAGACACCAGAGTCAGTGAAGAAGGAGGGGGAGGAGGTGCTCAAGGCACAGAGCAGCAGTTCCCCTGCGGCCTGTGGAGAGGCCCCTGGTGGAGCAGGCTGTCCCCCTGCAGCCCATGGGTCCCACATGGAGCAGATCTCCACGCTGCAGCCCATGAAGGAGCCCCTGGTGGAGCAGGTGGATGTGGCCTGGAGGAGGCTGCGGCCCATGGAGAGCCCCCGCAGGAGCAGGCCCCAGGCTGGAGCTGCAGCCTATGGAGAGGAGCCCACGCAGGAGCAGGGGGTTTGGCGGGAGCTGTTACCTGCCGCCCGTGGGGGACCCGTGCTGGAGCAGTTTGCTCCTGGAGGATGGACCCCGTAGTACAGGCTCATATTCAGAACAGCTCTTGAAAAGCTGCTGCCTGTGGAAAGCCCATGCAGGATCAGTTCAGGAAGGACAGAGTCCCCTGGGAGGGACCCCAAGCTGAAGCAGAGGCAGAGAGTGACCATGAAGGAGCAGTGGAGGTGAAGCATTAGGCACTGACCGCAGCCCCCATTCCCCCATTCCCCTGTGCCATTCAGGGGGAGAAGGCAGAAGAGGGTGGATGGGAGGAAGGTGTTTTTAGTTTCTTTCCTTTGTTTCTCACTTCTCTAGCTTGTTAGTAATAAGCAATAAAGTCCTCCAATATCCCTATGCCGAGTCTCTTTTGCCTGTCACAATAATTGTTGAGTGATCTTCCTGTCCTTATCTCAACCCTTGAACCCTTTGCATTGTATTTTCTCCCCCTTTCCCTTTGAGAAGGGGGAGTGGGAGAGTGGTTGTGGTGGTGCTCAGATACCCTGGTGAGTAAAATCACCACAACCTTCCCTCCATTCACAACTTCTTCCCCTGAGCAGCACAGGCGAATGGGAATGAGAGATGAAGTCAGTCCATAAAACTTTTTAATCTGCCATTCCTTCATGGTCACTCTCTTCCCCTCCTCCACCAAGGAGGATGCATTCCTTCCTGAACTGATTCAACATGAGTTTCCCACTACCTGCTGTTCTTCAAGACCTGCTCCAAAATTGGTCCGAACTCTGGACCAGCTTTGGTCCCCCACGGGTGCCAGGTCCTGCCAGATCACCTGCTTATGCATGGACTCCTCTCCACAGGCTGAAGCTCTAGTATGACCCATGGGCCTCTCCATGGGTCGCAGCCTCCTTCAGGTCAGATCTACCTGCTCCACCAAGGGTTCCTCCATGGGCTGCAGTGTGCAAATCTACTCCACCGTGGTACAACACGGGCTGCAGGGGGACAGCCTGCTCCACTATGGGCCTCTCTACAGGCTGCAGGGGAATATCTCTGAAACCTGGAGCACCTCCTATCCCTCCTTCCTCACTGGGGAAGGGTTATTTCTCTCAGCATTTTCTCACTCCTCTCTCCCACCTACCCTTGCACAGCATTTATTTTTCCTTTATTAAATATGTTCTCACAGAGGCATCCAACCACCATCGTTCACTGGCTCAGCTCTGGCCAGCAGCGGGTCCCTTTTGGAACTGTCTCTTTTCTAATGTGGGACAGCTCCTGGACTCTTCTCACAGAGGCCATCCCTACATCCACCCAATACCAAAATCTTTCCATGTAAACCCAATACACCATCATTAATCCATTTGTCATCAGTGTCCTGTGCAAATCATAGCTTTTGTTATTGCAAAGTACTTTCTCAGACATATGGCAGTATCACTTCAAGAATTGTGGTGAATGCTGGGGAAATGATGAAAAAGTGGTAAAGAACAAGCGTTTATCCATTTTAACTCAAACTTCTGCTTTAATATTACAAGTGATGAATGTAGTGTTTGTCATCTAACCTGTTTTATGAGGCTAGTAATGATTGTGAAAAAGACCTCTGTGATACAAATTTGGAACTAGAAACTGGAAACGATTTAAACAACCAGTCTGAGCTTATTATTATCACCGTTGGGATGAATTGGCTATTTCTATGATCCATTACATCATGGATCATGTATACCCAATTCATAGTATAGATATAGCTTCCAATTCTTTGTTAGCAATGCTCGTTTTATGAACACTAAATTCACTGAGATTAAAGAATACAAGCATAAAAAAGTACTTTCAAAGCTCAACTCCTTTGTGTATTGCATGTAACACAACAAATATTTACAGTAATTTAAATGTAAATGAAGAAATGCATAGTAAATTTAAAAGATAGATTTCTTGATTTACAAGCATTGATTTCTGCATTAAAATATGGTGATATTATAGACAAAGTATGTTTTTGTAATGAGCTGGACAGATAATGGAGTCATTTTCTCAAATGGTGAGTTCTTTCATTCCCACAAGTGGTATAATCATCAGGTTTTTTTCAGATATTGTACTTATTTCATATACACAAATGAAAAGCATATTCCTCATTTGGATGCTTTGTGTCCCTTCACATAATGACAGCATTGTGGAACCAATTCAGTCTGTGAAGGATAAAAAATTTAGTGGTATTTACTGTTGTAATTTAGGATTGCTAACTTTGAAATGGTTTTGATTGTTTTAGTCCATGCTGAATGAAAATAAAAATAAAAATAAAAATAAAAATAAAAATAAAAATAAAAATAAAAATAAAAATAAAAATAAAAATAAAAATAAAAATAAAAATAAAAATAAAAATAAAAATAAAAATAAAAAAAAATAAAAATAAAAATAAAAATAAAAATAAAAATAAAAATAAAAATAAAAATAAATAAAAAAAATAGAATCCAAATACATTCTATGAAAGGATATGCAAAATAATTTTTTATTATAATGACTAGTAAAAACAAGGTTTTGAAAATCTGTCTGATCCCCTAAACTTTGTCCATTCAAAGAAAAGCACTTCACTGAAGCTTTTTCTATCATATTTTAAATGCAGTTAGTATAGAAAAAATATGGCCATCTGATTTTCACAATTTTATTATCAATACATTTGTTTTCTAGGATCTAGAACAGAACCAAGCATATTTCTCCTTCACCTTGACACTTCTAGTGCTGCAGATTAGAGAAAAAGATGAGACAAAAATGTTTCTATCCATACTTGCTAATTGTGCTGTCTGGGCTTGCAGCAGATGTACTGCATCCCCTATCAAACCAAGTGTACTATTTGACCTCTTACTCCTAAAAATGATAGAATCATTTCTGGCAATCTGAAGCTATCTAAAAGTGAAGACCCTACAGATTGCAGAAAGCCTGCTACTCTCATTTCATACCCAGTCATTTAGTTAAGATTTGTTTCCAACTATGCCTGGTTTTTACTGAAACAGGATGACTTTTCGTCTATGTTTTTTTGTTTGTTTGTTTGTTTTTCTAATTTTGAATTCCAAATTATTTCAATGCTCAGTTCTGTTACAGATTTCTTCATAGCTCTAATATTTAGAAACTCAAAAACACCCAAGTTGTCATTTTTACTTTTTCTCCCTTTCACTACAGGATTTTTGTAAATTTGAGGAAATGCTGTTTGGTGGACTTTACCATACAAAAATAAAGACGCTAAAAAAAATATCTGTTGCTGCCATGAAATAAATAAAACTCAGTTCTTCCAAAGTGGTCATTACCCTCATGGTTGCAGATATTAGGCTTAATAACTAGGTTGTGAGATTAGGTAAACAGATTAATTCAGTAATTTCTTTAAAAATGCCCTCATCATATCACTGACTTCCATATATTAACTATATCTGTCCAGCTCAGTTGGGTTCTTGGAGATTTCTCCCATGTATACATATGACCTATGAAGAGCACTTAGAGAAAGGTTTCTTTTCCTTGGAGCTAGCAGAAGTTGCTGGGATGTCTCATATAAGCCAAGCAGTTTTGCTGAACATTCCTCACACAAGAGACTTGTTTGTAAAAATACTTCAGGTTTCATGAACTGATATTTTCTAGAAAATCTGGCAAAACTGAAATGATATGAGCTGCCTATATATGTATATAATGTCTATATATGTACAGAAGAATCTGTGTCAGGGTTTTTTGTTTTGTTTTGTTTTGTTTCCTGAGCTTAATAGAGCTTTTCCCAGATGGATGTTGAAATGAAAATTTCACGTTGACTTCTGTGCATTCATCTTGCGCTCCTAATATTCCCATGATATTGCTGAATTCATTTGCACATTGTAATATGCACATTTTTACTGTAGGTTTGAACTAAACAGTGAAGGTGAAGGGTTTCTTGGAGACCTCTCTATATCAAGCATATAAAATCAATATCTTTTAAACTTGAAAATGCTATTTTTGCTTTCACTCAGCTTGTTAGTTCATTATATACTCCCACTGAAGCTGCCAGCTGGCTGAATATAGACAAATATAACCATAATGATAAGGTTGGAAAATGATAATAACAATAATGATTCAGGTTGGAAATTTGGAGAAATTTCTTATCAGAAAAAGTAGTTAGGCATTGGAACGGCTTGCCCAGGGAGGTGGTAGAGTCACCGTCCCTGGGGTGTTTAAGGAAAGGTTGGATGTCGTACTTAGGGACGTGATTTAGAGGGTTATATTGGTGGTAGGGGGACAGTTGGACCAGATGATCTTGGGGGTCTTTTCCAACCCTAATGATTCTGATTCTAAGATTCTATGATAAAAGGAAAAATACTGTGTATGCAGGCACCTTACTGACTGATAATCTCGGCATTGGTAATCTGGCATTAAAACTGAAGCAGCATGCGTCTAAGCAATTATGAGTAAAGAAGCTTTAAAGCTGAGAGATGTGCAAGGTACACCTGTGCTTAGGATTGTCTGTAATTTCTTCTACAACATGCTTCTTATGATTTTTTAGGAATACAGAGAAATAAATATATATATGTATTCTTGACAGAGTACAGCAAATGATAAACTCCTTATTTTGAGGTTTAGTTTATACAGTCAAGCCTGCAAGAACTTTTTCTCATAAACACATTATGATATCATTTGTTGTGAAATTGTTAAAATGGAAATGTGGAGATTATACAAAAATTGATCCAGCAATTACATGTAACTAAAGAAGTTAATACAACTCTGTCATCAGAAGTTAGCAACAGCCACCAAACAGCACATGGAGATCAACGGCCTTTCACCTTCATGTGCATATTTGTATAAATTGACAAATTGACCTGATATTTAGTGAAACAGTAGAATCAGTGAAGCGGAGAAAGAATATTGTCTCAAAGGAGAAAAATGGAATTGCTGGTTAGCCCATTCATCAAAACAAAATCTATAAATATTTTAAGAAACAGTGAGAACTAAGCAAAAAGCAGCCAGCATCACACAAAATAGCCTAAGCCAGCACATTCTAGTGGATGAAAGACAAGAACTCCTGTACTAATATTCCAGAAGGTCAATTCCATAACTACAGTACAGAAAAATAAAAAGAAAAAAATGAATTATGAATTCTGAATTGCTGAAAGTGTACGTATTAACAATGTCTTCAAAACCAAGGAGCTGTGTAAGCAAAAATACTGTACAAACAATTTTGATTGTTTAGATTTAAACAACAGAAAAAGTAAAATCACAATGTTGCTTTAAAGATACATTTCAGGATGAGATTCATGTGCCCTAAGTTTTAAAATATTCACTGTCACTTTCTGCTGCATATCTTCTGGAGTTTTCTTACAAATGGTACAGAAACACTTGCTTATTTAATTAAACAAAATGTTAAAGATTATTTGAAATGGGTTCACCTGATGAGTCATCTTTACTTCATATCCTTTATTTGCCAAGTACCATGAATGACACCTATAAAGGTTTGTTATGTTCCATTCATTTGATACGTATTTATTCTTGTGGCGACTGATAAACTTACTTGTATCAAGGCTTTAATATCAAACTCACAAGCATAAGTTTTCTACATGCAAATTTTAAAGCAACTTCTATAGAGAGGATTAAAAATACACCATTCTGTCACTTTGTAATACTCCAGATGTCTTTATTAGTAAATATTACTAGGTACATCTTGTTCTTGTGACAATAACACCAGAAACAGATGCACACTTTCATTGCCAGATCCATGGGATTCAGGAGCTAATGGAATGTTGTTTGCTCTAAATTACATCTTCTGTAGATCAGATCAACATTAGTAGGCAAAGGGATTAGTAGGCAAAGGGATTTTTGACTATAAGCATTGCTAGCATTTACTGTAACGCACCTTATTAAAGCAGCATATAGTCATTCATACAGTTAAAACAATTTCTACTTAAATATATTTCCATTCTAATATATTTCTCTCCTAAAGAAAAGAACTACAGATTTGTCTTCACTCTTCGGTGAGGTTCTCACTTATTTTTCTATCCACCTTCCACTTCTGTCTCCTCTGATCCTTTGGCTTCTACAGAGACATCACTCTGTGCTTAAACCACTGATTTTTATTTTTTCTCCCTCTCAGAACAGGTAGTTCCAACCTTGATTTTGCAGTCACTGTGCACCATCTTTCTAGTATGCATATGCCCAGTGTGCTGCAGATTTGAGCCTTCTGCCTGCTGATGTCACAGGATCCATGTTTATGTTCCCCAAATCTTATATAGAAGACAGTATAGAAAAATCCTCCAATCCTATCATACCGTTCAAAGAAGTAATTCAAAGTGATTAGGAGTAATTTTTTTTTTCCCTCCACTGATGCAATAATTCCATTTTCATAGTGAGTTTCATTAGTTTCATTATGAATTTATGCCTAACAAGTGTTTATTCTGTTTCTCCTTCTCTAAGAAAGAGATTGTGTTGCATAGGGTATGCAAAGATTCCCTGGAGATATCTGTAATATCTGACTTGGAAAGATGTAAAAAGGGACTGAATTGCCTTCTTATGCCAGTGCATCTGTAACTGCAACCAAAAACCAAGATGCTAAACTCATTTGCTTAAGTTGCTCAGAGTAATGAGGTCGTCTTCTGTCATCTGAAGATCTTGCTCCTGTTCAACACATTCATTCTCTGCAAGGATAGCTAAAAGCTCAGCTTTCAATAGAAAAGGAGTTTACATTCTTCTGTCATGCTAAAAAGCATTCCTGGCACGAGTTTGTCAGAATTGGCCTCAATATCACATTGCAGAAACTCACAGACATTTTTGTTTGTTTGTTTGTTTGTTTTTGTGAGAAAAGGCACAGAATGAGAAAATACGTAGAAACTACAGTACTTCAAAATCAAAATCCAAAAATCTCATTGGTAATAATGATGTGTACCTGAAACACACTAGCCAGGAATTCAACATGATGTGATCCTTGGGTCACAAGATCTGATTTTGATGCCATGTGATTCAGATTTCTGAGGATACTGCTGAGTTCAGAAAAAGCTGAGAAAATATGTAGACTAGAGCCATGTGTGATAGGAAAGGCAGAGGTGAGACTGTTGACATTGGTGAGAGTTAACAGCAAATGAAGTGAGGGAAAATGCAGAGTCAGAAGTTGGCAACTCATCAACACCAAGAGTCACTCTGTTGTTCCAAAGGGCAATGGAAAGTCATCCTTGCCCACTGGGGTGGTGACTGCATGGCATGCAAAATGTCACTGATATCTCATCAAGGGCAGTGAGCATATTAATTCTTAAGAAGAATATTAATACTATTATGTGCATTAGTCAATACGTTGCTTTGTACGTTTAAACTCCAGCTTAAAAAGTCTTTATGCAAAGAGTCAAAAATGGCTGAACATGGCAACATTCAATTCCAAAATGTTGGAAGTGAAGCAGGAGGGGCAGAAGGCCAGCTTGGCTGAGCAGGGATCTTCTTCCAAAGCTTAGGCAGAAAAAGAAAGTTCATGGCTGCTGGAAGCAAGGTCAGGTGACATGGGAGGACCACAGGGATGCTGATCGCCTTTGTAGAGAGAGAATCCAGGCGGCCAAAGCTCAATTATAGTTGAAGTTGGCTAACATTGGGGGGACAATAAAAAAAGTTTTTTTTTTTAATATTTTAATGGGAAGAGGAATGGAAAAGAGCTACTTCCTTTAGAGATTTAAGAACACAGTATTTCGTGATTTCTAAAGGAATTAGGATTTCCAGTGAGGAGAAGTTCTAAAGCTAAGTGAAGAAAACACTTTGCCTCCCCTTGACAATATAAGACTTGGAGAGAAAGAAATATGGTGATACTGCAGTCTATTTTTTTTACTTAAATTAAAATAAAATAAAATAAAATAAAAGCTTCTTATTTCAAGCTGAAATTTGTAATGATTTTCTTTACAAGCCAGGCAGACAAAGTTAGAGGTCTTTGAAAGAGTTACTCTAGTATCCTGAGCTTGGGATCCTTAGTAAAAGACATTGAGATATTGGAGCATTACTGAAAGCAATGGTGCAGCTACATTAAACTAAAATTGATTTTGAAATTATTGTTTAAAAATATCTTAATATTTTACTGTGTTTTATAATGACAAGTACTATTTTGAGAAGAAAAAGAATTAGCACCAACATATTCAATAGTCCCCATTTGCAGTACCTTCTCTAAGAAGCAACCATCAGCCCCTAAGGCATGTCCAATTTATTGTGAAGGATACTTACAAATGCTGTGCTTATATCAACTTCAGTCAACAAAGATTTTCTTACTACTCAGTTTTTCAAACCACTGTGAGAAATGAACCAACAAGGAATTTTACAAAATGTTGTTGATAACTACCTCATATCACCCAACTACTTAATGTTTTACAATAGCATACATGAGATTTGGATTTACTTTCCTCATGTTGACTAATTTTACGGAGTACATACTAACAGCGGGATGCTATAGAAGAAAATTTATATACATCACCTTAGATCTACAATCCTGAAGAAATACACTGTAGTTCCTAAATATAAAGTGTGGCCTCAATAATGTTTTCCAGCAGCTGAAAGGCTGTATCGTGAAAAATTACAAGAGTAAGCACTGAAGATATTACTATAACAAAAACTAGTAGTCAATTTCCTGAGTCTCTTTAATAGTGTCTTCTTTAAAACTTACATATGTCTTTTATGCTTCTGTCTCATAACTTGATATATCCTTCCTACCACAAGGCAGCAAGCATCTGCTGATTCCTCCTGTGAACACAGTCATTCCTGGTACCCCACTGATGTGTCTATTTTCATTTGGAAAGATGGCATCCTTCATCTGGATATGCAGATAAAGTTTGGGTTGTCTATCTACTGAAAAAAATTATCAGGCCTTTCAATACCATCTTCCCCACTCTACCATATTATCATTAATCATCTCTAACTATATATTAGTCTTACTGCCTCCAGTGACTGTTGTTGGTCCCACAGATCTAAGGTGGTCTAGAGAATGTGAAATCTCTGAATAAGGCAAATAAAACAGAAAACTTCTTACTTGATTTAGTGCCCTGGAGATAAGACCTCTGTCATTGTGTGAATCAGAAAAGATTCTAAAGTGCAGCTAGGTTGAAGAATGATTGAATATACTTCCGAACTTTAGCACTAGGTTAAGGATGGACTCAATGATCTTACAGTCTTTTCAAACCTTAATGATTCTATGATTCTATACCTTATTCAGCTAGGCAAAAAAAAATCATGATGAATTCTAGTGTATTCTTCTAACTGATAGAAAAGACTAGAGCTTTAAGAAGAAAAGCTGAATGATTAGGTACCTGTTCAAAAAAAAAAAAAAATTAAAAAGTTTTGGGGCTTTTGTTTGCTTGCTTGCTTGCTTGCTTATACTCATTGACTGAAGGGTATTTCAACCAAGCTGTAAAGAAAAATCATGATGATACCTACTGAGATGCCATTTAAGGCAGACAAAGCTACAGGGAAAAAAAAATGCTCTGAACTCTCTAAAGATAAAAAACTAAATTTGAGCTAGTTCTAGATAAATCTTTATTAGTGTAAGTCAGTGATAACAATTACCTCTTTCATATGAACAGAATTCTTAAACCACAAAAACCTGTTTCTTGGGGGAAAATATTTTTGTTTACAACATCTCTGAGGAGAAGATTTTGTTTTGTTCAAAGTTATTTCAAATTATTTAGAAACCTTTCTGTCCTTACATACTGTTCAGATAATCAACTCAAATTCTCACATGGAACTCTATTTTGGAGCCACAGCAATTGCTCTGTATCTATGTGCATATAATGGAAGCACACTGGGACATGCTTTAAATGTCAGTCTCTTCCAGTCATACACTCAGAATTTTGGCATTTGTTCTACAGCACAACAATAATGAAGAAAATCCATCTGTGCTATCATAAAGTGGCATTAGGATACATTTGGACAACATGCAGTAAAATCCTGTTATTTTATCTTCAGGAACAGTTTTGAAGGGTCTGCCTTTCCACTGCTGAAAAAATAGTTGCATAGCTTGTTATGAATTTTCATCATTAAAAACATTCTTTCTCTTTAACATTTTATGGGAAGCCTGGTGCAGTGCATTCTTCTTCATTTATGTCCCAATTGCAGTATTCAAGTTTGTCATTATTCAATGCTTATGACAGCATTACCGCGGCTAAACGGATGGTGGGGGCACGGAGATTTGTGCCTTTAGGTAAAAGCCGGGAAAGACTAACAGCCTGAATGCTGGAGACTGCAGGCTGCCAGAAGAGAAATGGCAGCACTGGCAAGAGCTCTCAGACCTCTGATTCATTCTTTAGTTCTTTCAGTGGTTTTCTATACAGAGGTTTAGTGTAACCTCTGTAGATGAATTTGGCTGGGTGCAAGTGAATGGTATATGCTGTGACTTCAGAAGAAATAAGGATAAGGAGTTTTCGGTTTCTCATACCACTTTGCCAGAAGGAGGCTTAGTGTGCAGAAGGAGCTGGGAGGGGATACAACCAGGACAGCTGACCCAGAGTGGCCACAGGGATATCCCATACCATACAGTGTCATGCTGAATAATAAAACTTGGAGAGTTGGCAGAAGGAGCTGCCGCTGCTCAGGATCTGGCTGGGCATTGGTCAGCAAGTAGTGAACAATTGCACAGTGTATCATTTACTTCGCATATTCTTTTTTTTCCACCATTATTTTCCTTTCTTTTCCTGTACTATTAAACTGTTTTTACCTCTATCCACAAGTTTTAACTTTTTTTTCCCTGTTTCTTTCCCTCATCTCATGAATGAATAGCTGCATGGTGCTTAGCTCCCTACTGGGTTAAACCACAGTAAACATGCAGAAGGGTATGCAGGTGATACACCTGGTCTTGGAGTGGAGACAAAGTGAAGTAAGCACTTTAACAAGGCCAGAAATATGTGGTATCTGATTAAAACAGTTAGGAAAACATAAATGTGAGACAAAATACATAACTGGTATAAATTTGCAGAGCTTCTCTGTCAATTTATAAAAAGTCAGGTTCAGACTCCTAAATAAAAACAAAAATTTATGATAATATTTTAGAAGGCATGATATAAATAAAATGAAAGGACTGGAATAGTGTACTTCTTAGTGACAGTTTTTGGCTTGCATGTGTCTCACAGAAAAAAAGTTTTTCAAAAAAAGTCTCTGTTGTAGTTGAGCCCCTATTGACTCACATTTTGAATAGGCATAACCTCATCAAAACACCACATTAAATACAATGAATTCTTACTGGTGTGAAAAATACCTATTCTGCTAGCCATCAATCAATCAACAAATAAATAAATACTCAACTGATAGCAAATTCCAGGTCAAGTTGCTATTGACTTAACAATACGCTTTGCAGAGTTTAATAAAAGACTTTCTTTTAAATGGTGTTATGAAAGTTTTCTTGGAAATCTGTAGCAATGGTAGTAGAACTATGCAAATGAGATGTGTGGGATCAATAGCTTTCCATAATGACACTGAATGGCATTTCAAGGGGAAAAGATGAACTTGGATGTGAAATGTATAAACAAAATCCACTGATGTTAGAGTTAAGAAAGATGATGAAGGGTCTGTAACATCTTTTCTATGAGGAAAGGCTGAGAGAGCTAGGACTGTTCAGTCTAGAGAAGAAAAAGGTCAGGAGGATCTCATCAATGTATATAAATACCTGAAAGGAGAGTGCAATGAAGATGTAGACAGGCTCTTTTTAGTGCTGCCCAGTGACAAGACAAGAGGCAAAGGGTACAAACTGGAATGCAGGAGGTTCTGTCTAAACATGAGGAAGTATTTCTTTATTGTGTGGATGATGGAGAACTGGATCAGGTTGCCCAGAGAGGTTGTGAAGTTTCCCTCCTTGGAGCTCTTCAAAACCCTGCTATTAACCAAAATCTCACCTTTGGTTAGATAAAATAATTAATTCACAATGAGTTTTAGGAACTTTGAGGGAAAAACAAGCAAGCAAACAAACAAACAAACAAAAAACTTTGGAAAATGCATTGGTAGTCAGTTAACTTTTAAAGAAACCCATAATGCTTATGGAAGCCTTTGTGCCTGCCAGCCCACAATGCTAAGTTTTACATGAATTCTCCACAACTATCACCCCATTCTAGGACAATGACATCAAATCTCTGATGGCTTCTTGTATTGTGAACACAATTCTATTGTTCTTGTCCCCTTTTGTGACTTTCTTTTTAGAGGGGAAAAAAATGCTTTTCATTTTAGTTTTCCACAGTAGATCTGTGTTGTTTAGGGGAAGCATAGATGTTGAAGAGTTATTATCAGTCACATAGATCTGAATAACAAGATATAGAAGCTACAGGAAACAAGTACTCCAGGGAAAAATGCTTCCACATATTCCTGTTTCAGAGCTGTAAATGCTATTGCTCTGAGTTTGTTAACTAGAATGAAAAATGCTAACTGCAAGAATATACTGTGACAATACACGTAAGAAGACATGCAGTTAATGCAGCTTTTGCTGAAGAGGGAAGAAAAAGAAATCAAACAACGGCATTCCCAGTCGTGAATGAGATCTTTTCTTATTTTTGTCATATATGGTGTCTGAGTACTTTGACTTAAAATTCAGTCAACTTAACTGGGATTTGCATTTTGCATGTGCCTTGTGAGGCTTCATTGCTGGATTCATATCTTTACTTCAATAAATCAGAACTGTCATGAAGTAGATTTAGCATTATCATCCTTCATGACTGCATTTGCGATGTTTTATCACAGCTGGCAGCCAATCAATGGTTCTTATAAGACATTCTGGTCATTACATTGAAAGATTAAAGTGAAAGAATGTATTTGTCAATCCACTTGTATATTGAGCTTCTGGTCTCATGGGTATAAAATCAAATTAAAGTGGATATTAAACAAATATCTTTTGCATGCAATAATCCTTGTGTTGAGCCAACTGCAGTGTCTATAGAATCACAGCACTGATTACTCCTTTTCATACTCACATACTTTTTGTGCAATTTCTTAACCAAATTCCCAGCTGGGAAAGCATTATTGACTTTTACCATTTTGATTCATGATGCTAACAGTGAACTGTTAACTATAGAATTTATATGAAGATAATCTGTAAGGATCTGTATTTTAAAATACTGTTACAATGCTCAAAGATGAGGAAGATAGGGGCCCCAAGAGAAAAAATAAATCTGAGCACAACATACTGAATGCTTTCTTACCGTCATATCACTGCAATACCAAACTTATTTATCATTTTTTCCAAGGCAGGATCAGTCAAGTACAAAATTATTGAGAAGCATTTTAAGCTTTCTCTTAAAGTCCCTCAGGGCAGGAGATACTACAGCCTCCCATATAAACCCTAGCTGTACTTTAGTCTCTAACATTAGAAAATTCTCTCTCACACCTCAGCTGAATTTCCTTTCCTTTGGTGTAGTTTAGGTATTCTCAAAGACCAAGCAATAGCTTTTCATGTCCCTAAAGAATATTATCAGATCATCTTTATTGATTAGCACGTATTGATTAGAATACTAAGGTATAAATAAGTCCAAATCCTATGACCTAAGCCCAAATAAATACATCTTAAGTACATAAATAACAGAGGCACCAGCTGAAATATGGGCTTTTGTATTAACTGATGATGATAGAATCATTTATACTGATAGTAGTGAATTTTGCTAAACAGAAAAATATATTCTACTTTTTTCTAAGACAACATTACATATGTAATGTAAAGTAAAACAGTTTCAAAAAATAGCGTCTCATGCACTTACCTTAATAACCTCTGTAGAGAACCTTTCAAAATGATACTAGAAAATCATTTTTAGAACAGTCAGACATCACTCCTTTATTTCACATGATCTTCATATGATTAACAATTACAGAGTCAGGCCTTACATACCAGTGTTCATTTGGTTGTGTTAACAAAATAGAACAACACAAACCAGGTTATTCATTTTTAAATTTCAACAAGTGAAACTTGGGCTGCACAAAAAGAGTATAATCTAATTGGAAGTAAGAGTTCTGAGTTGCAAAACAGATGCTGATTCTTGAAATGTAGTTGGGACAAAATGAAATGTGCATTGCAGGAACGAACGTCTACATTATTCTTCATTTTGTTTGCTGCATTTGTTATTGTGATTGTCATTGTGTGGTTCTGATGAACCATAAAATCTAGTGACTGTTGCCTAAAACTTGGCAAGTTGACAGTCATGTATCTAAGTGTTCATAACAAATGTTCAATTAATGTTGAGCTACAGAAAAAGCCCTTTTGAAATTCACAAAATATCCTGCACAACCTGTAATGGATTCATTACAATTATCATTTATAATGATAAATCCTAATTGCAGCTAAACTTGAGAGTTCTTTGATCAGCAAGGTGATCTGAGTTAGTGCCACTTGGATTATTCTTCTTTATTACATAAAAATTAGGCTACCTGACCTCTTGCAAATCCAGTCCCCACAAAATGGCTTAAAGTTTGTACAAAATATTGTCCAGCATCACGAAATTGATAGCAATAGCAGAAACCTGCAGCTCCTTTTTCTGTCTTTACCAGAACAAAACAATACAAAACAAAACAAAACAAGTGTGATAAATACATCATGATAACAAATTACATTACCAGTATGCCTACTGTGTGTACAAATGATGCAAGATATTCATAAAATGATCTTAAAGTACTGTGTATTGTGGAAAATATTCCTATTTCATCTGCATAGTGGGTGCTCTGTTCTTGTCAAAAAGATGTTTCCTGGAATGTCGCAGTCCAGCCCAGTGAAATTAATTTAAATTGTTCTTGATTTTGGTATAAATGAACAGTGATGAACTGAACACACCCATACCATGAGAGCATCTGTTTATTATTGCATTTAAGATACAAAAAATATGCATTCCAAAGAATAGACCTGCATTTCTTTGTGACAGAATGGTGAATCTCTGAAAAAGAAAAGAAAAAAAAAAAAAAAAAGGGACAGTACATCAAAAAGTCAGCTTTACAGATCATCAAATACTTTAGAGTCCATTGGCATGTTAAGCCCTACTGCTGAAAGGTTAACTGCTGGGTGAGTTGCGTCTACCTCTTAAATTTAAGTACTTTAGACTTGACATAAACGGCATGTGGATTTGTCTCCACATCACATATGATAGTGGTTGTAGTCATGTAGTGCCCCAAAGCCCTGGCACCTTCAGAGAGTCCTGCATGTAGCCAGATCTAAACTTGGGTCATTTATAGCATCAGCTCCTCTGGAATCACTGATTCGTTTCATACTAAGAATCCATATGATATAAGTCTTGTTTTTAGTGGTGTTATGTTGTTAAAAGGTGTAAGTATGAGTAGAAGGGGTTTTGCTGATTAAACAATTGTAGTTCTGGTTAACAAGCTTATACTCAAGTTTTCTGATTTTCCAGTTATCAGCTAGTTATGATGTTCAATAAGAAACAAATTACATAAATGTCTGTGAGCTTCCAGAATCAGAAAGGTTGGAATAAGATTCTTTTCTTCTAATCTAAATCCAAAAGAATCAATTTCTATTTTCAGTCACACTGTTGTTAATTCAGAGTAATCCTGTAGGAGTCAATGGTGTCTCTTCAGATTTGTGGCAATCCAACAGAATACGATTTTTTTCTTCCACCCCTCACCTCTGTGAAAAGCATATTTAAGAATAATCACAATATACTCTCACTTTACACTCATCACAATCTTCACAAACTTGACTTACATCAAAAAAGAAAAAGAATTCCCCACACCAAAATAAACATAACATCATCACAACACTGACGAGGTGGACAATTTACACACACACCACCACTCGTCCCTTCACCACACTAACATGAAATATATCCCTTCACAATTACTGCTTTCTTAAATTCGTCACAACTTTTACATTCATAACAATCATCCAGTCCATGTTTTGCCCGTTATTTCTCTCAACTATCATCCTTATCTCAAATTCCTTGAGCCCCATGTCGGGTGCCAAAAAGGACTGTGGTGGTTTTACTCAAGTGGGCGGCTGAGCTTCACCACAACCGCTCTCTGATTCCCCTTCCTGAAAGAGGAACGGGGAGAAAATACGATGAAAAGGGCTCAAGGGTTGAGATAAGGACGAGGAGACCGCGCAGTAATTATCGTGACGGGCAAAACAGACTCAGCATAGGGAGATAGTAAGATTTATTGCCTATTACTAACAAGCTAGAGAAGCAAGAAATAAAGGAAAGAAACCAAAAGCACCTTCCCCCCCATCCACTCTCTTCCACCTCCTCCCCCCGAGCGGTGCAGGGGAATGGGGGAATGGGGGTTATGGTCAGTCTATAGTGCTTCTTCGCCTCCACTCCTTCTCGGTCACTCTCGTCCTCTGTGCTGTGGGGTCCCTCCCATGGGATGCAGTCCTTGGTGAACTGATCCAGCTTGGGCTGCCCACAGGCAGCAGCTCTTCAAGAACTGCTCCAGATACGGGTCCGTACTACGGGGTCCATCCCTCAGGAGTGAACTGCTCCAACCTGGATCCCCCACGGGCAGCAGCTCCTGCCAGGTCACCTGCTCCTGCGTGGTCTCCTCTCCACGGGCTACAGATCCGGCCTGGAATCTGCTCCGGCAGGGGTCTTCCACAGGCTGCAGTCTCCATCGTTGCAGGTCCACCTGCTCTACCGTGGTCTCCTCCACGGGCTGCAGCGTGGAATCCTGCTCCACCGTGGTACTCCATGGGCTGCAGGGGGACAACCTGCTTCACCATGGTCCTCAACACAGGCCACAGGGGACTTCTGCTCCGGCACCTGGAGCACCTCTCCCCCTCCTTCTTCACTGACCTTGGCTGCCTGCAAGGCTGTTCCTCACTCCTCTCACTCTCCCAGCTGCTGTGTGGTGCAGCGTTTTTTTTTCCCTGTCTTAAATATGCTCTCACAGAGGCTCAAACAACATCTCTTATTGGCTCAGCTCTGGTCAGCAGTGGGGCCCTTACCAAACATGGGGCAGCTTCTAGATCCTTCTCATAGAAGCCACCCCTATGACCCCCTGCTACCAAAACCTTGCCACGTAAACCCACTACACCTTTTGACAGAAAAAGAAAAAAAAAAAAAAAAAAAAGAAAAAAAAATCCAGTGTTTTCTTAACCTTGGCCTTGAAAAAGCAAAATACACATACTCTGCCCACATATAATGAGATCTGCTGCTAGCATTTTCCTTGAAACTTCACTTAATATATGTCTCCTTTTATCTGTGAAAAACAGAGAATGAAAGTGATTCCAGATGTTAGGACATGACACTCTACAATTTTTAACTGGCCATTTATTTTACTTTAAATTTTTATTTATTTATTTATTTATTTTTATTAGGCTGGACCAGCAGTTAGTAATGTTAACAAAAAGGCTCCTGAGGATTGTGGGACCCAGTACTGATAGGCCAGAGAAAACTTTTTTCATTTAAATTGATGTTATACCTTTTCTGATTTTTTTAAGACTCAGATGATTTTAGTCCAGTTTGTGGACAGGTTAAAAAAGTGCATTATTCTTCATATTCAGTATTTGTGAAATGGCATCAACATGTCAGTTGAAACTGTATATACTAAATATATACAGTTAATATATAGGAGACAGCAAGTCAACCAGGCTGGGCTCTTAACAGTGGGGTATGGCAGGAGGATGAGAGACACTGGGCAAGAGTTGAAACAAGAGAGGTTCAGACTGGGGTGATGGAATCCCTTTCTCACCTTGAGGACAGTCAGATCAGGTCACCCAGAAATGCTGTGCCTTCTCTGTCCTTAGAAGTTTTCAAGACCCAATTGGATAAACGCTGAGCAACCCAGTCTGAGGTCACATCTGAGCATGCTGTGAACAGGAGGATGTGGTGAGACCTTCTGTTCTGATTGATGGGGTGAGATAGATATCCCATGTCTTGGACTATATAACTCAGACTTACCTGGGACTTCAGAGATTACTATGCATGTCATGAAGTCACTGAATAAATGAATTAATTAATTATATTAAAAAATAAAATTAAAAAAAAAAAGCCATAAATTCTCTGAGAAATATATGCAGTGTATTCAGTCGCCTCTGGAGTTAACCCTTTGGTACATTTCCAAATACACTGGCCAACTACTTCAGAGTTGTAGCAGAGTTTCCAGAGTTTCCAAACGTGGAACCTTTCCAAAAGTCCCTTAACAGATTTCAAACAATTCAGTCTTGATTTTTGATTTCATGTGACCTCTACCATATAAAGCCATCTCAGCTGAAATTAATAGTGTCCAAAACAATAAGGTAAAATACACTTTCCCCTCCTTTAGTGCTTCAAGTGATGCTGAGGGCACAATGTCACTGAAGTTTAGCTTAACATTTTGAGAAGTATTATCTTGATTAATTAAACAAAATGTAACATTTTCTAGATTGTGCACTTAAACCACCAGTATCTCTTTGAAATTACAGGAAATGAATGAACCTAAGAAAAGTATGTATTTCTCTACAATCTTTTTTTGTGTTACAAAGTAGGCATAACAGCTATTCTTTTGGTTTGGGACACAATGGGACTCAGTACACTGTTGAAACTCCCTTCATAAGGCCAATAAGCAACAATTCACTTTCTCAAGAAAGGTAAGCACCTTTGTGAATAAATAATTTATTCTCTAATACTGCAACCTGAGAGAAAATAAGGTGCATGCATAAAATATTCTGGATATATTTTCTTGGCTTGCTGTTTTTGTCAAAAACATAGCAGAGACTTTTTTTTTTTTCTGATATCCTTCAGTTGAGAGTATTTGAACTAGAAACATTAGCAGAAAATTAATCGTAATACAAGTACAAGCAAGAAAATAAATTACTCTTCAGTCTATAGCTCTAGTATATTCAGATGAGTGGCCAGAACCACAATTCATCGTATATTTAATTTACTTCCAAATGCTGTGAGATTACAGCCAACATTTTTTCTCCTGCAAATGTGTTAAGATGATGAGATTGTTGGCCCACAAATGGTTATACCTTCTCTCTAGTTGTTCCCGCAATGTTTGTTAAAACCAGATAATGGCTTTCAGCTGAGGATACCAGCAGGCTTAACAAGAAAGTATGTTTTGGGGTTTTGCTTTTACTTTTTTTTTTTTCTTAAAAAGTTGCTCTAAAACAAGTCAGTCTCCAGAACAGTCAATTAAAGTTTAAGAAAGCTTTAGCTTTAGCTCTCTTTCTGAGGAATATGAAGAAAAAAAAAAAAAGTGAAAATTGTTAAAGAAAGCTGTCCCCTCAGGTAAGGAGAGAATGTTTTCCCCAGCAGCAGAAGACATTTTAGTTTATTCTAGCTAACAAAAAAAAAAAAAAAAAAAAAGGGCATTAATGCCAAAATAATTTAAACAAAATACTTTAATTTGAAATTTAGGTACAGTTTTTAGGTACAGTTACAGAAAATTATGCATACAGGTTTTGTTATATTGCTCTGAGGTTGTAGACTATCTCCATCTTACTTTTTATCATTTTCCTAAGTGAAAGTCAAAGAGAAAATTTCCATCATCCAGGTAACAATTCAGAATAAAGGATACTTAAAATTCAACACATTTTCATCTTAGTGAAATTAACTCTGAGTTCCCAAATTTCTTTATTTTGGTAGCAGCTCATCTATTTCTCTTAATTAACACAATCTGTACAGATTTCTCATATCTCCCATTCATATGCTGTTTAGATAAGTTAGAGAACATAAAAAAATTTCTTATACATCCAAACATTAGCTCAGCTTGGCTGATTTCTTTCTTATTTTTAGTATACCAGATTGAGACATTCATGACAGATATGTATCTGAAAGTCTGAAGAAATATCAGGAAGCTAACAGCAAAAGAGAACAGAAGAGAGAAAGATAGTTTTGTGTTGATATAGGCGAGAACATTACTGGTGTTTTAACTGAATACAGGCCAAAACTGACTCTAAGTTTTTTTAAAGTTTGCATAAGAAAAACTTGCTTGCTTAAGAAGATTCAGGGAAGGTTCTTTGATATCTCTATAAATTATAAATATAATTATAAAACCTGAGTTCATCAGTAAGTGAAAATGTTGGATTTGGTTTTCAGAAGAGAAGGATGCATTTTTCATACATTCCTCAGTTTTGATTGCTAATATCACCAGCCTATAATAGGATCTTTTCAGGATGGCTTATAGACTTTTCAGCTAATGCAAGCATATATATAAAATTTAAAATTAAAATGGATAATTTTGAAAATTATTTTATATAGTACTATTTGAATAGTTATTTTCATCTCATGAAAGGTCATACATTTCCATGCTTCTGTTTCTAGCAGACCTTTATTTAGCTACAGCTAACTACATATTACCTGTTCCAAAGATAGCGGGAAGTAAAGCAGCTTCTATATAAACTCATAAGGCCATAGAGGTCTTATTTCTTCTGCACTCATGTCTTTTCTATTTTTGCATTAGAGCTTTCAGTTTCTTGCAGTACAGATCATTTATATTAACACTTGGGAAAAATCAGTAGAATCTCAATGGCACTAATAGGAATGGTATCATTTACAAGGGATAGCTATCTACTGCCAACATCAATAATAACACACTACTATGACAGTGCTAAAAAATAATGTTTAGTTTTGTAGAACTAAACATTGAAATAGAATTGTTGCCTCCCACCCCACTAGCCTCCCAAGAAAAGTATTTTCTATGTTGTTTTTTTTTGTTTGGTTGGGTTTTTTTGCTTATTTTGTTTTGTTGCATTAAAATCAACAATGAACAACTAATTTTTCCAGTGGGGTTCTCTTCCAAGGTCCTTTTAATACCTAATTTTCTTTTTATGATACTTTCTTGTGCAACATTAACTTCCCTTTCACAAAAACTAAAAATGTGATCTGGAAAAGATACAGAAGTGTTGACATCCTTACACTACTTCATCTATGCCTGGACTCCTGTCTAAAACTAAGGCAATGAAACTAAAAGATAAAAAGACAAATAATGATATTGAAGAATACGGATAATATTTCCTGAATCCTCCAGGACATTGTCATGCACTTCACATAAACTCTCTTGTATTTTTACTTTTTTACCTCTCTTGTATTATTACTTTTATGAGTAATAATTAATTACCGATCATTACTTTTAACAATCCGCATGTTAATTTATTGTAATGGGTTAAAATGTTGACTGGGAAGAATGAATTATGAATAATTTTAGCAAAAGACAAAAGTACTTTGCTACAATTTAAAGTACAGTAAATCTCAGTTTTCACTTATCAAAATATTTTTATAGATTTTCAACAATTGCACACATTATTTACATACTAATTTTGTTTGAAATCAGAAATCTCTATTACAGTTCTACACTGTCACTGATCAGCCTAATGTCTGATTGTCTTCCATAGAAGTGATCCATGGAGAAGGATAAAATTTCTTCCATTAACTTTATTTCAAGAAGACTTCAAAATACATTTAATCTTACATAAGTAACAGCAACTTGGACCCTAACAGTGAGTTTTAAAACTGTATGCAGTTATACTCATAAAATTTTTAGTGAATTTTCCATTTTATAAATTAAGACAATCATTTGTGTTTTTTTTTGTTGTTGTTTTTGGTTTTGTTTTTAATTTTTTATTCCAGCATTCTATCCAATGGGATATGTAACTGATAACAGATTTTATTGAGCTGTATTTTTTTATTTCCAGAATATTTTCCTACAAGGATCTTAATTTCCTGAGTATCATGAAATCTGTCATTTTTATTGCATTCATAATGAGCACTGTTCACACTCTGTTCATATCATACCCACAGGATTCATTGAACTGTCATACTTTAATCATAGTTGTTTACTGAGACTGCCATGTATTGATGAAAATCACTAAAGCCTTTTGAGGTCTTCCTAATTCTACTTTTTGTCAACGTGCATCACACTTTTAATCATACTCAATGCTTTCTGTAATTGCTTCTGGTCAGATTTCTTGGGAGCTGGGTTTTCCTGAGAGCTTTTGAATAACAATGTGCTTTTGTGAAGCACTTGGCTTTCTTTTCTCTTAACACTTATGGAGTGGATAACTAAATAAAGTAAAATAAAAAGAAAAAGTGAAACAACACCTAGTTGCCAATGCTGAGGGTTTTTTTTTTTTAATCTTTTTTTTTTATTTCAATCTGTTTTCCATAAAAGCTTGAATGCAGTTGAATGCTTGCTCCCCTGTAAGTGATCATCAAATTTCCCACTGGTTTCAGTGAGGAAAAAATTCTGTTCTCCTCTGGAAACTTCACAGACAGGTCACTGATTGTCAGCTGTCTAACACAAAACGGAGGGAGAAAAATCTTTTATAAGACAAGCCCTGAAGAACTTGCCCACATGAGGTAGTTGATGTTTACCAGTTAACCAAGTTTGCATTTTGGGGTGAAACACTGGCAACATGTTGTGATTTCCTTCCAATTCATGAGAAGAAAGCTGAGGATCTGGGCCATCCTCCACTCAAATTTTTTGTGCACTGAAGTTATGGATCGAGTGAAGTAAAAACAAGTTGCCAAGATGGTATTGACAAACCAGAGGAAAGAACTTCAAAAGAAAATAGCCATGGAGATCAAAATCAGGCTTCAGGTAGAGGACAACTGACTACTCATCAATCTACATAAAATTTGGAAGTGTGCAGTTAAGGTTGAAAATACAGCAGATAGTCAAGTAGCAGCAACATGGCTTGGCTCTGAAGGGCAGATATACAGATTGCTTAAGATTGCCAGGAGCATACAGACCTCTTTGCTGTGGTTTCCCTTGGAAAAAGAGAGTTTTGATAGTGTGTGCAAGTGAACAGTTTACACTGATACTAAATTGAAGGGTTACAGCGATGAAAAGATGAAAAGGAGACGCTAAGCCAGAACTCAGGAGGAGCTAGAGGTGAGTTACAGGTTAGAGAAATGCTGTAAGATTACATTGTGTTGTGAGGCATCTTGTACTGGTATTTTTGTTCAGTTTCTCTTGACTCCTTGAAGAAATATCCTTGTCATACCTGGTCTCAGAGTTATTTTAGCCCAATGCCTGTCCTACACTGCATCCTGAAAGAAACTCTGAAGCCAAGAAGAACCTGAGACAACATGGCCATAGCTCTCCATCTAGTTTGCCCTAGCAGCTGCAGCCTCAGTTTGCATATTTCAAGTGTTGATTAAATGGGGAAACATTCTGACTCTATGTCATGTTTTGAAGCGTATTTTAACATACTGAACAGAAAAAAAATGTTATTTTAAATCTAATCTTTTTGCTACCCAACATTTAAAATTGCATGATATTGTGTTGTGACAGTAGTTAAACTTATTAGGTAGTTCAAAGGTCCCTATATCAAATTATGCTGGGCAGTCAGTAAATGTAGCATAAGCAGTGTTAAGCTTCATTTGTTTATCATAATTTGTTCCTTGCCAGTCAGTAAGTAGGAGACTTAGCCCTTCCTGAATCCTTGAATCTTTTCTAATAAGAAAGAAAAAAAGATTCTTTTAAACTTTTCCTCTGATTGTTTTCCAGCCCATTTTTTAAAAACTGAAAAATCACTCTTGCTTCCTGTACCCTAGCATGATGCCCAGAGACAATAATGCTGTTGAAAGTGAAGACACTGCAGTAGTTACATGGATGATCATGCATCATGGTCTGAATAAGTACCAAAAGCTGAAGAACTAATGGGTCAGTAAGCCTCTGTTTTTCATCACGCTAACAGCTGATACTAAACTATAAAACAGTGCACAGACAGAAAATGACTGACCTTTGAGATAGCTCAAGCCTATACAGACAATGAGCTATGCATTCATATGAGTTTTAAGACAGGGGAAAAAAAAAATAAAAAGAGAGAGAGAGAAAAAAATACTTCATTCTCCTTTCCATCTGGGGAAACAACTTTATTGTGTCTTTCTCACTTTCCATTCTTGTACATAATTAAGCAAACCCAGCATAATTGTTCTTATCTTGAATCTGGCTTTGCAGTCTTCTGCTTCTGTTTCAAATCTGCAGGCCCAACATCATGTCTACATTTTAGCATGACATATCTTGGTCTAATTAAAGCTGTTATTTCTGCCTACAAAGACAGCCTGGTGTGGAGCTTGAATATCACTGACCATTTAGATGAGGAAAGAAGGGCCATGCCATGCTGACTGCAGTAGAATCCCTTCTTTCTGTGACAGATATAAATGATGATATAAAAAGGGCCATGATGTGTTTATGCAGCTGTGGTATTGGTAAATTTAACAGTGCTGTTGTGTAGCTCCCAAACATAAATATGTAGAACTAAGAGTAGCAGCAGTGGCTATGGTGCTGTCAGATCCAGTTAGACTTACAGGTACAAGTACAATGAGAAGTATTACCTACTAGAGCACACAACTGGAAAAACAAATTATTATTTTTTTTGACCATGAGCCAGCAGTGTGCCCTGGTGGCCAAGAAGGCCAATGGGATCCTGGCGTGCATAAAAAGGAGCATGGCCAGCACGTCAAGGGAGGTGATCCTCCCCCTCTACTCTGCCGTGGTCAGGCCTCACCTGGAGTACTGTGTCCAGTTCTGGGCTCCCCGGTACAAAAAAGACAAGGATCTCCTGGAAAGAGTCCAGCAGAGGGCCACAAAGATGATACGGGGCCTGGAGCATCTTCCCTATGAAGAAAGGCTGAGAGACCTGGGTCTGCTCAGCCTGGAGAAGAGAAGACTGAGAGGGGATCTCATCAATGTGTATAAATATCTTAAGTGTGGGAGACAGAGGGAATTGGCCAACTTCTTTTCAGTGGTTTGTGGGGACAGGAGAAGGGGCAATGGCCACAAAATGGATCACAGGAAGTTCCACACAAACGTGAAAAAACTTCTTCATGGTGAGGGTGATGGAGCACTGGAACAGGCTGCCCAGGGAGGTTGTTGAGTCTCCTTCTCTGGAGATATTCAAGGGCCGTCTGGACGCCTACCTGGGCAGCCTGCTCTAGGGAACCTGCTTTGGCAGGGGGGTTGGACCTGATTATCTCTTGAGGTCCCTTCCAACCCCTACAATTCTGTGATTCCGTGAAATTGTATTAGGTAAAGATCTTACTGTTTCATGAAAACATTACAGACGTTAATTCACCTTGCAAATACAATTTCTCTGATTTGAATTCATAATTTGTAATTCTTTTTCTGTAATACCTCCTACTTAATGCTCTGTGTCAAGCTCCACTGCATTATCACCCCCACATACAGTTACTCTACTTTTCAGATAGTCAAAGAACATACTTTTTAGACCACAAGCAAAAATGTAGTTGTAAAATACGACTGTGTTCAAAATTTTTATTCACTTCTTTCTCTGTTTCCTATTTTGAGGAATGATAGGTCAGAACACACAATTTTTTTAATAGTTGCCCTTTCACAAGAATGTTACTTGTTCATTTTACTGCCCCAAAGAGAATTAATTTAAGTCCTGCATTGTAAATATAGATCCTGATCCACAGACTATATACTTAACCAAACTAGAAAGTGGGATGAAATTTGTCTAACACCTTTATTTCTTGTTAAACATTTCCAAACCTTTGCTTCAATTCACCTGCTATATTTAGAGTTGATGATGCAGTCAGCAGGATGGCTTACGTATATCAGTCCTTTTTGAACAAATAGTGCCGTTAGGGACCATTTCTCTATTGTCATTGTTAAGAAATAAATAAATTACAATAATTCACAATTGCAAATTGCAACAATAAATCTTGCAACAGTAAAAGAGTAAATATCTTTAGATGGAATTTATTTTTTTAAGTTAATTTGTCATTTTAAAATGAACTCCTCTCAACAACTCCAAGGAAAAGAGTTTCTGTAACCAACATTATGATAGAGGTGATCCCTATGAAAAGTTCCATTCTGTTTTGAACTATGTAACTGGAAAGTGCTAGAGATCTTTCAGCCTCCTCTCTTTCAACACAGAATTCTTCCTACACCATATCATGAGACAACAGAAAGGTAGAGCTCAGGTGGGTTGCATGCAGTTGGCAAGCCACACCCCAAGAAGAAGAGGACACTATCTAAATGACATCCTGTTGGTGGGCACCTCAGAGCTTATTTCCTTCAGCAGATGAAGCCTGCAGATCACTGGTAGGCTGAGTTCCTCCATCTTGCACATGGGGCCTCTGAATGGGACCTGTCCTGCAGTGCTGGGGTCCAGCTGCGAGAAAGGTCTCCCCGCAAGAAGAATGTGAGAAAAAGCCAGTTATGTGAGACCACAGGGTCTGTAATGATTCTGAACTACCAGCTTTGATATACTTATATATTCTTTTTAATTTCCAGAAATTCATTCATATGGACAAACCTTTGTGATAAATGTATGTCTTCACTTATTTACTCACAAACGAAATAACTATCTAAAAATAGCAGTGTTTCAACTCTTAGCTGCTGAAGATCAGTGTAGTTCTGAGCCCTTCATCTATTCTATGCTATTTTATACAGTCTGGCAAAACAAAATTTCAATGACAAATACAATTCAATGGCTTTCTTTCTACTACTGCTTTTGGTTGCTTTGAAACTACAAGGCTTTAGAACTATCAAAATGCTTTTATAACCACTTGAAGAGATACCTTCATTATTTCAGTTTTGTTTGCTGAAATGCTGGAGCTTGCTGTGACAGAAATGAGCTCTGCTGTTATATTCTCTAATTTTTCCATTTTGATTTTTTTTTATGATACATGCATTAAATATATTCTGCCTTTGTTTATTCTATTTTTTTTTACTCCAACTTGAATTTTCATGTATATGTATTTAAAAGAAAAAAAAGTAAAAAAAAGTTTTCTGCTAAGGATTCCACAAAAAGTACTGATAAACTGAAGAATTACAGCTGCACATTGATCTACAGCAGGATGAATTGCCTCTCGAAATGTTTATATAACTGCAAGGAGATGAACAAAAGAATTCAGTTCATCTATGATGGCATAATCTCTTAAGGTTGGATCTCATGTGTCTTGTCATTGTCACGAGGAAAGCAAAATTAAATTACTGGATTCTAACTCTTGTGTTTGATTTCCTTGTTTGCATTGGTTTAGCTTTTGGTGGTTATGCATAGGTCCTGCTAATGTTATTTGAATTTTTTAGCAGAATGTAACTTGATTGAATTACATGTTCTGGAAGTATAAGTGGTTTGTTTAAAAAAAAATAAAAAAATTCAGTGCTTATTTATGTGAAACACACTCAGTTATTTCAACTGTTTTATCAGCTAATCCTTACCTAAAGCACTGTATTAGTATACAACTTCAAGTGGATGAATGACCAGTTTGTGATTGTCTGCTACATCTGTTTCCTGTCTCCAAAGATTAAAAATGGCTAGTTTAGAATTTTTGTTACTTGCATATGAAAGACAAGAAACACCTACTGTTGATATTACTGGCTGTACAAGTGTGACCTAGAGACAGTTTACTCAGATACTAACACATTTAAACACATTGATTGAAGAAAACAGGCCTGAATCCACCTGGACCTACAAACACATTTTTGGTCCCAACATTGCAAAAAGCTATCCCTGCTTGTGCTGAACCACTGAAGTCTGGAGTGAAGAGTGTCCAACCCAATTCATTCATCCACCCATCATTCTGCTTTGTCTAGGAAGAACATAAAGAGTTTTTAACACTTAAATCAAGAAAAGCTGCAATTGTTAGATCTTTCTTTTCTAAATAATGGCACAGCACAAAGTTTAACACCAGCTTTCTGTCAGAAATCCAAAAGGTGATAGTTCCTACTTTCTGCAAAGTGTCTTGGATAGTTGGTTTCAGCTCTTTCTTGCATCTGGTGAAGTTGCAATTCATATTACTCAACTCCAAAAGGCTGCTGTCATTGGCTATGAAAGAAATGCCTTCAGTTGAGGCTGAGGTACAATTAAGTCAGTGTAAGAGTCATGGGATAATAGAGAAGGTAAAAAAAGGGTAATGTTTTACAACAGTAGTCCCTCTGCAAGCATTTTCTTGGATTTAAGCTCCCTAATTCTACCCAAGTCTATCTAGTCTGTGGATTATCTCACTTTTTCTGAAGGTCTTCACTCAAGAATTCCCCAATTTATAGCTTGGACCATCACTGTATCCCGTTTCTCTTTCAATTTTCTCATGTTTTGAAAGTGGGGTTATTGCATTAATGTGTGTCATTTTTTCAGTCTATTACAGTTTGTCTTTAAAGTTTGATGCCAGGTTTTGAATATTCCTCATGGCTAAGGTTTGTTACATTAATTAAATGTAGACTCATCTGTAAGTGCAAATGGACATCATCTCATTGTTTTCTTTTCACTCTTCTCTCCAATGTGAAAGAGAAACAAGAAAGGTGGCTAGAGTTTAAATTTATTAGTTAGAAATAATTAGAAATAATTAGAAATAATTGCATTTGTAAGGGAATTATGCAGTCTACTTTATCCCGTGGAACAAAACTGGAGGAGAAAATACAGTGTTTCTATTAATGACTTCTGCATTTAATCAGTGCAGTCTAGTAATCAAATTAAACAGCTGGGGTGCACACTAAGCCACATCTCTTCCCATCTCCAAAGGCTTTCTCTTATAAGGGCAATTCAGGCAAACTCAGGAAGAGTGGGATCCTACAAATATATTTGAAAGCTTTCTGCAGCGTTTCAAATGATCCCTGCACAAGTCACTAACCACACTGATTTTGTGTCTGACTGCCATAGAATCAGAATCTGCCAAGATATGCTTTTTTTTTCAGACCATCTCTCTTGCTGCATATAAAACATATTGGTAGTTGGACCAGATGATCTTGAAGGTCTTTTCCAATCTGCATGATTCTGTGATTCTATGAAAAGTATAATTTTGCTGAGCATTTTCAAACATGCATTTCAGAGTTAGGACCCAGTTATTTAACAGATGAGTTAGCGGCAGGCTTTGAGATTTTCCCCATTTTCTATAAAAGAGGTTCATTTTGATCATGCAGTAATATACTTCTCTAGTAAAATCAGATCAGGAACAAGCTCAGAGATTACCTGTCAACCAAGCACAGGGCTCTTCTGCAGTTAACTGTAGGCTATTAAACCTGCTTTAAAGTTTCAGTGATGTCTTAATAACTGAGACATTAATAGAGCACTTAGTAGGACACTCAAAAGCAATGAAGCCAAGGAAAATTATTCATTTCTTTGCTGTGTTACTTTTGTTAATTATATTTTCTTTCCTTTACTTTTTCCTTTTTCCACTAAACAATATTTTCTTTCCAGTTAAATTAGTTCTTTATATAGACATGTGATAGTGGGAACAGAAAAAAAAAAGTATTTCCCATTAAATGTTTACATCCAGTGAACATAAAGAATACATAAAAAATAAAACACAGTACTTTCTGTACGATAATGATCTTAGAAATAAGTGTGTTGTAAAAAAATCTCTTGGAAAAAAATAAAATGAGCCATCCCTTTTCTACTTCTTTATAGTTGTATGTTCTTACCCAAGTAATGTATAAAGCTCATTTCTTGTTATAACCTTTTATCACCTTACATTTTATTCTATTTTATAATTAATTCTAGCAGTTGTAGTACCAAACACAGTGCTAACACACTTGTACATCTTAACCTTAATTTTAATTCTAGTGTAGGTGTTAATACTTCGAGCTGAGTGCTTCCATCATTAGTTGTTTATAGCACATTATTTTTCATTCTTAAAAACACCAATAATTTACTAATTCTTCAGCAATAACAAGTTTAAATAAAATAAAGTAAAATAAAGTAAAATAGAATTATTTTTTTAAATAAAACACCTTAGGTAATCTTTGCTGAATCTTTCATCAACTTATTTGTCCGAGTAACAGTATTACTATTTTATTGATAAGCATAGGTGAGGCCTATGGTCTCAGAAACTTTGAGGATTTTTCAAGAGATAAGAAGGGAGGCATTAAGAAATTGATTGAAATCAATGAATTGATTTGAATCATTTTATTGTGGCTTTCCAGGTGAAGTTTAAAATGGAAAAAAAAAAATCACTTGGTGACTAATAATAATAATAATAATAATAATAATAATAATAATAATACAATACAAACAAGGATATATCTCAGTAAGTCCTTAAATGGAATGGCCTGTAATAGCAAAAGATGGGAGCTGATGATGATTCACGCTTTCTTAGTCCCATGTTCTTAGGTATTCTACTGGAAATGTTGGTCATGTTTTATTACCTTTTTTTTTTTTCCCCTCTCTACATTAAACGTAGGCCAGTTTTGGAATCCTAAATGAAACATCTTTTACAATATGAAATTTGTGTAATACTATCTTTAAAAATGTCAAAGTAGAACACTTACTCTTTTTCTAAATATTTTTTGACAAATAAGGTTCATCACATTAAAGTAATAGGCAAACAAACTATGTTGATAAGGAAAATCTGCCTGTATTGCTAACTCAATAGCAGACTATAATCCATCTGAATTTCTATAATGTGCTCACTGTGGTTGTTTCTAAGTGCCTGGTCCATGAAACCAGAAGTAGATTTAAATTAGCTGAATCAAATTCACAGTGAAGTCCTGGTTTTAAAGTTTTATTAGTGAATCAAGTTAACTCCTAGTACTAATGTAACTTAAAAGCCAAGTCTTTTTGTCTAAATTAGTATCTTCATTTCTATTTGAACTGTAGTTAAATATTTTCTACTCCCAGTGAAAGCATGTGCTGAGCACAATCAGTAACAGTGCAAAAATGTACAGAATTACAGCTGTGCTGGGCTTTCAAGTTTGTTACTACTGATAAGGAAACAGACCTCCACTGAAAGTGTGAATAGGACTTCAGGGAGGAAAGGATGGAGTAAAAGACATGTAGCTTCCCAGCTGTTCAGATCAGTTTGTAGCTTTTCTGTGCTAAGTTTGTGAGTGGTGCTGGTGATAGTCGTCCTGTGCAGAAGATGCCCAGCTGAATAATTGAGCTTGACATGTCTGTATAACCTCATATTCCTGGGAACACTTAATTTATTGATATAGATGTACCCTCAACACCTATATAGCTGTAGAATCTAGCAGAGACCTTTGTCTGGACAATTTATGACTACAGAAATGAAAACTCAATTGATGAGTAAAACTGAAATCAGCAGAAATGTAATGTTGCTTTTACTTAAGTCAGAAGTAGGCTCTCCGTTTTCAAAGATTTAATGCCAACCCTAAGAAGCTGATAAAGATGTTTTTCATCTACCATCCAAGACAAAGGAGTTCTACTCCAAGTTCATTCATATTATTAGCCATTCATTCATCATACATGCTTGCATATGCAGTGAGTTGTAATTTTTGTCTATTCCTTTACCTGACAAACTCTTAACCTATGCCCCATTGTGGACTGAAATATAAATATAACCTCTAATCTCTTGCAAGAGATTTAGAATGAGAGAGATCTTTCAACAGGTGACACATGGAACAAAGACAGGGCCCCACATCTGGTACAAAAGGTAAGAAGCCACTGGACCATCAGCCCCCAAAATGCATTAAACTCTTTTTGTTTGAATGGCACTAGAGAAATTAATCTACTACCAATGAACAGCAACAGCAGTGGCTCTGTGAACAAAGAATTATGGGGCAGAAGGCTATGATCTGAGTTTTTTTTGTGCATGGATCATCAGTCATTTGCATGAGCTAATGTCTGGAGAATACTATTTTATGCAAAAATAGCTAGGTTTAAAATCTCTTTCAAGGTTACTGATTTTAACAAGACATTTATTTTTGCTATTTACTGCTGCAGAGTTAACATCTTCCTTTTCTATTTTCTAATGCATGAACATGCATTTTCAAGTGCATGATTTTACATGGAGGACTAATGCTTATTTTTTTTAGTTTTTTTTTTCTCCAATTCATGATGATGAATAAAGAGATAAATTAAAACTTGCCATCCAGTACATCAGGTCAAAAAGCATACACTGGACTTGTTTTTCCCCAGACTCTTTTCCTAATTATTTGTTCAGTTCCATAACTCTGAAGTCTTCCTGCCATACAGAAATTAGTAGAAGCTAAGGCAAATTAAGTTTTTCTTTTTCTTCAGCATATGTTAGTCATGTTCTGAAAATTACATTTTTTAAAAAGTGGAAACAACTGAGTTTTCAAACAATTCAAATGAAGGCCAAAGATTACAACTGTCAAAAATGCTAATTATAGTACTTTGTCTACCTAGAACTTGACTCAGAGAACAAAGCAATATCACCCTAACCAAGTATTATTAGCAGTTGAGCTAGTCATTAATAACATTCAGGCTCTAAAACCATAACAAACCTCTGAGGAAAAAATGTTCCAATTGTTCTCTGCTCCTAAGAAACTCAGTTTTGCTAGTTCAAAAACAGTCACTCTTGACCAATTACAAATTATGGTTACTTTCAGGTTGAGACAGAGCAAACTACGTTCAGCTTTTATCCACAATCACTTCTAAAAGTACTCTGAACTGTGCTTGGCAATGTGGAAAACCACTGAGGTGACAGTCCCAAGAGCCTGTCACATTATGGAGGGAAAAAAAGGTAAGAAAAACACACATTTAAAAAAAAAATCTTCACAAAAGAGGAGTAATAAAATCATCTCTTAATCATTTAATGCTTGTAATGGTCTTTTGACTCTAAGAACCTTTCTGATTATCAAAACTCAAAGTAGATCTGCTAGTAATTCTCAAATCCCACAAAACTCTTCTAGTTATTTGCTTTTATTAAAAACCCTTCATCGGTGAAGGAAAAGAATAGGGAATCTGTGCTGAGACTTATATAAACAACTTTCTGATTACGCTGGCGGCATATTACCCTGCAGTTTATTTTACTAGTGACGTGGTTTTACTCAGCTGGGCAGCTTCACCACAACTGCTCTCTCACTCACACTCCTCAAAGGGAAAGGGGGAGAAAATACGATGGAAAGGGCTCAAGGGTTGAGATAAGGACAGGGAGATCACTCAACAATTATAGTTATGGGCAAAACAGACTCAGCATATGGAGATTAATGACATTTATTACCTATTAATAACAAGCTAGACCACCCTCTTCCAACTCCTCCCCCCGAGCAGCACAGGGGAATGGGGGAATAGGAGTTGCTGTCAGTCCCTAACGCTTCATATCCACCGTTCCTTCACAGTCACTCTCTGCTCCTGCTCCATGTGGGGTCCCTCCCATGGGATGCTGTCCCTCCTGAACTGATCCTGCATGAGCTTTCCACAGGCAGCAGCTCTTCAAGAACTGCTCCCACATGGGTCTGTACCACTGGGTCCATCTGTCAGGAGAAAACTGCTCCAGCATGGGTCCCCCACGGGCAGCAGGTCCCCCACGGGCAGCAGCTCCCCCCAGCCCCCCCTGCTCCTGCGTGGGCTCCTCTCCACGGGCTGCAGCTCCGGCCCGGGGCCTGCTCCTGCGGGGGCTCTCCATGGGCCGCAGCCTCCTCCAGGCCACATCCACCTGCTCCACCGGGGGCTCCTCCACGGGCTGCAGCGTGGAGATCTGCTCCGTGTGGGACCCATGGGCTGCAGGGGGACAGCCTGCTCCACCAGGGGCCTCTCCGCAGGCCGCAGGGGAACTGCTGCTCTGTGCCTGGGGCACCTCCTGCCCTCCTGCTGCACTGACCTTGGTGTCTGCAGGGCTGGTTCTCACTCATCTCTTTCCCAGCTGCTGTTATGCAGCAGTTTGGCTTGTTTGGTTGGTTTTTTTTGGTTTTGTTTGTTTGTTTGTTTTTCCCTTTAAATCTGCTCTCACAGAGGCACAAACAGTATTGCTTGTTGGCTCAGCTCTGGCCAGTGCTAGGTCTCTTTGGAGCCATCTCAAACTGGCCCTTATCTAACATCTGACTCTTCTCAGAGTCCACCCCTGCAGCCCCCCGCTACCAAAACATTGCCATGTAAACTCAATACAACTAGAAAAGAAGTAATTATAATTGTGAGTGTAATTAAATATTTCAGAATAGAAGGCTCAGAGTACACATACGGATAGCTGCTATCCAGCCATTTTTCCAGAGTGTCTCCTGTCTAGCTTTAAATCATGATTTTTTTTGTCACTCGACATAGAAAATCAGTCATCCCTGTATGTTTTGATTCTGCTGAAAAACACTACAGAAAAGAGAGTAGAAAGGCTTATATGGGATATTTAGTAACAGTTTTATTACTTGCATTTTCTCATTCTCATTCTGCCTAAAACAGAGAGTATTTTTGTGAAGACATGGAGCAGGTTTGAAGACTGCAACATGGTGATGCATACATAGCGCAATCTGTGACATATACATGCACGTGTTTTCCTCCTTTCTGTGTTATGACAAATCATAGAATGGAGAGGTTTGGGGTAAAACAAATCTTTGCAGTTGTTAACAAAATGAAGTCCTGTTGAAGTCCTGTATCTTCATGTCTCTCAGTTGGACCAGTAAAAAGACCAGTAAAAATTAGGAGTTTCACCTGGCGAACCAAAAAAAAAATAAAAATAAAATAAAAAAGATAAATTGCCACATTATAAATAGCAAAACTCTGTGAAGGATCAAGCTGATATCTCTATGGATTTTATTTATTTATTTATTTTTTAATAATGAGAAGATTCAGGTTTAACATCTTACCCTAGGTAGCAAAAAGGTGTACCACAATGCTAAAACATGCAGTCCTTCTGTCAGTCCTCTTCAGGTTATCAGACTTGGAACAAAAATGATTCAATTTTTTCCCTACAATATTTTAATTATTTTAGATTACACCCAAGCTGTTTTTTGTAGGGGACAACTGAGGTAATTTCAAATTTTTAATCTCACTGAATTTATATTCTGGTAAACGGCATTAAGACCTGTAGTTTTTTTTTAAAAACAGTGGTGGTTTTATCAGACAAACACAGCCTTTTTTTTTTTTTTTTACCCAAGATGTGCATCTTGGGTAAAATGGAGGAGGAGGGAGGTTTTGTAAAATGCTTCCTGTTGTATTTTCCACTTAGGGCTCAAAACAACAGTTTTAAGTGTTTCATATATATTGTCTGAACAAAGTAATTTAATAGGACTTTTTAAGGTGTAGCAATTCCATTTAACATGAAGCAATAGAATTCATCAAAAAAAATACTAAAATCAAAATAAATTAATATTGATATCCATAGGTAAGAGATAAGTGAAGCAAATGGTTTCTAACACAATGCAATGCAGAGAAAAATTAAAATAAAATAAAATAAAATAAAATAAAATAAAATAAAATAAAATAAAATAAATAAAATAAAATAAAATTAAAATAAAATAAAATAAATAACGTATATATATATACACACAAAGAAAAAATTAAAAATACATCAGAATACATACAAAAAAACTGACTTGGAAGTATGGTTCCTGGAAAAATGATTTGAAATAATATGACTGAAAATAGACAGCGTATCCTCCTCAGCTGGGCTCTACCTGACTATATAAAGCATTTCAAGCCATTTCCCTGAGTCTGGAAAAAAAACAGATAGCAACTAAGACCATCATACTGTAAGAAGAAAGAAAAAAAAGTAGAAAAGCAGATTGAGACAGTATATCAAAAGCATAAAATCTTATTCATTTCTGCACAAATAATTAAAAAAAAGCCCGGCATGCTATTCAAATAAAGTGAATTTTTATTTTTTTGCATTACAAAAGGCCTGATGCTCTTAAACCCCCAGAATATAAGTATTCAAATATATAATCGTCTATATCAAGTATTTTTTACAGAGTAAAATGCATCTAGAAATCACAAGAATGTGCAATCAAACACAATTTGTAATTTGAAATATTTATCCAAGAATAGAAACAAAGAGATCAAATATTTTAGGATTTAATCAGACGGTTATACACTAATAGTTGGAAATATGGAAGGAGTAAGGGAGGCCCAAAAAATGAAGAGGGGTGACAACTTTGTAGTTTAAGCCTTCTTTTCAAAGCAAATATACTTGTTTTAAGATTTTATAGGTTGTTTCAGTTAAAAAGAAAAATTATAGGCTGACATTTCTTTTTTGTTTTGTTTTTACAGATACTAAAATATAATTTCAACTTCTCTAAATGCAAAAGAAAATACATGCTCTTGCAATGATTTTCTAACTGGTGTATGATCCCCAAAGTCCATTCCTCTACTCTGCATTGGGCTTCTACAAGCTCTACCTGCAACTTCTTTCTGGTTCTTCATAGTGCTTATGTCTCTCTGACAAATGTCAAAGATGATGACTTAAAAATAAAAAGGAGGATTGTCTTATTACAGTACTTCACATATTTTCTTTTTTGATAGCATACAAGTAAAAGCTCAGTTTTAGGAAGACAAGATGTATTTTAGTTTGTTTTGCCTATTAATGTATTTTTGGATAAAGGAGTTGCAAAAGAAGGAAGAAAATTTATGATATGCCTAATTCGTAACTTAAATCATCTCAGCTCTTTGTTTTTTCCAAAAAAACAATCTTCTAAAATCAACTATGATTCCAGAAGTAACAGAGCAGATAGCGATTAAAAGGAGAGATGCTCCTTTTAATAATATTGCAGTTGACTTAGTCTGAACATCGAGTCATGCTTGAAGTGTTTTCCAAAAACCTTTCAAATTTGTGTTAATAATTAAAATAAATATTTTATTATTTCTAGATTTGCAGATCTATGAGTTCTTGACAACCATACTCACTCAACATAAAGCCAACAATAGATACTTAAAATAATCACTGTGTCTAAATAATCACAGCTGTGCTAAGTAATACATAAACTCAATCCTTACCTATATAAACTTTTCTAAAAAGAGACATAAATGACTGGAGAAATCAAGCATTGCTTATGTACTTAAAATTTTATTTGCAGTGTATTAATTACAATATTGTGTTATGAATTATGCCTTGTTAGTTTTGAACAGGCTGGCATGCCTCTTGGGTCATCACTCTGAGCAATAGGAAAAATTGCTAAAATATTTCCATTTTTCCAGATTTCTAATGATATGGAAAGTTTCTCCAAGTTATTTTAAGATTGGAGTATTTGTGACTATCACAGGAGTGGAAGCACCAAGTTTTAACTTGCAGGGAAAAGAGCTTTGTTGTATATACTGTAAATTCACATGTGAAAATATTTTTATACAAAAACGATCTTTTCTTGTATCCATTCATTTTTATTACCATTTGAAAATTCTGTTTTCTGTTGTGTTTTGATGTGTTGTGTCTCTGTGTTAGATTCCTGTTGCACACTCTTTTTCTTTATTTAGGTGTTTGCTTGCTATTTTGATTTCTAATGAAAGCATATAAACTACTGTAATTCTTTACTAAAAAGTTTTATTAGCAAATTAAGATAAATTCCACTTTCTAATAGTCAGCTACTCCTTTTCTTTTCCTTAAGGAAAAACAACCATCTGCCATTTCACACTGAGATGTTGAAAAATAAAATAAGGTAACACAGATGCTTTTAAAATAATGAGTGTATGATTATCTGTTTTGTTTTGTTTTCTATGGTAATGACAGATATAATAAGGTTTTTTATTTCTTTCCAGACTGAAGAATCCAATCTCCTGGAATACTTTGCCCTCAAAAGTAGGTGTAAATCTCTTAATAGTAATATTATATTTTGTAGGAGCTTTGATTTTCTGATTGTTATTGTATGTGAAATATCAAAAATAATACTCTTGTCTTAAATAGTTCAATTCTAAGCATCAGTGATTTTGAAACAACCCTGAGCAACCTGTAAACATTTGGTCCCTGGACCTGCACTTTGGATCTGTCCCTCTCAGCCAGATGAGATCTGTATTAAACTATATCCCTGACAATGAAATCAAGTCTTGAAAAGTCATTGTTTTGAGGATCCTGTCACTGTGCTCTACTTCACTATTTTCTCCTGGGTATAATTTCCTGAGGAATATCAGAGTATCATTTCACTGTGCTTTAGCTTGAGTTGTCTTTGAATGAGGACTGCTGTCTCAACACACCACTAGGCCAGAAGTCTCACTTGTGGCCACAGATTGCCACAGGAGACAATGAGCACATTTCAAAGAACGATGTTGGCACAATTTTACTTCGTTAACTGTGTCCTTGAGCATTTCTAGTCAGGTTCCATGAAAAAAAAAAAATGTTTATGGTCGCTTTCAGGATTGAGAGGGCTTAAGTAAATGTACAAAGGGAGTTATCAGCAATTACTTATTTTCTTCCAGAGCATTCATCTGAATAAGGCCCAATACTTCTTTTACTGGGCTCTGTCACTCCTTTTTTTTCATTCCAAGTATAGTAAAAGGGTAAGCTCTTCTGGAATAGGAGCCTCCTTTTCTGTTCATCCATTCAGGTACATACAGATCGAATCCCACCAATGAGCAAAGTGGAAAGAGTTGATCTGAGGGTTTCCACTTCAGTTGTTGAAGATCAATCAGGCTTGGAGGATGTTTTATGTTTAAAACATTTAGGCATGTTTCCAATCTGCAATTTAGTCATCCATGGTTATGAAGATGAGCAGCAGCTTCAGGATTTTACTAGTGCCCGATTATTAGGCAAGCCATCACCAGCATCCATTCAAAAGTCTATCTCTCAATTATAAAGGCAATGTGTGTGCTTACAGCATGTAATGCTATTAATTCTCCTTTATCCATCAGTGGATTACCTAAATTTTGGATTAAACTGGTCCTGATTTCTCCCAAGACACCTTACCATAACCCAATATTGCCAATAATGTAATGTGAGAAATATATTGCTACTTTCTGCCGCTTCATTTCTCTGCAGCAATTTAATACATTACTGAATATATTAATGAGTGTGCTCCTACAGTCTACTGGATCTTCAATTTCAATTTATCTGTGTTTCAATTTATATGTCCCTGTATCTGCTGTTATGAATATACGTTGGTTATAGCAAGCTTATTTTTTTAAATTCTTAGGAACTTCCAGTTTGTGATTAGCATACACCACACTTAGCAGTTTATGTATCAAATATATCTGTTGTTAAGTGATTAATTTTGGCAGAAAAAAAATAGCTTTTAGCATTACAAAATACTAGTACCACTATTACTACTAGTTCTTATGCTTTATTTCCACCTCTTCATTCAGAGTTGCTGGGATCTGAGCTGTATATCTCAGTCCCTTCAAACTAGGGTCAGGGATTTATATTATTAAATGTCCAGTCATGAATCAGCTCTGGTGCCATCCTGAAAAGAAAAAAGGAAACGAAAAGAAACGAAAAAGGGAAGGGAAGGGAAGGGAAGGGAAGGGAAGGGAAGGGAAGGGAAGGGAAGGGAAGGGAAGGGAAGGGAAGGGAAGGGAAGGGAAGGGAAGGGAAGGGAAGGGAAGGGAAGGGAAGGGAAGGGAAGGGAAGGGAAGGGAAGGGAAGGGAAGGGAAGGGAAGGGAAGGGAAGGGAAGGGAAGGGAAGGGAAGGGAAGGGAAGGGAAGGGAAGGGAAGGGAAGGGAAGGGAAGGGAAGGGGGGAAGAAAAAAGAAAAGAAAAGAAAAGAAAAGAAAAGAAAAGAAAAGAAAAGAAAAGAAAAGAAAAGAAAAGAAAAGAAAAGAAAAGAAAAGAAAAGAAAAGAAAAGAAAAGAAAAGAAAAGAAAAGAAAAGAAAAGAAAAGAAAAGAAAAGAAAAGAAAAGAAAAGAAGAGAAAAGAGAGACAAGTAAGACTAAACTTAAATAATAATAATAAATTACCTTAAATAAGGTAAATAATACATCATGACAATCTATCATTTTTGATCATCACCAGTCTTGCATTCCACTTTTTTTCCACATTCCATACAACTTTCTCTGGTAAAGTTTCACATTAAATTTAATTCAAATCAAAATACATGCTTTCTAGAGAGATATGAGGTAGAGGGATTGGGTTGAGTTGAGTTAGGTTGGGTTGGGTTGGGTTGGGTTGGTTTACCTTTCTTTCCAACTGACTCTTCTTTTAGGAAATAAAACATAGAGTTATTGCTTTATCTTGTCAGCATTCTTTGGAGGATGGACAGATGTGTGCCATATTGTCCAGAGTGAAATGCAAATTTGTTATTTTGTGCATAAACTAGCATATATTTTATCAATATCAGTAAAGGCTTTACTACTTTGATTTAAGCACGTTAAGACATTTTAAGGTCAGCTGTATTCTCTCGTTCTTCCCTGGATCCATCTGGTGTTTCTTTGAGACATATACATTTACTTAATGAAATTATTTCATAGAATCATAGAATCATAGAATATCCCAAGTTGGAAGGGACCCATAAGGATCATCAAGTCCAACTCCTGACACCGCACAGGTCTACCCAAAAGTTCAGACCATGTGACTAAGTGCACAGTCCAATCGCTTCTTAAATTCAGAAAGGCTTGGTGCAGTGACTACTTCACTAGGGAGCCTGTTCCAGTGTGCAACCACCCTTTCAGTGAAGAACCTCTTCCTGATGTCCAGCCTAAACTTCCCCTGCCTCAGCTTAACACCGTTCCCACGGGTCCTATCACTGGTGTTTACGGAGAATAGGTCCCCTGCCCCTCCACTCCCCCTCGTGAGGAAGTTGTAGACTGCGATGAGGTCTCCCCTCAGCCTCCTCTTCTCCAGGCTGAACAGGCCCAGTGACCTCAGCCGCTCCTCATATGTCTTCCCCTGTAGGCACTTCACCATCTTCGCCCTCCTCTGGACACTCTCCAACAGTTTAATGTCCTTTTTCTACTGGGGTGCCCAGAACTGCACACAGTACTCGAGGTGAGGCCGCACCAGCGCAGAGTAGAGCGGATCTTTCCTACAAGATCTGACACAGTTGATAATTCACAACAATTTCCTGCAGATGTTAACTTACTGGATATGATGGAAAACTCTTTTTAAAAATATAACAATAACATATGATGTATTCATTATTAGAATTCATTTAAAGATTGTCCTAAGCTCACAAAGATATTCAGAGAGAATGCTGACAATTCAGGTAGGTACTACTGTCCATATAAGTTCCTTGAACTACTGTCCTTCCTCCTTTTGCAAAATGCAAATACTAACTGCACCAGAAGTTCAAGCTAGCCAAGTCTGGATTGGATGAGTCCAACAAAACTCCTGCCATATCAGTCAAAAAAAAAAAAAAAAAAAAAAAGCCGTGGAATAGCAGTACTTGAGGTGTGTGTAATTCTTAAGATGAGAAGGAGAACATGATTATTTAATTATCCTCCTACCTGTTCTGAAAAACACAAAAAATGGCAGGTGATTGACCTACTCACTTGTCACTTCATTCTAAGAGCTCTCCTTTTCCTCTACAGTGGCAGGCCAAGTGCATCTGTAGTCCTGGGAAATTATGTGCTGATGCTTCCTGGTTCTGCATGGTTGGGAGTGTTTTTACCCTTATGGGTTTCTTCGTGGGCAAACAAGTGCAGATACGTCATGGATTCAGTGCTGTCTGCCAGATCTGCCAGTGTCATTCTTTTGAACACACTAAAGCCTTCAGGCTTTTTATAACTGGCAATCCAGAGACCAATGTAACAGAAGGATGCTTTGCCATCCACTTACTTCTATTCAGTGCCACATTTTTTTAATTACAATATAAATAAGAGATATCTATAATGATGACAAGAGACCGTCTATAGTAACTAAAATAACATAAATATGAATTTATCTTTTTCCTATAAGATCAACTGAAAATGATACAACAGTGATAGCCAAAATATTGCATACAAGTTTAGTGCACAGAAGTTTGTATGTTGCAGCTTGATGAAGTGAATATCATAACCCATTAAACACAACTAATGCAATATGATGAAAAAGGGAAAGCATTTTAAGTAGAAAACGGTTTAATTTCCAACCAGTTGTTTCCAAATTGCATTCTATCTCCACATACAATTTCTAAAACATTTTTTAAAAAGTGAGGAATTTGATTAATATTTTGTTTTGCTTCAATACACTCCTAATGTTGAGTATCATTTTTCCTGTCTGTAATTTATACACAAGATAAATCTTGTACCTCTTTTCCTCTAAAAGCTCATGTGAAATATATAGATGTATTTGAATTCTAAACCTATCTAGTTCTAATCTGTATACCAGTCATTTTAGTATACCTTTTTATCCAATAAATCTTTCATTCCAAGCAGCAAATATCCATCATTCTTTGTGCTAAAAAACAACAGATGTTTTAAATCCCTGCAGCAAGTGCTTAAACTTCAAAATAAGAATTAAAAATAAAGGCAAAACAAAATAAAACACTTTGGAAGATTTAAATTATACAGAAAATACAAAGCCAAGGCCTGTGGTCATGCAGACTTAAAAAAAAAAAAAGAAAAAAAAAGTCCCCTTTACGTTCTGTTGCCTATAGATGTAGACAGGTTACAACATGTTTTCCACGCACGTCAGCTTTCAGAAAATGAAATCACAATTTGGAACTGAATTGAACGTTCTTATTTGTCGTTACTGTGCTGAAGGCAAGTTATATGAAAGGTCAAAAATCTCTCAGTGCACAAAAAGTGCTTGTATCTTCTAAAGATGAGGATATTGTGTGTTAATCCCAGAATTTTATTCACTCTTCATAGATCAGTGGAGCTCTGCAAAACGCTGCAACTTAGTGCCCAGGAGGGAAAGTTACCAAAACAGCAGCTCTTTGTAAGATTTGTATTTGTGCATTCACTCAAGCACATCCTGGCCTACCTTGGGGGGCTGTAGGTGGGTAACCAGGGTTAATAGGATGGCATCAAACCATATAATGTCAGAACTTGTAATTGGCAGTCTGTCAGAAATTTATTTTTGGTGACATAGCCACAACAGAAGTGGGAAATGGTGTATAGAACAACAAAAAGAACTAGCTATACATGAAGGGGCAATAAACTAGGCTCCTCTTCATATGTATAAACACTGCTACATTAAATAAAGTAATATATATACCTCATAAATGCTAAAAAAAACTTGTTTCAGGGAAGGATTTTGTACAGTTTTCTGTACTCTTACATCATCTCTTCATACGCCTCAGCTACATGTGAGGTCTTTGTTATTTGGAAGCAGATGTAAGAAAGGATAGCAGTCGTCTCTGTTGATTATTCGGAGGGTGAAATGCATAAATGGATTTTTATGTTACTAAAAGTTGTTTTAGGGTTCTTGGCCCTATATATGCCAAGGATATCTCAAAACTGCTACTTGAGACATTTATTGTGACAAAAACTGTCAATAGAAGGAATGTCAAGTAAATATGTCATGACAGAACATAATTCATAATTCTCCTGAACAGTGCTTAAGTAACATTCTAGAAATTTGGTGAGGTAAAGTAAAAAAATATTGTTGTATTAGTGTAGGAGTGTAAGTCTTGATTACGAGCATTAGCCATGGATAAAAGGAGGAAGACACTACTTTGTACTTTGCAAGGGAATACATGTTTCCGGGTAATAGAAACACAACAGAATTTGTGTTATGTGTTTTTGAATTTTCAGAGCAGTTATCCACTGACTACCACAGTGAGGAAGGAAGATGATTAATTTTTATGCTTTTTTCTTTCTTTCTTTATAGCTAATAGAATTAACCAGAACACTGTCTGTGGTGTGTTAATGAGTGGCTTTTTACACAGATTGCAAATAGAGCAGGAGTACAGGGCAAAGATTGTCTGACAAGCCAATGGGTTGTATCAGAGACAATATTTTGAGAGAACATTTTACAGATAAAAAGAGAGGCTGAACTCAAATGCATCCTGACTGCCAGCACTTTAAAGCAGTGGCTTGAGAAAAGTTAGCAGACTAGGAAGATACATGCATTATCAAGACCAGATTTTAAAGACAGTGAAGTAAGCAGGTATGACACTTAGTCTCCTGTGCAAGTTAGAAAAGAAAAATTACAATTCACAGAAACATTGATAAACTGTGAATCTAATTTCCTATTGATCTATGGACAGTGGTATCCCACAGAGAAGTACTGACTCACACTATTTGTGCTTCTGTTCTGCAATTGAAGCTCATGTAGATCCTACATACTTAGGGTTGCGGGTTTTTAGTTTGTTTCTTTCTTTGTTTTTACATTATTCTTTTTTTCTCTGCTTTTCCAAAGGTTGGTGCTTCTACTATTACAGTACTAGATGGCAGCAAAATGCTTTTAAATATCTGCTGGACTGTCATCACAGCCTGTATCCATTTATCACATTCTGTCTGTACTCCTACTCTCAAAAGACGCATTACTCTTACTGATGCACTCTTACCTCCCCTTTTGGTGGCCCCTCTCTCCTCCCACATCACCCTTATACCTGTCAGAGGATCATAGTCTGAGTCTGAATCATCATACTGATGGAAAAAATGATGTATTGTATGCAAGACCTGGGAAGTGATTTTTCTATTCTACCATATTAGGACAACTTCAGCTGCCAGTTTCAGATGCCGCATTTCAAGAAAAGGTGTGACCCAGCATGGAAAACAGTCTAGAAATCAGTGAGTCTGGTCAGAATGCATGGTCTGAGAGGAAAGATTAAAGGAAATAAATTAATTAATGTGAGACTCAAAGGACAAGTATATAAAAAACAGCTAGAAAAAGGAAAGTAGCACAGTTTCTCTGTATCCACTCTGGATTCAGCAAGAAGCAATGCGATTGCACTGAAGCAAAGTAGAAAACTGGCAAGGCTTTTTAAGTGCAGAGATAGCTTACCACTATAATATATTTTTGGAGGGATCATAAAAGTGATGTAATTAAAGATTAGACAAACATCTGTAATGCTTCAGGGATATATACTTAGAGATTTTCCTTGGAGGAATGGGCTATCTACATAATGTCTTCAATGTTATGCCTATTTGGTGAGGCCAAGCCATAAGTTGTGGCTGCAGGCAATTTAACCCTTCAGAGCCATCTGTTTCTGACAAAGCGGGAAGGCTAAGGCCATGTCAGTAATTCCATGTTAAATTGTTAGCGTGCTAAAATCACAACAGACAACAAGCAATCAATATTGAAAACCCTGGCTGTGGATTTCACAATCAATTTATTCATGACAAGAGACAGGACACCATATGATTTATATAGTGTATGCCAACCTGTTACTTCTGTATAAACAAATATCTACAACCAGTTGTTTCTTTTGAATTTGCAATTTTGGAGCCAGCAGAGACTGACAATCGTATGTTGTCAATTTTATTCTTTATGGGATCTTTTGATCTTTTTTTCTGACAGTTACAATGAGAGATAAATGGCAAGTCTCACAGGTTACTGAACTGAAGTTCAAAAGTTTCAAAAACTGTAAAACAATGCACCATGCAGGCTGCTAGTGCAGCCTAGTACCATCTCTTCTACTCTTCAGTCTTATTTCACATTCTGCCATTTGCATCTTGGAAGTTAATCCAGAGGCTTGGAGTTTTGACATCGTGTCATGAGAGAAGATGCGGAAATAATACGAGAATTGGAGTGGTGATCACAGAATCACAGAAGTACAGAATGGACGAGGGTGGAAGGGACCTCTGAAGATCATCTAGTCCAACCACTCTGCCAAGGAGGATCACCTAGAGCACATTGTGCAGAATGGCATCCATGTTTGTTTTGAATATCTCAAAAGAAGGAGAAGGAGAGAAGAAGACACAAACTTTCTGGGCTACTGTGCCAGTGCTCTGTCACTCTCACAGTAAAGTGCCCCCTCATATTCAGCTGGAACTTCCTGTGCTTCAGTTTGTGCCTGTTACCTCTGATCCTCTCACTGGGCACAACTGAAAAGAGACTGGCCCCACCCTCTTGACAACCTCCCCTCAGATATTTATACACGTTTGTGTAACATGGTGTGTTACTGCTTGCTTTGCAGATGAATCAGGAGCTGCTCCTCTGTGTTCTCTGAGGTCCCTTGCTACAAACAAAGATCATTCTTTAGGACCTGTGGACAGGAACGATGATGTGGAAATACTGTTTTAACCTTGGGCAATAGCAAAGTTTCAAATACTGCTGTGTACAAATACTGTCTAGTGTACAAGGGAAAGCTCTGATGTGCAGCAGGTTTAATACACAACATTAGTGATCTCTCACTCTCTATGAAATCCGAATAATATTTCTTTTTATCTCTTCTACCCTCATATTTTTTCCATACAGGAAAAATAATGGTTCTTCAGTGGCTTCCAGAATTAAGGCAGTTGAAACCCCCCTGGGATTACATAGCCAGTCTTTATTGACTTTTCTAAGACACTTGACTATGGCAAAACTTTACTAGCCTGGGAAAATATAATTCAAGTCTCATTGTTTCTGAATAATTCATTTAGTCTGTGCCCATGTTTTACCTGTTTCGCTAAACAACTACATAATACAAAAACAGGGGCATGCAAATATACCTTTATTTTTTTTCTATATATTTCTCACCAGTTTCACAAGACATTTTACAGTGTTTCAGTGAGAGCAGAATATACAACATTGAGGAACTCCTTTTCTTGCAATGGAAAGCATCTGCCTCTGTGCATCAATATCCCAGGATGCAATAAAAGGACAAAGGAGGGGAAATTGTCTTCTCTTTGATGCCCAATTTGAAGATCACATTGGAAAGGCACTGTCTGCAGGGACAGTATTTGCCTACATTCTCGTCTTGCATAGTGAGTTGGATTCTCATACAGGCATTAAGGAATTAAGCCAATGGTCAGTAGGAGTCAGCAGTTTTCTTTGGTTTTGGTGAGAACTTGTAGTGTGTTTTACATGGCAAGGTTTTAGTATCGGGGAGCTGCAGGGGTGGCCACTGTGAGAAGAGTCCAGAAGCTGCCCTATATTAGATAAGGGCCTGTTTCAACCAGCTCCAAAAGAACACGCCACTGGCCAGAGCCAAGCCAATAAGCCATGTTGTTTGTGCCTTTGTGAGAGCATATTTTAGAAAGGAAAAAATAACTGTTGCACAACAGCAGCTGGGAGAGCGAGGAGTGAGAAACAGCCCTGCAGACACTAAGGTCACTGCAGAATGAGGGAGAAGAGCTGCTCCAGGCTTCAGAGTTGAAGTTCCCCTGAGGCCTGTGGAAAGGCCCCTGGTGGAGCAGGCTGTCCCCCTGCAGCCCGTGGTGTGCTACAGCAGAGCAGATCTCCACGCTGCAGCCTACGGAGGAGCCCCCAGTGGAGCAGGTGGATGTGGCCTGAAGGAGACTGCAGCCTATGGAGAACCCTCGACAGAGCACATTCTGGGATGGACCTGGAGCCCATGGAGAGGGGACCATGCAGGAGCAGGTGACCTGGCAGGAGCTGCTGCCTATGGGGGACCCATGTTGGATCAGTTTGCTCCTGATGGATGGACCCCCATGGTACAGACCCATATCTGGAGCAGTTCTTGAGCTGCCTGTGGGAAGCCCACGCAGGATCAGTTCAGGAAGGACAGCATCCCGTGGGAGAGGCCCTGCTGGAGCAGGGGCAGAGAGTGACCATGAAGGAGAGGCACAAAGTGCTATAGACTGACCACAACCTCAGTTCCCCCATTCCACTGTGCCACTTGTGGGGAGGAGGTGGAAGAGGGTGGATGGGGGAAAGGTGGTTTTGGTTTCTTTCCTTTGTTTCTTACTTCTCTAGCCTGTTAGTAATGGGCAATAAATTCCTCTAATCTTACTAGACTGAGTCTGTTTTGCCCATGGCGATAATTGTTGAGTGATCTTCCTGTCCTTATCTCAACCCTGGAGCCCTTTTCATTATATTTTCTCCCCTTTCCCTTTGAGGAGCGGGAGTGAGTGAATGGTTGTGGTGGAGCTCAGCTGCCCAGCTGAGTAAAACCACCACACAACTGGACCCTAACATATAACATAAATAATGCTCAAGTCAAAGTGATTAAAATTGTGTCTTTCATGTCTATTTTTGATTTAAAGGCAATTTCAAAGGTCATTGAGTAAGTGCAATAACAATTGACACTTGTTCTGCAATAACATCATATAATTTAGGGTGTTCAGATTTACAATACCATCTTTCTGTATCTGAGAATATCCTCCTCATTTGAGGCATGGGAGAGTTCAAGTTATAAGACCTTTTTTCATTTTTTTCTTGTTTCTAGGACAGAAATGTTTCAAAATTCTTAAGTTAATTTTTGTATATATGTGTTTGTGGATGTTATATCTTTATTATTGCAGGACTAGAGAATTTGATCTTGACTTAATTCATGAAATGGTTGTTTACACATCCATTTTAAAATCTTGCCAAGGATATGCTGAGTCTCAAGAGACATTACAGAGTAGGTTAATCTAAGTCAGTACACTGAAGCAACTGTCTCCCACAGGGACAACTGTCTCTGGGTGCAACCTGCAAAACAGCTTGCACTTTTTCTTGGATGGAATAGAAAAGAAGAAATAACTCTTCAATCGTCTTCTACTCTTTCTGCACAGCTATGTGAAAATCATGTGACTTATTATGTTATTATATTCTCTGTATGTGCTGGATCTGTAAAACCACCACACTGTATTAGAGAAACCATGCAAACATCATGAAGGAATCCTGCGTTTGTGCTAGTGAAGAAAAAAGTGTGTATAAAAAGGTGAACAAATAACACACATAGAAAAAGAAAAAAGTATTCTTTCTGGTCCAATAATGAGATTTTATTTTATTTTTTCTGTAGTATAGGTTAGAATATTTTTAAATATTCTAAATATTAATAAATAAAATTAAATATAAATTATTATAAATTAACTATAAATTAATATTATTAATTATTATATTATTATAATATTTTATATTATTATCATATAATTAATAGTTATTATAAATTAATATTAATTATAATTATTATTATATTGTATTATATAATTATAATATAAATTAATTATAGAACTTAATATAAATATTAAGTGTATTTTAAAATACACTTGCCGAGGCCATCGGCTCCGGGGCAGACGCGTTCTGCAGCGGAGCAGCGGGGGATCGGGACAGGCAAGGCTTTTTTTCCGACATCGAGGCCGCTCGAGGGAGCCGCCAGGACCCGGCAGCCCCCGCGAGGGAGGCTGACGAGGCGTAGGCGGAGCCAGCAGCGCCCCCTCCCCGGCCGTTCAAAAGCAGCCCCTAGGGAGCGCGGGCGACCAGGAGCGGGGCGAACAGGGCGGGCAAACAGGGCGTGGCGCGTCAGAAGGGCGGGGCGCAGCAGTTTGCTTAGGCAGGGCGAGCAGGGAGGGTGGAGAGGGCAGAGTTTCCCCCCCGCCCATAAGAACATCTTTAACGGCTGTCGACCGCTAGCTAGGCTGCGATGTTCTTCACCAGGCAGAGCGCTCTCTCTAGAAAGTCTGTGGCCACCCAGACTGACCGCCTGCTCAACAATGCAGCAGTTCAGGTCTCTGGGTGCAGGGAGTGTCTGAGCCTGTTGCTGCCATCTGAGGGAGGCAGAGGCACCGTGTGTGTGAGGTGCGAGCAGGTGGATGACCTGGTCCGCCTCGTGGCAGCACTCAAAGAGGAGGTGGAGAGGTGGAGGGCTATCAGGGAGTGTGAGCAGGAGGTAGACTGGTGAAGTGACTCCCTGCAGGGCCTGAAGGAGAGATACCAGGGTGAGACACCCCTAATGGGGATGGACCCCCTGCCCTGTCGCTGTCGGGTAGAGGGAGGCGACCTAGGAGTTGAGGAGGGATGGAAACAGGTCCCTGCTCGACCTTTCAGGCAACACCCCCCCCTACCGGCCCCACCTTCCCAGGTGCCCTTACGTAACAGATTTGAGGCCCTGGAGCTTGAGAGACCGGTGGGTGAGGACGAGGTAGAAAGTCTACCCAGGAGGATGCCTAGGGCGAGGAAGCCGACTCCACGCCTCAAGACTGCCTCCACCAAGAAAGACAGAAGGGTGATCGTAGTAGGCGACTCCCTTCTCAGGGGAACAGAGGGCCCTATTGGTCGACCTGACCCTACCCGTAGGGAAGTCTGCTGTCTCCCTGGGGCCAGGGTCAGGGCTGTTGCCAGGAAGCTTCCCAACCTGGTTCGCCCCTCTGACTACTACCCTCTTTTGATAGTCCAGGCTGGCAGTGATGATATTGATGAGAGAAGCGTGAAGGCTATCAAACGGGACTTTAGGGGACTGGGACGGTTAGTGGATGGAGTGGATGGAGTACAGGTGGTGTTTTCATCTATCCCTGCAGTGGCAGGGAGGGGTACTGAGAGGACACGGAAAGCCCACCTGATTAACACGTGGCTCAGAGGCTGGTGCCAACACAGAAATTTTGTTTTTTTTGACCATGGGGCGCTTTACTTGGCACCCGGCCTGGTGACTGCAGACGGGTCCCTATCTCTAAGGGGAAAACGGATCCTAGCCCAGGAGCTAGCCGGGCTCGTTGAGAGGGCTTTAAACTAGGAAAGAAGAGGGATGGGGCCTAAATTAGGCTTGTTGGAGCTGTGCCAGGGGGAACAATGGCAAAGCCGGGGAAGAAGGCAATGGCCCAACTGAAGTGCATCTACACTAATGCACACAGCATGGGTAACAAACAAGAGGAGCTGGAAGCCATTGTGCAGCGGGAAGGCTATGACTTGGTTGCCATCACAGAAACGTGGTGGGACCACTCTCATGACTGGAGTGCTGCAATGTCTGGCTATAGGCTCTTCAGAAGGGACAGGCAGCACAGAAGGGGTGGTGGTGTGGCTCTCTATATTAGAGAGTGTTTAGATGTTGAAGAACTTGAGGCTGGGAATGATAAGGTTGAGTCCCTATGGGGTAGGATCAGAGGGAAGGCCAACAAGGCAAGCATCCTGGTGGGGGTCTGTTATAGACCACCGAACCAGGATGAGGAGACTGATGAGGAGTTCTACAGGCAGCTGGCAGAAGCTGCGAAATCGTCAGCGCTTGTTCTGGTGGGGGACTTCAACTTCCCAGACATATCCTGGAAGCACAACACAGCCCAGAGAAAGCAGTCTAGGAGGTTTCTGGAGGGCGTGGAAGATAGCTTCCTGACGCAGCTGATTAGAGAGCCTACCAGGGGAGGTGCCCTGCTAGACCTTCTGTTCACAAACAGTGACGGACTGGTGGGAGATGTGGTGGTTGAGAGCTGTCTTGGGCAGAGTGACCACGAAATGGTTCAGTTCTCTATTCTTGGTGAAGTCAGGAAGGGGACCGGTAAAACCGCTGTCCTGGACTTCCGGAGGGCTGACTTTGAGCTGTTCAGGACACTGGTTGGCAGAGTCCCTTGGGAGGAGGTTCTGAAGGGCAAAGGAGTCCAGGAAGGCTGGGCACTCCTCAAGAAGGAAATCTTAATGGCTCAGGAACGGTCTGTCCCCACGTGCCCAAAGACGAGCTGACGCGGTAGTAGACCGGCCTGGCTGAGCAGAGAGTTGTGGCTCGAGCTTAGGAGAAAAAGGAGGGTTTATAATCTTTGGAAAAGAGGGCGGGCTACTCAAGAGGATTATAAGGATGTTGCGAGGCTGTGCAGGGACAAAATTAGAAAGGCCAAAGCTCACCTGGAGCTCAATCTGGCTACTGCCGTTAAAGATAACAAAAAACGTTTTTACAAATACATCAACACAAAAAGGAGGACTAAGGAGAATCTCCATCCTTTACTGGATGCGGGGGAAAACTTAGTTACAAAAGATGAGGAAAAGGCTGAGGTGCTCAATGCTTTCTTTGCCTCAGTCTTTAGCGGCAGGACCAGTTGTTCTCTGGATACCTGGTACCCTGAGCTGGTGGAAGGGGATGGGGAGCAGGATGTGGCCCTCGCTATTCGTGAGGAAATGGTTGGCGACCTGCTACAATACTTGGATGTGCGCAAGTCGATGGGGCCAGATGGGATCCACCCGAGGGTACTGAGCGAACTGGCGGAGGAGCTGGCCAAGCCACTTTCCATCATATATCGGCAGTCCTGGCTATCAGGGGAGGTCCCAGTCGACTGGCGGCTAGCAAACGTGACGCCCATCTACAAGAAGGGTCAGAGGGTAGACCCGGGGAACTATAGGCCTGTTAGTTTGACCTCAGTGCCAGGGAAGCTCATGGAGCAGATTATCTTGAGTGTCATCACGCGGCACTTGCAGGGCAACCAGGCGATCAGGCCCAGTCAGTATGGGTTTATGAAAGGTAGGTCCTGCTTGACGAACCAGATCTCCTTCTATGACCAAGTGACGCGCTTGGTGGATGAGGGGAAGGCTGTGGATGTGATCTACCTTCACTTCAGTAAGGCTTTTGACACCGTTTCCCACAACATTCTCCTCAAGAAACTGGCTGCTCGTGGCTTGGACTGGCGTACGCTTTGTTGGGTTAAAAACTGGCTGGATGGCCGGGCCCAGAGAGTTGTGGTGAATGGAGCCAAATCCAGTTGGAGGCCGGTTACTAGTGGAGTCCCCCAGGGCTCAGTGCTGGGGCCAGTCCTCTTTAATATCTTTATCGATGACCTGGATGAGGGGATCAAGTGCACCCTCAGTAAGTTTGCAGACGACACCAAGTTAGGTGCGTGTGTCGATCTGCTCGAGGGAAGGAAGGCTCTGCAGGAGGATCTGGATAGGCTGGACCGATGGGCTGAGGTCAACTGCATGAAGTTCAACAAGGCCAAGTGCCGGGTCCTGCATCTGGGGCGTAACAACCCCAAGCAGCGCTACAGGCTGGGAGATGAGTTGGATGGCTGGAAAGCTGCCTGGCAGAGAAGGACCTGGGAATACTGGTTGATAGGCAGCTGAATATGAGCCAGCAGTGTGCTCAGGTGGCCAAGAAGGCCAACAGCATCCTGGCTTGTATAAGAAGCAGTGTGGCCAGCAGGTCTAGGGAGGTGATTGTCCCCCTGTACTCGGCTCTGGTGAGGCCGCACCTCGAGTACTGTGTTCAGTTCTGGGCCCCTCGCTACAAGAAGGACATGGAGGTGCTTGAGAGAGTCCAGAGAAGGGCAACGAAGCTGGTGAGGGGTCTGGAGAACAGGTCTTATGAGGAGCAGCTGAGGGAGCTGGGGTTGTATAGCCTGGAGAAGAGGAGGCTTAGGGGAGACCTCATCGCTCTCTATAGGTACCTTAAAGGAGGCTGTAGAGAGGTGGGGTTGGTCTATTCTCCCACGTGCCTGGTGACAGGATGAGGGGGAATGGGCTAAAGTTGCGCCAGGGGAGGTTTAGGTTGGATGTTAGGAAGAACTTCTTTACTGAAAGGGTTGTTAGGCATTGGAATGGGCTCCCCAGGGAGGTCGTTGAGTCACCATCCCTGGAGGTCTTTAAAAGACATTTAGATGTAGCCCTTAGTGATATGGTTTAGTGTAGGACTTGTTAGTGTTAGGACAGAGGTTGGACTAGATGATCTTGGAGGTCTCTTCCAACCTAGACAATTCTGTGATTCTGTGAAATAAATATTCCTGTGTATTTTCAAATGGCAAGGTGAATAATGGGGTCTTTCAAGAAGGTAATCTCAGTCAGATTTTTACTTATTTGAGGCATTGGTTGCCTTAGAGTAAAAATTTTATTTTATAAGAAATAGAAGTAAAACTTCAACCGGATAAAATGGAGGACTTTGGGAGATAGAAGGAAGATTTGGGTACGACAAACTCAGAGCCTCCCTTCTTCTCTGTCCCAGTGCAGCTGTAACAGATGACCCACCAAAGATTTCTTAACAAATTGACCAATAAGGGGGGCTGTAACAAATATAAACATTACACCCTCTTTCAAAGAAGAAAATATGGTGAGGGATAGGTTACATGACTTCAAGATAGAACTTCTCACCTGGCTCACAGGAATTTAGAAACTTAATTATTGTACTCTTCCTAAAAAGTACTACCAATCAGCCAACCTAATGCAAAACAGCCAGTTTGAGACAGTAGGATTTAGATGCATAGTTAAAAGTAGAGCAAAATCTTTGAAAATATCCATCATGGAAAATTCAGTTTTTGAACAAGACCATTTTTCATATCCATTAAATAATAAATCCTTCTTCATATTACAAAATGTATGGATCTTTTTCTTTTCTTAATCCAAATCCAGATTGGGTTTTGCAGATCATATTCTCTAAAAACAGATTAAATAATTCTGTATTACCTGTAGAGTTTTTGTTCTTTTGCCTAGTTGCACCTGAAACTCAGGCTAGATGTAAATACCTGCACAAAGTGTATTTCAGCTTTTCCTGTGATATGTCCCGATTATGCCAATCAGATTATTCAGAGATCCGTTACAGTTTAGGAACTCAGAATTAACTACTCAGAATTAACCCATCCATTACTGCACATTTTTGTTGGCAGTGAGGTTGACAGATGCCTCTGAAATTACTACCCATATAAATATCAGAAACTTTGTAATTATATAAAGTCAAACAAGTATTCCTCCTCCAGATCTACCCATATTATGATAAAAGGTCCCATTTTCCACCAAGCATAATTAGTTCCTCAAGAATTAGTCCATTCAGAAGTTTAGTCCATTCAGTGTATTTTTTTGTCACATAGTAGAGATATCACAGGGTGATGTAATCAATCCAGCCTTCCTAGGTAGAAATTACATCAGTCCCTTAACTGTCTTTATCCTTGTCAATACCTTTTAAAACTCAGACCCTTTTCTTGTCTGCAGATGATTCATCAAAGACCGTACACAAACAGTGAGGATAACTTCATGCCTTAGCTACGAAGGAGTACTCTTGGCTGTATAGCCTTGACGGCCTATCAAGCTTTTATGGCATGGCAACAGTGGACATTATTTTCTGCTAGATTAAGCTATTTTCTCCAGTATATGTCTTCAGTGTTCTATACTATGTTTAAACATCTAAGCAAATCAAGAATTTTACTGATTTTCCCTGAGCTCTTACTAAATTTATAACATCCACATACTGCAGTTGATCATTTTCCTGCTCAGTTAGATTCTTGAAAAAAAGCAAGATTTTTTAGGTCCACATACTCAGGAGATGTCAGGAAGATGAGAGCTGTAAGACATTCTATTTTCTTGATTTATAATTGTCCTATTTTTTCGGTCTTTCATTCTGGTAATTAAAGCAAAGACAACCATCTGCAGAGGTAACAGTTAGAAAAGTTTTGTTCTTCACCTAGATTTACTGCCACCACTCATTTGTATATTTTGCAAGTCATACTTTTGTCTGAAAGTGCTTTTGACAGACAAGAATGTACTTTTGTCTGTCATACTTTTTTCTCTGCTTTCCTATGTATGAAATAAGACAGACATTTCTTGTTCATTGGAAAGAGAAAGGACGGAAGCAATAAAATTCCACCAACTTGAGTTGGTAAAAAGCTAATCATTTAGCATGTGAAATATTATATCACTTTGATCATCCACCAGGACTCTGAGTTTCTTTTCCAGCCTCAGGATCAGTCAAAAATCAGGATCAGGAAAAAAATAAAAATAAATAAAAAATATATATATATATATGTTCATACCTAAGCATAAAACCAGTATGAATGTTCTAGAGCTCTGAGTCATGCAATTTCCCATTATGTCATGGGTCTACATCTTGCAAGGGTACCATCTCCCCTTCAGCAGGGAAAGCTGCTAACAGCCACATAAAGATGTTTGAAGAGAAGAGGCAAGAAATCCCAGTAGAAACAGAATTAAAAAGGTCCCTCTGAACTGCATACTACAAAGTTTGGCAGATTGCAAAACCTTTAGGTGTCAAAATTAGAAATCTTTTGTATTAATATTCAGAGCAATACATTTTTTTAAATAATGTTAACATTTACAGTGTAAAATGCACTGTCTTTTTGAATTTTGTTTATCTGGGCCAAAAAAATTTCAGTTTATATTAAATTTCCAAGAAGGCCAACAGCATCCTGGCTTGTGTCAGGAATAGTGTAGCCAGCAGGACCAGGGAGGTGATCGTCCCCTTGTACTCAGCTCTGGTGAAGCCGCACCTCGAGTACTGTTTTGGGCCCCTCACTACAAGAAGGACATCAAGGCCCTGGAGAGTGTCCAGAGAAGGGCTACGAAGCTGGTGAAGGGTCTGGAACACAAGTCCTATCGGCTGAGGGAACTGGGGTTGTTTAGTCTGGAGAAAAGGAGGCTCAGGAGGAGACCTTATTGCTCTCTACAACTACCTGAAAGGAAGTTGTGGGGATCTGGGGATCAGCCTCTTCTTGCAGATACCTAGTGACAGGACTAGAGGGAATGGCCTCAAGTTGCGCTAGGGAAGGTTTAGGTTGGAAATTAGGGGACACTTCTTCTCAGAAAGAGCAGTCAGGCATTGGAACGAGTTGCCCAGGGTAGTGGTGGAGTCACCATCCCTGGGGGTGTTCAAAGGAAGGGTTGGACATGGTGCTTAGGGACATGGGTGGTATTGGTAGTAGGGTGATGGTTGGACCAGATGATCTTGAAGGTCTTTTCCAACCTTAATGATTCTATGATTTTATGATTTTATGTCTAGTTGTTGCATAATTCCACGCTGACTTCGTGTTTGAATTGTTTCCAAAACAGCAAGCAAAAATGCATTACTGCAGAAGTTAAGAAACAAAGTATCTATGTTATTTTCATAAAAATTGGAGTTCAGCTCCATGGTGCTTTAAGGGTTTTGAAAGATACCTCAACCCTCACCACCACTACGGCCCCATTAAAAAAAAAAAAAAAAAAAAAAAAAAAAAACAGCAACAAAATGATACATATAAGTTTTAAAACTACTTGTTTATAAATCTAATCTAATATTCTAAAATCATGTGCTAGTTTCATATGAGCTTTCTTTTTCTTAATTAGACAATGTTGTACATTTCTTTTATATGGGAAACTCTGCACAATACCTTATTTTCTGTCTGAATTTTACTGGATTCAGTAGAATTACTCAAGAAAACATCATCACTTATCTATTTTATTTTTTTTTTTATGTTCTGTCAAACCAGAAAATTCTATCTCCACTATGTAACTGGGAATAATATGTCACAAACCCTCTCATGTTCTGTTAACTACCACACTGTGGGTTTACAAGGAAGACATAGGTCAAATACCTAGCAATATCTGTGTTGCTTGCAGAAACTTATATATCTTTGCAATTTATATGACATACTGTTTATACAATACAGTAGCTTTACATGAAGTTTAAAGGAAATAATTGCTTTGGGGAGTTTCTTCAAAAGATTAAGAAAATGATAGCTTAAGATTGATTGCAAAGTTAGACAATATAAATGAATATTCTGTATTTAAATCCAGGAATGGTTCTAGCATGATTATTTCATTTGCTACTTTATCTTAATGAAATATCTGTATTTATACAAAAGAGTATTAGTTAAGATTAAAATAATGATTCGTTTTCTCTGACCACTTTGTCTTTGAGAAATTATAACATTAGCTCAAGAGTAATTTTTATCCTCTTTAGAAATAGATTAAACTATTTTAAACTAATATTTCAACACACAGATAAAGACAGACTCGTAAATTAGCCACTTCTTGGCTACTTTACAACAAAACAGCTGCAACACAAATCTTTATCTCTGAGGGAGTCTGTCTTTTTTAATGAATATTTATTAAAAGTATCATCAGTTTGATTTCATAGAACACTAAGCAGTAGTTTAGTTATTAAAAGGAATTTTTAAATGATATTTAACTGAACATTTAAAGATTGAGATACATGATTAAGTTAACAATTCCTGTCTTACATTTATGTATCAGAAGCTGAATTTTATCCTTTCACAATCTCTACATAAAACAACATTCTCTGAAACGAAGGTTAAAAGAAAGAAATGCTGGCAGGTCTTGTGCACCTTTGTAAGACTCAACGACTCAACCAGACTCAACTACTTTATTTTCCAAGTGATGATTAGTCCAGCCAAACAAATATTTTTCCTGATGGAATTGAATCCTGTCATCTATATTTGAGAGAAAAAAAAATCATTTGTGAGGAAAAATATTTTTCTAAAGCATCATCAGGGTGGTTATTATGAAAGGTGATTCATGAACTGCAATTATTTTGACATGAGGGAACTAAAGCTGGTAGGTGTGAGATACTACTGTGTGGAGATGTTGATCTAAAATCAAGGCTGGTTATAGCTAGTGGAATCTGCTTTTAACCCAGGTGATATGTCCAGAATTACATTCCAAATCAACCTTTCCTGTTCAAGCAAGCAGGAGCAAAACAAGTACACTTATACTCAGGAACACTATCTCTGACTCACAAATACCAGAATGGATTCAAAACTCCAGAGTTTTGGCCAGGGGGAGGCAGAGTAGAGGGCTGGGATTTACTTTGTCCTCAAAATATTGTGTGAAATATCAAGATAGGTGAGAACTGCCACATTTATTTTAAAAAGAACAGAGGATATGCGAAATGACATTCTGCATTCAAGTCCTTATTCGTAGTAGATTATGTTAATCTGAAGTTTTGTGTTGTCCAAATGTTTGTCACCTTACCCATAGGTAGATGGTAGATGGTACATTCGATATGCATTCATTCTGGACTGAACTTTTCCATTTATCCAACTGATTGATTGAGGCTCCACTGGAAAGGGAGGTTTGGGAGTCTTTCTATAAAAATATAACCCAAACTAAAAAATAAAAAAATAAAAAAATAATAAAAAAATAAATTGAAAGCCTGTGGGGGAGGGAAAAAAAAAAAGCTAAAATGTTGACTGGTAGAAATGTCTCTCTTTGAAAGCTCTTTAAAAGTTGAAAAGGGGGATCCTTAATGGTCTGGATCTATCTCTGTATATATATATTGTTGTAGCTGTTGTGTATGTTTATTGTAAAATCTCAATTTTTAGTTCAAGTTCCCAGACTAAAACTAATTTTAATTATCCACACAGCTTTCAGAGGAAGAAGGAGAAATTTAGAAAGAAACAGGTACTTTCTTTTTCACATTATTGGCAACTGAAACATTTTTTTGAAAATATTTATTGATACTAATTGATATGATATATTATGAGGTGGAGAACAGTAGGCTTACCTTTTATGGACCTTGAATGTCCAGTGATCTCCACATTTCTCTCCAGGTTGTTCTCCAGCAATGAAATAACACAATACCATATCACAAAGACCATTCCAAGAGTTCGTGAAATATATTTTTTTTCAGGAAGTACCCGTACTTCAAAGGTAGACATGCTTCTTGGAAATGAATATGATTGAGAGGAAATAAAAGATATGTTGATAAGTATTTATGCCACTACCTTACAGCTCAAGAACTTGGCAAAATGAATATGCTTGTTTATTACTTGCACAATATAAGAATAAGGATGCATTTAGTTATTAACTGCCTCCTTTTCAAGTGACTGGATTAATGGGTGTTGCTGTTAATTGCCATGCCAACATTTAGTGACCATGATTAACTTTCTGGGAAAACTCTAAAAGTTTGTGTAATTGTTTTGGTTTTGTCATCAAAGGCCTCATTTTTTCTCAATTAATCATCATTTGAATTTCTAAAGAAGCAGCAACAAATGCTTATTGATACCACTGCACAATATTTAGCAAACTGCAGCTCAATTTAGGCCAGGCCTTGGCTGGCAAAAGTATGGGGACTGGGAGTTCCTAATGCAAACAGCAGGATTAACATGACAGTCAGTGACATATTTTAACTGCAGCTCTAGATATAAACAGAGAAGATACAGATTTATCTTTAAATATTAACATGAATAAAAGAAGTTATAAATATTAGAGGCATTGAATAGATAATGAAGATTTTTTTTTTTAAGACTTCTACGATCACAAAAGCATGTTCTCAATGCATGGAGAGATTTGGTTCAGGGTCTTCCATTCTAAAAAATTGTAACAACTGGGCAAGCAAAGCCTCATTGAGCATCAAATTGCTGTTGTGACTGGCAAAATGTGGTGAAAAGAAACAGCATTTTAAAATAAAGCACTATAATTTCATAAGAGATGAAGACAGCTTGTGGTAAAGGGGTGTCCTTTTTACACCTACCTAGGTGACTTACCAGACATTAGCACTTTGGTGCAAAAGGTGTGGGCAGACCTGAAGTGATTATGATTGTGCCAGTCTCAAAACCAGCCACAGAGTACACCATCAGGTAATAAAAATGCACCTTAGGTAATAAATTATAGTAAATTTATAAGAGTTTTAAACATTCCCTGTGAATTCTGTGATTTCTGAGCAAAATGACCAATCCTGTTACATTCTGGGTAGTCAAAGACTATGCCAGAAAGGGTGGACAATATTTTAAGACTGTCCCACTTCTTTCAGTTGTGGGTAAGGAAGACCTTGCAGTTATAATCTGTACATAATTTGTGTCAAGTGACATGTAAAATTCAGATGAACACTTTATTTATAATGTGCAAAACAATCAACAGTGTTAACAAATTTTATGAAAGAGAAGGAACAGAGGGACATGCAAACTATAGCTGATCTAATCATGCCTAGATAGCACCAGAAAAAAATTCTGTTTTCACCAAGTATATGATTTTTCCCTCTTCTTTTTCATTTGCATTCACCGAATGATTAAATACGGTTTTAATAACAAAACCCCATTTTGTTATATCTCTAACATGCATGCCATTGTCATGAAACTGAGAGATAAGATAACTTAATGAGAAGATCAGATGAGAAAAAAAATCAGAAAAAAAAATATGTAATAATAATATTTCTCTTTGAATGTAGTATTTGTTATTATGACACCAACCAATAAAAACAGGTAGTTAGTGATCTGTGTGCTTTATACAAGCTCTAAAACAGTGGTTTTCCATCAAATCAAATGTTGACACATTACAGGTGAAACCAATTTGTAGACTGCAATTTGGCAGCTGAGAGCAAAGGTTAGTACAGTGTAAACAATTAGGTATTCAGTTATCCAGAGCATACTTGACAGATTAGCTCAGTTTCAAAGCTAGCAATAGTTATGGAAATGCAGAGAAGTTACAGAACTTCTTGGGAGGATACAAGGGAGGATACTGCCTCAAGGAGTGTGGGCTGAAAGGGCAGTGACCCAAGCCCCTTGTGAAGACTGAGCAATGACGACCTCTCTCAGAACTGACTACAGAAAGAAAGAAAAAAAAATCTACTCTGCTAAAGTGTTTTAATTCCATCACTACTTTATTTTCTTATTTACTTTTAATTCATTTGGCTGAATAACTTCTGGAATTTTAATTTAACTCTTTTCAGAAGTTCTTATTGGATCTCCTGTGTGGTGCTTTTTGTTTGTTTTGTTTTGTTTGTTTGTTTCTGTTTTTCAAATAGCTCCCCTTTTGATACTGTCTTTAAAATTCCTTTACTTATTTTTAACATCACACTTGAGGAGTACAGGGGGTACTGTTTCTTATAATTTCTCTTTTCAGACAGCAAACTTCAGACCATTTTACTCCTTACTCCTGACGGGGTTTGCACCTTTGTTCTGGGGAAATTCCAACTGTTTTATATATAGGCAAATATCTAAGTGCCTTGGTCCAGCTGATTTCATTACCATGTTACTGAAATTTATTCAAATTTGCATTTTTAAAATCTGAAGCTTAATTTTAGGCCTAGTTTTGCTTACACTTTTATTTAAACTCAACCTACTTGTGATCATGTTTTTCAAAGATTATTTTCTACCATCAACCTTCTGTAATTTCTTCATTTCTTTGCAAAGCTAGAGCACAAATACCGCTATCTGCTCTGACTGACTTGGTGACTATTTGATAAAGCAAAGTGTTATCTAACACATCTGAGAATTACTGGGCCCTATCACTGCTATCTGCGTTCGTTTATCAAGCTGGCTGGGGAGTGAATGTGTCACACAATAATTCAATCCCTAATGGTATAAATCTCTGTGATATCTCATAGTGGTAACTGTCCATTACACTCTATCTGTCTATAACAGACATGCAGAACTAAACTTAAACTTTTTTTTTTCCTTTTTTTTTGGGGGGGGTGGGGGGCTTTATCATCCTTTTCTAAAATGCTTTTGCTTCCAAGAGATCTTCTTTGACCAATACTTTTTGTTTTTCCTTTCTCTGCCATCGTTTAGATCATTCATGTAAAATGGTACATCACTCCCTTGTTTTCACTTTCCAGCTAGCAATAGTATATAATTTCTAACACTTCCATTCCAGGGATGTTTGTTAATCATCTCAGCTCTAGAAAGTTCAGTGAGACAGAAGCACTGTATAGACCACATTAGACTTTTAGAGTCATATGACTGTCTAATTAGGCTTTTTCTAATGAATGAAAAACAAAAACAGCAACAACAAAAAGATTGAAGAGTCCATCTCTGCCATTATATGACTGTATCAGGTTTAGTCTAGATCAGAGAGGCAGGGGTGTGCATGGCATGCTTGTTTTTTTCCTCCAAATTGAAGACTATGTTGGTGAGGTGGTGAGGCAAAGGAACAGGTTGCCCAGAGTGGTTGTGGATGCCCCATCCCTGGAAGTGTTCAAGACCAGGTTAGGTGAGGCCCTAAGCAACCTGATCTAGTGGGTGGCATCCCTGCCTATAGCAGGGGAGTTGGAATGAGATTATCTTTATGGTCCCTTCCAACCTGAGCCCTTCTATGATTCTATGACTAGAATCAATAAATTATACCATGCTGTCTAGAAATTGAACATAATAAAATTAATTAATGAGACCATGTAAGCAACTTAAATAACAATAACAAAAATATTTTATACAGTGTTATCTCTTCACTGCATAACTTGAGGAATCATTTATCTATTTGTGTTCATTACTTGATAAATATATATTAGTTTTAATATACCCATTTAAGGAAACTGTCAATTAGCAAGGCCATAGTAAGAACGTTGCATACTTCAGTTCACTGAACAGAAATACAAAATAGGGGGAAGTGGGGTAAAATGAACAGAAAGCCTCTCTGCAGTTGACTTTTTCAAGCATTTTACTGGCTATTTCTGATGTAAACTTCCATTTATGTTCAGTTACATGAATGATGTTCTCATGGAAATATTTTGCACATTATATTCTATGATCACAAGGTTTCTAGCATCATCAGTGTGGCAGCCCTTAATCACACCAGTGTTCAACACTCCCTGTGTATTGTCCTTTCCATTTATTGCAAATGGGTGTTCAGTTTGCAGCTGAAACTCTTATTGGTATTTATGGATACCGCCCTGAATTTGTTTTATTATTACTTTTTTTTTAATTCGCTTCTTACTCCTGTTACTCTTCAGAATGATTTACAATGTAGTACTTATATGGGAGAAAGGTTATGTGTTCTTTCTCATGGAAATACTGTGATTGATCATGCTACTCTTTCCCACTACTTGATAAAGCAAGTTTACAAGATATAGTGACATTGTCTTACTGGCTTTCAACTTAGCTGTGATATTCATAAAAGTGATTCATAAAATTCACAGTGAAACTCAAGGAAACTTACCATAACTTCCTTGATTATGGTTGGATATTATAAAAAGCACTGCATTTTTCTCAACCTCGTGAAAAATATAAGTTCGGGTTTGTGTAAATTTTATCTGCATAAATGTCCTAACTTTCAAAAGGGAAAAGGTCACTTAAAAAATTGCTCACATCTCTCAATTAATTTTTTATCAAACCTATGCTAAATTTCAATTTTACTCACATTTTTACCATTTTTTTGCTTGCTCCAGTAGTAAGTAACTGACTAAACTCTCAGCAGTGAATAAGTTTGTGAAACAGTTCTGGTGTATTTTTTACTTCAGCAATCCAACATTGCTCATTTGATTAATCATCTGTAGTTGCATACTAATTTTGAATTTTCTTAATATGAAAAAATATCTTCTTGTAATGTAAAGTAAAACATTTCCTTAGATGAAAGCATCTATGTAGACAAATTGTTCTTGTGAGAACAATTTGCAAACGATTTTCACATTGCAAAAAATTCCTTTCAATACAAATGTAAATTTTCACTGTTGAGTGGATAGAAATAATTTTTTTTTTTTTAAAAAAAAAGGAAATGGATATTATAAATATGTACGTAGCTTTATACATAGTAATATTCCTCAGAATGCTTAAGTGCAGATCTCTTTTAACATGCAAGTAAAGCAATGCAAGCGTTGGAGGTGTTCTACCTGTCATTGTTAGAATAATTGCCTTCAATAAAGCAGGTAACTTGTTCCATTCACAAAGAAATACCTAATATACCTACTAATCATATGTTTCTAATAAACAGTATGACTTGTTATTCCTAAAATAAGGTCCAGAAAAAAATAATAATAATAAATGTTCAAAAAGACAGTTGCTGGATTAAAATTTTCTTAATTTGTGCTCACTAATTTAGATTTTTATTAATATTTAAACTTTGGAAAATTCTATTTTTTTATTTGAAGGCAAACATTTTATTTTAAAAGATTCAAATCATTTCAAAGTATGTGAAACCAGAAGGAACTGATAAATTACTCTGTGTAATTGAAAATAGTGGACTACTGTGTTTAGATATAGTCATTAATATATTCATCTATTTCAGCTTTTTATTGTTTGTTTGTTAAGTCATGATGATAATTGATACATTAATAGAAAGTTGCAAGGTCAGAGAAAAGAGAACCTAGAACTGAGTTGCACCGTGCCAGGAACATGTACAATGAAGTCAGAAAAAATACACACCTCATATTTATTGTAATTCTTGTTTTATACTTGTGACCCCCTTGTGACTTGTGACTTGTATACTTTAAATAGACAGTAGCTATGGTTTGAAGATGAATGCTGGTTGTGATATTTTATTAGTGCACTGGATTTCTGCTCTCTGACAAAATAAAAACAAATATAATGCAAATCCAAAGGCTACAATATTTCATGACTAATGAGCGAGCACACATCTCTGAGAAATAAATTAAAGAAACAAGAAAGGAGTTGGAAAGGAGGAAGATTTTTTACAGAAAAAAAAAGAACTGTTACAATAAGCTATTAAAGAAAAACTGCAGAAATCTGTCTAATCAGGTGAGTAGGATCAAGCCAAGACAAAGAGACATCTGCTTTTAACTGCCTTTAACTCAGAATTCTTCTGCTTTCTGGAAGAAAACTCTTTATTTTCACAGTGATATAACCCATGATAAATATTTTATTTTCTGTTTATTTTCTGTTTACGAAAATTCTGATACGACGTTCTGATACGACTAGCTGTCGTATCTATGGTATCCACAGCCTTACAATTTCATAAGAATTGCTTTGGAAAGGAATATTAGACAGAAGAAATAAATTCTTTACTATGAGGGTGGTGAGGCACTGGAACAGGTTGCCCAAAGAAGTTGTGGATGCCCCCTCCCTGGAAGTGTTCAAGGCCAGGCTGGATGGGGCTTTGGGCAACTTGATCTAGTGGAAGGTGTCCCTGCCCAAGGCAGGGGTGTGGGAACTAAGTGGTCTTTAAAGGTGGTCTTTAAATAATTGTGTTTCTTCCAAATCATGTTTCAATATGATTAGATGATATAAAATGTGTTAAAATGAGTATTTTTATATATGTATACATCTATACAATTAATACATTGATACTTTTTAAAGTTCATAATTCTTAATCTGCAGTTTGAAGCTAATAAGCATTCTTGAGTGCTAGTTTGCACTAGTATGACTATGAGCAAATTCAGTCCCCAATTTTCAGTTGTCTCCAGATATTATCGTTGGATCAAAGTGTTTTACATTGCGTGATGTGTGTTAACATTCCAAGCATACAGTTCTCATGCTGTTCACTACTCCCACTTACCGTTTCCAAATGAGATGTTTTTGGTGGCTATTTTTGTTGGGTTTTTTTTCCGCTTCATAGTACTATCCCATAGTTGGAGGCAGTTTAAGTGGACTCTGGAGGTCCAAGTATTGTAACAACACTGGGCCCAGTAGGCCCAACATTGTTTAGAGAGCTGATAACTTCTGTTTGAAAAAGTTTTTATACCATACCACTGGTTTGGTAACCAGACCACTCTACAGGTTTCCCTGAGCAGTATGCAAATAGTAGAAATACAATCCTAAAAGAATCAGCAAAACAGTAGGAATGCAAACTCTTTGGACTATGCATAGAAGGCAAATCTGTAATGACTTTCTCAAGGATATTGGCAGTCTCTGTAGAAATTGTTTGTGTATGATATAGTCCAAGCAGATTTGACTGTAGTCAGGCTTTTTTCATAAAAGTGCTGCCACTGATTTGTTGAAGATTATTGGGTTTTTTTATGTTTTTTTTGCTTTGCTTTTTTTTCCGAGATCACAGGATTTATTTAATCATGGTGTTTTTCATTTGTTTTTAAGTTCCTTCTGGATAATGTATGATCGTAATTTAGTGCAGAGAAGTTTGATTTAACATTATTTTTCTGGTTCTTTACAGAAGTCCAAGAGTAATGTGTTAAGTATTTATTTTAAATACTTACCCATCTGTTTAGCTACTCATTCCCACAGAGTATTTCTTTCCCTGGCACCAGCATGATCTGGAAGAATTTGATGTGAGCAGTACCATATTTTCATGAGTTTTGGAAAACAGCAAAAGTTACTTATACTCCAGTAAAACTGTATTGGCTCATGCCTGAAATGATAGAAGTTTGGAGCCAGTTAGCACTAAAATAATTTGTTCAGTGAACAAACCTACAAGGTTAAGATATCTCACTAAAATGAAGCTACATGAGGGGATAGGTTTGACATATGGACTCTGCTTCAGGAGCTAGGTCTAACACATAAGACTATGTTGCTCTTTTGGGCACAGAAAGCCTTGGTTGTGTCGCGAACCTGAGAGCACCTGCATACTGTGACCTGATGGGTGGGACAAGTTGGGGAACAAATCTCTGGTTTCCTGGCCAGCTACTTCCAGGGATGTGGTTGGAGAAGAAGGGCACAAGAGAAAGCAGGATAAATTAGCAGACACCCTTCAGTATGGGTTTTAAAGTTCATAAGATTGGCCAGATCTGTAGGCCTTTGAGTCCTACATAGATCTGAAGTATGGGTCAGGCTAATTGCTGGAGAACATTATATTTCCATGGCAGCTTTTCTCCAGAAAAAGAGCAGTGATATCCTCCTACAGAACATGTCTCATATTTTATTGTGAGATGACATAAAAGAGATCTCAGAGGGTAGAAAATAAAGGAATCAAAATAAAAAGTCATTGGCAATGTCTAGACAAGACAGTAATTAAATAAAAAGGCTTTTTCCAAGAATTCTTAAGATATTTAATACCAATCATTCAGTGATGAGTCATGTGATAGGTAGACTATAGTTATATAGTCTATATATATTAATTATAACAGTTTGGCCTGAATTTTACACAGGTGGGAGGAAGCAAACCAAACCAATTTTTCATCAATATTAATAGTGAACCTAAGGGATTAGTCTTGTATGTCTCCTTCCAGATCTGTTGTCGATCATCACACTATCAGTCCCCTTTTGGTTTGTGTATGAACCTTTCCCATTTGTGTTTTCTTTGGGTCACATAACAGCTAAGATTCAAACTATAACGTTCAGGCAGTGCTTCCAGAAATACAGATCATCTGAGTGTTCACATCTAACATAAGATATGGTATAATTTTAGCAATGTCAATAATATATTCAGATTTAGGTAGCTTGTAGGAATTCATTGTAAGAATAATGAAACACACTTTAACAGTTATCATAAATAATGTATCTGAGAAAAAGGTAATAGATTGTACTGCCTTACAGAGATGTTCCATTGCAAAGCTAACAGGAGAGAAAAGAACATCCATTATGTAAGAAAACTCATTGCAATTTCTCCTTGTACTTCAAATAAAAAATTGTCAAACTACATACGGTACTTAAACACAATCATGAATTACTTCAGATAAAATTGAAATGCCTAACATGAGTAAAACAGTAGATTTTTTTTTTTTCCCCTGGGGGGGGGGGGGGGCAGAAACTAGTAAATTTCGTCAGTGTAAAAATTCAATATATAGGAAAAACAGTTTGTTTAATTTAGACCATACTACAGTGGTTAGATTTGCCTCTCTTTTCACTTGAAGCCCTTCTTAACTTTTGTCTCCAGCCCTAAATGAAGACAACCCTTTTCTAAATGCAAATGAATTGAACTTAAGCATATATCTCTAATTTTATTGACCAATGCCAAGATGTGCTATGTCATCTAAGAACTTTGACAGCATTGTGTAAGGCCCTGTTAGACCAGGCATGGATCATCTATTTCTGCCCTGTCTCCCTCCATGTCACTCCCTACCCCCTCCCCAAGTCCATCCTCCCTTTAGCAATGTCTTTCCTTTGAGTTCTTTCCTTTGACTTCTTTCAAACATTGTTTCAAGCCTCAAACATTGCAGGTGCTTCTCAAAATGCAAAACTACTGATCTGTAAAAAGTTCTGCTTTTGCTTTAATATGACTTTTTTCTGAATTGGTCTGGAATTACCTTTTGCCTCTTGAATGTCTCAAAAAACTACAATATAGTAGACATGGATTTGTGGCAAATAGTGTGGCTAACAGCAGTTTCCCAACAGCTCAATGCATAGAGATAAACTAAAGGCATCCCTTGTCAAGAATAGAATTGACCTGTGAATTTGCCCTAATGCAGAAGAAAATTAAAAGCAGGGAAAGTGTTTATTCCTCTCCCTACAAACAAAACAACAAAATGATATTTGTTGCCACAGTGGAGGACTCCACTTCTACAATGAAATAGCTCTGGAATATAAGAACCTTAAACATGTGAAAATAAAGGAGAAATATCAAGAGTCACTGTGTGGGAAGATTAAAGAGAATTTTCTTTAAAATTAAACAAGGATTTTCATTGTTGTGTGGCCATATTGGGTTAAAGCTTAAAAGGCTGATATTTCTCATCTTCATCATACTCTTAGAGTCATGGAGTTACAGTGCCATTTTGTAAGGTGTGTAAGAGAAATTTTAGAACTCTGAACTAAGATTTCAGCTGATTCCCTGACAAAAATTGCTGGGAAAGAGAAAATCTCTGTAAGCATTCAACTACAGTTTTCTCCAAATATTTTTCATTGTGTCTATGAATAGTGATGGAAAGGAAAACTAACAGATTTGCCTATAGAGAATTCACAGGTGCTTTGTTCATCTTTAAGGGAGATGTTTCCTTACTATCTTGTCATCATCTTAGAGCTATAACATCTTTATTGCAGTGATGCCTCATCTGTGCAAAGAGGTTATGTGTCCTATATGAATGCTTTATTGCTTGCAAGATTATCATAATTGCTCTTCATAAGGCATACTTTATATCAGATTAAGATATACTGGAAGAATTTCAGAACATCTCTTTCACTTATTATTAACAATTATCACATCAATAATTTTAAAATTCTCCTCTAGCATTTTCTCTATAGTCTAATAAAATTTGTTTTAAATCACTTAAAATCACATAGTGAGACAATTAAATGATGCCTTGCATAAAGCCAAGCTTCCAGAGCAACAGGCATACAAGCTTATTCATCTTTGTATACATACATTCTATGTAGGTGGATGTGGTGATGAAAACCTTGCTGGACTATACATGCCTGTTAGTGACTGAATGAGCCCATCAAGGAAAACTGATTCTAGAAAGCTGTGCTACACATCAACACCTCTATATCTATCTGGTCCTTCAGGTTCTTGCTTTCTTATAGACTCAGCCTAGGAAGCCTTCATAGAAAAATCCTCTCAACTGTAGAATAAGATTGTGAAATGTAGGGGTATGTAGCAGGAGAGCGTCTGCTGCTTTACGGGTATCTTGTCAAGAACCTTTCCCAGTGCAACAAAGGATAATAAGAAAGGGAGGCAGTGATGGGAACCAGATCTGGTCAATCAGACTAACTGATGAGGGCTTTGGGAAATGTGGGAATGTCTATTCCAGCTGGATTATCTGATCCAAAACACGGATGGGCAGGGGGGCAGTGTGACTGTGGGCTTGTATGCATGTGTGTATTTGAAGGATTTATATTAAAAGGATTAAATGACAGATGCTGGGGGCCAGGAAGTGGAATTCGGTGTCAGCTACTGGAGTCAGGCTGGGTTGGGCCAGAGCAGCCAGGCAGGAGTGATCCTGGGTCAAAGCATCTGGAGGAAGCAGCTGCATTCTACATCTCACTTAACACACAAAGTGATGGAGTTGACTTAATTTTTTCAAACAAGGAAGTTGGAACCCCAAGAACAACCCTTACAATAGAAAGATATGCTAAAATGTGGAACAACTGGATTTTTTCTCTTCTCTGCCTAGGAAAGAAAATATTCCCATAACTCTCCTTTTGACTTGTCTCTACTCCTCAGAAAAGACTTTGTGTTTTTGTAGGCCAGAAAGAGGGAGTAACCAAAAGTAGTCCTCTCTAGATGTTTATAACACTTAATTGCAAAAGAGGAAACCTAGCTTTCAGTCCCTCTGCTAAGGGATTTTTATATCTTTTATCTGTTGATGTTCATATAAAATGTTTAACTATCCATGGCTGATGAATTTACCTTGGCAAGGCTGTAAATTCATTTTGCTTGCTTTCCTCTTGCTATTGTAAAATGTTTCCCCACTCACACATGCAAAGCAACATGTGTACTTAATTACTTTGCATCTGTGGGCGATGTAATATCACAATCCTTTGGCACCGCCTTTTCTTCCTGTGGTCATTCTGGCAAAGTGATAACATATGCATTAATATATAAGGCAAACTTCAGTGTCCACCTATAAGTGCATTGCTATGTAACAACTTCGTCTAATACTGCAGTTGATTTTTATGGACTAGTCTACTGGAATAGTCTAAAGATGTCGTCTTCCAAACATCACCTTCTCTTATGATCTTTATAATGAATTTTACAAATATATTAGAATTCAGAGCTTGTATCTGAGTCTGAGCACAGTATCTCCTACTACTGTCCTCATACCACAAATGCTGTTTTCAGCTGTTCTTTTGCTATTCTAGTTTTAAGGGGTTTTTTTTGTATTTTTTTTTCAGGCAAAGTATCTGAAGACATTTTTCTTTGCTTAAAGTTTTGCCATTGCAGCCAGGTTTCTCATTCTGTATGCAGAAATTGTAATCTCATTTCCTGAATTTTCTTTCACACCAAATGTGCTGACTTGGTACAACTGTTCAAAGAAGCCCAGTATGATGTCTATGTGCAGGTCAGGCCCATATCTGCCAGATATCTCTGCCAGAAACATCCCATTCACTCCTGTGATTGGAATGCTCTTCAGAATATTAATTTTAAAAGGTTCTGTACTTCACATAACAGGTGGTTTGAACCTCTGCTCATCTCAAAATATGGTTTGCTTAATGGATCAGTGACATGCCTTGTTATGATGTAATAGCATAATAACATATCATCATTATGTATTTTGTTTGATGTACTACAAGTTCTGATTGTTTTAAAACTTATAAATAATTGGCATATAGGGTCACTAAAAGCAGTTTGAACATTTGCATGATGTAAAGTTTCCTACTGATGTAGATCTCTTGCAACTCTTTAAAGAACAATACGTATATTGCAAAACAGAGTACTTGGAAATGTTTCCCATCTTGTAATGTGTTGTCATTTCTGCAAAAGGCAACCTGAGCAAGACAGTTTACCTGATGGTCAAGGAAACTAGTGAGACTGCTTCTGTGTATTTAATCACTGTTTTTGTGAATCTTGTAAATGACGTGCACCAGACAATAAAATTAAATTCATGGTCTCCAGAACATCGGCCAAAATTGCCATAATTGTCCACAAACAGGGAAATGCGTCTTGCTGCATGGTTTAATCTGAGATCTGTATTACAGAGATTAGTCAAATTTATTTTGTTCCTTCAGTCTATATCTTTTCCAGGGGGAAATGTTGAAAATGTCCAAAAATGTGACTTTTTATTATGTCCAGTCTTCCTTTTCTTCCTGGTATGCCTGGTCTTATTACAATTACCAAATTGCATTCTTAACAAAAAGCAATTTTAAAAAGAGGACCTGTTTCTCATTTCAAAAGTAAAGAGCAATTTAAAAACCATTGTAATAAGGACAGTCTTTTAAAATTTCTTCAAGGCAACCACAAGTAATTTAATTGCACCATGTGCAAAGAATTTCTAATGAGACAAATTAGCATATGTTTATTTCTAATTTTTCCACTTTTCACCCAACCACAAGGGAGCCTTTAAATGCCTGTTACTTAGCTAAAACAGTTCAGGAAACAAACATCTCTCAGAATTAGCAAGTATCACTGCTCATCCATCTGAAGAAGCAATTAGTATGTCTTTGCCATAAGTGGGAGAAGGGCAAAATTGGTCTTACCCCAACTGCTAATTTGAACTGAACTGTTTATCGATATTTTCTTTTTCTCCTGTATCTTCAGACAAGAAGTACTCCTATTTTCCCCAGAATTCTATTGTCAAAATGTTTCACCTCCTTATATTGTCAGTAGGCATAATACCAACAGGCCTTTGGGAAGAGCTGACCAGAAAGAAGACTAATGTACAACACAATTATTAAGATCAGTTCATGGGACATGGAAGTGTTGGAACTAACCTGCTGCCCCATTCAGTTGCTACATTGGTGGTTCAGTCTGTTTCTCCCTGTTCAGAAAAATCAAACTCAAAAACACAGACACAAAAGCAGCAGAGAAGAGCATGAACATACATAATCTCTTGGCTCTTCTGTGGGGGCTGGGGACAAGCACTTTGCTGGAGCAGAAGAGAGTCTTGGTTAGCAGCCTGGACCTTTAGGATCTTTTGGGCACCCCGAAGAAGGAGAAGTGAGGGCAAAGTAAAGGAAACCTCTAATTATTTTTGGCAGAAACAAGGATATTATCCTCTAGGTATAAACATTGTGTGTTGGAGAGATGGGGGAGGGAAAAGGACAGATGGTATGCATGAGTATGAGAGAGAGAGAACACATATATGGCATATGTTTTCCCAAATCTAAATCCTAAAAGAATTATTTTCTCCAAATTTTAATCATAAAATTATTCAGAATATTGCAAGCTGAAAAATCCATCTACCTGGAAAATGAGCACAAAGTAATTAAAAATTTGCCTAGAATTTAGTAACTGGTTCCAATGCTACTTAACATCACTAAAGCAACAATCAGACTGGGTAGGCAAATTAAACAATAGGACATCTGGAGGATGTAAATGTAAAAATAGTTTACGCTGGTGTCAGATTTGGCCTAAGTTAACAGTTGTCCAAAACAGGCCTCTGTGCTTATTTGCATCAAATAGACAGCTGCTTTTTCCTCTCAAGATTTGATTAAAGGAGCCAAATTGTTACTCATCAAAGCTGTCAGACTAAATCAACACCAATACTTACCAAAACTATTCTCAATTTACAGATATATAAGGATAAAGTTCAATGACAGGGAAGCACAAGGAAAATAAACAAACAAAGAAAAAAAGCATACAAGTCATGTGGAAGAACCCCAACCTAATAATTGCAAAAGGAGAAATTAGGACTTAGAGGAATTATATTCATTTACTGGAAACTCAGACTTCTGTTTAATAAACGGAATAAATTGTGTTTGGAAGTGCACCCACTCTTAACTATATGCAGCATCTACTTAAAGGTAATGTTCCTGTGCCAAAGCCAGTTAAAATAATGATTTTTCAAAGAAAAGTGTGAGTAATGGAGCAATTACATATGACAATGAAAGCACGCTCTGTGGCAATAACTTTATCTACAATAATAAATATTATCAGAGGATAACGTCAATGACCAAGTTCTATAGAGATGGATAACATATTGCAAAACTGAAAATGGATCCAACCTGGAAATTTCTAATATATACCTTTACCTAATAGATAAACGAATCAGAGTTTTTCTTTTCTTTTCTTTTCTTTTGCCTAAGTTCCTTTATCATACAAAAAAAATATATCAAAGAAATAATAATACCCCTTTTCTAATGCACTTCAGCTTTGCGACAATGAAGTGTATTATAGGTGGTGATGCAATTTGGCTTTGTGATAACTGGAAGTAAATAAGTCAATACTAATTTGGCAGGAACCCTAATAACAGTTTTGTTCTACTTGTAAACAATGTTGAGTTAATAAGATCCTAAAAGAAAAGGTAGGACTCTCAATACATGGAATTATTGATGGACATAAAATTGTATAGTAAAATTTATTTCCTAAGGACCCCAAATAGAAATTAAGATTTATTTTCTGTTTACTTGTCAATGACTATTGTCCCAATCACTGAGAAACATGAGGAAGAGAAAGGTAAACAAATATCTGTTGCAGCATAACAAGGATGTGCTAACAGCCAGGATTCACAACACTGTCAATATTCGTATGCAGTCACTAGTCCAAGCAGCTCTGGACAGGAATGGTTTGCAAGTATTTCTCAAAGCAGTAGAAAACTATGATGGTCTGTAAGGAACCGCTAAAGAAACCGATGACACAGAGATTCATCTTCAGCAGAATATGTCCCAAAGGCACCTCTTGCATCAGAAAACTGCAGTTTATTATCAGAAGATCCATGGGGTTACCGGGATATTTGAGGGGCATGGGAGAAGAAAGTGAAAATGGTCTCTTCACTTTCCTGATGTTACAAAGGGCAAACATCAAAGGAAAATTGAATCCAAAAAGGAAAAGATAGAGTATAAGAAAAACAACAGAGATAAAAGTTGAAAATAGCTAGGTAAAAAACAGAGGACTGAACCTGACGTGGTATTGTTATTTCTTAGGTGCATACTTTTGTAGCCAAAACTCAGTGAAAGCTCTTAAGAAGACTTATATAGAATGGATATTTTCTGAACTTCAAAGCCATTTTACACTATTTTGTGTATGTCTGTCTCAAGGAATGGCTTAAAATAAAATCAGTATGGTTAAATGTAATTAGGTGTTTATTGTCCTTTTCTCAAAGGAGTAATTTATTTCCCATTATTGCAAAGGCTAGAGAGAGACCAAGTTGACTGTCTCTGGAAAAAGTTTTGCAACTCAAAGTAATTCTAAGGAAAAAAAAATGCTCTTTATAAGAAAGTTGAAAAGAACTTGTCTTTTTTTTTTTTTATGTTGAGTCTTGATATTTATGAATATCCAGGCTGTCCTGGATTAGCATGGTACAGCTAACCAGGAAAGTCAGTAATCTCAGCAGATCCCAGTTTGGTCTCTCAGGCATTACAGTTAGGATTTGGGTTGAAGCAATGTTGCAAATATTGCCCTGCTCACACTCATGAGACAGGACATGATTTGTTTTTATAGTCTTACTGGAAACAAATAAAAAGAAAGCAGAACTTTTTGCATCTGATATAAAAACAGACCACATGTTCTGTTCAGCACTTACTCTTCTCAGGTGTTGAAAGGTGTGTTTCCATTAAGGCCGTATCCTCACCAGGAGGCAGAGAAAACCAAATCTACCATATGCCAGCAAAGCATTCCTTTGGGGACGTAACATCAACTACAGCAGTTTCCAGAGGGGTGCCAGTTCTGCACAAGAATCATAGAACCACAGAATCATTAAGGTTGGAAAAGACCTTCAAGATCATCTGGTCCAACCATCACCCTACTACCAATGTCATCTACTAAACTATGTCCCTAAGCACCAGGTCCAACCCTTCCTTTGAACACCCCCAGGGATGGTGACTCCACCACCTCCCTGGGCAACCCATTCCAATTCACAGAGCCAACCAAGCAGAGCAAACAGGTCTAAGCAGACAGGTGCAGACTGCAGAGGTCCAAACCACTGGTCTAGAATAAGGCTGCTCTGGTATTCTTTTACCGAGATGTGTTAGGTAACATTAACTGTATCTTCTTTTACTGAGGTCTTCTCAGGTGAAAGCAGTGCATCACCACACTAGGCACATGTGGCATCCAGGTTGCAGCAGCATCCCGAAAGGCAGGGAGAATAGTAAGGAAAGTGGGGGATTTCCTGCAGGCACCCATTCAACAGCGGGTGTGCTGAACTATGGCCAAATCTAGGCAAAGGATTCTTGTTGTGAGGATCCAACTTTGTTCTCCATGAATAAAGCCTTTGTCTAGAGACATGTTCTCCAGACTTCATCTGAATTCAGAGAAATCTTTGTTGTGCACCGTATGGAGGAGCAAAACAAATTGTTCTCAGAAAAGGCAAAATCATCAGTGCCAGAATGCAAAACACCAAAATACATTTGGAGAGAAAAAAAAAAAAGCAAATATAGGAAAGGTATTTCATAGATGTCTATAATCTATTTAATGTAGTACTAAAGTATTTCAGATTGTGAAGGTAATCGTTCTTGTTTTCCTGTACCATCTCATGTTGGAATCTGTTGTTGCCTTACTGCAAACAATCTGTTAACTCTAGAAAAATCTAACTACAGGGAAAAAGCTAAGAATAATCAGGAATTCAAATATACAGAGAGTAGGCAATATGATCCCTGGAAAAAGGGAATGTAAATACGTAGCCGTAAGCACTATTAAGTTGATCTTTGTTTTGCAGTTCACTTCCCACAGAGTTCTACAAAAAGTAGTTTAAAATGATGTTGGTGGGCTGCAGAGATGTAGGAATAGTCTTTATTAAGTAGACATTGAAGAAGAGGCAAATCCATCTCCCAATCCCAGATCTACCACGCCGTCCTTTGTTTACCTTATATACATATATATAAGGTATATACCTTAAGGTTTACCTTATATATACATATATATATGCATGGTTTCCCTTCTGTGAAATAGGAATAAATAGGAATATTCCCTTTTGTGAAATATGAATAAAAACACTTAAACTCTGTCTTTTCTCTCTCTTTTCTGTTGATTTTTTTTTCTCTTCAGATTATGTGCTCTTTAGAGCAAAAGCTATCTTCATTCACTTGCAAAGCCAAAAATAATTGGTCTCTGGTTTTGGTCCAATGGTTTTAGAACTACTTCAGCAATAGGAATAGCATCAGTAGCAATATCCACACACATACCACCTAGGAAGGGAGATACAGACTGGCAAACTTTGTGACAATGGTAAAAGGAGGTACTGCCAATGTCAGTCTAGTGATTGAACTCACTACAGACATTTGAAGATGCTTGTGATGGTGCTGTCTTAATCATATTGAAATGAGGACACCTTGCATATCCTCTGAGTGTTAAAGGTTTAAAATTATTTGCCTGCCTTGTAGGTAGGCCTCAGCAAAGTTCCTGGTCCATAGTCTTAATTCATTTCATTTTCTCTTACAGCAACATAATATGACCAGTCTCAGTTAAAGAAAAGTCCTTCCTGTGTGATTGAGCCCTCTGCAAAGACAAAGCGAAATTAAGATGTCATGCCCCAGGTTACCCTGAACTTCAGAGACCATCCAGAGATGTCTACACAGCTTGAAGGTCTGGGTATGCCTCAGACCTGTTAATTGCTGTCCCTCTGCAATGAAAGCATCTTGCCACACGCTTTTTATGACATTTGCTTGTCCCTAAGCCAGCAATTGATTGATTCCAGTTTCTAGCACAAGGATTGAGATCACTTTTCCCTTCACTGTTCAGTTCCACTCCACTTGCTTTCTGTCTAGTTATTGAACATCCATCCCAAAGCTCATAAATGTCCATGACAGCATGGCAATGTTTAAAAGACCACCCTCTGCTGAATGTTCTGTCAGCTGTATTGAAGCTAAAGTGAAGTGAGATACACTCAGAAGTGTGTACTTTTGGGTCTCTGTACTAGCAAAAGTCTTGTCAAAATAGTTTATATCAAGACCTTAACATCCAAAGGAAAAGAGAATGAAAGTGTTTCAGCTGTGAGTGATGCATAACAATTTTTAAAACCGAAGATTTTATATGAGCTTTAATTTGTTTTAGCTACAACAGCTACAACAAGTCATGTAGACACACTCACCATATTTGAGAAAGAATCTAGAGTAGATTTTGGAGATTAAATTTTGTGTAAAATATATGTGCAAGTAAAGTTACTTGTTTGATTATGCATTTTTATTTTGGTAAAAAGTATTTGATGCAAGTCATTCGTTACTCTTTAAATGATATGATATAGGTACTAATACTATTTGGAAAAGGTTGAATTAATAAAAAATGTATTATCATAATAGCTGCATAGGGGGTTATTTGCATACAAAAACGTAAGCAACATTTGCTTATACTTCAGTTTTGCTCTCATATGATTTACATAGTAATTCATTTTAATCTTAGCTCACCATTGCAATTCATTAATAATAAAGAGTAAGATGACATCAAAAAATGAATGCCTGGAAAATGAGTATTTTCTACAGACCAGTATCAAAGATTGTATAGAAATCTACACTCCTTTCTTTTTCTAAAAAAAAAAAAAAAAAAAAGTAATCATGCCTCAAATATTTTGTATGTTCTGTTGCCTCCAGAATGGTTTGACTGGAATAGTGATGGACAATAACAGGAAAGATTTTATGAGGCTAAGAGAGTCACCCCATACCACAAAAGTTATCAAATGCCCTTGGTAAGATAAGAGCTGCAGAGGCTTCCTGCAGAAACAAAACAAAACAATCTGCAGTGTCTTCTAATGATTTATTTTCAACTGCAAGGGGTCTACAAGTGACAGAAAACAAAAACAAACAAACAAAAAAAACACAACAATTTCATATGCCTCTGTGTGTATACACTTACAGATTTTCAAAAAGTAAACCACAAATAAATATTTTACATATTGACATCTATAATTAATATGAAATATTTCTTTAATTCATAAAAATGTTTTATATTTTTGCAAAAAAAAAGAATAATTTGAATAAGTACACTACAAGTTATTAAATATTGTGGGGTTTTTTTTAGTTTACTTGTGTTTTCAGGACAGGAAATATCATGGAGCTCAACTGACATTCAAGTTTTCTTATTGAAAATAACATTAGTGAGAAATCAGCACAAGTCCCTGCCAGCATTATTGCAAAGTCCTACGAGAAAGTACTAAAATCCTGGTTAAAGTGTGCTTGATGACTCAGCTTTGAGTCAGTAGTATGGGCCTGTTACAGATGCACTCAAAGTATAGTAGAAATATACTGGCATGGGTGGAATCAGTCAGATTTCTCAAAGGTATAGCTTCAGCTACTTTTGGGTACTCACCAGATGTTCTTTTTCATTTGAAAACATCTCACAGACATGATGGAGGCCATGTCATATTTTCATGAGCCTCACCATGCCTTGCAGAGTGATGAAGAGTCCCTTTCTTATATGCTCTTCCAGTTTAACAGTCTCAAGTTGCACCAGGGAAGTTTAGACTGGATATTATGAAAAATTTGTTCACTGAGAGGGTGATCAAGTGTTGGAGCAGGCTGCCCAAGGAAGTTGTGGAGTCTCCATCCCTGGAGACATTTGGACTTGATGATCTTGCGGGTCTTTACCAATCTAAGTGATTCTATGATTCTACAAATTTGGTAGGAGGAATATGAAGACCTTGCCTTACCTTCCTGTTCTTGTTTCTAGTGAGACTTGGAACTCTCCCTTCTCTCTCAGACTGGGATAAAAACTATGGGACAAGTCTGAAGACATTTGGTTGGATTATTTTCAAAACACAGACCACCTGCTAGGCTCACAGAGTTCTGTTTTGTATAGAAATTTTAGTGAATATCCTCTCTTGATGTAGTCCTGTATGCCATATACACACAGCAGAAATCAAGGGTAATTTGTCTGTAATTTTATTAATGGTATTCAAAGGTTTATCTTAAAATGCTTGTTTCTGTGTGTTTACAGTTTGTAAGTCTAGGTGTCTTCAGCACTGCAAGCCACTGACACTCAATGTTGTCTGTAATTCTGTCAGAGAAGTCAATGCAGGCTTAAATCAAAGCAGGATCTGGTCATTTTGAAAATCAGTGTAGCTTGGCAGAAATAAATAATGAGAAGATATGTGAGTGTTTCTTTGCTACAGGCTCTGTCTCCCTGTTTCTAACAAATACACTCTCGAGGCTGTGACTCTCTGGAGTGCCTCTCAGACATGACACAGCACTTGCAGGCCACACTACAGATGTACTTAGGATTATTTTGTGCTAAGTCCTGGAGTTCACCTTTGAGAGACAGCCACAGTGACAGGATCCTCTCTGTGACAATGTCTAAGATACTGCCCACAATGTACACACGTTTGGACCTGGAAAGATCCTTTGGAAAAGAGCTGTGCTTGTCTCCACACTTCCTGCACCAAGGATGCTCTTCATCAGCCAGAGCTCAGGGCTGCTCCATCAGTTTACCTAAAAGTCAGGAAAAGTATAAGATTTGCACACTAAACATATTATGATTTTACCAGTTGAATCTTCAATATAGATGCTATCAAATTTCACAGTTTACCTCTTCCAAATCACCCACAGATGGGAGTGGGTCCAGCAGGCCCAACTGCAGTGTGCCAATACAAAGGCTTGTTAGATTTAATGGTCCCTTCACTTTCATGAATTCTGGATGATAAACTGCATAAAATGTCCAGCCAGTCTCTGCACTTGTGTTAACAGAGTTTTATTAGACACTTTATGGTCTAAAAGATAATCCCTGTTTGGAACACATTGCTTGGGAAATATTTTATTGGTAGATGAATGATGTTTGCAGACTCCTGAAAGTCATAGATCTGTGATTGTTCTTGTGTACTGGTTTCTTCCCCACCAGAGAGCATAATGTCCTACAGCTGCAGGAGGTAAAAGTAACTCTAGAGAAAACTGTTATACCCCGTGCTCACACAGGTAGGCACAAGGTTAATTACTTCTCTTTGTCAGCGTCAAGTAATACAGAACTAAGCTTCAATTCAATAGTAGGTGGCAACCTTTTTCCTGTTTTTACTTCTGATTTACCTGTGGTTTAGCAGGGAAATTTTTTCCTGTTTAGTCAAACTGTATGATTTTGAAGTGGAGTAAATATCTACATGTGCACTGAAAAACATCTAAAGAAACAAAATGAAGAACGTTAGACTATAGCTCAAAAACCTTTTAAGATACTAGAATCTTTGTCCAAAAATTTGCTGCTTAGGTACAGGGTTCCCAAAATTGACCTCTCTGATATACTGATCTGTTCCTTCTGTGTCCAATTACTGACTTATAAAGGATCATGAGAGGAGAAATCCCCTCAGGAAAAGTTGGTCACCTATTTTCCACATTATAAGCCATAACATAAAGCTGTGTGTATTGATAGAAATATGTGCTACCACCACATTTTAGAAGCAGCAGAGGACTTAACTCTAATCAGTGACCATGTCAAGTGGTATTGGAGAAACTACTTCTCTGATCCCTATAAAGAAATGAGATTGGGACAGGGAGGACTTCCTAGTAGCTTCTCTGGTAAGTATACATCCACAATGGATGTACCTCAGTAGGCTCTCACCAACCTGAATACTGATAGGAAGCTAGATGTGGCTGCTGAGAAATTATATTCAATGTGTTCATTCACTGGGAGTGGGTCTCATATGTATATGATCTTGAATGGGTGATAAAATAGAATTATGGATTGTGTTTTATAAATGATGTCTGCTATGGTGTGCAATGGAAGCTTCATACTCTGAGTCATAAGAATGATTGTCTAGCATAGCAGATGTTTTAGTGAAAGGAAGATATATGAAACCTGAAAATGGAATAACCTGTCTGAAGGGAAAATTTCTTTTCCAGCCTCAATAACTGTGTACCTTAAGCTTCAAACTAAAGAATATTATCACTTTCTAGTTCCACATTCTTTACATAAGTCTGTGTATTTAATTGCACATATAAGTGTTTAATTCATTTTTATTCAGACTAAGCTGGTGACCTCAAGAATATCTACAGGTGATTATTAGTGTGTTTTGCAAAAATTGGAAATGGATCTGTTCTGGGAGGAACTCTGAGCTCTTTCATCCATCTGAAAAGAGGACAAAAGTACACAATTGGAACTCTTATGTCTTTTTCAATCTTCATTTCAAAGATTATAAGAATTATGATGTATTGCAGAAGAGTGATTTAATTGCTGCCAAGATACTTTCTCAAGCATCAACCTTTCATCAGGTTTTGTTCTTCCTTTTACACACATGGGACAGAAAGAAAAAAATGTTTAGTGATTTATACTGTGAAGAAAATCTTTCATGTGGTTATGTCATGCTGCATAACACATGAGAGGATAATCCCCAGGATATAAGAGCCGGCTGTATTTTGTTTTGCTGCTAATCCTACCATATAACATTTCCTAGTTCAGTTAGGTTAAATCTAAATCTTGTGTTCCCCAGAAAAGGTATAGCTATTGTAAAATAGTAGTGAAAACAGGTAATCACCACATTCAACAAAAATGAAAAATATTCATGTTTTGAGTATTTGACTTGGTGACCTCTGAAATCTTTGTTATGTGCATGTAACTACAAGAGGGACATGAGAAACCTCTTAATCTTCCTGTGATCAGACCTACTGTGTAAATTGCTGCATATTTTCCCCAAATATCAAATAAATAAACCCAAATCTAATAAAAGTCCAATGTGAACTGCAAAAACAACAAACCATTGTAACTGCTTTTAAGTTAGCATAAGAAACTTCCCTCTGCTTGACTGTTAGCAAAACTTCAGTGTACTAAATTCTCTTGCTATTGCTCTGAAACTCTGTAAAGCAGATCCAAAACACTTGAGTCTGTGCTCTCCATTCAAACCAATGGGGATTTATAAATAAATAAATAGATAAATTTTAAAATAATAATAATAAATCCATTAATTCCCTAATTACATTATAAAATAGATTTTCATTAAACTTGCAATGTATTTGATCACTCTTGCTCATTCAACGAACGTTTTTTCCTAAAATTTTCTTAGCTTTAGACTTTGCACTTCATTACAGAAGTATAATGACTGTGCATTTGTTTTAGGGAGAAGAAAATACCTAAGGCACCTATAATTACTGAGAAATATCAGCAATTCTACTTCTCATTACTTCTAAAGCAATATAATCAAAAGTCTGCTTACTTTGCAATTATGTTACCACTCTGGATGCTCTGTATTATTTATTCAATACCACAGCAATTTAGTGAATATTTTATTGAAGAACAAAATAATTACATGTCTTTCCAATAATAAATAGCACCTACTAAATATGTTTTAATGCATCATTTCATAATTCAGAAAATAAGAACAAAAAAAGTCTTTCAATTTTAATTGCTATATTTCTTTTGAACTGCAATTATGAGGGCAGAAATCTACAAAAACAAAGATCACCTTTCTGTTTGCTGTAATCAGTCATTTCTAATATGATATGTCAGCCTGTATATTCACAAATAATATGGCTGGGGAAAAAAATCAAAATAACTTAGAGCATTCTTTTTTCCAGAACAGCAGGTTTTATTGCTTGTCATTTTGCAAATGCCTTAACTAATACTGCACAGACTGAATAATTAGTGTCTTTCACAACACACTGCAAGTAGGTAAGTTTGTGTACAAGGGAGGAAAGGGAGTTTATCAAACTACTAATTCAACAGTTCCCTTTGGCCGCTTTTATGCGTGTGAATCAACTGTAGAAATGTTTGCAATTTTAATTTGTTCCTTCATTATAACCACCCTATAAATATTTGTGTGTGTCCTTTGGACCACGTGCTCATAGTGGACATTTCCCTCTGTGATTTTTCCATGTCGGTTTATGTATGACCTCATGTCAAACAGGGTATCTTCCTCTATATTATTTGACCTCTGGTTTTCAGACATGAACAATGTCTGAAGAAATTCTTTGGGTCTAAATTTCTCACAGAAGTGTGAGAAGGAAAAGAATAGCAGGAATTAATTATTTTAAAAGCATTTACTTAAAAATATATATTTTCCTGTCATTTTAATTGATGTGAATGAAGACACAGTGTTTAAATATAACCCAGTGCTTTGTTCTATGCAGTGAGCTGATGTCTCGTAAGAGTTAGCTTTTCACTGTGCCTCTGTGAACCCATTGCAGTCTTGTTATATTAAACTAGGATCCAGGAGGTCAAGAAGAGGGGGACCCAATGTGCTAGACTCTTTCTACATGCCCAGCAGAGTATAATATTTTCACCAGATATCTCACAGGGTTAAGAGGAACCCCTGGATAAAATGGGAGAAGAAAAACATCATTGAAAGATAAAGTGATATTTAAAAATTCAGAGCCTGGTATAAAACTGAGAGACCAAGGTTGATGCCTGTTTTTTCAGACTGGTCTGTTTCAGACCACAGTGGCTGAATTTCACTCAAGTAGAAGGAGTGCATCAAAAAGTGTTTCTTGGAGACACAGTCTTGGCTATATTCATCTGACTCATATTGCAATGTTTCTGATATGGTGCTATTCCAAAGGCCATCAGCATTATATCCAAAATGGTAATTAAGCAAACTAACATTAGTCTGTGAAGCCAGACTTACCCACCAGTGGTAGTGTGAACATGCTATTCATACAAAGAATTGGCCTAAGGAATGATTCTAGCTTTCAAAAATTGAATGCCCAGTCATGCTTTGAACTTTACTTCTGGTTTGCATAATCGAGTCAGATTAGATACAGACGTAATCGTGCACATAGTTATAAAAAGTTTAGCTCTTCTTGAATATAATAAGAATGATATGAGGATGAACAATAGCCAGCAACATCAATCCAATGTTGAGGAATCATCAAACATGCCAAAATTTGCTGCAATGCTCATTTTTCACAGCACAGGTAGACAACGTCTCACAGCAAAGCCTTGGAGACTTCAGTTATTTAGAATGCTGTCACCTTCTTTTCATGTAGTTTTTTAATGTCTGAACCATAACATATCTATTTTCTGAATACAACCAATTTCCATTTCCAACCATGCACTCATGATGGAAAATGACATTGGAAATTATGTCATATGTTTGCTACTGAGAGATGTAGCTAGTGTTATTTTTAAGTGGTTTCTTATGTTTGAAAGTTAATAAAATACTGTTTCCAAAAATAGAAAGTTCAAGACAAAACTCTGGCTAGAAATATCCACTGAGATTATGCTGTCATTCATAATATACTTACAAAGTACTACAAGATTTTAAGATATTGCCAGAATTCTTTTGCAATTGTTGATCACATACATATGAGAAGGTTTGTTGTATTTCATTCCAACTTGAACATTAATAGAGCTAAATGTAAAACTTTCAAGGCTCCCCATGATAAGCAAGTAAAATGTAACACAGGTTGTATTTTAAAATGAGTAAACAGTGAGCAGTGTTTTGGTACAAACCGAATCCAGCTTTACTGCCACATGTAAAATAAATAAATAAATAAAACACTTTAGCTGATTTTTTTTTTCATTTCTAAAAGTAATCGCCTCTTTCTAGATAATTGCATGAGAAATAGTGCTGAACTATCATTATCACCTGTGAACAGTGTCTCAGGCTTTCAATCTCCCTTACCCAGTCATTCATTCCCACACAATACTCTGTTTTGGGCCACATATTACTAAAATTACACTAAAAAATGACAGTGTACAATCAAATGATTGACTTTCTAAAGCAGGTTTATATATTTTAAGACAAATATGTGTTAGTATGTATTCATATAAATTATGCATAAATCTATATATTTGTATATAGTTATAAAAAGTTTTTGTGTTCGAGGCAAAGTTTTTCTTCAACTAATGATTACGTTTTAATTGTTCCCTAACAGTGGACATCTGAAATAAGGATAATGCTGTAGGGCTTTCTTTTCATTCCTGATTTCTGTTACAGGAACCAACAAGAATACAGAACTAAGCGTGTACCCTAACTAGAGAAGAGAAAATGCAACAGAGTAAAAGAGAGCAACAGAGTAGACCAAGAACCACCAAACACAGAACAGTCTCTGTGTCAAACATACTGTAGTCTAAATAGACCTCTGAATTAGTAAATGTTAGAACAGTTATTCCTAGCAAACTATGATACTGAAAGAAAATAGCTGCTGCTTATCTACTGAAAGAGACTACCTGCTGCACATTCAGATCTTCCCCAAACAAATGTGGTTTTTTGTTTGTTTGCTTGTGTTTTTTTTTACCTATTAGACAATATCTGAAAAGCATTTGCTCTGTTTTCAAGCTATCAGATTCAAGACAATTTTTCTCTCTAATTGTAATTTTAATTACAATGATGTCATTATAAAGATGTCATTTCTACAAATCCAGGAATGGTTTAGCTTTAAAAATGTCATAAATATAAACTTAAAGCTGAGTGAAATCATACTGCCAAGAATCTGGACTGTAGCCAACTTTTTTAATCTCAACTAACTGACTACTTTAAGGTCATATTTAATTGCACAACGGGTGAGAAAAAGAAAGAGTAAAATTATAAACAATCCCTACCTGTACAATGAATTAAATATCCTAAAGGCAGTTTAACTATATGCTGCATGGTATGTAGGGAAGTGATGAAGCATCCTTTTTTTAAATATGCATTTTGGAAGGAAAAGCTCCCAGGAATATCAAAGATTCAGGCTTATGGGGAACCAGTAACTGAAGAGCCCTGTCTTAGACTTCTTGAATGACACTTGAAAGATTCCAAAGATCTCACTCTGTGCCAAAAAGACTCAACATAATAAATTGTTGAAGCTCCACTCCCAGATGCTTTATTCATGAAAGGACAGGTTAAACACAGAGGGCAGTGTTATCAATTTACAGTTCTGTCATTCCAGTTAAGCAATGGAAGGCATTATATATTTAAAAGAGACACAATTCCCCACAGATCTTTGCTCATACTTGTGGACAAATCACAATGAGTGTTTTTCAGATGTTTTCTATTAATAATAACACAGGGGAGCATGGATCTGGTGGCCTTGCTTGTCTCCTTTTGCAGCAAGAAGCTCCTGTGATAGAAGCAATGTAACATTTTCCCTAATGACTAATTGCTCAGTATACTTTGTGCAAATGGCATCTGACAATTGTTTGCAGCCTTCATACTCTTTTCTCCAAATAAGTTATATACCAGAGCACAATTGCTAGATGTGGCTACAACAATGAGATACACTTCTGGTTGTCTGCAAGAAAACTGTATAGATGAGGTGTAACTGTATATGGTCATTAGATATCATGAGACTGTTAGCAATTATATATAGCACTGCATGTATCAAACAGATGCAGCATTTAGTAAATACCAAGTGGGACAAGACATTCAAGTACATATCATCCTAATATAAACACACTCTATTTTCAAAAAGCTGCATTGAATTTTAATTAGGCAGCTACTATCACAGCAGGATAATGTGGTAAGGAGCCATTTGACAATCGCTGGGAAGAGGCAGAAATGTTATTAAATCATTTTTTACTGTAATCACTGCCTTATACTACTTCAGTTAGGAGCTACTTCTAGGAAATTCAAGATTTTTGGCTGATATAGAAAAGACTGTATGAATTTAAAAGTCAGGAAGATTATAAAATTATAACTAGAAAAAATATTTTGTATGGAAAGTAAATTACAGGGATTGCTTTAACTGGGAGTCTTCATACTAGGATTACCACAGATTTCTGAGTTTTGGAGTCTCTCTTCTCCCTTCTTTTACAAGCAGCATATAACACTTCAATATTTCTCAAGTTCTTTCCTCCCTTTTCCTTTTTTTTCCCCTGGTCCCTGGGCATAATTTTCCTTCTCTGTGTCTCTCCATTCCTGCTACCTGATGGCTGCTTTAGCCTCTGACCAGCAGACAACAAGAGCACCTCTAGAGATCTTCACCAGCATGTTTGAAGGGACTTTACTCAGTATAGCAAGAGTAAGGTATTTCCTAGATCAGAAAGCTGTCTTCTTTCCTGAGTTCAAGCTTCATATCTGGATGCAATGACACAGTGACAGAGCCCCTGCTTCATTTTTTCATGGGGAGCGGGGTGGTTGTTTTGCACAGCAGTGAGTTTTGCGGGGTCTCTGTAGAAGCATGAGATAGCCAGCTGAATTCAGAAAACCAACAAATGTAGAGGAAATAATTATTTTATGGACTGTGACAGAACTTATTCTATTATTAATCCAGCTCTTTTGGCATAAAGTTAATTCTTGTCTTTTAAGAGATATTATGAGTATAGAATCATATCAAGTGGAAAACAAAGAGATACGTAACTATGCCTTTGGACCAGAAACCACTAACATTTTTATTTTTTTATCTGTCTGTCTTTCCCTATCTGGTAATAGAAGAATTTGTAAATTATTTTTCTCTACTACGCAAAGAACTTGTAGTGGGATCATAGTTTCATTTTCTGTTAAGATTTTCATACAACTTATTATGTGCCTGCTGTTGTATTTCAAGTACTACTTGGAAAGAGATTAATTTTAGAGGTATCTGGCATTATTGGGTTATAAAAAATGTGTAATCTTTTATTTTGGCCTCTTTATAAGAACTTTTTTAATTATAAAACTTTTCTGTTACCAATGTTCTCTGAAATTATTTGTGTGCAGTTTCCCAATAATAAGCAGGTTAAAATGCTTTAGAAGACAATCTTTTACTCAGCTAACAGAGGATTGGAAATATATTTTAATCATTATCATTGAAGAAGAAAGATAGAATTAAATCTCTCTGCAAAGGTTATAAAGGAAGACTTTAATTTCTGCAAAATGTGCTTCAGTAGAATTTGGATAAGTAAGACTGTTCATGATGACAATAATTTATTATCAGATATTTTATCTGCCAACAGAGGATAAATGTAAGTACTTTTAAATCGTCTGTAAATTGTCATCACTAGTCAGCAATATATATGAAAAATTTAGTAAAGAGTTTCATACACTTAACCTATTTTTATTATTACTTGGGTCCAGATACAGATGCATGTCACTAAATCATAATATTTAATATTTTGATATCAAAGTATTCAATAATGTGGGGACATCACTGGCTAGGTAGCCAGGATGCTTCTGAGCATATGACTATATGCACATCTACATTGCATACATAAAATCTTTTCAAAATCTGGCCCCCAAATTAAGATTTCTAGCTGAATCTGAGAAGTTCATTTCCCAATGAATTTTAATATGATTTAGGTGCCAAATTCTTTAAATTCTCTTCCTTGTTTCCACAGCTTTAAAGTCACAGTAATTTTTACTACTTGCACTTTGCTTTCATTTTTTTCTGATCTGGTATTAAAGGCTACCTTTTTCAGGGTAAGTATAAATATAGACAGGTCCTTGTGAGATTTGCCAGGCTTCAATTAATAATCAGTATTCTACTACTACATTCAAAATGGAAGCAAGCAGCTCTTTACATTTAGTTTGTAACACTTGCAGTGTTGCAACTTGAACACTGGCAGTTCAAAAGTGAAAAATATCCTTGCTGATGGATTCACATTATCTGGGAGTAACTTGGATCAGTATTATCTTTACAAAGGATAAAATACCAGATGAATATTGCTGCTGATTGCATTGTGCAAGTGAGTTTCAGAAGAAACAAATTACCATCAGTCTCAGTTAAGCTAAAGTAAATGCATTTCAGTGTACCTGAAATCACTTAGCAATTTCTCCTTGTTTTGGAGCACCTATAATCTAATCTCCAATTATTATGTTCAACAAGTAAAATTGAGGAATATATTCAACCTTTCAAAAAAAAATCTTCCAAAGGAAAAACTGAAATATTTTTATTAATACTCATCAATATCTACAGTCTGCTAATATTTCATGAGGCTATTGAGAAGTAGAATACAATATGCAATGTCTACTCACTGACTCAAATTCACCATTGGTAATACCTCAGCTCAATTCTAGGTATTCAGGCTGATAAGAAAACAGGTTTTCCTTTACACTGGATTTCATCAGAACTCCTGTACTGGTATGTTCATTAACATCAAAAGCTTTGAAGAACATTTGTCTGCAGCTATTTCACCTCAGGATCTCTATTCATTTTGAAATGGTATAAAAATGCTCCAAGTTTAGTGTAATAGAGGTGTATTGCAAGTGTAATATAAGCAATGCAGTATAAAGAGCTATTTAAGCTATTTTATATACATTGCATTTTACATTTTTCTTTTCCTTTTTGGGTACAAGAAAAGAAAAGGGGAGGGGAGGGGAGGGGAGGGGAGGGGAGGGGAGGGGAAGAGACCTGCATAAAATATTAAGTACTTATAAATATCACAAAGAACAGGTTTTCAAAGAGACTGACTGAAATACCTTAGTTTAATCAAAGCTCAAGAAAGCCATTTGTGTTACGTTTCTCTTCTAATATTTTTATGGGGGGAATTGTTTGTTTGTTTGTTTTTAAATTCAATCATTGCATTTTATTTCATATTAGATTTTTGTGGTTTTGGCAGTGCAGCTGAGAAAGCACAGGAAAATGAAAGTACTAGAAATAAAGTATTCTTCTCTTAGTGGCTACAGCTGTGGAACAAGTCTCCTGAAGAGATTAATACATGGAAGTCAGAGACTTTTAAGGATGCACTGAGAGATTCTGCTTGCTATGGAAAATCCTCATCATTTCAATACCGTTTAAAATGTTTGGACTTCCTATCCAACAGTAACTGATCTAAAATGAAGACACAAAATCTAATATCCTTCTGCGGTGCTAGTGGCCTCAGTGCTACAAAAACAGAATCAGAATTAACATCTCTGTGGTCAGACTCCTTTGCCCCAGCTAATCCATCCTGAGACATGTAAAGCTCCACGCTCTCCCACTTGCCAAGGACACTTTCCTCATTTGTTACAGGCATTTGTATGCAAAGATGTGCAAGAGAAATAATCATGTCATTCACTGTGAGTCACTAGTAGTACATAGTGCAGAAACAACATCATGAGTCGATAGCAATACATAGTGCAGAAAAAACATCTTTCTAGCCATTGACATACTACTGCACAAATAAACAGTGCTCTTACACAGTGTGCCCTGGAAACATTTTGGATCCAGTGACAAATGCATGCCAGAGAGTATTTTCCCCAGGAAGAGCAACAAAAGAGACACACCAGCCTGGCACTGGCAAAGCCCTGACTGTGTCTGTGCATGTTTTCAGACCCAGCTTATTAATAAAATCCGAAAGACAGATGTGAATGTTTCTTTCACCCTCTCACCTGAAACAGAATGTTGTAAAACTTCCAGTGAATTCAGTTCATATCCATGCCTTTCATCTTATGATAGAAAGACATAGAGAAGTGAAAACACTCCAGATTCTTCTTTTCCTTATAATGTGAGTCAAATGAAAATCAGGTTTTCTGTGTTTTGAGGGAAGAGCTCTCTAAAAAATGAATATTCTTAATGTTTCAGAATGAAAGGTTTCTCTTCACATGCTAAGAGAATTAAAATGATAGTTATTATGAGTTATATTTTTATTGTGGCTCTAGAAAATAAAATAGCAATTAAAATGAGATGAATATAACAATTGGCAAATCCTTCAAAGAAGAGACATAAAGAAGCACACACACGAGAAGAAAAAAAAAATAAAACAAATAGAGAGAGGAGCTTTTTCAGACTAATACCATGAATACATAATCAAGGACTTAATTTTTAGACTTCTACAGCACACTGTTCTATAATAAACAGACAAAACTTCATTAAATATAGAGTCATTAAGTCTTTAATAAATATTTCTGATTTGTACTCATAAAGAAACAAGGAGATACTGCAAAAAATGTTGAAGTACTTTTTGTTATATCAATAATTAAGTAAGTCTTTAATTGCCTATTTAGGTGGTGGAGAAGTATTGTAAACTAAGTTCACAGAACTCAGAGTAGCAAAAGCATTGGCTGGGGAGACAGCTAGCTTGTTGGTGTTTATTTTCATTAAAGTCTGGAATATTGGGAATGTCTCTGTCCAGAACCAGCAGCCTATTTAGCAGTTTTGTTCCAAGCTCACCCATGAGTTGCTTCCACCTGGGCCACTGCCTTTTCTCAGGAAAGAAAACTGATAACAGGCTCCTAGGCATCCAGCACTGCCCAGACAGCTATGTGCCAACAGGCAAGATGTGCTGCTGCCCTCCAAGGGGGCTTGGTTTGGGTGGGCGAAGACTGTTGCTATGGGATTCTTTATTGAGAAAACCCTGGATCAGCTCTCACAGCAGCTGAAGCCGGAATAATTGATATTTGTTGGCTTTATTGTATTGTATTGTATTGTATTGATTGTATTGTATTTGTTGACTGTATTGACTGGTCAGTCTGTAAGCCTGTTGTCCTGGCCATTAGGCCTGTAAAAGTATAAAGAATTAAAATATAAAGAATTTGAGAGAAAGCATATAGGGAATATCAGTCAGCACAGTGTTGTCAAACAAATGGGATATCAGCGGAGAGGATTTCACTTAAGTGGATAAAGACATAACAGAGGCACAGTGTAGGCTAAAGTAAGGCATTCAACTTCATGCTGAGAAACATTCTGATTTAAAAATAAGTAGAAAAAGCATCCATGAAGCATAAGTTAGGTGGATTAAAATTTATACAATTAACTGATGAAAAAATGGGAAGGGGAATTATCATAAAATAGATGTATTTCTAGCATTTGCAGAGCCTGATAATAGACCGAAAGCTTTCAGTACCTCAGTGATGAGGAGCATTTAAACACAATCCGGTAATATTTGCAGATGACACAGAGCTGACAAAGTGGTAAATGTTGATAAGCAGAGAGCAATCAGAGAATGCTCTGAAATGCTGGGCAAATGAAACCTGCTTAAGCACAGCCTTTCAGTACAACAAATGTGAAGTAATAGATCTATGACAAGGACTTCATTCTGTGTCCTAAAAAGCAGTATGCTTTTATCATGCAGCGCTACTACAAATTCAGGACTTTAATGAGATGACAATAGAGTAATATATCTACTTCTGGTTCCCATAACTTTAGAAGGGTAGTGAAAACTGGAGTCTGTGCTGAGAACAACATAGAAAAATTACTGAAGGATTGAAGAAATTATTAATGCCTTTAAATTTGAAGAAAAAAAAAAAAGGACGATGATGATATTTGTTTACAAGATAGACAATTCTTTACAAGGATGAACTACCAATCAGTAAACAGCTCTTTAGTCTAGTGAAGAAAGGCATAATAAAACCAATGATTGAAAGTAAAAGCCAGACAAATTCAAACTAACAAATCAAGCATAATCTTTGACAATGATTAAACCATGAAAATCAATTACCAAGGGTAATACTACTGCTTCTGTCTCTTGTTATCCTTAGACAAGACTGCCTGTTTTTTTAAGATGGAAATTTCTAGCTAAATATAACAGGATGAACTCAGTATGGTGGTGGTAGAACTTTGTGAAGCTCACCAACCTGGTTTAAACACAGCAGTGTGGATGATCTGGTATCTGTTCTGCAATAAATTACAAGCACCTAAACATCCGATAAGGACTGTAAAACTTGTACAGTCTTTCTAGAGTAACAAAACTAATGAAGGGCAGATTCATATGTAGTGTCTAGGAGGAAATTAGACAGATACAGAGACTAAGGAAATCAACACTACTACACCGAAAAGTTAGACATTCAGTTCCAGGACTGAAATTCAATCACAATGCAAGTTTAGTTACCCAAATTCCATATGTCCAGAGTGTAAGACAATGGCATCTTAAAATGCAGAGGTGTTGAAGAAACATCTGACTATTGCACAAAACACTAATGGTTGGAGAAACTGAAACTCACTGAAGAAATGTGGGCTGAGCTTGGATCCATGGAGGAGTGTGAAATTTCACAATGCCAGAAAATTATCCTTTTGCTGTTTAGTTTTCCAGATAGACTATACCTCCAAATAAAGCTAGGCCAATAACAGGCAAGAAGAATCACAGGGATTCTTCTGGAAGAATCATGGAAGGATGAGGCCAGAAAGGACTTTTGATTATAGAACACTTAGCTCAGGTAGATTTTAATTGAGGCCATTCTGCATAGTATTGATTTTGGCCTTTCAGTGTAGATTTTTGCCATTCCTTTATGGTAGATTTCATCTCTTTTCCTACCCAGTGCACAAGGCAGATAGTGCAGCCTTTCCTTCAATACTGTTTAGTTTTTACTGCCTGGGCTGATGTTGAAGTGGAAGTGGAATAGACAGTCACTATTCCATTTAATCTACTTCTGAAAGGACAACTGGCCTTTAAAATGCCTGCACTGAAACTTTTTTCCCTCTAGGGACGATCTAGTTATGTTTCTTTATTGTGTGTTATGTTTACGTTCTTTGTCTATCCTGTGAAACAAGAAAGATGAAGGGGAAAATGTGAAAAAGAAAATATGGAAGGCTTTTTGGACACTCAGAGGACAAAAAAAATATTATCTCCCAAAATGGCCTTCAAAATTTTTAACCTGTTAACTGGCATACCAATATATATTTTTAACTCTACTTTTCATCACACAAATCCTACTAAAATTAAATATCTGAGTGATTCTACTTCTAAAGTTCTTTGCTCCTCATACATACATGAACTACTTAATTCCAAATCACTTGATCCCTTTATGAAGGTGCAATGGACATTTTTATTTTAGTTTGTTTTCAATTTCTTCTCTGCAGTACTGAGACAAGTTAATTGAATTACTTTTTAAATGAGCAAAGATAGTTGGCAGGAATGTACTAGTCTGTATCATGATTATATCACCCCACTCTTCAAAGCAGAGTGAAGTTTTTTTGGGGACTCCTCTGTCTGATCCATGTCAGAAACTGAACTGAAAGCTGAATTTACATTTTGTCATTCTGATGTGTCAGGGATGCTGAGGAAAAATGAAATGCTAGCATCTTTACGATGAATTTGCATATGGAAAATCATACACCTTGTAGTGGTTTTTTTTGTTTGTCTGTTTGTTTCATGTTTTCAAGGGAATGAAACTACAGCTTTATGCATTTTTAAATACCAAGAGATGTATTTGGCATTGTTACCTTTCTCCTTCTATTCAACACATATAGACTTAACTGTAATTCAGACTAGAAGGTCTAGTAGAGCAGAGACTGTTTTTATGTCTCCACTCTTGCTTAGCACAATGGGATATTGGTGTACTGTGAAGGTCCACCAATAAATAATAAGACCTGAATGATTTGGTTACAGTAATATGTATATTAAGGTTATACTGGGTCACTGGAATGTTTCATTTTCTACTTTGATTGAGTTCAATAGCTGAGTGACTATAAGATCTGTGGCATTGATCTACACTGGTATTGTTTTCAGCAAACAGATTTATTACTTTACCGTTCTCAGTTATAATGATATATATAGCTAAATCGATGGAGTAAGAAATATGGTGTTATCATTACTTTTGAAAATTAACACCCTTTAAAGTTGAATTGGTATAAAAGAAGTATAAAGCATAAGTAATTTTAGGTCTATTATATCCAGACAATTAAATAGCTATTCAATACATCAGCAGTGATTTTATTCGAGAAAAAGGAATTTATTAGAATACTGTACATAGAAGTACAGAGACAGTTGAAAGCTAATGGGAAGTGCCCTCACCAATGCCTAGTGTCATGTTATTTATAATATCACAGTGAGTCCTAGGTTTATTGGAGCAATACCTTATACAACTCTTACAATGTGCAAAAATTTCATCAAAGATCAACTCAGTGCAATAAAAGGTGATCTTTACTATCATATTTTGCCCATGATTAAGATAAATGTGCATTGATCTTTTTGAAGCTCAGAAAATTGCAAGCTGACATGGAAAACTGCTGCAAAACTGGCATTATTGTGACTTTTAAAGCTTTTAAATCCCCTCTCTGACACCAACAAACATTCTGGCTGTGCCTGTGTTAGTCAAAATCTAAGCAGATGTTGCTTTCTATACTAGGGCAAACAATTGTGTTTCCCAGAATCTGAGACAGACATTCTGCAAAGGTGATTAACAATTTTTAAGCAGAATTGGAACTTCTTAATCAGATATTGGCAAAACAGAAAATCTGTTGGGAATGAGGTGTTGAACCATGTATTTATTTGCAGTCATTATTTGAAGTAAATTGTTATATGAAAGTAAAATTATTTTAAAATCTATTTAAAATAAGCCCAGCTGTTTAGTTGCAAAATAACTCTATTAGTTTAAAACTACAAAAGTTACCTGTTCCATTAAATTGTCTGGGTCACTCAGGAAATCATGAATGAAAGGGAATAAAAAAATCACTCATAATAATTTCCAAGATTGTGTTATTTCAAGGCTCCTGTTTAAGTAGAACAAGGCTGACAATTCCCACACAGAGATCTAGACAATCTTCTACGATATTGTTTAATTAACCCTTTAAGAAGCCGTGAGATAAGTAAAAATCAGGATTTTTATTCCCACAATCAACGTTAACTGAATGCCACTTGGCCTTACCAAAGTACTTTATACATGAATGTATGGGATCTATAAAGGTAAGGTTTTGGTAGCATGGAGGCTGTAGGGGTGGCCTCTATGTGATGTCCAGAAGCTGCCCCCTGTCATATAAGACTCATTTCCAACTGACTCCAAGGGACCCATCACTGGCCAGAGCCGAAACAAGGAGTGATGTTGGTTGTGCCTCTGTGAGACCATGTTTAAGAAAGGGGAAAATGCTGTGCAACAGCTGCTGGGAGAGAGGAGCGATTTAAAATGTTGAGAGAAACAAATCTGCAGACAAGGTCAGTGAGGAAGGAGTGGAGGAGTTGTTCAGGAGGTGGTGGAGCAGCAGTTCCCCTGCAGCCTATGGAGAGGCCCTTGGTGGAGCTGGCTGCCCCCCTGCAGCCCATGGGTCCCATGGCGGAGCAGATCACTCTGCAGCCCGTTGAGGAACCCCCACTATAGCAAGTAGATAAACTTTGAAAGAAGCTGCTGCCCATAGAGGACCCATGCTGGAGCAGTGTGTTCCTGATGGATAGACCCTGTGGTACAGACCCAAATCTTGAAGAACTGCAGCCTATGGAAAGCTCAGGTTGGATCAGTTCAGGAAGGACTGCATCCTGTGTGAAGGACACCACACCAGAGCAGGCAAAGAGAGAGACAACGAAGGCACAGCAGATAATTGTTACGGGCTGACTGCAACCCCAGTTCCTCATCCCTCTGCACTGCTCAGGCAGGAAGGAGGTAAAGAAGCTGAGGTTGAAGCTCAGCCCGGGAACCAGGTGATAGGGGCAAAGTGTTTTAATTTGGTTTTAATTCTCACTATCCTAATCTTCTTTAATTGTCAATAAATTAAATTAATTTTCCCCAAGTCAAGTCTGTTCACCAAGTACTCTCATGGGCAAAGCAATCTCCCCAACCTTATCTCAACCCATGACTTTTTTCATCTTATTTTCTCCCCCTGTCCTGCTGAGGAGGAAAAGTGTAAGACTGGTTTGGTAGGCAACTGGCAGCTAGCCCAGGGAGACATCTGTACCATCATTCCACACAAGGATGATGAGAGACTATGAGAGACTATAGCTGCAGAAATCCAAATGATAGCTTTTCCATGCTCCCTTGATGTACCCTGTTTATAATCTTTATCCTTAATAACGCCAATAAAAAATGAATCATGTTTCTTCTAGTTTTGAATATGCACTTTGAAGAAAACAAGCTCATTTTCTGTCCTATTAATCACTCACCCAAACATAATGTAGCATCCCCATCTTCCTCAGATAAGTTTCTCCACAAATCAAATTACATTCATTTTTGACTAATTACAGTTTTAGGCTTGGCACCCTGATAAGACCATTATGTTTTATTCTATTGGCTGTTAACTCTGTCAAAAGCAACAAGTATCCTGTTCCTGTAATGGGTGACAAGGACTATAATTAGGCCCAGATGCTCAGCTTTAGTTTTCCATCTTGAAGCTATTAGAAACACGCTAATTGTAACACAGCAGGTAAATAATAATCTGAAACTCTATTTCATAGCAATTACAAGGAAGCTGAGATAAATGTGTAAGTTACAAATGGATCTAGAAAACTGTTTTTATTAACTGCTAATACATAATAAAAATCTCGACTTCATAATAGTCAAACACATTAATCTCAGTCTAAGTTGAAAAAAAAAAAAAAAAAAGCACATTCTGATGAGAAGACAAGAAGATCTATAATGTTTCTGCATCTTCCAGAGCCACATATACAAGACTGCATAAGAAATTTTCAACTTTTCATCCTTGGTATTACAAGGATGAAATGTCTGACTCCTGATATTAGCAGTTCTTTGATCCCAGGCAATAACAGGCCTCCTCCATTGCAGACAAACAGTCTTTCAGCACAGCAGCAGCTTTAATTCTTTTCCAACAGTGGAGATGTCAAAAAGCCTACCTCATTAAATTTGTAAAGGCATATAGGAGAGTGTCCGCTGTTTTAAGAATATCTGGTCAAGAACCTTTTCTAATGCAACAAAGGATTAATAAGAAGAGGAGGAAGTGATGGGAACCAAGTCTGTTCAGTCACACTAATTGATGAGGGCACGTGAGAATGTGGGAATGTTTATTCATAGAATCATAGAATGTCTTGGTTTGGAAGGGACCTCAAAGATCATCTAGTTCCACCCCCCTGCCATAGGCAGGGATGCCACCCACTAGATCAGATTGTTCAGGGCCCCATCTAACCTGGTCTTTCCAGCTGGGTTATCTGATTGAGGACTTCTAATTTGGAAGACTGCCCAGAAAAGCCTAGTGAGTTGTACTAATTGATAGGGAAAGATAGAATATGGGATTGTTAATTCAAGCAAGTGAGAATTCTGAGTGAGAATCCATGGATCAGGATGATAAGAAGTAAAGAATGGGAAACAATAACCAAAATGCTGAGACACAGACCTGACAAAGCAAAAATGGAGACAATAACAAGAAACAAACCTCCCAGCCACACTTAGTTGAGGAGCTATCAAGCTACAGGCAACACTTCTAGGCAGATCAACAGCTGATAATAACAGCTTCACAGCTGATAAGACTGTGAGCCAGAGAGGGGTGGGGCTGAGAGAGTGCACAGCCCTGCAGACCCCAGGTGGGCCCGTAGAGGGAAGGGGGAGCAGGAGCAACAAAGATGGCTGCTAGGTAGAAGAGGGTATAAAAGGGCTAGCCACATGTAACAGCACATGTAACATGCATGTAACATGCAGTCACATGTAATATGCATAGCTGGTCAGTATGCTTGTTTGCCTAATCACCACAGCCTGTCCTGTCTTCTTCTGTTTTTCTCTCATTAAATCTTTTCTTAGCTATCTCTCTGCATATCTGCCCTTTCTCTCCTGTGTGTACTTGAGCTGCAAGGATTAAGTGCCAACTATTGGTGAGATCTGGATGTTGGTGAATGAACCTCAGTATCAATGACTGGAATCAGGTCAGGGAAGGGCCTGAGTTGCCAGCTTCAGGAGCAAGTGTGGGGGTCTCAGCCAGTCACTGGTGCAGTCTGTGTGAATAGAGTTGATGCTAGCTACTGGAGTAAGGCCAGGGGTGTAGGTGCCTGTGGACTATAGTGCCAGCTACTAGAGCAAGTGAGGGTAGTGAGGGTGGGGGGCACAGCTCTCTGGATCTAGTAAGGGTCCTACGGATTTTGTGCCTGGAAAAATAGTTACTGGTGAATTGGTGTGTGAACTTGGTGCCAGCTACTGAGTCAGGCTGAGGGTGTAGGCCCCACGGACTGTGGTGCCAGCTACTGGAGCAAGTGGGAGTCTAGCATCAGTAGTTGGAGGGGCTGTAGGAGTCTGGATCTAGGAAGGGCCCTACAGACTTTGAGCCCGGAAAACTAGTTTCTGGAGGTACTGGTATGAGAGGAATTCTGGTGCAAGCTACTGGAATCAAACAAGGGGTGTAGGCACCCATGGTCTGTGGTGTCTGCTGTTGGAGCAAGTGAGGGTCCTAGCATCAGTACCTGAAGGTTCCTCTCTAGACCTATGCAGGTCTCCAAAGACTTTGTGCCCAGAATGCCAGCTACCGAGGGACTGGCATGAGTGAACTGGGTGCCAGCTAGTGGAGTCAGCCCAGGAGGTGTAGGCCCACAGACTGTGGTGCCACATACTGGAGTGAGTGGGGTCCTAGCATCACAGCTCCTTGAGCGAGCGGTGTCTTCTGCTCCCATCCACCTGGGATGGGAGCAGTTCAGCTACTTTGGTAGGGGGGAGGCTGGCATGAGTGAGGCAAGTGACAGGCCCTGCACCAGCAGCTGGAGCAGGGCCATGTGTCATAGCCCACGTGCCTGGCTGAGGAGGGGTGAGTGTATCTTCCCCAACCCAGTGTGCATGGGGTGTGTATGTGTATTCACTAGCAAACATTAAGCTGGACTTGCCAGCGAGTAGCAGGGGCTCTGGCTCCTGGCCAGAGTATCAGGTGGGTGGTGGGTCTGTGATGGTAGTTCCAGGTGGACTTACAAATATGGTGTGCATGTGGGTCAAGTATGTGAGTGTGCATGTTGCAGCAAACTTCAAGCTGGAACAGCCAGGGATTGGGCGGGGGTGCTGGGCTGACAAAGTGGCCACACCAGTACTTTAAAATCCAGGCAAGGGCTGCTGGACAGACAGAGGGGCCATGCCACGTACTTGAAAGATCCGTGGATGTTTGCATGCTTTTGAGCCTAGAGATTGGTGTCTGTGTGTCAGCCAGAGAGGAGGAAGGGGGGTCAACCATCTGTTTCTATGTTTTATGTGAGTCCTGTTGAATGCAGCCTTTGGCTAGAGCTGCCTGTGTGGCCAGTCGTGTCACAGTCCTCTTCTCTGGGACACATGCTCAGCTTTGCTACTGGTTGAGCCTACAAAGGGGAGAGCAGAAGCTGCATCCCCCAGCCTGGTCAGAGACCCACAGTCTTACAATTTCATTGTAAAATGCAGGATCAAAAGACAACTCCATCATAAATCCTCACTACGTATTTTATGAACAAAATGACAAGAAGGCTGGTTGTTGGGGCCCTACACCTTTCTCATATTTAATGTTCCTTTCTCATACACAATGTTTTTATGCTTAGCCCATACAACCACACAACTTCAGCTGCAATGATGCCCAGCAAACCCCCAGTGGTGGGCTGCTGCATGTGTGCAGTGCACTGCTTCTTCTGGCAGTGGGGGCTGGCTGGGTGCTGGCATGGCCAGGTGGGAAATCAGGTTCGGAAAGATGTTACCCAGAAGTTCTTTGTGGGGGTAGACCTCAATATACACAAAATAGGAGCCACACCTTTGATGTTATATGTGTCCAAGAGAGAAACATCACCCAATGTGTTGAGAACACTTACAAGAATTAGTTTCTGTTTGTGATGCAAGTTGCACATGCATTTATCATTTCTTCTTTAACAGTTACAAACTGGAACATTTGCCTTATGAGTCAAATTCTGTAAAGCTCATTTATTTTTGCTTCTTGAAAATGTGTCTTGATAAATACAGTGTTGTTCACATAACTACAATGTAAAACATTATACAAGCTACTTACAGTTACATAGGATTGTCAGCATTATAAAACATTGTTACGACGGTTGAAGCAAAACTAGATATGATCTCATCCTTGATGGCTCAACACATTTTTCCATGTATGAGCAGTTAAAATGCAACTGGAGGTCTGGCATAAGACTTCTGTGGCTGCTTGGTTTCAACCAACTATCTGCACACTGGTACATTCAGTCAGGATGCCTGACTTAATATATCCTTCATCACCATCACTTTTGTCAGGATCAGCTCCAAAGCACCGCTACAGCAAAAACTGGGAATGGGTAAGGGGAAATACATTAAACTCTCCCCCTACTCATTCTTCTGCAGTAGTATTTTTAACGAGAAACAAGTACAGGTCATTGTTACAGATTTTATTGTGAGGATGTTGCCCTCAATCTAACCCTTTTGTTAGAAAGTATGTTTGAAGACCAGATCCTGGTTGTTAAGCCTGTTACTTCACTAGTAAAAGGATTACATTGCAATAAATCTGTTCTTTTAAAAAAAAAATATTGAAAAGACACTCATAACATTTATACCAATGAAATTCTGATAGAAATATCGTGAACCTCTGCTGAGACAGGAGATGTACAAAGGTATCAGGACAGAGATAATGAAATAAAAGTATATAAGAACAGGAGAGTTTTTTTTTTCTCCTTCCTCCCCTGCAAATGACAAAGAAACTAGAAGGAAGAAACAGAGCCTGAAAATGACAGAACAAGCATATAAAAAATTGAAACAGACAGAGGAAATTAATAATTTCCTGTACAATCAAGACAATGTTTTCAAGATACACAATATGTTTACAGATGAAAACAGTAAAGGAATATAAAGTTTTTAGAGATCATTGTTACTCTTTGAAATACCGAACATCACAAATTTGTTGTATATTCTAAAATCATCTTGAGAAAAAGCTTTGGAATTGATCTAAATTTAGGAAATATATTTCATTGCCCTTTTTTTTTACAAATGGCTCTGAAATATATAACAGAATTTAGCCCAGTATACTTATCATGGTAACAGCTTTTCATGTGGATACTAAGAATAGCCAGCTAGAGTGTTCTTTGCATAAAATTATGTGTGCTGCTTTATGATGGTTACGTTATTTGCATTAAATAGCCAGTGCTGCAAGTTAAGGATACATTATATTAAATTATCTAGGACATTATTATCATATAAATAAAACATGCCTTTAGTAATGTAGAGTATAACAACACTACTTAGGGGTTAGAATCCCTAAAAATTAATGTAGAGAAAAATACACTCTAAGGAGCAGAACACAGCGTGGGCCAGCACATACTGGTGCAGCTCTATTCACATCGGTGGCACTGATTTCCATCAAGTGAGGATTAGGAATGAAACACTCCTTTTTCCCATTAGCAGTCACCAAGGAAAGTAGATGAAGATATGATTTAGGGCAACTGATTGATACGGTGCAGTACAGCTGCTCTGTGGCCCTTTAATATCCTGTGGCTCATGAGCAGTTCACAAGCAGCTCCCAGCCCAGGGCAAAGTCACACAACTAGCAATGAGATTTGATGACAGCAGGTTGCCAAGTAGTTCAAATCAGCAGCTGTGGTAGCTGCTGAACCAGGCACAGGCTAATGAGTCTGATATCAGTGACTGCCTTGACGTCCAAAGGGACCTCCAGGCACGCTCTGCAGAATCCATGAAAACCCATGAAAAACAGATGTCACAGTTCTCAGTTACAAATTGTAGATAGACATAATACTGATTTTATATTTGTCATAGATTTTCTTTTTAAAAAGAAATTGAAAATAATTTCCATTTAAAAGTGAATAAAGAGCATATAAAAAAAAAAAAAAAAAAGATGAACAAATAGATGACACTTTTCTGTTTGCTTGGGACATAGGGGATATTATATAGAGCTGCATTGTGTCCTTTGGGCCTCACAGCTCCATAGCAAGAAACAATACACTTTTGTGGTGTAATAGGGGCCTTTCTATTTTCAGTGGCTTGTAATATAAGTCAACAGTCATTTACTAGTCTTGACAGGTAGGCCAAAGTCTAAGATTTTATAAAAGTCATGATTTTCCTTTCCCTACTCATATATTGAATCACAATATAAGTACAAGATATATAGAAATGCTCTAGCATCATCCATGTGGCATGATTCTATGATTCTATTTTGCTCTACGAATTTGAAAAACAACCTAATATTATTACAAGTATGTTTCATGGGGTTAATGTTATATACTATCTTACTCATGCAATAAAATTAAAAATAAAATTTAAATGAGCAATCTATGGCTTCACTGTATTATCTACATTCATCTTGCAGAAAATTCCTAACTACTGAATTATAACTTGTGAGCAATAATTTATACACAGGTGCTTTATATTTAAAAAGCAAAATTGAACCTCTTGTTACTTGGATCACATAAATTGTCTGAAAGAACAGAATTTAACACTCTAAGAGACAATTTGTTCAGTAGTATTGACACTCAATAAGAGCTCTGTGGTACTGTCCTGGAAGATAGTAAATCTTTTATCTACAAAGTGCTTTAAATCACAACTCTCCCTTACCTGCAATGCTAGAGTAAAAAAAATAAAAGTGAGAGATATCAAAATAGTATTAATTATAAAAAAGTCTTCATAACATGATAAAGTAATTTTAGTTGGGAAAATGTTTTATAAAATTATTTCTTATTCTGAATAACTTTTAATATTCCTTGAGAATGTAAAAACTGAATCTGTCTCTTTTTACTGTTTTCATAGATGCAATAAGATGAAGAATCTCAAGCAACAAAGTAGAGTTCACATTGTTTTGCCTACAGAAAGTAAATATACACTGCTCTGATAGAAACCTGACAGAAAGAGAGGATACCACAAGGGGGGCTCGTGTTTAAAGCATACATTACTTCCTATTAACAACTGCCAAGGATAAATGACTCTTTGCATGTATAAAAGGAGAATTCCTTTTTGCTTTTGTTTTCAGATTTTGGTTTAATTTTGTTTTCATTTTCACTCATAGTATTTCTATTCTTTTTGGAACAAGTAAGATGAATCCACAAATAAAGCAGTTCCCTGAAGTAAGGAAGCTGTAGGACATCTCACACCATGAACAAAGATATGAGACATTACAAGGGAAAACATACAAGTACTAAGAAGAAAATTAGCACCACAAAAGTTGTCTTTTAATTTACCAAATAAGGTGTAAAAGCATAAACAGGAGAAGACGAGTGTAAACTTAGTACAAATAATTTTTCCATGCATAAATTTGCACCCCACAATCAGCATTTGAAAAGGACAAGTACCTTAGAAGGTCATGTAGTGGTCCACAGTAATGAGAATAAAATATTTTAATTAGGATTGGTAGAAAAAATAGCTTTATAGGTGATTCTGAATAAAGCTAGGAAATGATACAATGGAAACAATTAATAAATTTAGGAAACCTTAAAGAAATTCAAAGTTTAATGTTTTGTTCATAACATTATAAGTAGGTATATATAGTATATATTATTCATACTATATTCTTACATACAAAGTGCACACATATACACACACATACACATGTTTTTATGCACATATATATATATATAATTTCATTATGTTATAGGCTATATAACATATTGCAAACAAATAATATACCGTAACATAACATATGTGATATACAAATGGGGAGGAAGGAAGAGAGAAGGAGAGAGTCATGTATATACTCATATATATAGGTAACACATTTCTAATATTTTACTTCTTGACCATTTGTGTTTTGAGCATCTATGAAATTTTTATCAAAAAACTTTTGTTTGGAAAAGGCTTGACTCTGTTTAGAATCCCATATTCTAGGGATTTTGTAATGTTGGTTGAGACCTTTCTAATTTTATAACATTTATGCACATTGTCTTTGCCAAATAAAGAATATTTTTGGCATAGTTTTTAAGCATAATTATAATTAACATTATCACTGGTGATAATCTTTAGTTACTTGGCACACCGGCAAGGACTAAACTGGCATATACTTTGAAACTGCCAAGGCAGAAGTGAGAGACACCAGGCAGACTATTGGCCTCAAATGCTTTCCAAATAAAGAGCAGTTACAATAATTTTAACTGTTTCCAAGAGGCTAAAATTATAGTCACTGAATCCAAAATAATGAGCTTCCTGCTAAGCCTTAATGGTTTGGATTTTGAGACATTTGATTTATTAAAATGCACATAAAGTAAGAAAAAAAAAAAAAAAGGAAAAAAAAAAAGAAAAGATATTGCTATAATTCAAACGTTTTCTGTGTGTTCAGACAGATGCTTCATTCCTGAATTTCTGTGCCAAATCGTTGCCAGTACCAGCTTGTTGCCATTGACAGAACACAGTAAAGGACAAGATGGTGAACCAGGTGACAGAGTGAGCTCTGTACATCTGTTCATCTCTGGAGACTGGATTGCTTGTATCAGCTAAGGACAAATGAAAGTGAATATAGTTATCCAATGTTAGTGTCTGCCAAAACCCAACACAATTTGGCTAATTCTTTCCTCCTGATATAATTATCTGTTTAGCTCAAGAGTTACCATATTCATTATAATTCTGGACATCTCCTCAATCTATATTAATTATATGGATAATATCATTTAAAACACAGAGCTCATGGAGTCACATAGCCAGTCAGGGAAACACATTATCCTCAGGCTAATTGCTCTAGCAAATTGTTCCTCTGTATGTATCATTTAGATCCTAATTCTGTTCACAACATAAATACTCACTAACTTGGACTAAGATATCCTTTCTGTAGAAGTTCCAATACATTCTTAGAGGAGGGAAGATTCTCCCATGTGCATAAAGAAAAAGGTTTTATTTATCTTCAGGTATGTATAATTGCACAGTAGTCCTCCCAGCACTGTCCCTTTTGTTTGAGATGGAGGGGTGATGAGAAAGAAAGGAAATCAGTATGCACATAGACGTAGTGGGATCTTGCTTCATAAATCATTTGTAGATCTAAGTTGAGACTGCATAAGACAGGATGAATGGCAAATGATAAAGAAAGTGCAAGGCAAAATGTGCAATGCTATTTATATCAATCACAACTGATAAATCAATAATCAAAGAGAAATGTGGATAAATTTAGCTGGTTTTGTTGACAATCAAAAAAGCCACTATGTTCATGAATTTCAGCCTTGCTGGGAGATTGATCTAGATGTATTTTGCAGAGCACAGTGGGAGAGCATCTTCCCTTGCACGAGAAAAAACACGTTATATCAGGATATTCCAGCAATGCATAAAGCAAGTAGACACAAACAGCCATCATTCTTGGCATGGTAAATTAAAAAATAAATAATAAAAAAAAAAGTAAACCTGTTCTGTCAACATTTCCTTCAATTCCAGATATGGCAGTCAGAACCTCTACATAGCAAAACATTACTTAAGATATCATTTCTGTGTCACACTGTGGTTTATGAAATGGGTCATTGGTAAACAGAAGTGTTTAGTGTCTGCTTTGGAAATCAATCAGGCTGTATGTGGGGATGCATGGGACTCTGGAACAAACAAATTAACACTAGCAGATTCACTGAAATCAAATCAAATCAGACCTAATTCAGGATATGTTATCAGTGCAAACAGGTGCTGGGAACAAGATGTATAGCCATTTCCACCAGCAGGTTTTTAATTGTATAAATTGGTCTTGGCTTGTCACCAGTCAAGAAAATGGCTTCTGTGTTCTCAAGACTATTCGATGCCATACTAAACATGCCTCCCCAAACATGACGGGTAATCTGAACAAATGAGATGCTCTGCTCAGAAGAGCTGTCCTTTTCTGTGGAGTATGACAGAGCCTGGAGCTGTCAGCTTGTATTTCCTATGCTACTAATTAAATGATCCTTCAACACAAGAGAGGACTCACATTAAAATGTTCTTAAAAACACATTCAGGTTCCTTTGAAGTTTGCAGTAGTCTTTCTGCTGACTTCACACAGCTTGGAATTGGCTCTGCTATGGATAAACAGAAAGAAAGAATAAGGAAAGCAAGGAAAACACACTTAAAAAAATAATGTTGGTACTGATCTGAAAAGAAACAACATGTATATTATAGAGCATGCGATAAAGGCAAGGAGCTCTCATGTAAAAGCTGCATTATAAATAATACATTTTATGTGCGTGCACATTTAGGAGGGAAATTTCACCATAATTATCAAGATTGCAGGTGGTATAGCACTGAGCCTGATGCTTCAATATAGTACACTGGTGACGTAAAATTTTCCAGAAGACTTTCATGCCAACAGAACCACCAGACTATTTCTACTACACTCCAGTCCACCAAAGCTACTTCTAAAAGCTGTGTTCACCTAAGCCTGCCTTGCCCTGCCTAAGAGACAGCACCTCGTGACTATTTCTGGATCTGACCTGCTATATCCACTAAGAATTTCTGTTGTAGCTTGTTACCTTGGTGTCCTTTGTTAAATTAGGAACTCTCTGCCTTGGTCTACATTAGTAGTGCAAGCATGTTCTCAGGCATCCTAAGCATTAATTTTCCATGACATCCACTGATGATGATGATGTCAAGTTAATCAGGTGTTTCATCACAACCATACAAACGTGAGGTATCCCTGGTTGCTCCCAGTATGAGTCTGGAATGAGACACTGCCAAATGATTGCCTTCCTTCATGTACAAAACTTTCAGAAAGTAAAGGAATTCATTAATAATTAGAATGCTGCAACTTTGCTTTGGGAAAAAAATAAAAAATAACATAAAAAAGAGAGAATTAAAAAAAAAAAAAGGCCATGGTTTATGTAACAGCATTTTCTGGGGGGAATAAATACTAACTCTGCATTGCACATATTCTACTTAGCAGTCCACAGTCACAGAATTTCCCGTGGCTTGATCTTTATGTCATCTACAGTGTTGTTCTGAATGTTCATCAGCTTATTTTTTGGTCCTAAAAATTTAATTTCACTACATGTTGGAGCAGAAATTAGGAAAGGTAGGGTTTACTACCAATCTCCAGATTTTATTAGATATCACAGCTGTTTTTGAATGATTATGTGAAACAACCTCCCCCCTGCCTTCTCCCATGTGCTTTGTGGATTTATCAGTTGAACTGGAAAGTGCAATTGAGACATAAAAGCATTTTGCAAAGTATTATCTCTATAGAGCTTTCTTATCCTTCTAAGATAAATCCTTCTTTATACAACCTCAGTATTAGGAAACAGCCCTGAAAGTTTTAAAGAAAGGGAGGAAAGGAGAGAAAAAGACATTGCAGGAGATGTACAGAAGTAGATTTCCTATTCCATCACTACTTCTTTATACACATCCCTTATGCCTGTTTCATGCATTGCTACTACTTACACAGTAAAATTGTTTTAAAAGATAGACGTAGAAATGTTGATACAAAACCTGAAGGCCATGAAGAATTCCCATATTCTTTGATTTAGAGTACATCTTGAATATCTCATAGTTATTCTCATATTAATCTCAATAATTTGAAATTGGCCAAAATGTTTTCCTATAAAGTATTTAATCTCAATCAAAAGACCTTAATCAATAATAGTTCTGATTATAAAAATACTGTTCTTGCTTATATTTACTTGTTTCTTGTTAATATTTATATTTAATGTATCTTGGTAATTTGTGTAATTGATTATGGCTTTCATCAAAATGTATTTAATTTCTCATCTAAATTATTCAGCTTTGATTCCAGATCATTGACTTTCTTCACATTTTCTGTTTTAGTGAGCTGGAAATAGTTTTAATAATCCCGGTCCTTTCTCCTTCTGAAGGAGAAAAACTTCCAACTGAATCATGCCATTTCTCACTCTTCCTTTTGATATACTACTGTTCCTTTTGATACACTAAACAAAGTGAACTCTTCCGTTCTTTAAAGAAAGCCGTATGTTACAGATCTTTCATCACTTCTAGTCTTGTGCAATTTTTCAACATCCTTCTGAAAGCGTGGATAACCACAGCATAAAGTACACCCATACTATAGGAACAAAGCCCTTTACAGAGGTGAAGCCATGCTTCTACTCAATAATTCCATTTTCATGGCACTAAGGGTGACACTAGACTTTTTGTTACACCATAACATTGTAATTTTATCCTCAGTTACTTACCTTTTTAGAAAATACATTTTGCCATGAAAGAAGCATGGTGGTAACTTCCGTATTTGCAATTGGTAATGCTTATGCATCTTTTTCTTTGGATGGCTACTATTTAACAAAACTTGAAACTATGACTGTCTGGCCATCATTATTTACCACTCAGAATCATCTTTGTGTAATATGTACATTGTTTTTTCTTTTCTGTTTTGTTGTTGTTGTTGTATTTTAAATCTGGTTCTTGATTACTGATGAAAATATTGTCGCACTATGCTAAAAAGTGCTCCTTGAAAATCCTCAGTGGAAATTCCAGCACTACAAACTCCATTTGCTTGTTATTTCTTATTAATGACAAGGTTTGAGAGCTGTATGTCAGCTCTCATCTAATTATCACAAGCATAAGTGTCACTTTTCAATCTGAAGGTCATAAATACAAATGAAACTGCTTACCTAAGGCTTTGTGTTTTACAGATTATTTTTTTCCTTACTCAGACAAAATTATTATCTCAATTTAAGAAGATGATATATATCATATATATATAGATGTATAGATATATTGAAAAATGGATATACTCCGGTACTCTTTTGTTGTTGTTGTTTTGTTTTCTTTTTCTTTTTTTTTCCCAGCTTCGTTTGCTTTGTGTGTGTTGGTTGTGGTTTCTTTGTTCCCCCACCACCAACACCCTCCCGGAAGCTACAATGGCTGCCATTGAAAATATTCTCTCCCATTAAGTCTTTATGGATTGAATCTAGGCCAATTTTTTCTCTTATTATCCCCAGGCAGACTGTGACTCTCCAAGTAAAATAGCGTCTGGTCTGCAGGAGGTGTAAAACAGTATTTGATGCTGGTGTCATGACAGCCTGTCTATAGAAAAAGATCTGGATTGTTAGTCAGAATAGTAATATAGGCAATAATAGCCAGCATGGCAGATTTTCTTTCTAATTCATTGAACCACCAGAAGTTAGGAAAGTTATCAGCAAATATCCTGCACTCTGCAAAAAGTCTTGTATTTCACAACACACCCTTCTAGTTGTTAAATCTGCTATAAAGTAGGCATAAATCCCAGGGATTTCAGATGTACTTATCTGTGACCTTTATCCCTGAATTTTTGTGAAGTCTGAATCCAAACCTTGAAGTAACATCACATTTTTTGCTTGCAAACTTTGAACACTAGTGATTTTGGTCTTTAATTTTGTCTCAACCCTACCGGTCAATTACAGCTTTTGAAACAAGAAGAATGTGTATGCTTACTTATGTTGCTATGGCTCCCTTTGTTATGCTGAGCAAAACCCCATGAAAAGAATTTGCCTTTTGCAAAGAGAAATTGGTCTTTTGCTTTTGCTCACCAGGAGATTATTCTTTGTGATATTTCAGTCTCTTGCTGAGAACATTGTCTTAAAATCACAAAGGATTATGGCATTACATGAGAGGAAAATCACAGAAAAAAAAAAAAACAAAAACAAAAGCAAAAAAGGAAGGTTGCTCTTCAGATGAATACAATTCTTTATGAAAGTGCTGTAGTGAAATGTAACAAAGATTATATCACCAAATTAACAAAATCAAGAACAATCAAACAAAACACAGGATACTATTTAACAGTTTATAAAGGTATATCAAAACCTCAAATATAGTTTTCTCCCCACTCCGTTTTAACTTCTACAGAAACAAGAAGGAAAGAACTAAGGCATTGGAGTAGGTGTGATGTAATACATAAACTTTCTGATTGCTTTTGTTTCCACATTTCACTATTTGAAAAAATCACCCTGATGTCAAGGAAAAACCTTCAAATATTTCAGGTTTTCACCTGAAATTGATCATTTCAAAGCTGCAAAATGCAAAAAATAGGCTATTGTTGCTATGCAATATTTTGTAAACCAACGTTTTACATCAACGTCTGATGTACTTAATACTAATAAGATCAGATATAACTAAAGCGTTTAATTCATGGACTAAAGAATAACACTTGTGAAATGTCTACATCTAATGAACTGACCAAATTTATGATCAAACAACAACAAAAACAACAAAATAAAGCAACAACAAGAAACAGAACAATGTTGCAATTTCAAAAAGATGTAGTGCTTGTTGCTCTGTTGAAATTACAGGGGTATGATTTTGGTATAGAGAAGTACCTCAGCCTAGAATTAAAAGGCTGCAACCCAGAAATCTAAATTATGTTAATTCCAGAATCCAGGTGAGGATGCAAAGTCATCTATATATATGTAGTATATGTAGACAGAGAGATGACCTCAACAAATGATGACCAGATTTGGAACTGGAGCCCATAGGACACTGGATTTTCTGTTCATACTGCCACACATACTGGGTTGCTGTTGCTGGCACTACTTAAGGCATTTTACAAACAGATTAACAGCAAATGTCAGCTTGATATGCTAATAACTCTGGTAATGCAAACGACACAAAAGGTACTAAAACTGTGTCCTTGAGCTGCACCAAGGTTGAGCTTCACGTTGCTGAGGATTCAATCCAGATAATCAATGGGCATCCTTCTAGTTATTTGCAGTAATGATTGTATGGTTCTGTTTTCACTTCAAGTCTTTGTTGTCGTTGTTGTTGTTGTTTGTTTGTCTGTTTGTTTGTTTTTTACGGCAAATAAGAACTTAGTCATAAATAGGAAATAACAAGCTGTGTATACATGTTGAATAGAAAGACAGCTTCTCCTTTTTATGTCATCTACAGCAGGAGGCAGCAATAGATGTCCAGGTATACAGAAATGGAAGGGAAATAATTGTATGATACTCTAAGGAGTTGCATTCACTTTTTGATGTTTAATACTTGCAAATTAATGCTCCTGCACTCTAGCAAGTATTAGGTTCAGTTTGTAATAAGTTACTTTTGGTGAAGGAATTGCACATGTTGAAAACCGTACTGTAAGGGAAATGTTACCGCTCCACTGCTGCATTAGCTGAGAATATTGACCCCACAAATTAATCACATTTTTACAACCACATATTTCAAGCCATGTGCAGCCACACCCACCTATTCCATTCACACTTTAATATCTCAAACATGCTAGCACTTACTGTAGTTGCACCTAAAAATGGTCAGAATAACAGTATGAGGAAGAAAACACAAGGTAACCATTCTCTTCTGCTTTTCAGAGCATAAAGGAGCATTTTAAGTCCCCTGCCTTAACAAAAAATGGCCTTTTGAGTGACTGGGTCCCACTTCCGCTGCCCTCGTCTTCCCTCTGCCTTTCTCCTTTGGAGCTGGGGAAGCAAGGACCGGGTGATCACAGGGTAAAATGCAAGCACTGCTCCTGATGTTAGCAGGTCCTAATGCCAGTATGTGGAGTTGCAACCTTTGTCTAGAGGTGAGATAAATGTTGTTTCTAACAGACAGTCATGCAAAAGAAGGTAGACAGGATAACACAGGTATCTCCAGAAAAGGAAAAGCTGTATTACTGACTGGCATTTTGATTGTTAAGGAGAAAACAACAAATCTAAATGTAATATTCGAGTACTGTGTTCAGTTTTGGGCCCCTTGCTACAAGAAGGGCGTCGAGGTGCTCGAGAGAGTCCAGAGAAGGGCGACAAGGCTGGTGAGGGGTCTGGAGAACAAGTCTTACGAGGAGCGGCTGAGGGAGCTGGGATTGTTCAGCCTGGAGAAGAGGAGGCTCAGGGGCGACCTTATCGCTCTCTACAGGTACCTTAAAGGAGGCTGTAGCGAGATAGGGGTTGGTCTATTCTCCCACATGCCTGGTGACAGGATGAGGGGGAATGGGCTAAAGTTGTGCCAGGAGAGGTTTAGGTTGGATATTAGGAAGAACTTTACTGAAAGGGTTGTTAGGCATTGGAATGGGCTGCCCAGGGAAGTGGTTGAGTCACCATCCCTGGAGGTCTTTAGGAGACGTTTAGATGTTGAACTTAGTGATATGGTTTAGTGTAGGACTTGTTAGGGTTAGGTCAGAGGTTGGACTGGGTGATCTTAGAGGTCTCTTCCAACCTAGACAATTCTGTGATTCTGTGATTCTGTAATTTGGGAAGTATTAGCACATTCCAAAATGTTTAAAATCATTCTTCATAGTGTCTTTCTAGTAGCTTGTGAAGCTGCTTATTATTCCAGGCTATCAGAAAGAGATGCTGTCTTCAGACTCATAACGAGAAAAGCTGATAACTAAATTGGCCGTGTGAGTTATTGAAATTAATTTCCAGTGCTAGACTTAGACTCATAACACCTGCAAGCCCCACAGTATTAGAAAGCATTGCTAGAGCATTTGTGCCTAAGACCAGTTCCCTTGTCAGAAAGCAAATCAGAGAGCATTTGTTCATGAGCTGAACTTTGCACAATCATCAATAAGAGCCAACATCCACCTGAGCTTCATGTACAAGAGTATTCTTCTTCAAAAACTCGGTCAGATGCTTGTTCACAACCAGCAATTATTCACGTAGATAAGTCAAGATTTTATCATGGTGTAGACAGTAATGGAACAGCAGTGATTAAGGTAATTAAGTGTAAACCAGAATTCAGACTTGTAGTTTGAATTGGCATTAGGTATTATTCACAGTTTAATTTTGTAAGAAGAAGCTTCACTTATTCAGCTCCTCAAACTCCACACAAATGTGTTCATAAAAAAGATTAAAAGGTATTTTGCTGCTGGAGATACTGCCTCCTATGGAGATTAAAAAAAAAAAAAAAAGTTATTTTCATTATAGAGACAAACACAAATGCTGAGTCTATTGGGGTGAGGAAAGCTGGAGATGAGTCTATTTTCTTTGGCATCCCTGTTATATTTCAACATAAGTATCTCTGGAAGTCACAGGTTTTATGATCAGAGCAGAAAGAGCACCCACATGATTTGTTTTGTCTTCATATTTAACATAATCATATGAGTAAAGCTTGTCTTTTAAAAAACAACAGTACTAAAGAACAAGAGAAGATAAGACATATCCCTTAAAATCATGGTTAAAACTTTCCATCTTTCCTGTAACTGTGTGTGGTGGTTTTACTTGGGTGGGCAGCCAAGGTCCACCACAGCTGCTCTCTCATACCCCCTCCTCAAAGGGTAAGGGGGAGAAAATACAACGAAAAGAGCTTAAGGTTAAACACAAGCAAAGGCTGCACGGAAGCACAGAGAGAGAAAATTACTCTCTACTTCCCATCAACGAGCGATGTTCAGCCATGTCCTGGGAAGCAGGGCCTCAATCCACGTAGTGGTTGTTTGGGAGGACAGACATTTTCATAATGAGAGCCCACCCCTCTCTTTCTGCTTTCCCACATTTTGTTGCTGAGTGTGACATAATATGCTATGGAATATCCCTTTAATCAGTTTAGGTCAGCTGCCCTGGTGATGTCTCCTCCCCATCTCTTGCTCACCCCCAGCCTGCTGGCTCCTGAGGGGGTTGGAGGGAGTCTTGATGTGGTGCCAGTATTGTGCAGCAGCAGACACAACACTGGTGTGATACCAGTGCTGTTCTAGCTACAAGTGCAGAGTACAGCACTATATGGGCTCGTCCTGGTTTCAGTTAGGACAGAGTTAATTTTCCTCCTAGTAGCTGGTAGGGTGCTATGTTTTGGATTAGGATGAGAAGAGCGCTGATAACATGCTGATGTTTTAATTGTTGCAGAGCAGTGTTTACACCAAGCCAAGGACTTTTCAGCTTCTCGCTCTGTCCTGCCAGCGAGCAGGCTGGGGGTGCAGCAGGAGCTGGGAGGGGACAGACCCAGGACAGCTGACCCAAACTGGCCAAAGGGGTATTCCATACCATCGGACGCCATGCTAAACAATATATAGGGGTGGCTGGCCGGGGTGGGGGGGCCGGCTGCTCGGGGATAGGCTGGGCATCGGTCAGCGGGTGGTGAGCAATTGCATTGCGCATCACTTGTTTCTTACACATTATTATTATTAATACTATTATCATTATCACTATTATTATTATTATTGTTATTATTATATTCCTGTCTTAATAAACTGTCTTTATCTCAACTCACAGGCTTCACTTTCCCATTTCTCTCCCCCATCCCAGAGAGAGGGAGGGGGGAGGGTGAGCAAACAGCTGTGTGGTGTTTAGCTGCCAACCATGTTAAACCACAACAGGGCTGCTACAGGGAAAGGTAACTCCATCCCAGCCAGACCCAGCACACTGGGAGGGAATACTCATATGTTACTTAAATGTAATCTAAGCTCTTGGATAAGAGTACAGGGACCTTCATTTCCCACCTTACTTAGGTGGTGGTAGATGCATGCCTGGCCTGATGTCAGGCTGGCCTGAGTCACACCACAGCGCGTGGTGTTTCCCTCTGCAGTTATTGTTTTGGATCCTCACAAATGCTTTTTAGGTCTAACATGAGATGCCAAATGCATGTTAAGTCCATGCTGACTTCCATTTCACTGTCTGAGAAACAGAAAATAATGATTAATTCAGATAATCTCTTGTGCATTAATATTCTTTTCTTCTGTACATGCAATTCCTTGGAATCCCATTTTCATGTATTCATGATGCAAAAAGCTATCAGCAGATTTGTACAAGGAAACACAAAGTTTTAGTAGCTGTGAGCATATCTGCAACTACAGTGAAAGAAACCCTTGGGAATGGAAGGGCATTTAATAGGACAGTCCTTTGTCAGCAGTAAGGTGTTTCCAGTTTAAATCTTTTTTTCTTTCTTAAGGTACATCTCCTCTGAGAAATCTATGTGAGTCTGTGGGATGGGGTGACATTGTAGAAATGTTTAATGGCTTAGACTGTGTCCTAGTCCTTGGCTACTCATAAAAAGGACTTCTAAGAAAACAACATGAAAACCACTTTGGGATCTTCTAGCATGAAAAACTAAGCTAAATCATGGTAAGATTTTTTTTTAATTTCCTCTAAATCGTCTGCTTTTTTTTCAATTAAATTTAAGAATATAGAAGAGGAGCGTAAGCCAATGTTTTAATGAATATTATTCAGAAAGCTAACAATATTTTCCTAAGGAGTGATAAAGAAATCAAAGGGTTTTACAATGACACTTCTCTGATTTATTTCTTTATTCAGAGACAAAGGAATGGGAGACAAATCTGACAAAGATCATGTAATTCAGTGCTTGAGATAGAACAGAAACCAGTTTTTCTATTTACTTTAGAGGATAAAATAAGTTACTGTCCTCTTCATATGAGGAAGAAATAGGCTAAATATCAAAAGAAAAGTTCTATAATGGCAGTGTGTCAAACATCAGGTCAATGGTGCTCAATGGCAAGGCAGATCATGAAATCATAGTGAGTGGATTCATCCTTTTATTTCAATCTAGACTTCGTATCTCCTTATCAGAGACAAAATATCAGTGGTTAAACTTGCTGCTAGAGAGAATAGACTAAGGAGGCCTTTAAAGTTCGTTTTAGTTTTTGTTATTTCAGATTTCTCCCGTATATCTCTCTTTTCACCCCAAGACATAAACAATAATATTTCAGCCTAGGAAAAGTCTGCATTAGAGATTTCCTGAGTACGCAAATCATTCTGGAAGTTAAAAGGTTCATTAAATGTATTTAAGCAAATCATTCATGCTCATGATTTACCCTTATGCCCAAATTCTCATAAGATGATATATCTCAATTGTTTGTGAAGTAGTTATGCTGATTTCCTCCAGCCAAAGAGGAACAGATAAAAGAGATAAAACAGATTTTTAAAATCAATTTTATTTTCCTTCGATTAGGATGATTCTCTAATTCATTCTCTTCCCTTTTTCTGACAATTCTTCCCCTTTCTTTCATCTTTTTCTATTCACTATTGGCTACAACAATTGTAGTGAGTAGTAGTAACTCATGCTCTCTCTCAAAAAAATGTGGTATCCATGTGGTTAATAATGTAATTAAGAAAGTGATTGCTGCAACCATTTGGGGGCCTGTATAGAATACAATAATACGCGTTGTAGAGGACTGTGCTGGATTAACAATGCATATAAATGACTAGACAGTGCAGAAATGTTGTTGTACAAATATCTGAGAGAGAAAAAAAAAAACAAAAAAAAAAGCAGAGAAGGGGATTAAAGCAAATTTATTGTGCCTGTGATTAGGATTGGCTTTCTTCCCAGTCAAAGAAATCAAATCCCTTTAATATTATTATGAACGAATATTGTGCTGAAAAGGCAATACATTTTGTTAACTCATCAAAGCAGATCTACATATTCAGATCTAAATGAAAGATATTTCATTTATAATCATCTCCTCTTTTCTCTAATTGCATATCCATTAATTTAGCTCTTTCTTATCACATTACTGAAAATGAGTTTTCCCGTCTTTCTATCATCATTTGCAAGCAATTTGGTGAGGAAAGAACACCTAAGTTCTCATTTGAGTTAGTAGTTCCTTGAGCCTTGCTTTCATCAGGAGAAAAGGGCATTTTCACAGTTTTCACAGCTGAAACACAATGACTAATCCTTGTGAAGGAAAAGTCGTCTTGTAGCTGTCACATGAATCAGCAGGCTGTAGTAAAGAATGATAGGAAACCAAGCATATACCTTGTGCTGATATGCTGACAAGAGCTATTTATGTTACTCCTATGTCATCTCTTGCTTCATGGGTTGTTGCCAGAATATGTTATGTATTTTAGTAAAAATTACATGGCTTTCTTTAACATTTCGAAGTTTTGTCCTTGGCCACAACTTAGTGTCCACAACAGAAAATAAATAAATAAATAAATAAATAAAGTAACTAGAGTGAAATAGAGCAAGGAAATGTATTTTCTCTGTTATTAAGAGATGAAGTTTGTCTTCCATGAAGGCAGAAAGACTTCCCTGCAAAATCATTAATTCATTTTTAAGTAAATAAGTGGCCTGATTTATTTCTGTCAAACAACTACCTGTCTTCTCTTCCAGTCATTTCTCTAAGGTTTGATAGCATTTTTTTTTTCATTGGAACCTTTGTCTGAAGTGTTAAAATGTCAAAACTGGAATAACGAAGTCTGAAATATCAGCATCGATGCACTGACAATTAAAATAACTTGTTAGATCATTTTTACCCACTTATTATTTTATGAGTCTCATGGCCACAGATGACAGCATCAGCTTTGGAGTGAATGAATTCAACACAGCAGATACACAGAAAAGAATTTTTTAACGGCACTTCCAAACTCTCATTTCAAATGCATTGTTCTATTAAATAATTGAGCCAGTCCACTGATGACACCACATCCTTTGCTTTGCATTTTTTTTCTGCTAAAAGCTCACTTTTCTCTGTTCAAAGAGGTTTATATTTTTTTCACACTGACATTAGATTGGTAACTAGAAAATTTCATTACCACAGTATTAATACCATAATTATCATAGCCTGGTATTTAATTAGTCAAATGAATTTTGCTGAACCTTAGAAATTATTTATATAAGCTGGTATTTAATTAGTGTGCTGATTTTTGCTGAACCTTAGAAATAATTCTGTGTTTATAATACTCTTTTCTTAAGCAAAAGGAAACAACTGTTGCCGGGTTGTTGCCAGAATATGCTATGTATTTTAAAAAATAATCTCCTGACACTTATGCTAAGCAGAAATTTTTCCTCTTGCACAGAAAAGTGTTTACTCAGGGAAGGATGACTAGAAGCTATAAGGTGTCATTTATGGTTCCTGGCTGCTGTGAGCTGATGTCAGTTGGCCTTAAGGCTGTACCAGGTAGGAACTCGTAGGGCACAACTACACTTGTCTCCTGTGCTGGAATCTTCTTTCAATGCAACTGGCAGTGGCAGGGTTGTTACCTAGACTGGGTTTAAACTAATTTTCATTTGAAGCTTCTTTCTTCTAATTTGTACTGCTTCAACAAATGAGCTGAAATGGAAAAGAGACCCTGCAAAACATCCAAAGATTATGAGCTAGCTATTAGCTAGATGCCTGGCAGGCTTTTTTTAGGCAGATGAGTACAAGGCCAACCAATTTATGCTATTTAAATAACCAATGACTTTGCAACTTGCCAGTACAGGAACAAAAGGCAAAGTGAAACTTCAAGGTTAAGTCCTAGACGGGACATGGGAACCCAAATTTGCCACTTAAATTACCTACAGTTTTGGTCCCAGGATCACAAAGTTCAGATCACCATTCAACTCCAAAAGTATCTGCATTTCTTCTGTGAGGTGTGTCTAGGACCTCCCAACAGTAAGTGCCTTGGCAGCAGTAAAATTATCAGGATATAAACATCTGAAAGATTTGCCAGTTGGCTATTTTTGTTCTTGTCAATGGAGCCCCATCCAAGAGGCTTTCTCTGAACACATCCTTCCACTTGCAGGGATAATGAGTAGGAGGCACTAATAGTGAGAAGCTGCCAGTGAGCCAGAATTTAAAGAAAGGCATACAAGATTTCTGTCCAATTTGTTATTTGAATCTGCTTCTCTGAGGGGTATTGTCAGACATACTTTCCTCTGTCTCCACCATGGAAACTGCTGTGGAAAATACCTGGATGCTTCCTGGAGCATGGATCCCGGAGGGTTTGGACTTGCTGATTAATATATATATACACAACATAAATATATATATTATATTTTTTTATATCAGTGTTTCCTGCCTATACTTAAGTTTTATTAGAGCAGGAATCATTAGCGCTGCAAAAAATACTTCTTCATACAGAGAAAATCTCAGATCAAAGGTCAGGTGAAGCAGATTAAAACTAATTGTGTGAAAGAAAATCCCCTTCAGTTCCCACTGTTTCTTTAAAGGACAGGATATTTTCATCAGAAGCTGCCATTATTTCACTCTGATCCCTTGAATTTCCTTCTCTCTGTCACTTATATGTCTGCTTTCTGCTGTAAGAGCTCCTCTCACTCCTCTGAATTATTTTCTAGCTGCAGTCTGCTTTTCTGACCCACACAGATTTTCTTTCCTGGCATTGCCCAGTTGCTTTCAAGAGAGAAAACCACCAGAGAGTGGTGCAGGAGTCAGACAGCATCACCTAGAAATAAGCAACCTTCCTCCTTGTTTCTCGGCTAGACCTTTTTCACAGAAAGCAATATACAGTAAATTGAAAACAAATCAAGCTGTTACAGCAGCTGCCAGAAGTCCCACAGGTGCTACACAGTTTAGCACTGAGCCACTTTGTACAGCTGTCTTCCTTGAAGAGATCTTCTGCATGGCCAAAAGACACGAGACCACAGCCTACTGACAAACATACTGAGTAGCTTCAGCTTTCCTTAGCCTTTTTCCCAGCTCACTGCTGCCTCTTCCCTCTGAGGTACCTTATTTCCAAGCCAACAGATCCCAAGTCACTGCTTGGTTTGTCTGTCCAGCCCAGGGTTTCCTGTGTGCTTTTTCCTCATTACTGTATGACAGACTCCTGGCTTCTCCTCAATCTCCACAGTTAGCCTGTCTTCTAAAACCTACTCTAGTCCATTTTAGGTAGCTGCTGGCAAGCAGATTAATCACTTGCTCACTCTCCTTCTCCTCCCATTTGCTCTTGTCATTTTCTCAAAGGCCAATATGATCATGAACACTGTTGGCTTTATTCTAGCAGATATATCTTGTTTCCGATTTTGGATTCACCATTCAGTACAATGCATGGAAACAGCTGATGGTCCACACTCTGCTTGGATTACTGACTTCCCTGGCAGATTTTGTGAAACACACACTTTAAAAAAGCTAAATGAAATTCAGCAGATGGAAGATAAGATGGGAGCATATGCTATGCACATTAAGCAGGAATATAACTGCAGAATTACCATACTTAAACTCATTGTGAATCTCCAGAGAAAGTGGTGGGTTGGTACGGTATATCAGTGAGTAAGATTTAGATGTTGAAACTCAGCTCGTAGTTTTCAACTTCTTGTCTACTTACCCGATTAGTACTTGTTCTTATGTTTTCCTGATTTTCAAAACCCCAAATATGACATTCAGAGAATACTTTCTTTCAAGTGAGACAGTCCTTTTGTGTGTGGCTTGCAGAATTGCAGCCACTTCATTTCATGAGTGCTGGGTTGAGCCATTGCTACTTTAAGTCAATCACATTGTTGTAGACATACCTAAAGAGCACACATTTATCCAAGAAGGAGAATTTTTCTCTTTTTGCAAGGTTGATCATTCAACCATTCAACTTCATTTTTTTTTCTCCCAATAAGCTTAAGCCTTCTCTGTGTTGAAAATACCTGGAAAAAGTGAGGTTTGAAATTGTGTATCATGAAATATTATTCTGGGGAAGTTAACTGGCAAAAGTTTGAGGGGCCAGTCATTAGGGGATTTAAAGTAACCTTACATTCTGTTCAGCTATGTCACCAAAGAGCCCAATCCATTATGGTTTACAACCAAAATATGAAATTCAAAATCTTGGAGAGAAAAGCCTTCATTAGAACAGCTACTACTCTATGTACTACTCAATCCTATTCTTGGCAGTCATTACAGATAAGTCAACAGCTGAATGAACATGAAGTCTGAGAACCAGGCAGCTGCTGACAATTTGAGGATATGCATAGTGTAAAGTACACCAGAGACAAATTTTTTTCTATATGTATTAGGTATTGAATATTGTCATTAGGGGAGAAGCATAGTATTGGCCTAAGGCTAACAAAACAAAACTAGTGATTAGGTTTCTGATTTATCCCCTTCTTTTTCCCATAATAATCATCTTTGTACATACTGTTCTTACCCTTTTTTAACAGCCATATTAAATGGTTTTAGAGAGAATCAGGGAATCAAGCACCACACATTTTTTCAGCTTTATCAAAAATATTTTCAAAAGATAGCTAAGCAGCATAGTTTGGCCAACATTATTCCTTCCAATTAAGATTGTATTTATCATGATAAGGTAGGGGAAAAAAAATGAAATGTCTCAGAAAAGAAATGTAAACCAATGTCTATATAACTTAATGATACATCTACTTGTCTGCTTAGTACAGGAGACAGTAAGTCTGAGTTTATTAAATGTTCTTTCAGAAATAAACCACAAGACAAGTAAAATTCAGGCTCTCAATCCTCACTGTTATTGGCCCAAACGGTAAGCCACTGTGTCACAGATGAGAAACACACTTCTCTCAGAATAGAGAAACAGCAATGTGGTTTATTGATATAAAGTATTGATTTAGTAAATCTTACATGAGTTCACAAAGATTCAATGATGGGAAGGTACACATTTGATAATTTACTGCATAGAGGATAGGGATAGATAAAATTGTTAGGGAGGCCCTCCCATTAAGTCACAAGGTTCAGAATGCTCCCCATCCCTACCCCCACCCCACCCCCCATTGCTTTCTAAACTCCTTGAGACAAGGAGGTAAGGAGTATAAGTGTGCCTGAATCCAGTCTCAGTCCCAGACTTGGTCAACAGTTTATGTCTAAAGGATTCTATATGTGCAGTCCTTTATGTTGCTTAGCTAAGATCTCCCTGTAAAGCATGCATAGCAAATTACTCTCTGTATGAGCAAGGCCTCGAGCATAGCTAGTACTGTAGTCACCATCTGCTTGAGCAAGGCCGGTGTTTGAGCAAGGCAATGGCCAGACCAATGTCAGGGAGGAGAACATCATCATACATCAAGGATCACAGAGTATACAAAAAGCAGCCATTTTATACATCAGCATTTACGATAAAAAAAAGAGTTGTGAAGAGATATTTTGAGTAGGATGTAACAAAAACATCCCCCTAGCATTACACCCAGAGTTCAGAAATAGATAACACAGCATTATTTTTATTAGCATTGGTTTCATTGTGCTACTTAAAATGCCAACAAAGAGTGGGCACCTTCAGAAATACTGTTTATATACACATATTTACAGGATAAATAGATACGCCAGTGAAAGAAGAGGAAATGAAATGGAGGACCACTTATCTTAAAACACATCATGGCCAGGAAAAAACTGCACTGCTGTGATTCTCATGTCCGTGTTCGTGCTGGACCGGTGGAACATCTTAGCACTATAACACACCTAAAACTGCCTGAGACTGGATGAATGGCTAGGTGAGCACAGTTATACGAGCACATAGAGCTGGAGTATAAATGTTTTAAATTACTGCCGAACTTTATCATTTTCAGCAAGACTTTCCATTTTCTATTAATTCTTCTTATCAGCATGTGCATACATGCGTCTGTGCATGCATGTCCGTGTTAAGGGAGTGTTTGGACTTGTCATGGACCATGATTCTGTTTTCTTACAGTATGCCCAAAGATAGGAAAGGAGGACAGTGACTGTCAGGTGTACCTATAAAAGGGAGTTGTAGGAGGTGCAGTATAGCCATGTGCAGTTCCCAATCTGTGTGTAACATAAGAGGTAGCAGAGGTTTGTAAGGAGTATGAGGTCTACTCAGCCTGCCCACACAGCCTGATAAGGCCCACAGGACCAGCACATTGGTGCCTTCATATCTTGCATGCCTGACTGCCTTGAGCAGAAGCTAACCCTCACTCCAGAGTTCTCAACTGGTGGTCGTGATGGGATGCATATCGTGGTCACCAAAGCTCACAAGTCAGGGTTTTTTTTTTTGAGAAAAATCAGGCTGATCTGGTCAGCATAAAAGGCAGTCATATTCATGTACCAGGAGCCTGAGGATCTTTAACCTATTGTGGTACCTCAAGTACCAGTCAGTTTTCAGATGTAAAGACTGGAAAAAAGGATATTGAGATAACTTTTTTTCTCAGCAATAGTTTGAGAGTTATTCCAGGCATGCAAGCTGCCCTTGAAATTTTCTTTATCTCCTCAGGCTGAGATAGCGGTGTCTTATTTCAGCAAGGCTTTAAAACAAATATAAGATCTCTTCTGTTGATACAAGATGCTAGGATTTCCTTTGAAAACTAAATAATAGTATTTTATGATTCTTTTACCATGACTCTATTTTATGATTCCTCTCATCTACTTTCCTCTCTTTCTATCATACTTACAATAAAGTGTTCATCCGAATTACAGTAAGGGTCCTACCACAAACACCTACCATTCCTTTCTAACGTGATCACAAAACAAGAGAGTTTCCCTCTTAATTACCATATATATGAAGTATTAGTGTTTTAGAGACCAGCCCCAATGGTATTGTATTCTTTCTTCCTGAAATAACAAATACCAGTGCTGTAAGAGTATGTCTGTATTACCTGACACATTCCAGCTTCCAGGTCAGGGTGAATGCCCTACCCTGATCCCAACTTTATAACCGCACAAGACCCTGGCACATATTACACTCTTCAGTCGCCACATAGGGCATATCACAGCTGGTTGTAAGCACAGATGTATGTAAGCACCAGCTTAAGTTGCCTTCCTAAGCACCATAAACCTTCTGTAGGTAAAGTTAGTACTGCATAGCCTGTGAAGTCTCATATATTACTTCTTAAGACTTAAGGCTGGTCTCAAATGTCTCCTTTCCCCACTCCAGAAAACTATAATCTTATAAGGACCATTGATTTTTCAAGTTAATGTTCTATGTTCAGCTCCCAACATGGAGAAAGTGGTTTTATCTTGTTTTTGTACTATGGAGTTTTTCCAGAAGGAACAATACTAGCACTGCCACAGTAATGGGGAAGAGAACAAAAGCAAAATGTTATTTATCACCATAGCCTGGGGCTGTAACAACAGACTGAGAAAATCATATTCCTCATTTTTTCTTTTAAGGCATTTCTATCATACTACTATATGAAAGATTAATTTCTAGTGTTTGTTTTTTTTCCCTTCTTTCTTGGAATTGAAAAACTCACTGAATTTAAATAGGAAGAAAAAATTCTCTCAACCACTATAGAACATACCGCGGTATACAAAATTGTCTAGATATTTCTCATGGTATGGACTATCAGAACATCCAATAAAATTGAAAAATCCATCTGTGGAGCATGACATTGAAGTGCTCACTGAAAGAGAGCAGGAGAAGTTCTTGTGTTCAAACTCCCTGATGGCGGATGTTTTACCAGATTCATCCTCTTTGTTCATGCCAAGCTGTAGCTATGCATTTTCCTAAAGAAAGGGCTCTCCTACCAGGAAGATGTATATCTACCTTTATGGCATTAACCTTTTATAGTCCACCATACCCCAAAAAATACACTGAGGTCCACTGAGGTCGTTGATGAAGTACATGTCCACTTCCTTCTGAACTGTAACTCCCAGGATGAAACCAAGTCAGGTTTCCAGAGTATTGTTTACTGTTTTGGGAATCTTTAGGGGTTTCTTCCCTCGTACCTTCCCACTGTCTTCTCCTAGATTATTTCCCCATCCCATGTCAGAGGAAATTCTCTTTCTGGAAAATGAATCAGTCATCATGGTCATGTTACAGTATTCTCTGAGAAATCCCACCACTTCTGCTTTCAGCACTGGTCTTATAGATGCTGCACCTTCCATAGGATTCTTCTGTTATTGGGTTTTGATAAGCAGAAAGGGTTTATTTTATTTTATTTTATTTTATTTTATTTTATTTTATTTTATTTTATTTTATTTTATTTTATTTATTTCATTTCATTTCATTTTTTACAATAGAGAGTTATGTATATGATGATGACAAAGGAGCACTGTGTACAGAAACCAGTGTTCACTTATGACTGCCCAGCAAGCACCTACTTTCTAGTTGCAGTACTATATAAACAACCAGGCATTCAGGCTCTGCATTATTCTAGATGAGGGCATAGACATCTACAGTGCAAAACACTCCATAGAAGGTGAATTAAACATCTGTGCTAGGAGGAGTGGATAGCATTTAAAAGGAGCACCAGTACAGGAAGATGCGTCTAGCCTATATTTGAATGAATACTTAGAGCCAGATGAAGTATTCTGATAATATTTCTATCAACATAATTAACATTTATATTAAAATTAAATTAGTATCTAATATATTTACAATGTCACCTGAAGACTGATACTTGTCTGATTTCATGGGGTTCTGTCAAGTTCATGCCCAGGTGGCCAAGAAGGCCAATGGCATCCTGGCTTGTATCAGGAATAGTGTAGCCAGCAGGACCACGGAGGTGATCGTGCCCCTGTACTCTGCTCTGATGAGGCTGCACCTCGAGTACTGTGTTCAGCTTTGGGCCCCTCACTACAAGAAGGACATCGAGGCCCTGGAATGGGTCCAGAGAAGGGCTACGAAGCTGGTGAAGGGCCTGGAACACAAGTCCTATGGGGAGCAGCTGAGGGAACTGGGGGTGTTTAGTCTGGAGAAGAGGAGGCTCAGGGGAGATGTTATTGCTCTCTACAGCTACCTGAAAGGAAGTTGTGAGGATCTGGGGTCGGCCTCTTTTCATAGATAACTAGCAATAAGACTAGAGGGAATGGCTTCAGGTTGCTCCATGGGAGGTTTAGGTTGGAAATTAGGAGACATTTCTTCTCAGAAAGAGTAGTCAGGCATTGAAACGGGTTGCCCAGGAAGGTGGTGGAGTCTCCATCCCTGGGGTTGTTTAAGGAAAGATTGGACCTGGTGCTTAGACACATGGATTAGTGGGCAATATTGGTGGTAGGGGGATGGTTGGACCAGATGATCATGGAAGTCTTTTCCAACCTTAATGAATCTATGATTCTGACAAGTCTTGTGTTGTTAGCTGTCCCCACTTCTGACCAGTCCCCTATGATAACATACTTTTTGAAGAATATTGAAGACCTCAGCAGGACTATGTGAGTGTCTACTCAGCCGTATCAGCTACATGACTTATTCTGGTCTTCTATGTGTTTACAATTCATGAGGTTTTTTTTTTATCCCTCTAGACATGTTTGCCACTAAGCAAAGTATATAATAGATACACTACAAAATCAGCATTGTCCCATTGTCCCACCTACAATATTTTCTATTTTCTATGTTCTTTATGAGCAATCTGCACAGTCATTGAACCAACAAAATTTCATTAAAGACAATTTACAAAACAGGAAAACTTTTAATATATTTAGTATGAACGGAAGGGTCTATATCGGTTGCATAAATTTTTGTTACAGTAAGAGGGGAAACTGTTTTTTCATTTAAAACTTTCTTTCTTTTTGTTCTGCCATTATACAAGCTCTGGGAACAAGATGAAGGGTTATGATCTACCCTGTCTTCATCTGAGCAGTGTCTGATACAAGAAGTTGTCAGAAAATATCTTTATTTTCACCTTACACACTAATGGAATAACCATTTTAACTTTCTGCACTTTTCATCAAATTACTATATTGTGCTTGTTCATATCAATATTTTTCACACAAAAGAAAAGACGTGTAATTTTCTTAAATATCAAGGGGATTCTCTAGTAAAAATTCTCTATACACAGGACAGACCCTTTAAAATTTGATTTTTTATTTAGTTTGCTAAATAAAAAGCTTCACTGCTGCATGGGAACTGTCAGTCACTTCCTTAGATTTAAAACCAACACCAGAGAGTATGAATTGGGCATTTTGTTCTTCTCCTCAAAAACAAAGACTCTGAAGTTAAATCTCATTTTTCTCTGCTTCTTGGTTAGATTCAAAACAAGTTTGTCATTTACTTTAATGGATTTTCTATTACCTTTTTTTCACACAAAATGTGACATTTTCAAGAAAAATTGTTTTGTTTTGTTTTTGTATGATTTGTTTTCTTGGGAAGAATTTTAATATTTTTATTTTCAGACAATCCTAGTGAAAATCATAGCTCAGGACACCTGGGTTTGGTTTTTAGATGTTCTTCACTGTTTTTTTTGTACTTCCATGGGAATTATAGGGGCCAAGTGAGATAAATCAATGGATTTTTAACAGGCTTATTACATTGAACACTTGCCAACATGCTCTCAGCTTGAAAAATAAAGCTTTTAAGATTTAATTTTTTAGCAGCCTTTCTCCAAAAGTAAAATTTAATTAGAACCCAGTTATACAGAAATTAAGGTAACTGCTGAGGTAGTGCAATGAATACTCAGTCCCATATGGTCTGATTTATAGTCCACAGACATTTGAAGAACCACTTTATTGTCCTTTCTGTATTCACATGCACTTCCTATTAATATCAATGACAACTGTATGGCTTCTACAGAACAAATAACTTTGCATTTATTTGAAAGATTTTTAAATAAAGTCATATAAGAATCTCAACTTTATTAAATATTTATCATTGCTTTACACTGCCAAAAATAAACATGTATAAGTTTGTTAAATTTCCAGACCTTATAAACCATGTGAGAAAGGTAAAGAAGACAGTGAGTCGATATTTGATAAACAACAGTATCACCTTTATTCTTTATTACAGTAAAGCCTTCCTAGAAAATGCAGCGTAAGGTTTCCTATTTTGTACCCACTTACACCAATGTGAGACCAAAATAATGTTTCCAAACTCATCATTTCCAGTTATTCCAAAGCTATAATTGTGTCTAACATCTCTAAAGCTATATGGCTAACAATATGATCCTTGTAGGATCAAACCAAAAGTCTATAAAAGTAGTATCTCCTTCAGTGGTCAAAACAAGATGCCGAGGGAATAGTATAAGAAGAGGGTACATCTAAGTGGTAACTTCCATGAGTACCTTCTAAGCATCTGGCCTTTTGCAGCTCTGAGATCTCCTGAGCCAGACATGGTTTTGCAACTAGCAATGCCAGTAAGATACAGACATATGAGGATCTAGGACAGATCAAGGTAACTCTGAGGATCAGAACTTGCAGAGGTTCATGTAATTTGTAAGAACAGCCATAAAGCATCAAAAAATCTGCCCAGGTTCCCTGTCTCCTTCTGGGCCAGTAACAAACACCCAGAGGTATTTTGCCAGACCACTTTCTCACCCTCCATCATGTTTATCTCAGAGAATTCCTAGCACTTTTAAAGGACTTGTATCTGAGACTGTTAGTTAATTTCATGACCAAAACAGAGCAGAAAGCTGTCTTAGTACTCTCTCTACATCAGGGACAACAAGAGGTACAAGACAATGGAGAACGAGCAAGGTTAAAAATGGTAAAGAAAGTTGGTCTGGAGAAACAACCTTTTTTGACTCATGGTCAAAATGACTTTCAACAAAACTTCAGAAGTAGCAATTGCAAATTTTTTTAAGTCTAACAGGAAATGTTAATTGTCAACTGGTAATTAGTTACTTACAGATTAACATTTCCTGTGAGATAACTCTGAAGTGGACTTAGGCTAGCTAGTTAAATTCAAGCTATTTCTCCAGATGACGTTTTGTATTTTCAAAATTTCTGTAAGATAACAACCTACATCTAAAAAAAAGAAAAAAAATAAATCTGATTTTGCAGGCTAGCTAAATGGCAGTAATATACCACATTAGTCTATTAAATAACTGTAAATAACTGTTTTGTAAAAATAAGACCTAAAAAAAAAAAAAAATTTAATAATTGCACTGAATGTTGGCAGGTCACATCAGCTTGTAACGTCTTAGATCACACCTGTATATACAACCCAAACACTGCCAGAAAAAAGTAACAGGGAATACTAAGAGGAGGCCGGACTCTATGATCTCCCGTGCAAACAACCATTAATCTACAGCATTCAATACTTGATTATACTCTATCGAAAAGTAGAAAACACTACAGCAGTTTATTCTTCTTATTAGCCCAGTTCAGAGTGAATTGCCCTTATAAAACCATCATAAAACACCTTTACAGTCAGTTCAGAATTCAAAAGGAGTTGTGAAGTTGGTTAATTGCAGAGCACATATTTGCCCATTCAGGAATCTTGCAGTGTGTGATCATTTGCATGCTGGTCTTCTTGTACACGTGGTGCAAAAGTACCATTTTTGTCCTCTGCATGTATTCTCTCCTCTCTATTTCACTTGTGGGTAAAAGAGCCACACTGTGAATTTGCTTCTGGTCAGGTTCTAATAATATTATTTGGACATGCATCTTTATTAGTTGCTTTTATGGTCAGGCCCTGCTGAATACTGCCTAGGTATAGGCTGGCTTGAAGCTTTGATGTTTAATTGAATTATGTTTTTGAGCTTGTTAGTATTGGCCATCATGCTGGAAAATGCAGCCTGACTTCTTGTGATACAAGCTGTTAGAGTGACTGGGACACTTCATTTCAGTAAAGGATAAACCCCCATACACAGAGACAAAAATACTTTTCCCCTGTAAACATCACACAGAACATTCCAGAAAATCATAGTAAAAGGTCATTAGCAAAGTTAAGCACTTCAAAATTAGGAAATGTTGGATGTAGAGTGATCCTTCCTATCTTCAGGACCTGTGCTGTGAAATGAATAAGAGAAATCCCATTGGAGTGAAGAATCTCTGGTCCTAGAAGTAACAACTACCTCAATGAAATCTCACCCAAAAAAGAAGAAAGAGGCAACGGTGATTTTAGCTTTCCCTTCTTTGTCAGTGCTCAGGTACAGAAGCTGAGCCAGACTATTAGAGCATCCATAGATAGATATAATGTCAAATTGAAGCATGGGAACCCACACAACTCCTGAGGCTAAAAAGGTGGTTTGAAACAGACTCGTCCCTTCACTGAGTGAAATGCTTCTACGAAAACCATGTGTTTTCTTTGCTGAATCTGTAGGAAAGTGATAACAATAAAATATGGTGAATACATCTGTCTTTGTCTAGAGGAAATGAAAGCACACAGTGTCTAGACATGGAAGAAGCATTTAACTGCTGCAGGTGCCCAGCAGAATCTATAATGTTTGCCACTGCTGGCATTCTCTCTTACAGACATTTCCTCTGCTACAAGATCAAATCAGAAAAGTTGCTGTAGAGTCCCAAGCACAGACAAAGATGTGCTGAGCTCTGCTGAAATGGCCGCTCTGTTGCAGAAATCAGGTAACTGCTCTCAGACTGGCAAAGCTGAAGGAGGCTTGACAGTATTTAGTTTCAGACCTTAGGATGCTTGAAGATAGGGATACTTTGTCATTTTGTAACTGGCAATGCTTTTCTATCTTATTGATTTTATTTTGTTGTCTTCAGCTCATCTACCCTTCTCTCTGAGCATAACTCGACTCTCACAAATCTAAAAATATATACAGTCAAAGGCTATGTGTAATTGAACACTGGAACGCAATCTGCAGCTCCAGCTGGGCAGTGGGCCGTGTACAGCTGTGGGCAGTGCTGCAGAAATGCCAAAAGACAGTACTGTCACTGGGAATAGCAGGGCCCCAAAAGCAACAGCCTTGGCACTCAGGAAAGGATTAGTTTTCCATGCCAGCTTTTGCAAAGATTTTCAGCAACGGTAGACAAACCTTTGGATGTGCTTATAGTTTTCATGTAAGTCTGGGGTTTCCAGCGTGAGGAGTGACAGTCACAGTGCATGGAAAGAGGACACAAGCAACTCTCAGGCACTCACCCTCTATGCCTATTATATACACACAAGAATTTATTTAGCAGTTCAGATGTAACACAGTTAGTGACATCAAGCATAGCTAGCTTTCCAAAGGTGTTCACCCACGTTGGAACTGATTTTCTTTTATGCATAAAGGAAGCGGACAAGCATGTATAGGATACAGCTGAAGTACCTCCCTCTCATCCTTTCTCTGCTCTCCCCTTCAAGTTCCCAGCTACTGTGAGAAGCTGGCTGCTACATGCCTTGGGCATGAAATGGGAGGATGGTGAGAGAACTGTAATGGGAGGGACGTTATGTGACCAGCAGAAAAGTATTACATGGCACAAACGTTAAAGGGGCTGCCTGCTATAGAGCCAGGGCTTGCAAAATTGCTAATGTCCACAAGGATATCTTGTCTCTGATGTCATATGGAAATAATTGTCCTACTCTATAGCAGTCTGCAGTTTTTGACACAGATGGGGCCCTCCAGCTTTGCGGGAACTAGGGCAGAATGTTGCGGCCCATATCTGTACAGTGATTTTGATGGAGGTGGACTGCTGGAGATGCATGGTACTGGCAGTCTGTAGGCATGGGGCAGTAGCAATACAGACAGCCCTCCACACTGGTTCATGGAGCAGCTCAAAAGTGGGAAGCATTGAAAACTGCTATGCTATGCTCTCTTGGGAGTGAGGCATTATCAAGACCTTTTTGTGTTCACTCCGAAGCATGTATTTTCTGAATAAAATACCATTATGAGGTGAATGTGTAGTGCATTGACCCAGTAATGACACAGAGCTTCTGACTTACACATGATTCCCCTTGTTTAAAGAATGAAGTAATAAAATCCCTCTCCTGACTGATAGATTAAAAACTGTTCACCATATTAGTTGAGTAAGGGTATAGATTTTACCTTTTCTATTCAAAACCAATGCTACAGAAATGTACTAAATGTATCAGTATAACATAAAATCCAAACTTCTCTAATTTACCTTGTTTAATGACAATCCCTCAACTATACACCCTAAAAGACAGAGGGGTGAAAAAAACAACATTTTCAGCTCCAGTATAGTGTTATTTTCCTTTTGACGTAGGTCATAGAGGTCATTAATGGATGTTTGTTTAAAAGCAAACACAATTCTTTTGCATTACTGCTATTTGCCAAGATAGAAGTAGTACTTGGAGACAGAAATAAGTCAGAAACAATCAAAAATGAAGGTAACCTGTCCAAAATGAATTAGAGAGTTGTCTAAATTAAAAGCAGATATGACTAAACCATGTTTTTGGTGTCATGCTGCCAGTTTAGCAGCTGCAAAACATTGTAATGTATAGTATGGACTCAAGTTCTTTGCTCAGACTTCTCCCTTCACAGAAGATTTGACTTATTGCTGTGATGTTGGTTTGCTTTTGAAAGATCCCCTCTCCACTGGACCAAGACCGGCTCTAGAAGTGTCCGAATGAACTTGTGAATTGTAGTTGGTTCTACCTTCGTTGTGTATTTCCACAACTTGAAATATAAAACTTTCATTCTCTTTTGGAAAGCTACATCTCTTGAGCTATAGCAGCCACATTTTCAGATGTCTTTTTTCCTGTTTCATAATCCCCAGATCCCAAGGGTCCCCTAACTATTAAAAGTTTCTATGGTTTCAAACTGTGTTTGCCAAGATGCAGTCATGTTGGCAATCTTTGAACCAGCAAAGGCCACTTGAAGGCTTATTTTTGGTCTATCCTTGTTCTCATTCTTCCTCCTTCCATACTGTCTTTTGGCCTGGCAGATAGGGTCCCTCTAGTCTTTCTCAGGGAGGAGAATGTGAAGATTCAGCATAGTACCAGAAAGAGGGAAGAAACCAGTAGCAGGTAATACCGAGCATCAGTGATTGTTGCAAGTACTAAAAGCATTCAGATGGATTTTTGAATTGTTTTTTTAGGCTCAAATTGCAACATCTTTGAAAGGCTGACTAATATGTGACAGAGTCTTATTTTAGAAATAAGTGACAAAACAAATGGTACTGGAAATCAACACTGCAAGTCTTCAACTTAATATGAGTCTGTTTAGATTATGAGAAAACATCTTTTCTCTCCTACTCCCAAATTTACTCTTTTTGTGCTTGTGTTTCTGTGAATCTGTTTTCAATGAGAAAAAAAATATATATAAATGGGTCAGGTGTCTTATGAAACAGAAATACATTGTTCTGTATTATAACTAATGTGGTTCTGTTGAAGACAGTTACCACTTCACAATGTACCTGAGGTCTGTCAGGTCTCAGGTCAGTCGAGAATTTAACCATACTGACATCCTCAGAATTCAGCATTGTACTGTTTCTATTACAGGTGGGGTGGGGTGAAAACATGCTATCAGACTTACCTTGAACTAGTTCTAGTCTAGGAAAAAAAAAAAAAAAGTCTTACACAGAGGAAAGTAATTACTTCTATTGTCTCATTTTTCAGAGACTGTGTGGTAGTTTTATCAACACTTGAAAACAATATTAGTGAAAGATGCTAGCAAAACTCAGGAGAGAGACAAAAAGAGGACTGATGTTTCTGAAATAAGAAAAAAAAAATGACAATAGAAGAAGAATCAGTTGGCTTTTTAACCACTGCTTTGGCATAGACCTCAATGTAACACCTGAAAAGGTGCCATTAACTGACAGATTTCCTTTGTTTGTTTGACTCCAGAATTAGAAGAAAATACTCCTTTTTGTACTCCATCTTACAACCATCTCTTTCATTGTTAGCAAGCAGTGTTTTCTGGAAATAGAATAGCATCATACATACAGCTGTATTTGTACTTAATGTGTATGAAAGCACAGTAACAGAGACTTTCAAAATGTTCATGTTGTATTAGCAATATGCCTAGCAAAGCTCCAGACAGATTAAATAATTCTCCCACATTGTGCTACAGGAATTTGAGAAGAGGCATATACAATTTAGGTTACTTAATCAAAACCAGCTTTGAATATTAGCCTTAGGAAATAATGAAGCAAAATTATGTGCTGATTTCCTGACAAGAAGGAGTTACAGTCTACCTGGGAGTACCTTTCCCACACAATTAAAAAGAACAGGTTGCAGCTTGCAGTTCTGCCAGAAGGCACAGTCACTCTGTCCATACCACACATAGGAATTTAAGACACCGAGTGAAAGGAATATCAATCAAACATAAGCATCAAATCTAGTGTAAATTTGATTATTATTTTTTTGGTAGGGTATCTATCTGTATCATCTGGTAAAGTCCATATCAGACAAATGCCTTTAGGAAATTAAAATAAATATAATAAATATGAAATAAATATAAATAAATATAATTAAAATAATATAAATAAATAAATAAATAAATAAAACCACAGTGGATTTTAAAGTCCTATGAAATGCTACATTGTGTAGAGATTGCCAAATAAAATGACCAGAGAACCAGAAAAAAAAATGCAGAAATAGAAGGGAAACTTGATCACAGTCAATGACAACCATTGAAAATTGAGAAAGGAAGGCTTCAAGCTTTTGTGTTTTTTGGGTGCAAAATATCTGGAGCTAAAATTTTTTCAAGACTGACCAGAATAGGGGAACTGAAAACTCTGGCTGGTATCCAGGAATTAGTGTAGTAAAGAGAAGTCTTGAAAAGATGTTAGCTCATGCAGAGTTACGGCATAGAGGGAGAGAAGAGGGGAAATGGAGATTTAGAGAGGATGAAACAGTATTACACAGTTATGGATGGCAGTTTCCTTAACTATTCCAGATAGAGTTACAAGATGTTGTCAATCTGCATCTTCATGTAAAGTCTCCCATGGATCCACTGTAGTCATTGAGATACTGCAGTCAGGTAGGTCAAGCAGTATGAAGCTTGTCTACAATGGACACAATTTTGGCTACAGCAGTTACATACTACAGGTCTTACCATGTAAATGTTATAACAATATACCTTCTTGTTGTTTTAAAAATAGCAGTTGGATGATGACTATCCTTGAAGTTATGGGATCTGGTAAAGAAGTTTTGAACTTCAGCTCATTCCAGAGTTACAAATGGAACTAAGTAACAGCAAGTGCACTGTTAAGGACAAAAGGAAATGTAAGCTACTACACTGCATTAACACTTCAGCTTTCGAATTTATAAGGCTTGCAACTAATTTTGAAACCAATCAAAACTTCTGGCGTCATTTCTACTATTCAATTTAAAGAAGTTGCTGCAGAAGTGCAGGTTAAAATGTTGTAACAGAAGAAGATCTGTGATGGACCGGTTCCACCCAATTTGGAAGGAAGAGCTAAAATCACCTTTGCCTCATGAACTGGCCACAAAAAAAAAAAAAAATACTTCCAGAAAGTGCCATTGTCTGCCACTACAGACTCTTCTTGTAAGAATGACATTATAAGTGTCTCCTCTCTGGAGCTCAGACCCAGAACAGACCGTGTCCCAGTTAACCTCTCATGCGGGATGGAGAATGACAGTGCACAGCTGTATAAGGGGAGAATCAGTTCCTACCCCATCATCTATTTGAACAAGATTTCGTGCAGCCATGTTACAGTTTAGAAATGTTCATAAAGATGCCCTTACATGACTTGTTGCAGCAACAAATTTCAGTCATTGTGTCTATTTGACTACTTGTCATGACCTGTGAGGTGATTCTCAGAATACTAATAAAGAACGGCTCTTTTCCTAAGCACAAAATGATATGCATTGTTCATGGCACTGGAAAATGATTCACCAAATAAAAATAAAAATAAAAATAAAAATCCTTATAGGCAGCCCAGATAGAATTTTCATAAGTGTATTGGCTATTTATACACAAGGGTCTTCAGGAAAAGAAACACCTTTTAAAGGTGAGATTTTCAACTGTATTTACATTTTGTTTAGACTGGTAAACACCATGTGCAAGAGAACTGAGCATCCAATGCTGGCTGTTGGTTATGTTTCACTTGGGCATTATTTCATATTAGAGCTTGCCTGGTCCCATGGGCTTGATGATCATTAGTGGTCAGAGAATGTAGGTGTGTTTCAACAGGCCATCCTTTAATTTGGTTTTGCCTGGATGTGATCTGGTTTCTATGTAATGAGACTACTCTGAGATGTAAACTGAAACCCAGAAAGAGATGATGACAGGGAAATTTACTTTAAAGGACTATCTCTTGTTTCAGCTCAAACACAGACACGCATGTGAGTACCTAACTTCCTGGTCATAACTATCCTAAATTAGACTTGGTCCCCAAGCCAATTAATTTCAGAATAATCTTATTATTGCTTTTTAATTTTAATATTGGTTTAAGTTTACAGTTGTCATAGGAAGCCTTGCCACAGACCCTTTGAAAAAGCCACTCTGAACTTTACGTTTCTGAATGTTCTATTCTATTAGATGTCCTTCTTAGCTGCGTAGTGATATCAGGAAGATCTGTAGCTTGTAGCAAATATAAAGTATGTAATTACTCTAAGCCAAGGTTGCTGCAGAATTAACAAATCAGAGAAATGAGGATTCAGACAATGAGTTCTGCATGTCACACACAACATTTTTCTTTTGAGTTGTTCTTGACAAGAATGAAATTTTAGCAGATAAACTTATGACCACTACAGAAAACAGTAAACAAATACCCCAAAAAGTAAATTCTCATCTTTATATCTGCCAAAATGAATAAACAAGGCAGATTTAAATGAGGCACAGATCTGGCACTTGATACTTTAATATTTTGTATCTGAAACTAGAATCTATGCCTTTGAATGGCTCCTTAATTGGTCCAAAAATGCCTATAAGTCTTTAATGAGAAATGCTTGTATAAACAGCACAGCTAAAATCATGCAACAATCTATTAGAGTAAGACATAAGCCTGGATGAATATTCACTTAAAAATACATATTTTTTAGATCAGAAAATCTATACTTTTTCAAGCATTAAATAAACTATACTAATATTCACACCATTATTTTGTTTTCTTATATGTTAATTATATACTGTCATCTCCTTTAACATATAAAATGGAGCCAGTCAGCTTTGTCTTCTCAATAAACTATACTCTTCATGTCTGTCTAAAAGTAAAACTAAATGTGAAATAACCACGTATTGGACAGACTTCAGTAGATCCTCTGTTTAGACCATCTAAGCATATGCGAGCCAAAACTGAGCTACAAGCCACAAAGAAAAAGTTCAGATTTGTTCCACAGTCAAAGATCACACCTATTAAATCATAATGACATTTCTTGTTTCAAGTTGTGCCCATTCAGTTGTGTCACACTAGTCACTGTGTTCCTGGTATTACTTTTCAGGGAAGTCATCTGAACAGCAGAAGAGTTGTGAGAGTAACTGGCAGATCTCTCTTGCTGAGATTTCTTCCTGCAGCGAAGCTGGTTGTTGAAATGTCTTCTAAAACTCTCACTGAGAAAATACAGTGCAAACGGGTTGACACAAGAGTTGCAGAAGCTTAGTACTCGGGCGACTAAGGTAACAACCATATGACCTATTGATGAATCAATCTCATTGTAATTAAAAGACCGGTACATGTATAACACATGGTTAGGAAACCAACAGATAGCAAAGAAGGCAACAAAAACTAGAACTATTTTTGCCAGACGTTTCCGAGTTTCCATCTAAAAAGATGAAGAGAACCCAAATGAACAACAAGGAATAGAACCACTATTACACATAACAGACAATTAAAACGTAGCATTTCACTTTATATTAACTTTAACAATTATCATAAGTAAAAATATTTCCTTTAGGGGCTCAGTTTTTTTTCTATATCATTTACTTTTCTTTCCCACTTTCAGTTTATTTACAGAGAAATATCATAGATGTCTGCAGTTACAGAAGTTTGCTTTTACTATGTGATATACTCAACAAGAGCAATTCATGACCCAAGTATGCATTGGTGTATAGCCTGAAAGCACGCACCAAAGGGTGCCATAAAATATAACATTTTCTGATGAGATGTCAGTACCTGGCTTGAAACTTAGCTTTAATTAGAAAGCTACTTAGAAACTATTGGTTTTGAAATGTAGAGACATTTCAAGTCTGACACCTAGGGTTTTAGCCGTAAGGTGCATCCCATTATTTTGCTTGAAATTACTCAGCTTGCACCTCTCTCCTAGGGAAATGAGTAAAATGGTGCATCACACACGCTGAAGCACCTTAATTCCAGGGTAAGTTGAAAAGCTTGACCAATCTTCAATAATGACTTGAAAGAAATGTACCTTAATTGCAGTGCTAAAGTATAATTGGATTACAATGTAAATATTTAGAGCGGTTGAAGAGCTGAAAGGAAATGAGCCTCCACAGAGGCTCCAAAACTGAGAGAGAGAGAGAAACGGGCCAGGTGGAAGGTACAAAAGGGAAGTAGGAACTTTCTACATATTCCTCCCAAAATATTTACTATGTACATCAGGTACCAACCTTTCCCAGAAAGAGGAAATTTTTCTGGCTTTCCTCAATTTTCTATCAAATGTGACCTGAACAATATCAAGTGATTTTTTTTTTTTAAACAGGTTTTCAAAATCTGTGAAATAAATCTGTAAGTACAGTTTTCTCTGCTCCACATTAAATAATAATAATAATTATTATTATTATTATTATTAAAAAAAAAAACAGTGGAGAGTTCTCAAAGGATGGGAAAACTCTACCATTTCAATTTTGTAGGATTTGCACTGTACCAGATGGCAACAGCAGACTAAAATATTAAACTTTCATGCTATTGCCTAAAGAAACTTGAGTTGAAAACAATAGTCTGAATTTACTTTTTCTTGCTGGGAGATATGTAAGTACACTGGATTTTTCTGCTCTTCTGAGTCTCATAGATTAAATAAATACATACATAAATAAATAAACCTAAGTTGAATGAAAAAAATGTTTTAATTTTGAAAATACATTTCAGAATGTGAGTTCAGAAAGGTGATATAAATTAAATATTTTTTCTAACCTGAGGGTTCAGCCAAAAGGCTCTCTAAATTTCAGATGAAAATAAAATAGTACATGAAGTGCTAATATGCTTGCATTTTGACAAGAAACAGGCTAGAGTAGAAATTAAATGTTGAACAAAAAGGGCATGAGGGAATGTGGTCTTTCTTTTTCAAAGAATGTGTATGTTCTATATATGAAAAGAAATCTCAGTGAGTAAAAAGGTGTTTTCTACAATATTGTCAGAGAAAACTCTTCCAAATTGTTTTAATGGGTATAAGTATTTTTCTCTTTCAATACCAATCTGTTTGTAAACTGTTTGAGGTACTTTACTGCAAGAGCTGTGGTTCATATACAAATGTTCCTGCTAATGAACGGCCTGTTGCTATCTTACTGCTTGATACTCATTACAGGGAAGCTGGCTGTTAAAATGCTCTGTCTCAAAAGTGTACGGAAGCTATACTGAAAGTTCTGTAGCAAATATAATAGAAAGGCTATTAAGAAAAGTTTAATTGTTAACTCAGGATTGTATCCAGGAAAGATCTACTCAGAAAGACAAAAAATAATCATTTCATGCTCTGTGTTGATATTTTCAGTGCTCCTTGGTCTGGGAAGAATCTCAGAGACCCTAAGAAAATATTTACCTTCCTATGTCATTTTTTTTTTCATTTCGAAGTATGAATAAAAGAAGATGAATTCAGTAAGAACACAAGCAACAGTTACACTAGCAACACATACATACACATAAACCAATCCTATTTCTTTTTAGGAATATGCTTTGATAGCATTGAATTTATGTTTTTCCTCATATTCATTTACATACTGGGCCTAATACTAATTAATTGTGAAAACAAGGAGATTTTTCAGATAATCCTGAGCTTAGCTCATACATGTGGAAACTGAATTAATCCTCTGCAAAATCCAACAATTTGGATGTTTAAGTTTTTGTGCTTTCATTTATAAGTGTACACAGCAGATAAATCTTTCATTGGAAAGTAAATAGCAAACTGCTTACCTGTCTTTTGGAATGCTCGCTGTATTCTCCTGGGATGTTGTGGGCACTTTTTATTAAACTCTTTGCAATATGACAGTAGTAGATACTAATAATGGTCAGAGGGATAAGAAAATACACTAGGAAAATCAGCACAGAATGGATCTTCGGGTGCATGTCATCCTTCATGGGGTATGGTATGCATGCTTTGAAAGTGGCGTTATCTGTGTTATTGATATGCGCCAGCTCAGAGAACACTGCTTCAGGAACTGCCAGGAGCATGGAGATTATCCAGATGGTAATGGCTTTAACACAGGTCCATAGCACTGCACTGGAGGCCTGGATGTCCATGGGATTTACAATTGCTTTGTACCTGAAAGTGATAAAAATGCAGATGCAAATTAAAAGGTATCTTTTTGTATGATGCATAAGGCCACTTCATAACTTTGGTTAAAAAAGGTCATTTTTTGTTCCTCTTTGAAACATCAAGGGGTGTGTAATCTTTAACAAATTTACATTTTCTAAATCTCTAAGCTTCCAGTTCATATATACCCATTAGAAGTGGCCAATGAAGCCCAGGTTGCAATCTGTGGCTGTAGGTGCCCATTCTATGCCAGCCTTGTGAAAACACAGCAGGCACCACTCCACTTTTCCTTTCCTGAGACTGTCCCAGCAAATCCCCAAATGCACACCCTACCTCCATACTTACATCTGAGTCTCATACCAGCACATTCGTGACAGGGTTTGTTTTCTTCACCAGCCCAGGACTCCTGCCTGACACCACCTCATTTCCACTCACAAACTCAGTGCCACTCCACTAGCTGCCACCCCCCCCCCCACCTTGTTTTTTCACCTCAGCACCTTTATATGCATGGATTTACTGTCCTGACTGCAACACTCAGAATATAAGCCTCTTCATAAACTCAGGCAGGAATGACTCCCAAAAGCCTGGGCAGAAGTATTAAACTCTTAAATAAAGTAAACATTTTCACATAAATAGTTGGAAACTGCTGCCTCCACATTTTGGGAAACTGTCCCATAATATATGATTACACATAAACTTTTGCAGTATTGATAAGTTCATGACCATTACAATGAAAACAGGAAACATTGCAGAGGAAGGCAATATCACACTACAGTAAAGCAAAATAAAAGAATAGAAGTAGATACCTGTTAGGAATTCTTCTATAAAAAAATGTTGCAGAAGTTGACACAGAGGGATACTTTCCACCAGAAAAGGTCTGTTTTAAAAGGCTAGATGTATTTTGAGAGAAATGTTTCAAAACTCCCTTAATGTTTTGCTTATTTGTTTAATTCTGATTTTGAAAATTATTTATTTTCAAAAAGTAAATTAATTTTTATGCTTCTATTAAAAACTGAACATTTAATAAAACATTTCAGTTTAAGTGAAAAGTTGTGGAAAATTAGAAGTTTAGAAAATAAAAAAAAATAGAAAATTAAACTCAGTAAAGTGTTTCTGTTAATGCTGTAAATGTTGTTTAGCATTTCTTCTAATACACAGTGAGAAACTGCCTGGACACAAAGGTGTAAGGAAATCCTTTATTCTGTCATAGCAAGGATAGAAACTTCTGCACAAAGCACAAAGTCTCACCAGCATAAACTGTGACCTTATTAGTCAATAATTTGCTTCCTATTGTTGTCTGCCTTGATTTCATTACATGAAGACAGACCTTCTATTTCATTTCATTCAACTTAGGTGACGTCAAGTCCTGCTCATTTCTTTTAAAGTTTGTATTGATGGAGAAGAGCTGGTTTGGGGACTTAGAGGGGAAGGGCATTGGATTAAAAAAATATATATACTGTTTTGTACTATAATATTTTTCTCTCTTTTTGCAATGCAGTGATTCATAGAATCAGGGAATCATTGAATATCCTGATTTGGAAAGGACCCACAAGGATCATCAAGTCTAGTTCCTGGCTCCACACACAACCGCCCAAAAATCAAACATATCTGAGAGCATTGTCCAACACTTCTTGAACTCTGGTTCAGGCTCGGTACCATGACCACTTCCCTGGGGATCCTGTTCCAGTGCTCAACCACCCTCTCGGTGAAGAACCTTTTCCTAACACCCAGTCTGACCCTCTCCTGTCACAGCTCCATGCTATTGTCTTGAGTCCTGTCACTGTCACCAGAGAGCAGAGATCACTGCCTTTCCCTCCATTCTCCTCATAAAGAAACTGTAGGTCACCATGAGGCCTCCCCTCAGCCTCCTCTTCTCTAGGCTGCACAAACCAAGTGACTTCAGCTACTTTGTGCTATTTTGATCACTTCGTGCTATTTTGTCCTATCACTCAAGACAGTGACCTTGTCACAATACATTGTTTACGCAGCATTTGGTCTGGTTAGTATCTAAATGGGAGACTTTTCAGAAGCCTTTATAATACTAGAAAAGGTGGCATATATTTGTGCTTTGGCACATACTGCTGTTTCAGCAGATAAAAATAAAATAAAATAAAATAAAATAAAATAAAATAAAATAAAATAAAATAAAATAAAATAAATAAAATAAAATAAAATAAAATAAAATAATAAAATAAAATACAATAAAATAAAATACAATAAAATAAAATAAAATAAAAATATAATTAATATAATATAATAAAAACAGTTCAGTCCAAAAAACTTCAAAATTGTACTTTAGCTGACTAGCCAACTGCAAGACAGCACTCCTCTTCCAAGATCTTGGTAGTCTGTGTCAATTGGAATAAAAAGGCACTAAGCACTTTACAAAATCTGCCATGTTATTTATATCTCTGAAAAGATGTAGAGTAGAGACAGGTGACAGATAAAATCAAATATAAACTGGGTGAACTTAGAAGTGTTTCCAAAATGAATACCAAGCCTCTTTCTTTGTATAAAAACAACGTAAGGCTAAAGCATATCACCAACCATTGAAATTAGAAAGTGTGTATTTTCTATAAGTGGTAAAACATTGGCAAGCCAGAGTAAGGAGCAAATTATTTAGTCAGATTAGTAAGCAAAATCCATCTTTACTTCACTGATGAAAAAATAAAATTATAGGTTGTCGTGAAGATCAGGAAATAATTATAAGTATGCATTTGGTTTTAATTAAATGCTTTCATGTAAATTCTGTCTTCCTACATCCTCTGTTATTATTGCTGCTGACAAAGGCATCCCAATTCAGGAAACATTTTTATAGTGAGTTTCCTTTCTTTGGAGCTATGGTTTCTGCCAATGGACAAAAGCAAAAACTTGCCCACTCTGCAAATACTATTTTTATTTGTATAGTGTTTTTTCACTACAAAGCAATCTCTTCCCATACACAAAAACAAAAATAATCATGAAAGAAAGAATATCTTCTTCCTACAGAGTTATAACTTGTTTCTACCTTATAAACTGCAAGTATAGCTTGTCTACTCCTCCCTATCTGTATATTCAAAGACCTTCATAAATGTATGTCTCAGTTCCCAGTTAACATGTAAAGCTAACTGGGAAAAACACTTGTCTGTACTGAGTCCATAATGCTATTCCTCTCTCATATACCTGACTTCAAAAGAAGCTGCTTCATGGTTCATCCTAAGCTGTCCCTCCATTACACTGGGACCTCTTTCTCTAGAGTGCTTTGCTGGATGCCCTAAAAAAACCACATTAATAATAATAATAATAAATAATAAATAAATAAATAACAGACAATACTTAAGAAGCCACTGGACTATAATTACAACCTACCATAATAACCTGGGTTGCCTCAATATTTCTTTGCCCTCTTGTCTATGTATCTTTTTTTCTCTTACTTAAAAACCTTTTTGGTCAGCGACTTTCTTCTTCTTGTTCATAAAACCATGAGAACAAATGTAGAAAGTTATATATTATCAATAAGATAATATAAGTAAATCTGAATACAAAACAACATCTATTTCTCTTCCTCCTAATTGTTTTCAAATCTTTACCAAGCAACAGTTTCTAACTGGCTGAAGATAAAGCAGAAAGAGAATATATTCCTTCAAAAACTGCCATTTTCAAATGTTTAGTTCAAAGACTGCAGCTACCTTCTACTTAAGGGTCTATCTCCTCTCCTAGCGGTGCGCTCATGCCTTACTTGTGCCCTAGGCTGCTCTGAGTACTCTCATATACAAAGATATGTAGTAGATCTTGTGATGGAGCTGGTTTACATGCTTCACTTCCATTTCTTAACTGCTGAATTAGACTGTTTATTCATAAAGCCCTCAAGCATACCAGCCTCAAGCTTTCCAATGTTCTTCAGTCATCTGGAGTGTCCTGTTTCAACACAAGAACAAACTGAAAATATCACTCTGTCTGTCTGTGATGTTTCTTTTCATTCTTGTTTCCCAGCTATGTCTGCTTCATGTAGCACCAGCCTAAGGAAATATTTGTCACAAAAATGCAATGCCAGAATTTTCCTAGTATTTTTATCATTGACACAATTGGCACGTGTAGGTCTTAAATTCACACCATTAAAGACTGAGGGAGTAACTGAATACACAAATAGAACCTTAAAACCATCTTATGTAATTGTTCAAGAAAACAATTGCAATACTGGCCAAGAACAGTGATTTTCATATTAATCTCTAAGAAATGTCTTTTTAAGTTTCACATTCTGCAAAGTCCATCCGTCTGACAGAATGAAAACTCCCAGTTCTGCAGTCTTCCATAAACCTCAGCCTTCAAGTTATGTCCAGCAGTTGTCCACTCCACTAAAGTAGAATAAAGTTTTGCATGGGGCCAAATCCCTTTCCCTAGTATTGGCAGTTCTGTTGACTAAACAGTTGATCATTAAAGAGCAGAACAATATAACTAGTTGAGAAAAAGATGGAATCATTTGGTGTCCGGTGTCATGGGAACTTCTTTGATAACATACAAGAAGTCTGAGATTATCAAGTATTCTATTTTATTCTTTTAAATTCTTGCAATTTAAAGTGCATATATATGGCTATATATAATTAGTGCTAACATTTTTGTTCTTTGTTTATCTCTTAAGTGCAGGGAATTGCATTCACCAGGAATGAGGTCTGATGGCTTAGTATAATAAACAGTGCTTGAAGTGAAGACTAGCAGACCATATATAAACACAATTAAAATGAATATCAATGGCATGTGCTCTGTATCTCTCAGGGGTAAATTCCTAAGATTTTTTGAAGGGGAAAGATTTTTCCACTCTGTAGAAACGCACTATTTTGAAACAAAAACTGTCAGTAATACTTCAACAAAAAGTCTGATTTAGCCTTTTGGATGATGATTTCCCCACCCAGGAAATAATGAAAACAGAAGATTCTCAGGATGTTGGAGGTTTTTTTGTTTGTTTTTGTTTTTCCACGTGAAATATACTACTTGCCCTGTCCACTCAGCATTTCAGATGAGAGTGGTGATTTTTGTCTGTTTTCTCTTTATTTTTAATTTTCCCATCTCTTGCTATTCTTTCTCTTGCTACTCCCCTCATATTAGCTAGCTATATTTCTTATGACCTACTACAAATCCTGCAATAGCTCACTGCCTGCAATCTGGCTTTTTACTTGTTTAAGTCCATTTACTTGTAACTGCACTAGTTAAAAGCACCATCATTCATTTGTTCAGTTGTCCTCCTGAGGACAGTAATAGTAAAGTGCTTCATTGACTATTATTCAGAAAAGTTAGTATATATTAGTATTTCCAATAGATTCACATTTAACTTTGATAATGCCCAGAAAGAGTCACTGATGAAAATATTTTTACACATTTTTAAGATAGACAAATGAAAGGAAGAGGAGACAATGGAAGGGAAAGGGAAGAGGAGCGGAAGGGGAGGGGGAAGAGGAGGGGGAGGAGGAGGGGGAGGGGGAGGAGGGAGGAGAAGGGAGAGGATGGAGGGGAAGGGGGAGGAGAAGGCGAGGGGAGGGAGCGGAGGGAAGGGAAGGCAAGACAAGGCAAGGCCAGGCCACATTGTGGGCTGCTCTAACAGTTTGACAAGGTAGTTGACTTCAGTGCTCAGGCCTATGTTTTGGCACTTCTGAATATGTTTGTATGTGTGTATATATGTCTATATGCATATATAAGCACATGTACATACATGCACAACAAAAAATATACATTTTCCAGTGCCTGATCCCAAGAAAACTACCCAAAAAACTCACTCAATGGCTGGCCTACCCTCTTCCACTCTGTCCCTCCTTTCTTGAATTTTAAATTATGCAAGTAGCTGTTATTTCCCCTGTTGTGCATGACCAGAGCTCCCCTGACTCTGATCTACTTAGTTTGCATCTGAACTTTATTGGGATCCTGAAACTAAGCCCAGTGAAGCTGAGTAATCTGAGCTCAAAGGAGGGTTTAAATAATGCCTAGAGCCCACCAAAGGCATTAGCTTTCATAAAACAGCTGTGACTGTGACAGAGGGAACTCTGGTACCTGCCTCTCCAAAAAGAAAATGGAGCACTCATTCAGCCAGCATATCCAAAAGTCATTATCCAGGCCTGCCAGACAGTGGTGCAAAAGTAATATTTCATCAATGACAAGAGAAGCTTATTCTTACTAGGCTGTGTCATACAAATCCTAGATTTTGCATTTCCCCCTGGGAAGTATGAGGCAGCTTAGTATGTATTTTCTCTTGGTTTTGGGTGCCTTTCTGGAGCCCTTACCTCAGTGCAATACTAATTGTAATTTTGGATTTTGGATTCTGCTTGGGAGGGTTAGGCAGGAGAAGAGGAAGATCAACACCTAGGTTAGAGGATAGGCATTGCCACATTTAGCCTAGACAAGCTCACATACTGTATGGGTTTGTCCCTTAGTGCTGTTTGGATTTGTCTCCTAGTGCTCTGTTCTCCATTTAGATATTTCTTCTACCTTTCTGTAATTCCATTTCTTAATAAATAAATAAATAAATAAATAAATAAATAAATAAATAAATCATAGAAAATCACACCTAACCTTCTCTTGTTTTTTCTGAGTTTATATTCTGGACCTTGAAAGGTCAAAGGATTTTCAGGAAAGAAACATTTACCAAAAATGGGGCTCAGTCCAAATCCTGTTGATACTCGTGCATTTAGAGTGATGAGACAGAGTTGTGCGCTTATCTGCATATCAACTATATGTTTATTGCATGTCTTGCAGCAACGATATCCACAGATACTTGAATGAAAAAGATCATTTCCTATCTCATAAAAGCATGAGACCTGTCTCATAAAATCATCAGTGCTGGAGCAGAAGATCAGTAAGAAATGCTCTGCCCAGAAGAAGAAATCCCACATGTGGGATATGCTCAGTGCTAGTTTACCCTTATAAAATTGTTGTTGTTACAAAAGCAGTGCTCCTATTTCCTTGATTAATTCAGTAATATCTCATGCCTATGGCAGATAACAGTTGAGGAGAACATTATATTGTCAGATGATTTTTAGAAATGATACAAGCCAGGAAGAAATAAATAACTAAATCTCTATTAATGGATCTGGAACAGACTTAGAGTTTACCATTTGAAAATCTAGACCCAAAATCTCTGATTTCTAAATTCAAAAAGCTACAACTTAATAGATTTGCTCCAGTATTATCATCTAGGAGGCTCCACTCTGGCACTTTTAAGCTTGTTTCCATTTCCATTTAATTTGTAACTTCTGTTGTAAATTGGCATTGAAATCAATGTAGATGGCATTGAACATTAAAAATAATGGAGGAAAAAAGTTAAAATACAAATCTCTAAATTACAGTCAAACAAACTTTGAGCCAAAGTACAAACGTGACACTAAGTTTAAAAACAAAACAAACAAAAAAAAAAACTGTGAAAAGTAGTTGGAAAAAAAAATGAAACAGTATTTGGGTTAGACATGTAAAGAACAAAAGATAATCACACAAGACAGAATGATAACACATAACATACTAGAATAATCCACTTCTTTCATATTCATACACACACCATAATATTATTTGTAAATATGCTTGTGCAAAGCTGGAAATATTTAATTAATACTACACACAGCAGAATTAATTGCATCAAGGTGCATACAGGTTATTTGTCTCTGTTACTTTCTCTAACATCCGACAACTTCTATCAACTAAATGACAAAACAAACTTCTCTTTAAGGGAAACAAATTTGCCTCTTGCCTTCCACAACTTTTTGTGAACTTGTAAGAACTTGCTATTTGTGATCATGTCGTCAAACTGGGCTCAGTCTTGGCATGGATTACTAAACGTTAATAGCGTTAATAGTAAATAGTAAACACTTAATCAGGCTTAGGAATTGTGGTTGCACGTGCTTTGTTTATTAGTACATACTAAAACACACGCAAAATCTAGCACTAGGAATATATAGTCTGGAAGAATGGGCCTACAGATATAACCTATGTGAGAAATACACCAGTTCCTCAATAATTAAACCATTTAAAACAAAGATTCAAAGAAATTGTCCCTTTTGGGGAGGACATTTGAGTGATCCATCACTCCGCACATCTATAATAGACAAATATATTTATTACTCATTGTCTAACAAATTTATCTTCACAGAAAACAAGTGAAAGCTTTTCCCTCGAGGTAGAATTGGTAGAGCATATCTGATCTTCCACATTATTTCTCAGCACCTGATAAATGCAGACTTGAGGATTCCAACAGTCCAATTGAGATAAACACATTGCAACAAAGTATATAAGGGAATCGTGTTCACCATGTTATTGGAAGGGGCAAACAAACAAAATAAATGTATGGAGATCTATGTTCAGCCCTGCTTAGTAAGAATTCAGCTAGACCTGCTTTTCAGTAGCTATTTTACCTGTCAGAGGCATAGGCTCTTACTGAACTGATCAAAGAAACAGGAAACGGAAGAAATGGTTTTGTAACAGTTCTCCAGGTTTTAGGCTGCAACCTACAAAAGGCTATCGGACACTGGCATTTACATTAATCAAAGCTAGGTTGGCTGCTGTCAGCACAATAAAGGCATCGCACTGATCACAGACTAGGATAAACACCACAGCCATTCTTCACTTTGCCATGTTGAGGACTAATCTGTTGAATGAATGAGTTGAAAAGCACACACAAGACACACACACAGAGAAAAGAGTTTAACAGATGCTTCTGTCTGAGAAATTCGAGAACAGGAGAAACATAGTTTGCCTAATGTGGGTAGAAAATGTTGTTTTTGAGATATCACTTTCAGCTGTGCCAAGATGAACTTCTCCAGCAGCTGATTTGAATTGCCTGACTTAGACTAACTTATCCTAGAAAAGGTAATTCCTGAAACAACTTCAAACATAAAATTTCTCCTGCATTTTTTCCCATCCTCTTTTTCTTTCTGAAATATTTTCCATCATATTCCTTTTAGCTGTATGGAATGGTTACAAACAAATTAGAACATTTTGGGGTGGGAACAGGTGAGAACAGGTTTCACTGTTAACTTGACAAAAGTGATTGCTCCTGTTTCTGGGTGAAGTTCAACCTAAGGACATCTTATACGCAAGAAGGCAGAGAAGAGCCAATAGACCAATACATGTAAAAACTGAACTTCCTTTTATAACTGGCCATCTATAAAAACTTTTCTTGAACTGTAATGCAGGCTTCTTGTGCGAGTGTGAGACTAATATGATAATTGCCCTACTAAGGGCAAATATCCCACTCCCCTGCTTGTCTTGTGCAACCACAAAACCGGGCAATTAGTAACATGCTATGTTACTTGGAGCACCACTTTCAGCATGCTGGCTACCCATCTTCACAAATATTTGTCCTATATGTGAGGTAATGGCAAGGAAAGAAGCTCTTGAAGAGGGTAGGCCCAGCTCTGCCCAACAGGAACCCTCCGGGTTTGTAAACACACAAAGGACATAAAGGTGGTCATAAAGGTAGAGCTCCAGTAATGACAACCACCTTGCTGTGACTGGGGCAACACGGTCCCATCCCTCATCATCTTCATTTTAAGCAGCTGAGCTGGGAGGTAGAGGGTTTTCTCCTGTGCACATCCTTTATCCTGTGTGACGGCACTGAGCTATGGATTAAATACAAGAAAAATCTCTTTCAAAATATAAGGAAAATAAATGTTTACTGTTAGGGTGATCAAAAGGTTTTCCCAGAGAGGTTGTGAAGCCTCCATCCTGGGAGAGATTCAAAACTCAGATGGCCATTGCCCTGAGCACCCTGCTCTAGATGACCCTGCTCTGAGAAGGGGTTTGGACTAGGCAATTTCCAGGGGTTCCTTCCCACCTCACTAGTGCTGTGATTCAATACTTTTATATCATGCCATTCTCCGTTGGACCAAAATGCTTGAATTTTATGCAAGGAATTGTTTTACATGGCTGCTGCTGCTACATGAGCTTCACACTGCCTTCTTCTAATTCATATAGCCTCCCAAGACAGAAGCCACATGACCAGATGGAGTTTCTTTGTATGAAAAGCTGAGAAAAAGTCCAGTCCCAACCCCATGTCTCTCCTAAATAAAAGGTTGATAAGGATCAGAGACTGTTCTGATACATTTTGATCCCTACAAAATAAACCAGAGTTTCATGCCCAGAAAGCTTTATTTTGTGAGTCAAGTTTGCACATATAAACTAAAACGTGAGCTGAAAAAAATGTAAAAGACAAAGCTTGCCCAACCTTTCTTCAATTTATTTTGCCTTGCCTGTTATCACATAATTATAACCATACTGCTACAGCCTACAGTGAGAAAAACATCTGGACCATCAATTTTGTTTAATATATTTCAGTAAGTCATTCATTCAATATTTTAATTTCAAATGTTAGGGTTTCCAAGATTTACACTTACAGATTTCATAGTTCTACTAGCTCCACATAATTTTGTTTTCATATCTATTATATATTACAGCCAAGGTATTTTTTTCTCTCTTACACAGATAGACTCTTATTCTATTTCTGGATTTTTTTTCTTTTTTTTTCTTTCTTCTTTAATTATAAGTCATTTCCAGGATGTCATTTAATGCTACTTTCCTCGTCAAGGCTCTTTAGTCATTGAATGTTGGCTATTAGAACTCAAAAGGAAATCATGTCCACTTTTCTGCTTCACCTATTCCACTACTTGTAATAAGAAATGAGGATTTCATTATATTTCAGCTTTAATCAGCACCTGACAAAAGAAGAAACTTTAAATAAGTTCAGAAGAAAAGTAACAAGACAACAAGGTGTGCAAATTGAGCCAGACTGTTTTTTGTCATCTGCTGCAGTCAGAAGTCAGCACATCGATATTAAACTTGCACAAAATGTTTTTGAATCTCTGTACATTCTCTGTACACTTTTAAAAATGCCAATTGCAATCTTCCAAAATTAAATCAAATAAATAATCATCATCGTCATCATCAAAGAATCAAATACTTTAGCTATTCAAATTTATAGCATTTATTTTTAAGCATTTCATTCAGGCACTCTAGTTATTTAAGTGTGAATTTAAATTTTTAAAATACTTTCTTATTAAAATATAGGAAAGGTGTCATAGAACTCATAAAATAATCCTGTTACCTGGTTACTCAAGTAAACGTCTCATCAAAGGTCATATTTTTGGGGAAGAATATGAAGAAGATGCTATTTGAATTGCAGTAGGGCCAGTTGCTTCACTGTTCAGCTTCACTGTCTTCATTAGAATGCATCAGGACTGTATTTGAGTTAACACATTTAAACCCTTCATTAGAAAGAAAATTAAATCTAGAAAAAGTAGCAGAGTTAAATTTAATCCTATTTTTATAGTTCATATAAAGAATGAGGCATAAGTAACAGCCAAAGAGAGAGGGACAATTCTAAAGCTGTTGTAAGGGGCTGCCATTTATTCCTTCAAAACCTGTTCACCCTTAGCTCTGAGAGGCATTTTGGAAACACTTTTCTGGTGTTTCACTTCCTTACCCTAGAGTCTTTCCTAGGCACAACATTGCAAGATCCGTTACCCTGAGAAGAGGGTGAGGGGCCCCATGGCCCCAGTTTACATTCTGAGCTAATTTTGTGTCCCACCATGGATGTGATTTGGAAAAACACAGTGAACAAGTTCATGGCATAGATCAAGTCAGGCACAGCGCAGGTCAGGTGAGCAATGACTTCTGTCCTTTTTTCAGCAAGGAGTTGCTGGCACAACTTGTCTTCATGTATGCCATGCTGCAATCCCTCTGACTATAATTCTGTCACCTCTTATCCTTAACATCCTCATACAAGACCACACTGAGTCCTGGGACTTCTTCAACACCCATTGGCCCAGTCAAAGACTGCAGACCATGGCCCCTGGAGAAGAAGCATTGGCAAGGGTCCCATTTTCATTTCCTTAGACCACCACTCCTCTAGTAAGTGTATCCCTGGCCATCACGCACAAGATCTGTGTCTATCTTCAGGGTGTGCTGAGTGCTACTGGGGATGTTTTGCCCCTTGGTTCTCTTGTGTTGTTGGGTTTTTTTCATTATTTTTATTTATTTATTTTGTACCTCAGTCTCCTTCCTTTTTTTCATTTTTCATCCACTCTAATTATTATTTTTTCTCTTTCTGTAATCCGCCTTTGTTTTTTTGTTGGTTTTTTTTTTTTTGGTTGGTTGGTTGGTTGTGGTTTTTGTTGTTGGTGGTGCTTAAATAGGGAATTGTTAAGTTACCTAGAGGTGGTTTGGTTTCTCTGTGATAGAGAAAAATCAATAGGAGCAATGGCCATGAGAGGAAGGGGTGCTGTCCCTGTACATTTCATCTGTGTCAGTGAGAGGGGACAGCTGGCTCAGCAGTACTGCTCCTGCATCACATTCTGCAGCCCCAGGCCTCTGCCAGAGGTGTGCCCACCTCTTATGCCAACACATTGCACTGACAGTTCCACCACTGCACTGTCTCTGCTGCCACCCTCCTGTGCCCCAAAGGGTGGGACCACAGCAGGCCACTACTGCCCACCTCAGCAGACAGACATGGAGAGACAGCTTGCACAAGCCCAAGGCTGAAAAAGTGTCTCTTTGGGACCCGCAGCTAGTCTTGGAATGGAGACAAACTTGAGCACATTTGTTGTGTGCTGTTGACTGTAATCTGAAAGCATGCTTTAGGGAAGACTAGGAAGTACAGTTAAAAATTTCATATGATGTTTGTACGCCGATATAAATAAATAAATAAACAAATCTCAGTATCAGGTAATGAAGCTTAAAAACAGAAGGTGTACATATCTCAAACTAAAAGCACTAGTGATGTTGTGTTATTGACTAGAGACTTCTGCGGCAAAAAGCCATATGAAATTAAGACAGTTTAGAAAAGAGATGTACTTAATGTATGCTAATTTTTCTTCCTTACGGCTTCAGTTTTAGGTAGTGATATACCAAAGTTTAATTCTACTGTAGCTCTTACTGCTAAATGTATCACATACATGTAATTTGCTATGCCTTATTTCCTTCATAAACAGTAAGTGCTAAATTCACTCTGGAAACCAAGATATCCTTTGTTATCCTAATTCATGCAGGCAAACTATAAAGAGTTGTAAATATTTTTAAATCTGTTCCTTTGTGCAATCACTGCCTGGAGTTCTATATATTTCTGTGCTAACAGTGAGTAAAAAGTAGGAAATGACCATATATAAAAACATGCTTGGAGCATTAACTGTGAAAGAAGCCACTGTGAAGACATTATAGTCTGCCAGACCAAACTTGTACCAGATTATAACAGAGCCTTTTTAGCCATATCACTGCTACCAAATTGCTAAAATCCTGTTTTGCCTATCTGGAGACAATATTGTCCCCACCAGGCCTTGCCTCCTTATCAGCTCTTAGCTGCAGAATGCTTCCACCACTTCCCATGTGCTGACATAATTGCCCATACATAATTTCTCCATAACTGAATCTCATAGAGATGATGCAGCTTAGGATCTGGCCACAAATTATCATAACAAAAACCCCCCCACACCAGTGCCTCCTCTTCGAAGACAAGTTTCTGTTGTACAAAAAGTAGAACTGAGTCCAATTCAAATTCCATTAAGAGTCAATCCAGCTTCACTGAGAGATGACTTGGGCCCCAGGATAAAAGACACCAGTTTATGAAGTCAGTGGCTTCTCTTCCTCAGTGAAAAATAAGTGTTTTTTTTTGTTTTGTTTTGTTGTTTTGTTTTGCTTTCTCAAAAACTGAAAATGTAACTACAGAGGTTAAAGAAACAGTTGCCAAATTCTTTATATAACCATTTCTGATACTTGCATATAATGTGCACTTCAAATTGCTGGAGGAATGCATTTATTATGAGCTTATATGGTCACATCACACCATCTGTAACTGTTTGGTAGGATGTATAATTCTAAAAGCATTCAGTGCAAACAGATTCAGCATTATGACTTCTTGAATTTATTCTGAAGTTAAAAGAAGAATATAAAAGTATATGAGAAAAAAAATGTTCCAAAGCTATAACAAGTAAATGAATGAATCCTTAACATTAAACCACCAACATTTCTTCTCATTATATTTCACTAGAGATATATCTTCTGCAAATAAATTCTTTCCATTTCAAGTAATATGCCACATTTGTTCTTTTTAAACAGTGAAAATAGAGCAGAAAGGAAAATGAAAGGTCCGCTTATCTCTCTGAGGATAATTTTTGACATATTCCTTAACTGAGCTGATCAGGGAGTTACAGGTGTTTACCTTAAAGTATGTTTTGCATGCTCCTGTTCAAGAACACAATCCATTTTCATATATTATAAAGCCTTTATACAAAAGTATTTCAGGTCCTGATTCAAATACCAGTGAAATTGATGGCCACTGAAGAGCATTGTTAAGTGGAATCAAATGATTTACTGAACTGTCTGGGAAAGATAAATAAATTACAGTTATACTTTATGGAGAAAGGAAGAGGAAGAGAAGAGGAAGAGAAGAGGAAGAGAAGAGGAAGAGAAGAGGAAGAGAAGAGGAAGAGAAGAGGAAGAGAAGAGGAAGAGAAGAGGAAGAGAAGAGGAAGAGAAGAGGAAGAGAAGAGGAAGAGAAGAGGAAGAGAAGAGGAAAAGTTTTGAGGAAACTATACTGTAAGTTAGAAGATATGTCACTTCATGCACTAATATAACACATTTGTTTGGCTTAAAATGCAACAAAAAATGGGGTACCTCCTATGAATAATGATTTTAACATTTTCATTTCTGTCTGAATAAAAGTGTTTAGATAAGAGGGGTAAGATAATTTAATTTAGTTTAAGGTTGCCAATTACATTGCCAGATTTGGTATTTCAGAGCGTGAAGCACAGTCCAACAGCTACCAAGTTTTTATAAATAACTTTAAAATCTGTTTAAATTAATTGGGAGGAAAAGTTCTGGGTCCAGGTCTTTGTTTCTTCCTAATTTGACAATTACTAGAGATGGATTTTTTCCTTTTTGGTTTTGTTGCCCTCCATCCCCTTTTCTTAAGTTCCAAAGAAGACAAAATGGATAGTCTGAATTAAAAGTTTAAAGCTGACTAGTCCAATAGAACAGTTTGGTGCCTCCAAGTTCCCAGAGGCTGAACAATTTCTGGCGGTCACCTCAGGTAACCTGGTGTTTTCTTAAGGCACAAGCACACAAAAACACACACACATGCTCTCACACACACTTTCTCAGCAGAAAGAAATAAATCTATTAAAAATCCTCCTGTGCTTGATTTGGTTTAAGCTGCTTTCTGACTGTTGACATATCACTGTGGCTTGGCATGAATCATATTTAGAACCTAGACCCTTCCTTTAATGAGCAAAATTCTAATACGCAGGCTGTATTTCAATACACAGGTTCTGGGATGGCTCTGGGTTATCCCAGAGATGCAGACAATAGGAACCCCAGTCCGGCTTCCAGCATCCTGGAAGTTGGAGCCACAGGCACACCCATCTCCAGAAACCCTTTAACTTCAGTTAGTAGCAGACATGCCATCAGTCAGTGAGGGAAGGAGACCTATAGGTGACTCACAAGTTGGACTGAGGGGATTGAAAACCAGGGATAGCTCATCAGAGGGGATCCTTACCTTTCGTGCCAGCACTGGCTAGCTTTAGCCCAAGCCACAGAGGACTGGGAAGGGCAGCCCAGCTTTCATACCTGTCAGCACTGAGGGCCGTGAGCGTGAAGACAGAGACACCAACAGAGGTGAGCTGGATGGCAGGGATGATCTTGCAGCCCACCTCCCCAAAGAGCCACTCCTCGGAGAAGTAGCGGGAGGCATCCACTGGCACACAGGTCACCAGCAGCAGCAGGTCACCAGCAGCGAGGCTGGAGATGAAGATGTTGGGCACGCTCCTCATGGCACTGTTGGAGATGAAGATCTTCATAAGGGTGACATTTCCCAGCAAGCCCACAGTAATGATGAGCAGGTAAAGTGAAGGGATCACACAGCGGATGGTGAACATGGCCGTGCCCTGCCCCGGGGGCAGCAGGACTGCGTCTGGCACCAGCTGGGCACTCCCATTCCCCTCGAGGGACATAGCCGCGAGCTCGGACAGCAGCTCTGCCTCCATCCTTCACCTCCCGGCAGAGCGGAGGTCTCCCGTGTAAAGTGCAGTGGGAGTCACTGAAAATCTTCACCTCTCTGCAAGTCAACCAACTTTATCCCCTTTCCCCTCTGCCTTTCTTCTTCTCCTTTTTTCTCTCTCAGGGTTTGTCCGCTCAGAAATGCGAAGGGCACACCATTTGCCAGCAGAGTAGGGAGGGAAAGAAAGGAAAAGGGAAAAAAAAAAAGAGAGAGAGAGAGAGAGAGAGAGAAAGAAAAAAAGAAAATGGGAAAAAGTGAAAAAAAAAAAATAGAAAGAAAAGAGAACTATTCCGCTCCCTTTCAGCTCTGTGGACAAGCCCTTCTCCGGGAGGGCAGGAGGGCGAGATATTGAGCCTGGGGTTCAGCAGGAGCCATCAGGACGGCAGGCTGCCCTCGCCCCCCCGGCCCCCCCGGCGGATGCGCGGTGCTGCCGCCCCCCGGGGCCGCGGGTCGGGGCCGCACCGCGGCGGAGCCTCCGGAGCTGTCCAGCGGCGCCGGTGCTGCTGTCCCCGCGGCGGCGGCGGGCGGCTGGCGGCTGGCTCCCGAGCCGGGGGCGAGGCGCAGAGCAAGCCCCGCTCCCTACTCCGCGGCCCCGATTTATACCTGGTGCTGGGAGGAGCCTCCCCGCCCTCCCGCCAGCGCTCGTGACCTCGCCCCAGCCCCGAGACGCCGAGGAGGGCCCTGCGCGGAGGGGAGCCGCGGGGGTCCCCGTCCCCGAGCGATGGGGACGTCCCCGGAGGGGCCGAAGGGGACGGTGCTGCCCGCCGCTGCCATCCCGGGGAGGCGCCGCCTGGGAAAGCCGGAGAGCTGGGCTCCGCGTCGGGTGGGAGGTGGGCTCTCCTTCGGGAAACCCGTCTTCCAAGCACGGATCTTCCCAGTTCACGCAGCTGAAACAGCAGCGCTTTGAAACGCAGGGTACCGGGGAGCAAGGGCATGGAGATGAAGGGGATTTCTTCCTCTCACCCATATGTGGGTTCTGAATAGCTCCTACTGAAAGACATTAGCTGCCTTTAAAGTTTTGGGGTTTACTCTCCAAAGTTGCAACTCGTATTAGTCTCAGATAGGGAAATGGGGAAAGCTGATGAGTTAATCATTACTTTTTATTCAAATTGTATATCTGAATGGAGAATAATGTTTTCTTCTATGAAGTGTCTCTTGCTTTTCATCCTTGCTTTTCAATATTTTATTTCCTAGTGCATGCACATGTATTGGCTTTCCAAACAGTTTCATCTATTTCCAGCAGAAGCCGTGAATTTAGGTAGCAGTTCAACTATGCTGCAAGACAAACAGTTCTACTGGACTCAAGTTTTCAAGATAAAGAGTTAACACAGAGGAATAACAGCATTTGCTAGTAACATTCTCCATGGACTGATTGTTGCCCTTCCTCTTCTCAGAAAGGAGGATGTATAAGTTTGCAGTGACCTTGCTTGCTCATATTATTAAAATAGTTCTCTTGAAGCCCTAGGGGTTTATGACAGGTATATGGAAAAAGAAAATGAATGCATGGATGACTTGCTGAAGTGGGAGAATGAGTTTGAGCACTGAAATACGAGAAGTGGTGTACCATATATGTGCAGTTATACATGGCCTGCCTATGATTTATCTTCTGGAAACAGTCAGTGCTAGTGTTCGGAAATAATCAGGCTAGAAACTTCACGTTTACTAGGCAGGTAATAGGAATTGTCATGGAGCTCCCTTATAAGTGATTCCTGGCACTGACAGTGCTTTCCTCCACACTGTGTTAAATTCATCTACACTCCCTTTGAGGCAGCCTTACAGTTTGCTTGGAAATTATCACAATTGCTAGCCTGCTCTACTTTGCTGAGTGCACACAGACTTTGCTAGGAACATCGATATGCATGCTCCTGCAAGTAATCTGAACCATTCTTTTTGATTTCCATTGGTTGGATCCAATATTTGTCTTTAACCCTGTAAGCCCAGAATATGAGCTGTGGTCCTTCCACTTATTTATTTGAAAATGGGCTTATATGTGAACAATCAATATAACTCCCATATCACATAGTTTAAAATCAACGTGTATCCGATATCAATTTACCAAAACACCAGAAGGTGAGTCTTTTTACATGAATATCAACAGAAGAACAATTTAAAGCTTCTGTTGGCATAAGCTACACTTACAGCTTGCATGGAGAAAGCTGAGACCCCTTGGGTTTTGTTGCACTGAAACTACACTCCCACTGCTGCCCTCCAGGAGAATTTCTTCTACCCAAGTAAGTTATACCCATCATCTAGACTGAAATATGGAATTCCTTAGAATTAGGTAGAATTAGGGACATTTTCAGCAGGAATATACCTTCCTGATTTTCACCAGCACTTGATTTTATCTACTCTGTGTTTTCAGAACTCTAAACAGCAAGGAAATAACCTTTGGAGACTATGAGTGTCTCCAGCTCAAAGGAAACAGAAAGTTAGATTATGTTTCTAATGTCATTCAGCGGATGTCTGTGTAAAGGCAAGAGAATATACTCAAACAGCATGAATATAATTTCCTGCAGAAGCGAAAAGGAGAGGGAAAAGCTCCACAGACCCTGACATAAAACAGCCGGAATTTAGATCCTCACAGGCAAACTGTTCATCATTCTCTTTTTAAACAAAAAAAAATCTATCCATCTCTTTGGATTTTATTTCACATTATAGTCTAGAGACAACTTCATCTTGCAGCTATGACACAAAATTTAGCACAAGAGCAAAGGAGAGAACGAGCAGTGCAGGTGTGTCTCCTTAGTGGGAAAGAATCTGCGCACAAACTGAAATCAGGCGGCACAGAGGGAGCATATCTGGGAGTGCAATATCACAGGGCAGGGACTGTGACAACTGGGAAACGTGGGAGGCAAATCTGCCTCATCAGTAATTCCCAAATGTAGGGATGCCAAATCAGTCTGTGTAGGAATGAAGAACTCCACGCATCTCACAAACGCCCTCTACTGAGACGTGCTAACAGCAGGGAAAAGGGTTCCCTTCCCATGTATTCGGGCAGTTTGAGGCACTTGATACTCCAAGGGCTAATTGAGGATTTGCACATCACAACAAACTTTGCATATTCCCACAAAGATCCAACTATATCTGTCACTAAAGCTACCTACAGTAAGTAGCCTGTAATTAAGTATGCAGGCTTGCAAACTGAATGAGAGAACTGTGTAGCTGCATTTAAATACAGCCTTGAAAGTGGTCATGTTTAAAGCCTGATCATCAGTCACATGAAGAAGAAAAAAGACAACAAACAAGCCACAACTATTATTTGACTTTAAAACACTGAGCATTAAGGACCAAACCTTCGGGAAAAGTTTCTAGTATCACACATTAGACCAACAGTTGGGAAAAGTGCATTGTAGTGCAGAGTAAATTCTCCCAGACAGCTGGATATATAATAACCTTAAGTAAGTCATGTCTTCTTTCTTGTTACTTGAGTATAGCCTTTCTTTATTTGGGCTTGTTTTGGCAGAGACTTCCATTACCTTCCAGCTTCTTGAGTCAGAGGATCTATTTAAAGAGTAAGAGGACAGGATTTAAAGGGTAGAAATAGATCACTTCCCCTCTCCCCAGGTTCCAAAACAGATAACAGGCTTTGCCACTGCTGCTGTGTGGGTAGCAGGAACTCAAGCAGCTCAAGCAGTAACTGGGAGCAGTAACTGGACCTTGAGAGAGGAGAGGATGGAGGCAAAGTTCTCCCTGGATATGAAACACTTTGTGCTGTGTCTCTACCTTGAAGAAAGACAATGTTCAGCTTCTAAGGCTACATATCTAAGGATAGATCCCAAACTCTAAGGTTAGACATCAAACCCCTACAATTCTTTTACTAGTAGAACAGCACTGAAAGTTAATCATCTCATAGGCAATGCCAAAGGTTTCCCTGGGAGAAATGGATGTGGGAAGAACTACTCTAAAAAGAATTGTTGTGGTTTTGTGTAGAGAATGTCACAAACAGCGTGAGCTAGCAAACTGTGTATGTTCAAAAGTGAAATGCCAAATACAACTATGGCTGCCCAGGGACAAGCTCTAAACAGCAGCTAATTAATGGAAATGATGTCAGATATGTGCCATGCAGCCCTTTCTTCTCCTGAGACTCCAGATAATGGAAGAAGTAGCTACACTTTGTGGTCAGAGCCAAGCTGTGTCTGCCTGTGTACAGGCCTGGGAAAGCTGCAACAAACACCAATATGAAATCCCCTCTTTGTTAAGGCTGGATTACTGGACATGAGGACTGTAAAAAACAAAACTAGAGAGTGATTCTTTGTGCCTATTCCTTAACTTTTTAAAATATGCTTTTTCAATTGCAGATTTTGTATGTAAAAAAAGCTGTGATGAAGAAACTTAACATATGACATGCACCTCCCCAGACTAGGTGCCGTGGCTGAGGCCATACCCTTCTGTAATAAACCCAGGCTCTCTTTTGTGCATCCTTCTTAGCTCTCAGCCTTTGCACCCTGACACATCCTGTAAGAAGCATGTGGTCCTGCCTACTGCTCTTCATGCTAAACATAAAACAGTTGGGAGGAAGTGAGGAAGCCACCGATACCATGAGCCTCCTGCCCTAGCTGAAAGTGAGCCAGCCTCCATCTCAGGTCACAATTGCAGTGGAGGCACCAATCTGTACCTAGCAGAGGCCTCCACTGGCCCTAAGCTTTGATGCATAGGGAACTCTGCAAACCAAAACTGACAGAAGAGGCTACTTTACAAGATTTAGCCATGAGAGTTCTCTTTTGGCAGACAAAATCTTATCTTACTGACACCAGTTTATTTTCAACAAGTCTTCTTTCATTGTAATTATTATTTAATAATGATAATATGTGCCATTACATTTAAACACACTAATAAAGCAATGAACTGGGTGCTTACTGTTAAAGTATTACTTCGTCCCTATCAAGCTCTAAGCAAAAGTGCATCTTTATGTGTGCTTTTTTTTTTTAATTGTTTAACTGTGATTGTTCAGTAGAACTTAAACTCATTAAAAGGTTAAAGAGCACATTGCTGAGTTGCAACCTCGAACTACAAGACAGGGTAAAGACACACTTAGAAACAAGGATACCAACATCTTCTGTCTTATTTGTGTGAAATAGACAACCAACAGGCAGCCTCTCCTGCAAATTCAAGACAACAACAACAACAAAAGATTTTCTGTCAAGAAAGTCCCAAATAACTGTTTGAGTTGCCTTGGCAGATAGTATTCAGAAGGCACAATGCCAGCTTACTCTACTCCCATCTCAAGTCATCCTCTTAATGCAGTGTTATGAAACACATTATTGAACACACAAGACAAAGGAAAAATCACTGCTTTCCGTTCCTCCTAGTGGGAAGATAATGGGCTTCCTGTACTTTAGCTCATAGGACACATGTTTGAACCACTTCTAAGAATCTGACAGATTTATTATGGACCCATTCATCACGGTCGGTGGGGTTCAAGCACAGACACCCGTGGGGTTTGTATCAGGCTTATTTGACAGCCTCTCCAAAATTCATTTTTAATTTCAATTCAGCTGTAGTCATTATGTGCTACCAGAACTAGAGCAGAGCATTGCCAGCTAACTCTTAGCATCTTTATAACAAGACAGATATCCAAGTTTCCATATTGTTACTGCAGTCATACAAAGAATGATTTGATTGTCTTAGATTAGGTGACTCAGTCAGGTAAGTAGTTATTTTACCTCCAACTAACAACAAAAAGCTATAGAGTAGCATTTGTATAGTGCAGTTTTTTTCCCAGAAAGTGTCCTTAAATATTGCTTCTATCTATAATGAAATCAAAATCTTCCTGACCAAATGTAGTGTTTACTGTAGATTCATGTTCATGGATTAACGTGAAAATAATGGCTACTATATATAAAGCATAATAAAAAGCATTGCAAGATCTATCTCAGCTTAGAAACTAGTAGATTTCTCCATTACTGCTTTTTTAAACATTGCTTAAAGAGGCCATAAAAAATACCACTACATATATTTTTAAAGTACATTCAACCATAGGTTTTCAATGGCAACTGACATTTTAAAATAATTAAATGATTAAAATATTACTGATATTCAAAATCTGTCCAGCATGCTGAGCTAATTTAGTGATTTTATAGTATTGCAGGAACAATTAAAATTGCTTTGGATGCTAATTAAGCTCCACATGTATTATGAGCAGAAGAAAAAGAACACACAGTAATTGTAATTACTGCATTTTTTTTAAATGTAAAGGTTCATCACATACCCTGAGAAGCACAATATTTTATTGCTGATCACATACCACTGTGAGATATTTTTGTTTGTAGTTGATTCAATAGGCACAAGCATTAGCATTTTCTATATGCAGCAGAGCAGCAGAGCACTTTTAAAAAATTTAGAAACCCAGTCTCGCTACTAACACAACACCTTTTACAGTCCTCCAAGAGATAAATAGACATTAATTAACTGCTTGACAAGGGAGATGTAGTAAATAACACAGTTACAGAAGCATTTTTCACCATCTTCATAACTGAGCACTCACCTAATCTTGGACCAACAACTTCCAAGTTTGGCTACATCCCTCTTTGTTATGGGACTTTAAATATAAAATATTTTTAACTTAATAACCCCAGATGCTGCAAACTGAACCTGTCAGCTTCCCAGCTAGGGTAGGAAAGTGGTGGTGCCGGGGGACTCCTACAGCTGAGAGATGATCACTGGTACCTGGCGAGCAGGGCTGTGGGTTCCCCCCAGCCAGGGGAGAAAGACTTGAGTGAGCCGGATAGTGAAACTGACAGATTAGTTGATAAAGGTTAGATAAATGAGTGCTTATGGAAAACACGTAGCAACAATAACTTGTTCTAAGCCATTATTTTGTTAGAGAGCTACTACTGTCTTCACAGGCAAACTCTTTCCTTTTAAAACAGGGAGGATAAAATAAATATTTTGGATAGTGATAAAGAGCAAGTAGGCCTCCAACAATAATTATTTTGCTCATTTTTGTTTTCATGTTGAATAACTCTGTGATGTGCAGCTCAGGCCGCCAAGGGTAATTGGCGAGTTCCACACCCTTTGCTTTGGCTCAGTCCTATGTTTTTCCTTGGTGTTTTGGGCTTTGCTGTTTATGGAAATGAGGCCTTGCATTTCAGCTGTGACCTAGATGAAGGTAACCCAGGGAGGTTAATCTTTTCTGTTACAACCAGTTCAGCCCTATAATTCCTCAGGTAATTCTCTCTCTCTCTCTTTTTTCTTTTTCTTTCTTATTTTTTATTTTTTTTTTAATTGTAGAGATCCAATATTAAGGCAATAAACTCCTAAAAATTAAACATAATTTTCCCATGTAAGAAGCAGTAACTGATTGGTCTAATTATCACTTAGCTTTTTCATGGATACTTTCCTTTCAATGACCTTTCATTTGTGACTAAATATGGAGTTGTATTTTCTATCCTTCATAAAAACAATCCAGACCTTTCAGAAAGCAAGTGAGCTTTTCTAGTTGAAACATAATAGTGATTTCTACCTTTACTGTGTCACCTATGTTCTTATACATTTGATTTTTTTAAAAACAGGCTTGCAGATTATTCCAGTATGTGCCAACTTTAGCTGTCCCAATGCAGTTTTAAATGACCTAACAATGTTTCTGCTACAGATTAGGTATTCTGGGCATTACAGCTGGTGATTGTAATGGTACCCAGAGCATTTTTTCACCTTTATGCCACATGTAAGAGCATCAAACAGGAAGACATCCTCCAGAAGATGTCCCACACTATCTTTTATATCTTCTCTGTTTTGTTAAGGATTATTCTTGAAGTTGTGGCTTTTAGGCTTCAGATTCAACTTTTTGGTTTTGAAGTGAATGCAATATACATGTGTAATGTGGCAGCACTTGATAAAATATTTAACATTACCTCATGCATGGTGCCAGAGGGCATTGAAAATACAATTTTCCTTCCTGCCATGTACACATTCACTGTGATTACAATGGTCTTGTGTGTTGCTGAATTTTTTGAGATCACATTTAGAAGGCTATGTTTCATAAAAAGTCAGGGATGTCAATCACTTTTAGTCATTTATTACCCTGTCCACCTGCATATTTATAAAGATCTAAAGCTATAACAAAAAAAATAAATATCTCCTATCCTCTATGCAGCATTGCAGAAGAGAATCACACTCATGATTACTGCTGAAGAGAAGTCATCTAACACTTAATCCCCATCTAAAAAATACCTCATTATGTGAATAATTTTTGTTTCTATGTATAGGACAAAGGTAATATGATTCACACAAGTAACATGTTTATGATCTGCTGCCTACAGTAATTTGTCTTCCAGAGGAATGCCTTTGTGATGAGGAGGTTATTTATATACATATTTTTACTGACAGCTTCGTAGAATATGGTACTTTTCTTAACATATGCAATTGAATTTGTTTGTTACTGGTTAATAAGGTTGTCAGCCTGCCAAGAAAAGCTATTCCAAATTCCTTCCATGTTCATATGGCTTGAGAATTAATCAGTAATGTGGGATATTCTCTAAGTATCGGAAACTGTTCAAACATTTTTCCCAAGCAGCACCACTGTTGCAATCCACTGTGGTGACAACGCATTCATTGGTATCAGCCTAGGGTGCAGCATTCCAGCTGGAATCATCCGCTAGCTGTGAATCTGCTTTTAGAAGTGAAAGACTGGCATGGTATTCTTCATGCTGATTTGAATGTCTTACCTTCATTATCTTTCGAATTTAAAATAAATTTTAGGGTTGCTTTGTTGTTTTTTGTTTTGTTTTGTTCTGTTTTTGCTTTTTCTCTGTGTGTGTGTAACTTGCTAGGACATATACTTATGGTTTAAGATGCAGTATTAAAGGGAAAAATGGAGCATTTTCACAAAGCATTTACCAATTTTGTACAGTTACAATTTGAAGGAGTAAAGGGGTTTTATGACTTCATTTTGCATAAGAAGCTTAAAAGTGTGAAAAGAAAATCTCAAAAAAAAAAAAAAAGCCTTTTTTGGGTCCAGTCATGCCTTGATTTCAGTGAGAGTTTTGCCTGTGTATGACTGCAGAATTAGACCCATAGAATTTTCTGCAATGTCACAGAATCACAGAATCACAGAATCGTCTAGGTTGGAAGAGACCTCCAAGATCACCCAGTCCAACCTCTGACCTAACACTAACAAGTCCTCCACTAAACCATATCACTAAGCTCTACATCTAAACGTCTCTTAAAGACCTCCAGGGATGGTGACTCAACCACTTCCCCGGGCAGCCCATTCCAATGCCTAACAACCCTTTCAGTAAAGTTCTTCCTAATATCCAACCTAAACCTCCCGTGGCGCAACTTTAGCCCATTCCCCCTCATCCTGTCACGAGGCACGTGGGGAAAATAGACCAACCCCTACCTCGCTACAGCCTCCTTTGACTAGCTATTGTTTTGACTAAGTTGCTAGTGTAACAATTAAAAAGAAGTCTGCATACAGAAATCATTCAATGAAATATGTGTATTTTTCTAGGTTAGGACAAGAACAAGATGTTTTTTTGTGCTACAGTTCCATTTTAAGGACTAATTGGTACCTCAGCTTAGAAGTAATTTCATTCCTTGTGCTGAAGTGAGGTCATGGAAAAAATCAGATTTCAGAAATGGAAAGGAGGATATAGCTTCCTGCATAAAATATGGACAAATTACAGTCATAACAATCAGCTATTTTTCATTTGTTTTTCAAATACCCTCAATTTCCAAGAAAAAAAAAGAAAAAAGAAAAAAAGAAAAAAGAAAATCTCCTCTTCTTTGCTAATAATTTTCCGCAGCTACTGAACTGAACAATTTCTGTTCTGAATCTCAATATGCCAAGAGACTCAGACATAGAATCACAGAATGGCTGAGTTTGGAAGGGACCTTTGGAGGCCATCTGTTCCAATCCTCTGCTCAAGCTGGGATACCCAGACCAGGCTGCCCATTGTGCTAGTGTTCAGCCAACTGCACAGTAACGTGCTTCCTGATGTTCATATGGAACCTCCTGTGTTCCAGTTTGTGCTCATTACCTCTTTTCCTGTCACTGGACAACATTGAAAAGAGCCCGGCTCCATCTTCTTTGCATCCTCCCTTCAAGTATTTATACACATTGATAAGATCCCCCCTGAGCCTCCTCTTCTCCAGGCTGAAAAGACCCAGCTCTCTCAGCCTCTCCTCATAGGAGAGGCCCCCTGATCATCTTGGTGGGTCTGTGTTGAATCGTTTCCAGTATGTTCAGGTCTCTCTTGTACTGCATGGGGAGCAGAACTGGATACAGTACTCCAGGTGCGGCCTTAACAATGCTGAGGAGACAGGAAGGATCACCTCCTTTGACCTGCTGGCAATACTTTGCCTAATACAGCCAAGAATACTGTTAGCCTTTTTAGCAGCAAGGGCACTCATGTTCAACTCGATATTCGCCAGGACTCCTAGGTCCTTTTTTGCAAAGCTGCTGTCCAGCTGAGTGGCCCCCAGCGTGTACTGGTGCCTGGGGTTGTTCCTCACCCAGGGGCATTCCTCCCCCAGATGCACAGAGCAGTGACTCTTTGTCACTACTTAACAAAGATTTGGGAACCAGCAAAGTCAAACAGAATCTATTAGTGTCTTTGGGCACAGTCTGAGGCCTGTAACACTGAAGGAAATAAGAATAGCATTACCTCCTGAATTAAGTGTAACTTTGGGAAGGGAAGGGGAGGGAAAGGAAAGGGAAAGGAAAGGAAAAGGGAACGGAAAGGGAAAGGTAAAAGGGAAAGGGAAACAGAAATGGAAACAGAAAGAAGCATTTAAGAATACATCCAGTAGAAAAGCATATGAAGTTGAGATCCTGCTGAGAGGAAGGGTCCTTTTAGGAATATTTGAAAAATTCTGGAAAAATTACAAGAAAACCTTTTAGCACCAGCTGTTAGTTAAGCAGTCTCAAACAAGGCTGGGTTATAAATGCTTTGTAATCCACACCCACAAAAGTAGTCCTCCTTATGTAAATGGAATTGCGTGATTTAGATTTCTAGGAATTGATTGCTCCTGTGCCATGGACATCAAAGTAGCTCACAACTAGCTCTGTCTTTTTTTTAATGTTTATCAAGAACAAGATACATTTCAGTACTTTCACTGTATTAGGGCATTAATGTTGTGACATTTTTCCATATAGAAATAAGTTATATGTTGTCTTAAATATATGTGCAGCCAACACTATCAGATCTGTGCAATGATAAACTAGTTATTTGATATTTGTAAGCATTGCAAGTGGAATAACAATCACTGTGCTAACTTCTTATTTGCATAATATGACATGTGCTTTGGTTAATACATTTAATTTTTTGTTGTATATATTGGTATCCATCTGGAGTTACTTTTTGCAATTTAAACTTGTAATTTCGGTTAAAAAAACAAAAACAAAAACTTTTTACTTATAAATAAAACACTATGCATTTATTTCTACTAAAAAGAATTACTTCTATGTTTTAAGTACAGTGGCAAACAATTGTACTCAAATCACACTTAATCAGACCTTCGTACAATAAGAAAGTAACTTCATCACAACCCCATCATTGTTTTTCCTAGTACTTCATATTTCCATTGCTTGTTGTTCTTCTGCAGATTTCAAAATACTTCAGAAAGGTTAGAAGAGTGTCAGAGTCCCCAGCCGCTCAGGGGACTTCACTATTACCTCCAGGAGCATTGCAGAGACAGGACTGGCACGGGACTGCCTGAAGACCATTTGGGTGTGTCTAGGAGCTGGACTACTCATCACCATGCCCTTTCCTTTAATGGTCAAAGCCTGGAAAATTTCAAAACCTGTTCTGGCTCAAAATCAGAGCAGATGTAGATTTTTTTCTACATTTCCAGCGAAATGAAATTTCCTCAGTTTCAGTTTTTCATTGTCAAACAAAATGTGCATTGTTGCCTTTTAGTGCAAATGTTTTTCTGTGACTGATTCCATCATTAGTTTCTTGAACAAAGATTGTGATTTTACATCCATGTAAATAAACCTTTTCCCCATGGCTGTCAAAACTTCTTTCCTATATTTGTCATCTGTTTTCCCGGAATTTAATGTATTCTTAAGTGTCTCTCAACTTTTCTTTCTTCTAGTCTTCCCAATTCCCATCACTTTTGTCATCATTTATGTTGCTTTCTATCAGCTTCCCTCCACCCTCACACCCTCTGAGATTTATAGCATGCCTGCGTTTATTTCTCAATGTTGTGCTGATTTTACTTCAAATGCTTAGCAATTATTTGAGATGATCTTGAAGGCATTTTTTCTCATTATGAAAGGAATTACATATTAAACTTGGGGATTCTTTGATTCGGTTCTATTTTACAGAATGAACATAAAGTCCTGCCTCCCAGAACACAATACAGAGTGTTTTTGTGGCTTATATCAAGCACACATTTTAAGTGCTTCTTTGACTTTTTCATTGCTTTCCACCCTACTCTAGCTGCCTCGTTTTCTCAGACAGCGCTCAAAGCAATCCCCAGCTCATGCGTTTGCAAGTCAGATTTGTCTCTAGCCAGACATCACACCCATTTCAGTTCTCTCTTAACAAACAGCCTTAATTGTTCCCTCCATGATCTTCCGTGAAACAAGCCCAATACACCCAGCAAGTGACGTGGCTGCCTTTACATCAAAGGCATAGCTGCTTTGGGCCGGCCAGCTTCTACACCAGCACAACATCCCAGTCCTATAACCACTCGTCGTTCTGTTGGTTTCTTGTCTTCCTTTCTTCTGCTCAGCCATCGTTTCCCCTCCACTCTCCTCTCGGCACTCTCCCAGGACAGCTATGAGACGATGCAGCCATCTCTCCTGCCCCGTGGCTCCCTCCAACGCGCAGCTTTCCTTACGCTCTGGAGCATTGACATTCTCCTGCCTCGCAGACAGCCGTTTGGAGCCCAGGGGAAGCTTGGCACCAGAGCTATTTAAAACAAATCAAAAAAAAAAAAAAAACAACATTTAACCACATCGTCAGAAGACAACAGGTGCTACAACATCACAACTTGGGAGATCCATTTTAAACGATTTTCCTCCAACAGCTCCCTTTTCTTTCGCTGCTCTCACCCCCTCTCGGCAAAACCGCAAAACTCCCGGGCGTTTCTCTGAGGAGGGAGCTACGGGGGAAGCGTGGGGACACGGCGCCGCGCCCGGGGCACGGAGGGCGCAGGCACCCGGGACCAGGATCGGCCCGAGGGCGTCGCCGGGCCCCGGTTGAACGGCTCTGGAGTCCCGCAGCCGGCCTCCCGCCCGGCAGGGGCCGCTCTCCCCGGGCGCAGCGCCGCCGGTAGCGCCCCGCGTCCCGCAGCGGGCCGGAAGCGGAAGGTTCCGGCGCCGGTGTGGGGAGCGAGAGCCGCCCGCTCGGCGTTGCTGCGAGATGGCCGCCTCCGCCGCGCTCCCCCCGCTGCCGCCGCAGTTCAAGAGCATCCAGCACCACCTGCGGACCGCGCAGGAGCTGGACAAGCGAGAGCCGGTGGTGGCGTACTACTGTGAGTGCGGCGGGGGCAGCGCCGCCCATACCCTCCCATACCTTCCCTTCCCGTCCCCTCCCGGCCGGGCCCGCCCCGCCGCCGCCCCCGTTCCCCCGGCCCGGCCTCCTACACAGAGGGAGAGCCCTTCCCCTGCTCTGCCTCTTGCGGGGCTACGCCTCGGAGCCCGCAGCCGTGGTGGGCCTGCCGGCGGGCTCGTCGTGTGCGTGGGGTGTTGGGGTGCTGCCCGTGGGTATCGCTCGAAACTGTCATACGGGAGGCTCCGCAGGGTTGTCCTGTCACTGAGAAGTCCTCCTGTTTGTCCTGTATCTGTTTAAGCAATTTAGGTTTGGCAGTCTTTGATCTTTTTATCAACGTCCGATTTATTTTCTAGCGAGCTACTGTTGTCACTTCTTCAGGATTCTTTGTTTCTTCTTCGTTTGTTGCATTTGTTTGTGTTTCTTTGAAGTGAACGGAGCAAAAATCACGCTCTGTTCGTGTACCTCTTTCAAATAAACCCATCTACTCCCCTGGTTCTGATCTGTGAACCTTTCTAAAAGCTTCCCCCTGCTAGTTAAGAAATGGCAGCCTGTTAGTCAGCTTCAATTAGTGTCACGGTTGATCACCACACTTGGAACATCCCTAAGATGAACAGGTTATGAAGAGTTACAAAGTGCACTGACTAGAAACGTGTCTTTATGTTGTTTGCTTTTTTTTTTTCCTTCTATTTTTGAGTTGGGACATCATTTGGGGGGATTACTTGGCAATAGCTTGTGTTCAAGACATTAAAAAAATACAGGTGGAACTGATTGCTTGATTTGTAATAAACAGTCTTAGTTTTAGAAGGATGAACTCACAGAGTTTAGGCTTCAGAAAGCTCTGAAAAATTATTGACTTAGTGTCAGAAGACTAATTTAATTTTCACGTTATACAGGAATAGCTAATTTACACAGCTAATTAACTAATTAATTGCACAGCTAATGCAGAAAAGTACCACTAGAGAAGCCAGATAGCCACATATGAGGACCCTGGATATTCTCAGTAGTATTTGCCACATTTTTACTGGAAGAACATAGGACAAATTGTTCTTTGTGTGACAGGAAACACCAGCTAGGTCAAGATGCATTGTAATCTTGTTTTTATTTGTTCTTTTTTATCAGAATGTCTGGCTATTAAAAAAGGCATCAACACAAGTTCATTTTTATTTTAATTTTAAACTGAAATGTTTTTGTGGCAGATCTCTATTATTAATTCTAGCTTTGAACCTAAAATAAGTTTATGAACCATTAATTTTAAACGTTGCCGTTTTAGAACAATTTTATGGGGTCCCAAAGTGTTAATTATTAAATATTGCTACTGTCAAAAAATTGTGAAGTTCCAAATGTCTACTTCTACCACATTGTAAATAACAAAAGTTTTCCTAAAAAGGTAGAACTGGATATGCAAAGAATGTTCAAGATGTTTTTCAGGTAATGTTTTGAAAGCAACGCATATTAGAGTTAAGAGAAAGCAGTATGCCTTACTGAAAAGGGAAAAAAAAAAAAACAACCTCAGAGCATCTCACTGCTGAGACTCTGAAATATGCCTCAGAGGAGCTCTGCACTCTTCCAATAACGTTCTGTGTGAAAGGGATTGTGTGAGAAAAGCTTGCTGTGTGCTTGAACACATTGGCTCGCCTCCACTGCCCTTGTCTGTACAGGTATGCCTGCAAACACGCCTGTCATGGGACCAGGCTGGTGGTGTGGTGCAGCAGTCAGCCAGGGGGGCCCTGTGGTCACGAGATGGGACAGTGCTGCCTGTTCTGTCACGGGGCTGCTTGCACAGCCACTGCGTGAGGAGGGGGAATATCTGCAATTTGGTAATATGATGGGAGTAGCTGTCAGTGCAGAGATGCCAGGAAGGTGTTTATAGCTTTGGTGTATTGCCAGAAGTGGTTCATCCATAGCCAAAAGTTTTCATCCTAATAGTAACATCTTCATGACACCGTTGCTTTGAATACGGACATATATTGGCTAGGATTTTGATTTACGTGCATTTTAATTTAATTCCACATATATTTCCGATAGTAAGAGCTGTTACACATTCTAATTTGAATACCAGAAACAGATGGCTTCTGGTAAGATGTGATTGCAGCCTAAAATATTACAGTCTGTGCCTTAGCAATAAAATTGTCGGAAGGAACCACTTACTACACGTTAATATTTTGTGTTTCTTCAGCATCTACTGGTGCCAGAGGTATGTTCTTAAAGTCTGGAATTTCAATGGCAGTTGCACATTTCATTTGCATATACCATTTTAAATTTTCTTCTCTTACTTTTTTTTGGATGTAGTTCATCCGAAGCCTTAAGCTAGTATAAACCAGCACTACCGCCTAAAGAAGATATAGTAGTTTGATGTCACATTCCCACACCAAAAATACTTCAGAAGCAAACCTTGGTGTAAATGTATGGTGAACAAGAACAACAGGCATTTTCAGCCAGGCCAGTTTGCTACCACTTAAACAGCTGTGCTCATGCACTGAGGCAAAGAATAAGTAGCAGTAGCTTGGGGAGAAAGCAGGACTTTTTTGATGTTGCTGGCTTATGTTGATTTAAAGAAAATGTAATTGGATGAATGTTAACCTCTGTTTTACACAATGCAGATAGCTGCAGCAGGGATGGTTTCTGTTTTTCAAATAGCACGTACTTTTCCACATGAAAAATAAAATGTTACAGAACAGCATTGATGTTCTTGTACAGTATGACAAGTGGTATTTGTTTTGGTGCTTCCTAGAAAATCCACAGAAATTGAGATCCGATTTTATTTCTTGTGGTCCTGTACATTCCTTACAAACCCTTCACTCAGTTTTTAGGTGTTCAGATTGGCACGTGATCAAATTGGCTTTATACACTGTATGAAAATAATGACTTTTTTAGTCATGGCTGCTGTTAATAGCAGAACAGAACTTTCAACTGTTGGTTGAAACAATAAAAATATATTTGGTTTCTGACAGCATGTATTGTAAATTTACATGGTTGTAAAAATTGTTCTTCTTAGAACATAAACTGTAGAGGAAACTATAATACCACGCTTATTTTTTAATTCGTACAAGACTATCTTCCAAGACTATTCTCCTTTTAAATAGATTAGAAGGTGCTTTATAGTTAATAAAATGTTCAGGCCTGTTATACTCTACTACCTTCCTTTAAAATCTGTACTGTTCCATATTATTCCACATTTCATATAATTTTGTTAATTATAGTCTTACTGTAGCTATAAAATAGCTATTTTGTGTTCAGTAAAGGACAGTTGTTTCAATAGGTATAAGAGAATACCAGTAAAGAATGCTACATAGGTTGCCCAGCAAAGGAAAGGAAGTGTTTGGTGGTCAATAAAATAACTTTCATGTGTTTTAAAAAAAACTTAAATGAGCTTGACTCCTTGGCTACTTTGAGATGTTGTATTGCAGACACAAGGAGGCAGGCTTTGATAAGAAATCTTTGGCCTGCTTAATAGTTGAAGAAATCTAAATTGTGCCATAGGCAGATTTATTGAGAAGCTACTTTTTGATAAATTGCATTGTTTGAGAGGTAGGTCTGTCTTCTGAAAACTTCTGTTGTAATGTTTAAAGCAAATCTGTCCTTAATAGCTGTTGTTTCAGGCTTTCAGTAGCGTTGTAGTAGTACATCTTTTCAAACATGGTTGGTAGTGCTATTAATTTTATTCTTTTGTATCTGTTACTCCTTGATGTTTTAATTCAAACGTTTTGAGAGTTGCCAGAAAAACACATATTCGAAGTGACATCCTGAAACCCACATGGTGTTTGGATATCTAGTAAATGCGGCATGAGATCATATGATTCTAGTAGCTTCTGAAAGTGTTTGATAGTCAGCTAAGCATCAGAAAACATTAACGTGAAATCAGTAGACTTGATCTGTTTAAAAAGATGTGAAGAAAATCTCCCACAATTCTTAAATTCTTCAGATAGAAAAGTGCAAGATAAGTGCTTCAGGAGGATCTTACTTTTGTGTTGACATTTTGTTTTTGTAGGATACAGCAGGAGAGAAAAAGAGGTGATTTTTTTTCCCCCCCCACAACTAGTTGATAGTCTCTTGAATCAGAAGTCATTCAGCTCATAGTGGAAATACCCATCTGCTAAATTTGACTCTTTTTACTTTCAAGTTTAATCAGACATCAATGAAGCAAGGTTTTCAGTGCAAACCAATTATAAAACCCTCAATTTTACAGGGGAGAAGGACAAAGTAGAGCTCATGTCCTGAATCAGAACTTTGGGAATACAAAATTACCTTTGAATTTTACAATTTAAATAGTATTTTGTTTAATGATCTTTCCTCAAAGCAGAGAACCCTAATAACCAATATTAAACTTCTATTTTATTCAACTTCTTACTTGTCTTGATGCATTTTGACCTAATTCAGAATGATTAGTTAGGAAGATGCATATAATTCAGAAGTATTAATGGAAATAAAAGTAACTAATGTTTGCTGTATTTCACTGGAGAGATTCTGCATATACTTACTGAGTGGGTTTAACTGTGACATCCTAGAATGGAAATGCATAAAATAATGTTATTAACATCAGTTAACTACTAAAATCAAATTCTGTAGCTTTCCAGTTTAAATACTTTTGTACAAGTTTTATATAATCCATTTGTAAGAGTACATTTACCATATTCTTATGTTGCTGGTGTCATAAAGCAGTTTTGCTTGCTACTAATAGTACAAAGTATTTAAAGCCTATTATTAGAGATCAGGTACTGAAGAATAGATTTACTCAATTCTTTACCCAGAATAAGTTAATTGATCAAGTCAAATATTTAAGAAGTAGATCTCCATTTCATAGTGTACTGGAGAATTTTTCTGATTGTGCTGTGAGTATAAACTAAAAGTACTTCTCATTTTTTTCCATTGCTTTTTTTTTGTCTTCAATCTTAGTTTATTTGCTTTGATTTGTTTCAGACATTTGTAAGTAGGAAAAGTGTACTTAGAAAACTGTTTCGTGACAGTAGGAAAACTGTACTCTGAACACTGCACGCTGTTTTTCTGTAGAAACAGAGGAACAGGCAGAACTGATGGGTATAACGAAGATAAATACATGAAACCCACAGACCTCAGAACAAGCTGTATGTAGAACTAAATAGTAAAGATGTTAACTACTGTGTGGTGTTTCTGGCACGTGCTCTGATTACAGAGGTAATATTTTAAAAGAAACTGCTCTGACAGAGACAGGAATGAAAATAATAAAATAGAACAAGTACATTTCAGAGATTAAAACTTAATTTCTGAGGTGTGTGTATTTTTTAGACTCCTAAAGTTTAGTTGTACAGTGTAAATATACTAACATGCATTTTTCCACCAAATATTTCACATTCTTTTGGTGGATCTGTTCAACTTGAACCTCTGAAAGTAGAATGAAGAACTGCCTGAGATTTGCTGCTGCTTCTGAAGAAGGGATGCATCAATGTCAACATTTCAATTTTACAGAATAGCAGAATCATTGAGGTTGAAGAGAATTGTGGACATCATCTAGTGTAATCTCCTGGTCACTAGTTCAAGTTAGTCAGGACTGTGTCCAGGCAGGTTTTGAATGTCTCTGAGGATGGAGACTCTACAACTTCTGGGAGCAACCTGTTCCAGTGTTTGACCACCCTTGCAGTAGAAGTTTTTTTCTTATAATATATTAAATGAATATTTCTATATTAAATGAAATTTCTAGTATTTCATTTTGCACCTGTTGCCACTTGTCCTGTCATTGGGAACAACTGAGATGGGTCTGGCTTTGTCTTCGTTCCCTGCTGCCCCCCTTCCTAGGTCAGGTATTGATGCACTATCATGTATCAAGGCCAAACAGTCCCAGTTCTGCCTCTTCTGGTATGACAGATACTCTTAGTCCATCGTCATTTTTGTGGTCCTTCCCATGTCTCCTCTACTGGGGAGCGCAGGACTGGACCCAGCACTCCAGGTGTGTCTCACTGGACCTGAGTAGGAGAGAGGGATCATCTCCCACAACCTGCTGGCATTCTCCTAATGCAGTGCAGGATGCTATTAGCAGTTAAGGTTAGGAAACATATCTCAGTCGTGCCCACCTAGAATTTTTTGGTTCACCGCAGAGTAGTTGAGAGCACAAAATGGGTTTCTTCCACTGAACTAGAATGTGTTCCACACGAGTGCTTCAAATTTACTCTCCGATAGCTACAAGCTGGTTTATTCATATGAACTTGTCTCTAAGTGAAGAGTATCTACCTTCTCCTTTTGCCTTCTTGAGAGCTCAATTACTACATCCCACAGTTAAGGTTGTTCTTCCATTTTAATTATAAATGTTTTGTTATCTGTATTAGAATATAGAGATAGGCTTTAAAAACACTGTTTAAATATTGTGTAAAAGTTTAGAAATGTGGCGATTCCACTTATAGATCTCTTATTCAAATTTTTGAGAGCAAAGGTGGTCTTTAAACTGTGGTGAAGAATGACAGTATAGAATACTGAGTCATATCTTAGGATAAATAATAGATATTATTAGCTTACTTGGGTTGTCTCATCTGACCTTAATAATTACCATCCTTGTTTGGAATTGCAGTTTTTTTCATTATTTACCTTGTTTACAAGTTGCTGTTCTTCAAATAATTGTGAATTTTAATGTAACTCACTATAACTTTCAGTAGTTTTAAGAAAGAAACATTTTACTTGAGATTGTTTTGACTTGACAAGGTTTGTCTGGCATGTAACATAACCTTGGAATTCTGCTCTGTAGGATTTAGAATATTATAAAAGAATCTGAAGTGAAGAGGGTGTCAAGCCTTTTATTGTTTTGGGTTTCTTAGTGAAATTTGTGTTGTCTTCCTCCCAGCCCACACCTTTCTCCTCAGAAAGAAAGATCTTTTTTCCCTTGCATTTCTCCTTAAACTAATTTTACTTGAAAGTATTTATAAATAATTTGTATTCTCTGGAAAATTTCAGATTTTGAGTGGATTCTACTAGCCTAGTACTTTTCTTGTCTTGTGCCAATTTTCTTCTCCATTATATGATGCTGAGGAGCTATAGGACCCTCCAAAGTTTGTTTGTCTGTGCTATTAAATCTATTTTAAATTCTCTTAATTCAGACACCTTTGAGTTGGTCATGTAGAAATAGCATATATCTGTGATATGCATGCAAAAATTACATGATTGATATGATACGTTAATGTTCATGAAAGCAAGAATAATTCATATTCTGTGCAGATGTATTCTTTAGGAAAATACTTTTACAGTAGTTTTAGTACAATCTAATTTTCGTGTTTTTGTGTCCCCCTACTCCGCACATTTGTATTCCAGCTATTGTTTTCCTGTTCCGAGCAGTTTGCAGACATTTTTCTGTCAGTGGATTGATTGACAGTGGGAAGAGGAAGGTGCAGAAAATCAGTGAATAATAAATTACAGAGAGAAAAACCTTTCATCTCTTAATCAGAATCAAAATATGACTAAAGGTTATGGAAATGTTTTTGTTACTATTTAATGTTAATTGTGGAATATGTGAATGAAAAGTATTAAAAGTATTCCAGTTCTTATTAATTTATTTTTCTGTACTGGAAGAGAATTAAATATGTGTTAGGGGAAAAGAACTGTAATCTTTTGATTCTGGTAGACCAGGAGAAATCAAGATAGATAAGTAGGACAGAATTGAGAACACAGAATCAGTGTATTGTGCATACTTGCTGGCTAGAACTTTGGTTCTCCAGTCTTTTTACTTGGCACAGAGTTAGTTTAAAATGGGAGCAGGGGGAGTGTCAGTTGTTATCCAAACATAAATCTGGAATAACTTACTGTGTATTAGGAATGAATGCCTGGCACATACTGAAGACGAAATACTCGCTCTGAAATTGTGCTGTGTATTAGCAAAGGAAAAATAACGTGGTATTACGTGACATAAATAAAAGCAGAGAAGTTTCTGTAAAGCTCACTGTATAATTCCTTCCAGCACACCCACACTTAGTATTTACTGAACAAAGATTAAGGGCAACAAATCAAGACATAAATTTTGTCGTTGTCTTGGCAAAACATTTTTCTGAGAATGATTGCTTGCCAAGTCTTTATGAATTTGAAGATAAATGTCCTGTCTGCAAACTGAGAGCAAACCATTTTTAGTTAATAATTGGCTAAACAGTCCTGTCTTTGTGCGTAGAAGATTACAAGTGACTTTAGCCCTACTTAAAATATTAATAATATTTAGACATAAGCACGATGTAGTCTTTACCTCTTTTGTGCTTCACTTTCTGCTTATACTCCCGTTGTTAGCCACATTAAAAATCTTTCCTTCTGCTTGGTTTGGGTAAAGGAGACAAAAAATGTAGATTGTAAATATAGATCAAAAAGACTAAGTAATTTCATTCATTTGTGTGTTTCCAAGTATTCCAGATCTTCATCATAGTATTGAATAGAGATGACAATTATAGGTCAGTTATTTCCAAGAGTGGCTGCGTTCTCAAAATGCTTTGTTTAGGCTTTAAAGTCTTGGAAATTTTTCCAGCTACAATGTGTAGTTTTCATTGTCTTTTTATATCAACATTTTTAGCAGCTTGGCTTCTCACAGAAGAAATCTAATATCAAATATTACTGAGCAAATGGTAATGTAAGTCAAGTTGTTTAGTTTTATGGAATATTACTGTGGTCATTAAGGACATTTTAAACGTTTACAACTCAGGTTCTTGAAGAAAAGTGCTCCAAAATCATTTTGATGTAAAATGAGGTCTCTAGTCATTTAAAAAATCATGTGCTGTATTTTTAAAATGTGAAAATTTGTGTGATTTAGCAAGCACAGTAATAACGCACTCTATTGCTTTTACAGTATTATAGAAACCAAGATAGCTGGATTTAAAAGAATGTAAATAATTTCTGTTTTCTTTCAGAAACAGAGAAAAAAATCTTAACTTGTGTTACATTTGGCCTTCACAGCAAACAGAGATTTTGGAGGTGATAAATAGTTGGCTTCTTGCTCAGGAGGTCTTTGCTACTGAGATTACTTGTCAACATAAACATGGAGGACAGTTCTTTGAACATTAATTACTAGTTTAAAATTTCACTGAGGATACTAACACAGGAAAATGTTATGTTTTGTTTACTCCTGCTGAAAATTCAGTAATGAAGTAAGTTTGCCTATTTGCTGCAAGTTAGATAGGATAAGGACAGTAAATGGATTTCCTTCTCTAGATCAAAACGTATCTTTAGTTACTATTGTGTATGCTTACCAAAAGTAATATTTGTGTGATAAACTACATGTAAAAGCGAAAGGTACTTAAGACTTTTAATTGGCAAAAGTAGTAGTTTTGAAAAAAGTGTAGTCTTGTAGGAAATGTAAAAAATAGAACAACTGAGCACTTCGTCATTGTCTATAATAAGGCAAGGTATTACTCGTTTAGGTCAAAATGCGATAAGTACAACTTCAGTGATTAGTGTCTTCATATTTACTTGCCTATTGCTCTTTATACACAATTTTAAAAGCAAAAATTCAAAATATTAAAAGAATATTATTTTTATTTCAGTACTGTCTGTAGGGGCAAATACAATATTATTTCCTCTGTATCCTATTCAGCTTTTGTCAGAAATACTGTATTCTTTCAGTTTTTCAACTATTTCATTTTCTTTCTGCATAATAAGTTAAAAGATTGTTAATAGTTTTTCAACCTCCAATCAGAGTTTTGACTAGAGCACCACTGAGTAAAGCAGTAGGTGTACCAAAGTGTACTTAGCAGCATTTTCATAGAATTACATGATGAAGGTTTGGGTTGGAAGGGACCTTAAAGATCATCAAATTCCAACCCTCCTGCCATGGGCAGGGACACCTTCCACTAGACCAGGTTGCTGAAAGCTCCATCCAACCTAGCCTTGACCACTTCCAAGAATGGGAAGCGTCAACAGTAGTTTACATAAACGTCATAATCTTGGTCACCACTTACTTCAGGAAGAAGGAAAAGCTTTTGCCCTTACCTCAATGATTGCGTCATCAGAGGTGTGTCTCTGGGCAGGTGTGTCTCTTGATATGCAGTATTCCTTTTGAATTTATTACTGTGTGTGAAGAGGTGAACATGTAAAAATTTGGAACTTTGAAAGTTCTTAAAGGTTGCCACAAACTCTTTTAATTTGCTAAGTTAACTTAAGTGTGCTTTGACCTTTTGCCAGCTCATAAGATGCAGGAGTTCTCCCTTGTGATGTATATTGATGCTGGTAAATGTGAGAGGGTTCAATGCGTAGATGTGGTATATGCCTCACTATGTATTTGGTTGTGTGATACAGAAATGTCATTGCTGCGACAGATGGAACACATTTAACCTTAGTTCAGATTACATAAATAATCTGTAGAATGTCTGTGTTTGTATAGGTAGGGCATGTATTAAATTCTATGATTTTATGCCATGAAATGTGTTCAGGGAAGCTTGCAATCATATAATGTACTTAAAGATCAGTTTAGTTGAAGACTGTAAGTTCCAACATAAGATTATGACACTTTAATCTGCAGTAAACTCAAATTAATTTGAGTTCCTGAAATGCAAATCTCTTTATCTTTGTGTGGATTTCTTTCCAATATAATTTCAAACTTACATGCAGTAGTTTCAGAATTTAAATGTTAATATGACAGGATCATGAAGATAAATAAGATGAGTTTAAGTTTATGTATCAGTAATTAGTTTAATTTTAGTGTTGTCACATAACAAAAATTGTATTTGTTACGTAGTTAAACTTTGTCTTGGTCAGTTATTTTAGTTGTTCATAGACTTTACTCATTCCTGAATATTGACTCAGACTAGACTTTTATATGGTTGTTCATAGTATCATGGAATGGTTTGGGAAGGCCATCCAACTTGACCTTCCAAAGATGAGGCATACACAGTGTAGGTAACTGCACTCTGGACAACCAGTTTCATTGCTTCTCTGCCCTCATAGTAAAGAATTTCCTCCTTGTATTTAATGGAAATCTGCCCTCCTTTAGTTTAAAGCCACTACCTGTTGTCCTATCACTATACTGATAAAGAGTCCCTCTCCATCTTTCTTGTAGGCTCCTTTTTGGTACTGAAAGGCCACTATGAGGTCTCCCTGGAGCCTTCTCTTCTCCAGGCTGAACAACCCCAAATCCCTCAGCCTGTCTTCATAGGAGAGGTGCTCCAGCCCCTTGATTATCTTTGTGGCCCTCCTCTGGACTCATTCTAATATGTCCATGTCCTTCTTGTGCTGGGGGCCCCAGAGCTGAACGCAGCACTGAGATGGGGTCTCACAGGAGCAGAGCAGAGTGGAAGAATCACCTCCTTTGGCCTGCTGGCCGTAATTCTTTTGATGCAGCCCTGGATATGATTGGCTTTCTGGGCTCCAAGTGCACATTGCTGGCTCTTGTTGAGTTTGTCATTGACCAACACCCTCAAGTCCTTCTCCTCAGGGCTGCTCTCAATCCAGTCTCCTCCCAGCCTGTATTTGTACTTGGGATTGCCCCAGCCCAGATGCAGGACCTTACACTTGACCTTGTTGAACTTCATGGGGTTCACGCGGGCTCACCTCTCCGGCCTATCCAGGTCCCTGTGGATGGCTTCCTTTCCCTCCAGTGTGTTGACTGTACCACACAGCTTAGCATCATTGGCAAACTTGCTGAGGGTGCGCTCAGTCCCACTGTTCATGTTGCCAACAAAGATATTAAACAGCACCGGTCACACTACTGACCCCTGAGGAATACCACTAGTCACTGGTCTCCACCTGGACATTGAGGCACTGACTGCAACTCTTTGAGTGCAACCATCCAGCCAATTCCTTATCCACTGGCTTGTACATCAATCAAATCAACATCTAATTTAGACAAGGATGTTAGGTGGGACAGTGTCAAATGCTTTGCACAAGTGCGGTTAGTTTCTCATCAGTTTTCTTCCCTTGTCCACAAATGCTGTAACCTCATCATAGAAGACCACCAACTTTGTCAGGCACAATCTGCCCTTAGTGAAGCCATGCTGACTGTCACCAGTCACCCCCTTATTTTCCATGTGCCTTAGCATAGTTTCCAGGAGGATCTGCTCCATGGTCTTGCAGGGCGCAGAGGTGAGACTAACTGGCCTGTAGTTCCCCAGTCTTCCTTTTTTCCATTTTTGAAAAATGAGGGTTATGTTTCCACTCTTCCAGTCAGTGGAAACTTTACCGGGCTACCACAACCTCTGAAATATGATGGACAGTGGGTTAGCAACTTCATGCGCCAGTTCCATCAGGAACTTTGGATGTATTTCATCAGGTCCATTGGACTTGTGCACCTTCAGGTTCTTTAGCTGGTCTCGAACCTGATCCTTTCCTGTAGTGGGTGGTTCTTCATTCTCCTAGGCCCTGCGTTTGTATTCTGTGCCTTGGCTGGCTAGCACACTTGCTGGTGAAGACTGAGGTAAAAAAAGTCATTGAGTAGCTCTGTCTCCTCCATATCCCAGGTAACCAGGTCTCTTGTTTCTTTCTGGAGAGGACCAACATTTTCCCTAGTCTTCCTTTTATCACTGACATTCTTACAGAAGCTTTTTTTGTTGCCCTTGACGTCCCTGGCCAGATTTTAATTCTGTCAGGGCTTTAGCTTTCCTGACTTGATCCCTGGCTGCTCGGACAATGTCTCTGTGTTCCTCCCAGGCTACCTGTCCTTGCTTTCGTCCTCTGTAGGTTTCCTTCCTGTGTCTGAGTTTGTCCTGGAGCTGGTTGTTCATCCATGCAGGCCTCCTGGCATTTTTGCCTGACTTCCTCTTTGTTGGGGTGCATTGCTCCTGAGCTTTGAGGAGGTGACCCTTAAATACTCATCCATCCCCAGGCAGAGCTCCATGCACTCCAGCTGCTCACTGACGTAAAGGGCAACATCCCCTCCTCATCTCCCCATGCTTCACTGTCTCTCATCCTTCACTGAAAACTGAAATAGAAAGTTGCTAGGTTGTTCTATCAGTTACTTATGCAAGAGCAGAGAGACATTAGAGGACACAGGTACTTCAGTGTATGTTTTTGTTATGTTTTGGTCTTTAAATGGTTGGGCAGCCCAACAGCGTTAACATTCAAAAATGTGTCAGTTTTGCAGTCCTAAATAAGGTGTATATATATATTTATGCTCTGTATGGTTTGAATAATCAGTTGTATACGAAACAGGAAATACTATTGTTAAAACCTAGATAAACTAGTTAAATTGTGATGCTTACCAGAAAAACGTAGGTAAGTTTTATGGAGAGATCTCATTTTATTAGACAAACTGCTAATAGGTGGAAAATGCAGATAAGCTTCTGTGCATATAATGCTTTCTTCCGTAGCAAGCATCAGGTTAACTACAGGCTGAAAACAGTTGTTCTATGTGTGTTTACTGAGATAATTTGAAGTGAAAAGGTTCTCCCTAGTGCATAAAAAGATGCTTGGAATAGGAGAGAGAGTAAAGATGTGAGGCAGTAAAGGTTCACTTGCAGAATGCTATCAGCACTGGGATATGCTGTAATGTTCATGATAATGTTCAGGAGAGTTTAAAAAAAAAGTATAGTTCTTATACTCTGCATTTGAAGGTGTTTTGCAGGACACCTTTGATGGTCAGAAATGAGAGTTTAAATAGAGTGGTTTTGTGGAAAAATGTTAGTCTCCATTGGGTTACTGAATGTTTCTGTCCATTATCCCTTCTGCGTGTAGTAATTCTGATAAATAATAGTTGTTTGGTTACATCCACAGTTTACTAAAGCATATGAAGTTTTGCCATGTACATACATGAAATTCATGTTTTGATAATTCTGTTCATCATTTTTAACCAGAGGATAGTAATCATAAGCTTTTCAAGATCACACGAAAGAACTGTAAACTTTACTTGCAGGGAAAGTTTAATAAAGTCTGTTTTGTCTGATTTGAAGATCAGGTTTGTGTCCTTGTTTGCCTTTTGATGATGTGTATGCATTTAAGTGGGTACAATACATTGTTAATTCCATTTGTTAAAGTAATGGTTTTAAAGTTGACTAGTTCCTGCTACAAGAAACTTTTTTTTTTTTTTTAAGTATATCCATACACTATGTACTTATATATGAGTTGTGTGGAAAATTATTTGTGGATACTTAGGGAAAAAATCAGCTTGAAGCTCATATTAGAGAGTTGCATTGGAGAGTAGTGATTATTTAGAAAAGCACTTACAGTGATACAACCATCAATTTGAAATGAGCAGAGATACTCATTGTGAAAAATAAAGCATAAATCTTAGAAAAAAAATACTTCCTGGTATTTATGCAAGATTGAATAGATCTCAAATTACCTGTCAGTGCTCAGTAGCACTGTAGTATTGCACTGTTTCATTGATGAGTTTGTCTTTCAGATATAATGGGAGGTGAATTGCTTTGTCTGGTAATGGGTTTTGCCTTAGATACTTAATCTTTTTTTTTTTTTCCATGTTTTGTTTCCTTTAAGGTCGTTTGTATGCAATGCAAACAGGCATGAAGATTGATAGTAAAACCCCAGAATGCCGTAAATTTTTATCTAAGCTTATGGATCAGTTGGAAGCTGTAAGTATAATTTATTGCTGTCCTTTAAAATTATTCATGATGTTATTTTAATTTCTATTTAAGCTTCTGCAAATACTGTCTTTTCTATGTCATCATTCTTTGAAGCAACTGTTCTGTATGCAGGCAATGTAAGAATTTAAGTGGTATGTCATAAATCAGCAGAAGGGTTGGAAGGAGATAAAGCTGTGTGTGTGTGTATTTATGTGTGTGTATATATATGCATGCATAATCATAACTGTAACTTCATACAGTGGACATTTGCCATAAGATTTTGATCAGACAATGTGAATTACGATACTTTATATATATTCTCATGAGAAATCATAATTAATTATGAAATATATGCTGGAGACCTTTTTATTGATTTGTCTTTCCTTGAAGTCTGTGAGAGTTATTTGTAATGCTGTAGGAGTGATTAGCTTAGTCCTTACTGCTTTTAAAATCTTTGACCTAGGTTGTACCCTGGGAGTTTCTTTAAATGTTCTCTAAAAGATAAACGTACTTTTGATGTTATCCTCTGTTAGAGATTAGGGATCTTCTACTACGATTTTTTGTAAGCATAGTCTTACCTGTTGTGGTTAAGAGGTAGTTATGCCTTGCTCTTTTGAGCAGACCTGGTAGTATTAAAAAGCAAACAGTCTTAAAAAGAACAGAATTAAGGTAAGAAAGGTAGTCATTGCACAGATAGTTTAAATTCCAGGAGCTGTTTGTGTTCTTGTTCTGTAGAGTAGTTTTCGATAGTCTGGGAGGAAGTAGTGCATGGATTTTAAGGTTTAAGTGCTCATTTAGAAGCAGAAAGTAACACTGAAAAATGAAGTGGCACTTCTTTTTGTGTTCAGTGTTAATGATTCCATCCACAAACTAACCATAGAAATACCTGAAGAATTGGTGTGAAACTAATGCAACAGCCTTCAGTTCTTCAAGGAAAAAAATGAAACGTGAACCATTTGCCTTGTATTCATACTTTGTTGTTCATGTTATGTTTTATTACTGATTTTTTTTGGCAATGGAAAATCCTGCGTACAGTGACTTGGTGTGTTATTGCATCAGTTTTTGATATCTTCAGTGGGTCTGGTTCTCATGCTGAAAAGGGAAGAGGTAGCAAGAGAGATAAGATTTAAATCTCTGAAAGGTGTTCCCCTTCATTCCATAAGGATTCTTGAAGGTGTATTGGATCCCTTGTGGTACTGCAGCAAGTAATCTGTCTGTAGTGTGCGGTTACCCCTTTTGTTTCAAATTTGGAAAAAACAGAAAACCAGCTAAAACCCCAGTTTAATATCTCAGTTTAAGGTTCTCTCTGTGACAACTGATGCAAAGGTATCAAAATTCCTTTCATGTAGCCAGGTGGTGGAAGACTGCAGAGAGTACTTCTAAGCAGGTGTAATACAATATTTGGGGGGCTAGGAAGCTTGAGCGTATTGGTAAGTTGGTGTGTGAATACCTCTGCAGTAATTTAATAGCAGCCATTGTCAGTCTACCTGTACCAGCAGGGGGCACAAAGGAGTGTTACAGGTCTGTGCTAAATGGTTCTCACAGCTTTCTGTGGCTTGCCACAATTATTTTAGAGGTTAAGACAGAAACTTACAAGTGATCCTGAATTTTTTAGTAGCAAAGAACAAAACGATATAGGTGTATCTGTAAATTACCAAATGTGTTAATTTGCAAGCAATTTCATACTATTTCAAATAAATTCAAATTAATTAAATACAGTAATTTTAGATATAAAATGCTTGTTTCAGTCAGAAATATTTTTACATATGATTGTGTTGTTTTGTTTTTTCAATAGGTAACTGTTTCATTTAAATGTGTTTACTAAAATTAAAGCAATTTGCTTGATTTTAGGGTCGAGTTATGAATCACAGTTTTAAAAAATGGTACTACTGTACTGAATCACAAATTCAGATGTTTGAAGGATAATTTTAGAAGTAAATAACTTGGTTAACTTGAAGTTTTGAGGAGCTTATGTATCTGAATGCCATTTGTGCATTTGAAATTATCTCTATTGAACACTAGATTAAGTATAGCAATAAATTATTTTCCAAGTGTAAGGTACGCATATAGGCTGGTAAAATACATATTAGCAATTTGCTTTCTATGTGAATTTCAGTATTTCATTTCAGATGTATAACTTGCAGTTTACAAAGTATAACTTTTTTTTATATAACTTTGTTTTTTATGTGTCATAATTTGTAAAATTAATACTTTTTGAAAAATATGTAGGAGTTTGACAAGTCTGCAGATTTGAAGTACTATTTAGAAAGTTTATTTTTCACTACTGAAATCAATTTTAAAAAAAATATTCTGTGTATTAAAAAGTTGGCAGCAACGTAAAAAATATTATGGAAGTGTAGCTTGCGTGATTAAATTTTCCTCACACACTCGAAGTGAAAAATAACACCCATTCAGATGCTGGTTTTAAATCTTTTGGCAAAATAAAGGCTGCAGGTTAGTATCATGCAGTGTTCCTGTTTTTGTTCTCTAAGGATAACCCAAGATTTCCTTATGTGCAAACAGTAAGCCTATTCAGAAGCTGTAAGTCCACCTGTTGTAACTGTTAGTGGATTATTTGCTTTACTGATTTTTATTAGGAAACCTGAGGATTCTTGTACTCCAGCATCTTTGAAAAGAGGTCTTTCAATTGCAGCACACTGCTTAGACTGAAAATTCCAGTAAATCCATGGGTCACTAGACCAGTTAAGGTGGGGCTCAAACTTGGTGAAAGATGTAATGCACTGCAGTGAAATATAAGAAAGAAGATGCATAGTCACTCTGATCTACAGTACCTTAATAATGTATGCAATACTTTATCAATTGAGCTGTGTTGAATTGCAGTGCATGCTTCAGAGTCCTTTGTCTTTTGGATAAAAAGGGGAAAATATCTGCAGATATTCCTTCAGAATATTACAGTTGTATATTTTCGTGTTTGTTTTTAAGGTGATTTTTCTTTAAAAAGTATTTTCTACTAGAAGATAGTATTAAGATCTACTTATTCTTAACATCTCTCTCTCCAAAAGAGCGTATTTTCTCTTTGGCATGCTACTTTTAGTGTTTGTTATGTTAGAAGGTGGAGATTTGAAAAAATAATCAAAGTGCATATGGTTTCTTTTTTAAATTGTACTCGGGTTTGTCTAAATCAGCAGCTGCTTCTTGTGTTTGAATTAGATTGAAGTTCTAGGGTCTAATAAGGTAATGAATGTATTTTTTTCAACTTTTTTTCAGATGAAAAAGCAATTTGGTGATAATGAAGCAATTACTCAGGATATTGTTGGTTCTGCTCATGTGGAGAATTATGCTTTGAAGATGTTTTTGTATGCAGACAATGAAGACAGAGCTGGGCAGTTTCATAAGTAGGTGAAAACCTTTGCTTTGTTGTCTGAATTAAGATACTGGTCAGGAAATTTGAATTTTCAAACCCTTTTCAATTTGACTATAAGCAGGAGCTGTGCTTTAATGCATTCATCTTCCAGAAAACTCCACGTGTTACTATTTCTGTCTCTAACTTCATTGGTATATTCCATCTTGTGTTCTTTAAGTGGTTGCTGACCTCCTGTCAAGCCTTCTAATTAGCCTTCTCAGATTAATATTGAACTTGTTGTCATGTATATTATGTCTTTTACTGTCCAGTGATATCAGAATTGTTGTGATGTTGCATGATGTTGTTTGATTTACAGTGATTACTACAGCATGCTGATGATTTGGCTGGGCCCTTTTGAAGATAGTACAGGATGTCCAGTGTCCTGTATTGAACATTCCAAGCTAGAAACTAACACATGTCCTGCCTGAAAAAATATTTAAGACTTTCTGCGTAGTGGTCATATCAGTCAATATGTTCCTAAATTTTAACATTAAGTTCTGTAGCATCAGATTAAAAGAAGAAATCAGGGAAGATTTGTTTGAAACAAGCCAGTGTAATCTAAACTGCTAAAATGTGATCCTAAGAGGATGACATTGCCATGTTAGCAAAGTGTTTTCTTTTTTTTTTTTACAGAAACATGATAAAGTCATTTTATACTGCAAGCCTCCTGATAGATGTTCTGACAGTATTTGGGGAGCTCTCTGAAGAGGTAAGTGGTAAGGATGTATGATTGCTTTTCGTAGCACAGTTGCAAGTTACTGTTCTAGTTCTGCAATATTTTATTTTTTTTTTTATAATTTTGAATACGAGCTTCAAAGAACATAGTGACATGTATTTGACTACACAATTAGAACCTAAGTTGTACGGAATTGTAATAGCCATTTCAAATTGTATTTAAAATATTAGATAAACATTAGCAATAGAATATTAGAAATAATGTGAAATACTAGATATCTGTTATAAGATGACTTTGCAGATAAGCAAGACTTAACAGGTATTCAGTTAGAATTTCAAAGTCTGATTTTTACTGAGGGACAGCAGTGTTCTGTCAAGCAAATGAGAATGAATATAGGGAAAAAATGATGCAAGGCTCTTGGCTTTTTCCATCTTCCTATTTTTCACCCTGCAAGTAAGAACTTTACTGCTAACGTTTGAGTTGGAATTATATACACTTTTTGTTACAATGGGTATCTTTGTTGTCACAACAAATCTCACTTTTAAAAGGTGATATATTAAGTTGAAAGGATAGGAATTTACCTTAAAAAAAAATGGCTTGCTGTATGACCGTTTGGAAACAAATATTTTATTTTTAAAAACTGTCTACCAAAGTAACTAACACAGACACATTGTATCATTCTTTATGGCAGATTATTTGCAATCAAACAAGTTTTCCAGAACTGGCTGAACAAAATCATGATTTTATTAAGGTATACCAAAATAATCTTTTGGTCTGTTTTAAAGAAAACTTTTAAATTAGGTGTATAGTCAGCTATCTGTTATTCATGCCACACAGGAGAGTTACTCTCCAGTATGGTGGAGTAGATACTCTGCTCTTAATAATGTATTTCTTGTTCTGAGAATTAATTTAGCAAAGGACACTTCAGTTTTAATTGAATGATAAACTCACTTTGGAAATGTAATGGTATAGTTGATAACTTCTGACAAAGAAAAAAATATATAGAAAAATGATACTGACTGGTGAAGACAAGTTTCAAAGGCTGTTAAAGGAAGGTTGAAATACCTTAAATAAGAAACGGCAGTGATACTAAACAATTTGTGACAAAATCAGCAAGGACTGATCACGTAAGTGCTTAGTATGTTTCAGGCCAACTAAGTCTATATGGGTAATCGAAAAATGTTTTATGCCTCACATACATGAGTGCTGTAGTAGGCTTCTTTGCTTCCGCTTGTAATATTTCCTTAGAAACAAACGTTCTGTTGCTTTGCGGCTCCATAACAGCCATGTGGTTATATTGGTCCCAAGCTACTCCATGCCATGTTAGGAATACACGAGCTAGACATTCTGTATGTAGATTTCAGGTCTGATAAATATGCCTGCACATGAAAAATATTTGTTACATTTAAAATGCAGTAACTGTGGCTACTTTGATCTGTAAACATTGGAAGGAAAGTAAAAGAATAATTTTGATGGTGGTGTGCTTCAGGTTCATATTAATCATAGAGTTGTTGCGCAAGAAGGGGGACACTTGTACAAATGTTCTTTCAAGATTCTACATCTTCTATAACCTGAGAATATACTAATCTAAATTTTTTATCTATCAAGTGCAACAAGTACGAGTGCTGTTTCATGTGTTCTGTTAAAACTGGCTGCTCTGCACGCTCACATCCTTTATGATATGAAATAATAACAGTCCCTAGAGCCAGAGAGTGAGTAACATAATGGACCGAAAAGACACTCACCTTTGACTGTAGGAATCCAGTGCATCACTAATATTCAGCAAGCTTTCAGAAGTCCCGAAAAAATCCTTCGTGTATATAGGAAACAACTATAAAATGTCAGTGGAATGGAACGCTAGCAGTGCTGTGTTTACTGCTGAATGTTGTTTTTTTCATTGATGTTGAAAGTACAGAAGTGCTTCGTAATTGGAAAGAAGAATTACCTCATTTTGTTTGTTTAATTAGTGAAGACGTTAAGAGTGTGTACAAGAAATACAGTAAAAGGCTTGCACTTCTGGTTAGCATCATTAAGTTTCACCATTTTCCTTATCCAGTGCCACATGAAGGAATGTTGGGACAAGTATGACGTGACTGTCTTAGATTTTTTGCAAAGGCCTTTTTTAGCCTGAAGGAAGTCTCAGTCTGACTCCTGGTTATATAGTAAGATATCTAACTTTTCTACCCTTTCTGACTATACAGACCATCCATGTTTCTTTTCAGTAGGTAATTGCCTTTACATGTATGGAATGTTGACTATTAAAATGCTTTTAAATCAACAGCAAAAGGCATAGAAAGCAGATATTTGACGCCTAAAATTAGAAATTCAGTATTCTAAATAATGTGTATATTTCTAACTGTCAAGTGGTTGATTATAGGTTAGTATGAATGGATTATATTAGAGGAAACACTGGATATTCCGTATCTCAACATTAGAGCTAGACAAAAGGGTTCTCTAGAAGACATGTTTTACACAGCTCATATGAGATCGGTAAGAAGCTGTGTGGTAATAGAGTTATTTTCCTTTACCTCAGTAATGCTGTTCAGAGGGCAGCCTTCTGAAAAGAAACAGATGTTCACATTGAAAACAGACTAAAAGCAACGTCTGGGTTCAGGAGTTTGAGGTTTTGCATTTGGGTGCATAATAACGTGTCAAAGAGGGTTCACTTACTTGCCTGTAAATTTTGTGATTTTTTTATAGGTTCTTCAAATTGCCTTGCTATCACTGCCAGAAAGAAAATGCCTTTAAATAAAAAAAAATCCAGATTACGCTTTTTTTAATGTTACTTTAACTGAAATGTTTATTACCAAAATACTAATTTTAGTCAGTGATTGTGGGCTGTCCAAAATGTCCCTAGCTGTTCTTTCCATTAATTAGGTATTTTCTTCTATTCATTTTGGAGAAAGCTTATGGAAATAATTTTGACTAATTTAAATCTCAGATAAATTATTAGTGGGCACGTCAGTGTTTCATGCGCTCCTGAAAAGCATCCACTGAAAACTAATTAGTTGACTGTATTTAAAACATTCACAGACTATATTTAAATAAAGTATTCACAGTTTCTGAGAAACACAATTTTTACTTTTTCAGGGAAGTTTTCTGTAAACTTCAAGTTGTTTCAAAGGAGTGTTAAAAACTGTAATGGGGTTTGGAAGAGTTTTTCCTAGCCCATAACTGTGAATCTTGAAGAGTTCTGTCTTAGTGCATCAGTGTGGCAGAACACTCCAGTTGAGTTTCTTTAGGTAAATTGTCTTTAAAATGTCCTTTTGGTATTTAATATAGATTACTGAACTTTGTCAAATATTTTGTAGTGTAACATTCCACCTCTTTATTAAAAATGTGAAACTAATTTTCAAGAAATGCTGCTGAGAATGTTGTATTCAATATTGAAAAAGTAGAATAGAATTCCAATACAGTTTAGCTTTTCAACTGTTTTTTCAAAACATCTGTATCAATCATTTTGTGCAGTGTTGCTCAATAACTTAAGATCATCGACAAGTATACTGTTGCAGTTGAATTTTATGGTTACTTAATGGCCATTTAATGAAAGAACGGAAAATAGATAATCTGGCTTCAGATCTATATGAAGGAAAGCAGATTCCAGGGAAGAAAATGGTATCTAATTCCTGAGATCCTGAAGTGTAATCCAATCTCTTGTCTGATATGCTTTGCAGTGTTTTATATTGGTCTTTGGAGTGTTCTGATCGTTTTTTATATTCCTATTTCAGTCTGTTAATAACATTTTATAGATAATTTTAAAGGTAAAATATAAGTGAAAACTACATCTGTACAGCTGTTGGTGTTTTAACCTTAGTTAACAGTGTAACTCCAACTCAACCACTTGTTCAATGCCTCTACTTCACAGCACTGGTGGAGGAAATAGGATGAGAAAGCTTGTAGGTTGAGATGAAACAGGGAGATAGCTTACCATGAGAGAAACAGGCTAGACTTGAAGAAAACTAATTTAATTTATTGCCAGCTGAAATAGATTCAGGTAGCGAGAAATGTTAAAACAATCCCTTTCATCCCTACTTTCCCAGGCTTAAATTTATTCTTTCACTCTCTACTCCTCTTCTGCTCTGCCCTGAATACTGCAGGGGTGGATGGGGCAGGTTATGGTCAGTATATACCGATTCCTCTCTGCGTCTCCTTCCTTCTCACATTTTCGCTTGTTCCAATGTGAAGTCCTCCATAGGCTGCAGTGTGAATCTCTGCTCTGACACCGTCCTCTCCACAGGCTGAAGAGGATACCTGCTACAGTGCTTGGAGCAACACCTTCTCTTCTTCGTTCTCTGACCTAGGTGTTCCCCCTGCTGTTTCTCACTCTGATTGCTCCCTTTTCTTTGGGTTCAGCTTTGGGCTTTTTAGCCCTTTATTAAATACATTGTCCTAAAGGTGCTGTGCCTGTGGCTTATAGGCTCAGCTGTTCCCAATTGGTCTGGCATGAGGCAGCCCATGGCCTCTTCTCAGAGATGATCCCCCAGCTGCCAAAACCTTAACACAGGTACCCAATACAACAGCATTTCCACACCCCTATAATAACGTGTATAGAACACGTCATCAAGAAATAATTTCAGTATATTGGAAACAGAAGGGAGATGTACAGGCTGTTAAGAGTTGCGTAGTGTTCTGGATACATAATTCTGCATTTGGTGGCTTCCAGAGTATTTGTGAATGATGAAAGAATTTCATCTGCAACGCTACCTGGCCAGGAAAGATTATTCAAAGGAAGTATATAACAGAAAGTCCTGCTTTCTATTTGTGCTTTTCCTTTCTGAGGTATAGTGAATGCATTTTATTAGATCTGCCATCAGGGTATGCTGTTTTGGAGATCATTTCATTTGCAAAAACGAAAGGGCATATCTTTCTACTAGGCTGCATAAGCGTTCTGGTGGATAACAAGGGAGCTTGCTGGAGTTACCCATTATGCTATAGCTCTCTCTCCCATCATAGATAATAGTGCAGTAGACTTTTTAAAGTAAAATTTGTCACTTCAGTTTACTAATTTTCTTACTTTGGATGTGATTTCAGTCAGGACTTTTAAAGAGAAATTAATCTGTCTACCGGTTTCCAAACTACTCTTCCTGTGACTGTTACTGTGGAAATTTGAGTTCACCAGTGCCTTGCAGATGTTACTGTTGGTATGAAGCACACTACCAACCTGCATTGTTCATGTGGATAAATTATTCCATTCATCCTTCCATACTTCTCATCTCTGTTTACATGCAGTCATATCCCATGAAATACATTAGCCTGTAATTGTCAGAACGTGTGACTGGTTGCTACTGTTACAACTTTTGACAGAGTAGTTGATTTGCATAATCAGTTTAAGATTTCTCTTAACAATTGAGAACTCTTTCTGGACTAAAAGAAATCTATTGTAACAGCCCCAGGAAATATGAAATGGCCCATCCTCCTGTCATGTTTTGACATGTTATTGTTATACGTTAAAAAATGAAATGGAAAACCTCAAACTAGGTGAGATTCTGACATTTATTTGTCACTCATGTTCTACCCTGTGAAGAGAATAATCTCTGAAAACCCAAGTGAAATGCTTCTCAGTGTTTTTTTTCCAGAAACTGAAAATAGTGAAAAATATTTGTTTTCTTTAAAATACTAAAAACTATTTGTTTTCTTTAAAATAATTTAAAATACTAAAATCTGGCTACTACCAGATTTTTTCGTGTTCAAACCATGGAGGTAGAATCAGAAAGGCAAGTAGCAGATTGGTTTCTCACTTTTATTATTTCACAAATGTACTGCTTCACAAGATAAGAATTGGCAAAAGTGAAACTGAGTACCAATATAGTAATTATTTTTTTGAGAAATACTCATGTTACAAATAACTGAACTATTGACCTTGCAATGAGGGTTTTATTTAAAGTCATTATTATGATAAGCCCTTTGTTTGCAGTTAGTTTATATATTGCTAAAGTGCTTTATCTAATTTTAAGCAATGTTGTAAAGATACAAAATTAAAACATTTTGTCTAGAATATCCCACACATACTACATTAATCCACAACTACACCAGCCTTTCTCTGTTCATGCTTTTAAATACCTATTTGTAATTTAAAATAACGTAATGAGAAAAATTATATTATTATTGATCAGAAAGAGTAGCATTGTTTCAGATTTTTTAATCTGAAGTAAATAATCATCTAAGGAAGTTTTCTTTATTATTTCACATCAGTAATTACATGGTGGTCTGTCTTTCACAGTAGATAGTCTTTGTATAACTGATTTCCTTTTCCTTTTCCTGACATGCTGCACTAATTGAAGATCTCTACATTTTCATTTCATGCTGAGATCCTGTCAGAGATGTTCTTTTTATATTTTTTTTTATTCACTGATTAAATTCACATGCCTTATCTTTAAATGAGTGTCAACTGATAGCAGCTTAGAAATCTCTTGTCAGGGTGGAAAACCTACTTATGTTTCTGTCTTGAATGCATTAATTCACAGAAGTGAGTGGTTAAAATAGCTGGCCTTTTACCTTCCTCAGAATGTTCAGCACAGAAAGTATGCCAGGTGGAAGGCAGCATACATTCATAACTGCTTAAAGAATGGAGAGACTCCGCAGCCTGGACCTATTGGAATGGAAGGAGAGAGCTTTGGTATGTATTGCATTTTTCTATGAGCACCCACAGGAAGCATAGCTTCCCTGTTCAGTGTTGCATTCATGATGAACCCTTTTCTACTTTTTCTTGTCAGCTTCTCCTAGTTCTTTTAATTGAACTTCAGTATTTGATTGACTTACCCAGTGTTGTTTTTTTTTTTCTTTCTGTTATACTGGAGATAAACATGAAATGGGACTTAGTGAACTGGTACATAAAGTTTTGGTTGATATAGATCATCCATATGTCGTGTGTACGCGCATGTAAACAGGCACTTAAATATTTATTTGTTATTATTCATTCATGTCTGGGGTCTGTACCTGGATCTTTGGTAGAATCTGAACCTGTAAATTTCAAATATGTTATAAATAGACTTGTAGTTATCTTTACATTGGTTTTGTTTTATACATGTCAAAACATTAGAAAACTGGCATTTCTTCCAGTTTTCAAATTTTTGTCATGCAATCCATATTTTGAAGCTTCTTTCCTGTTCCTCTGTGAGAAAAGAGGATGGGTATGGCCTACTCTTTACAGATTGGTTGTCCCTTCCAAGAAGGTATAGCATCCTATTTCAATTGGCAGCCACTAGCTGATTCTTTATCAGAAGTTAAATGCAGGAGAAGATAAAAAAATGACAAAGTAGCTTGAGTGAAAACAGTGACTTATTTAGCTTACCACCTGTATCTGACAGTGAGCAAAGTAGAAAAAAGATAGGCAGTCTACTCCCTCCAAGCCCACCGTTGCCAGAAAGTAGTGTATCACTTGAGGTGTGAGGTTTCTTTCTATTGTCTTCCAAATGTGAACTGGAGAATATGACATACAAGGAGTTAAGTGGGTTTCTTTAGTCTTTAGAAAAGAAGTCTAAACAGAGTTCTTAATGCTGTTTTAAACTACCTAATGGGAAAGTGTAGAGAAGGTCAAGACAGGTTGCAATAAGGAAAATGCTGATTAATTATTAGGGGAAAAATAATTTTCATCATGAATCTGATCAAATACTGGTAGAAGATCAAAGAGAGATTGTAGCATCTCTGTCCTTGGAAATTTTCAAAATCTGGCTGGACGCAGTCCTGGGCAGCCTCCTCTAAATGACCATGTTGGAGCAGGGGGTTGGAATAGATAATCTCAAGACGTTCTTTCCAACCTCAGCAATTCAGTTGAAGTTCAAGTAATTATGAGCAAGTAATGAGTATGTTAGTGTGATTTCCAAGCTACTGTTTCATTCTTCTTGTTTTCCTTACCTAAAGATGCCCTACATACCTGATCATTGGAACAGCTATCTTACCCACTGTAATATGCCTGAGTCTTAGAACAGCTATATTTCAATTAAAGCATTTTCAAACTAATTTTTTTTCAACATATGATCTTTTTCAAGGCAGTTTTTTAACTGCTGGTGCAGCTGCAATGAGAGATGTACATTGCAACTCCAGCTGCAAGTATTGCCACATCTTTAAGTCAAATTACACCAGTTTGATAGGAATTCAATGAAGAAGATGTGAGGGGAAAAGAATCTTTTATAGTGAATGTTATGAATGGCACAATTAAATATTTATAGCTTTGATGAATGTTCTTTAGTGATTGGGCGCATAGCTATAGGAATATTTACAAAGTTCTGATACAAAATGAATTCTAAACAAAGACAAAAAATTTTTGCAAATTATATTTTACTGGAAGATACAGTTTAATAAAGAAGTGTCAGTTCTTGCTTTGTGCTTGGTAAGAAGAAAAGAAACATTGTTTGAATGTACAACTGGACCTTCCCCATTCCTTTCTGCTTGCTCATTCTCTTCCTTCCCTTGCAAGTGGAAAATGTCTGTTTAAACAGAGTGAAACTGGGTCTCTGTAGCTTGACAAATTACCATTTTTTTCCAAAGTGTTATTTTCCTTGAAAACTATACTGTAACTCTTAGAGATGTTTTTACAGTAACATAGACATGCTTTATGCAGTTCTGCTGTTGGATTTATGGATGCTTTTGTCAAGTTGCCACTATGGAAACTTTAAAGTGACATGCTTGATTTATTAATGCATTCGGAATACAAGTTGTAGAGTACACTTAAAGGTCACTTTGCAGTAGCCCCAGGTCATCCAACAAGTTTTAATACTAGTGGAAAAATTAAAAGTATAATCTCAGATGGGAAAAAGTTCTTGAATAATCACGGTGTAGCTACAGTAAAATGGATTGTCGCTACTTTCATTGCAATATATAACAAGTATTCTACGTTTGTATTGCAGAGTTCTGAGAAATATTTATAGTCCCAACTAGCTGAAAGAACCGTATGTGAGCTGTCAGTGGATTTTTTTATAGTTTATTTCTCAATGCTGTGGTGGAAAAATATATATTTTATATATATATATATATATATATATAAGCTGTGTTCCAATAGAACCTTGCCTTCTGTGTCTTTTAGCAGCAACTCAAGCTAGAGAGAAACAGTGCAACACAATGTGGAAAAGAATTTTTTTATTTACATTAAAATTAGTTGATGATGACCAAAATATTATCTTTTTAAATCTCTGGACTCCTTAAAAATAAATTATGCTAATTTTCAGTTTAGTCTTCTGGGCTGTTGAATTTCAGTTATGTTTGGCACTTCCTTACACTAGACAATACATTTCCATATACTGTTTCTTGTTTTTCCTTGACATCTTAATGCATAATACTTTGTAATGTTAAAAAGACATTATGATCAAGTTAATATTGGGAAAACATTTGTATGCAGTATTCTGATATAAAGCATGCACCCATTTGTAGTGATAATGTAGATTGTTACATACCTTATTACCCTGTCAATCCATAGACTCCAGACTTCAGAAAGGAGAAGTCACTTTTTATATTTTCAAAACTGATGAATTCATGGATTTTGCTCTCTGTGTACTTTGCAGTGTGGTTGCAAAATGTCCTGTAGCAATTAAAAAAAGCAACTATTAATGTTAATAGTATTTTACTAAGGCTAATTTTAGACCTGTAAGCATGTTGATCAAAGTTATTTGTTGCATGTGTGTGTTGCCATGTAGTAAGATAATAAAAATATGATTTAGTTTAGGTGATAGTTTAAAGTGATGCAGAATGTATTGCTTTCACTGAAGATTTCCTGAGCGTGTTAAAGATTATGTTTGCTGCAACTTCTGGCACAATTCATATCAATACATAAAAGTTAACTTCCTGAGGTTTGTTCCAGTTCTACATGTCAAGCGTCTGCTTATTTCTGTGGGTTAGGGTTTATCTCAAAATCACTAACATCCTGTTTTACCAGAAACTTAGTAGATTTAATCTAGATGGTGAACAAGTAGTACTGTTAAGCCTAGAGAATCCTTTATTTATATAAAAGTATCTTTGGACACATGGTTTTAGCACCAACACTTGGTATCAGCCTTATTCCAGAAACTCTTACCTTCAATAAAAAAATAAGCCAAAAGCAAAACAGATAGCTGGTGATAGCCGTAGTACTGCGGCTTCTGAGGAAAATCTAAAGAGCCCATTGGATCCATTCTACTAAGATCCCAGCACAAAGGCTTAGGAGGCTCCAAGACAAGAAACTCGACTGGAGCTGAAAATGAATGTGAAGCAATCGTGTTACTCTTTTACAGGCTTCTTTTAAAGCATTTCAGTAAACTCAGAGTTTAAAGGTCTTTCAAATTTCTTGAGTAATTACTGCTTTATGAGAAATGAAGTCTTTAATTTTTTAGCATTCATTCCCTGAAAAATATATATTTCTCAATAACATTATGGATATTCTGATCACAGAACTTTTAAAAACAGTTTGTTGAATTAAATTTTTCCAGCAGCCTGAAATCCTTTTATTTACCACTACTGTTAAAACTCTTCAGGAATACTGCAAGCACATATCTCAACATAGTCTTAATATTTAATCTTTGATTTAATAAAATTTTAAATATTTACTTTGCAGTAAGAATACGTAGTATGCTTTGTTGACACTTGGGCACTGTAAACTCCTAATAAGCGTTAATTTAAACAAAGCTACTTTTATGTTTAATACAGTTTAACATTTGCCAATTGCATAATGAGCAAACAGTTGAGCTTGATCTCTTTATGCATATGCCTGCATAAAAGTATATTGCCCTCTTGTGAATTTGCCTCTTACACACACTGCTGTTAAGGGTGGCCAACACTTTTCTTCTGGCTTCTTTCTAACATTGCTGGACTGTTAACCATTTGAGTTCCTCTCTTCTATGGCCAGAGTTCTTTACAGTTGATAGGTTTTTTTTTGTCTGTTTAAAATTAATAAAATGAAAAAATCTAAGTCAGAATTGTTTCTGAAAAGAGATCAGAGAGAAAGAGATGGACAGCAAGGGCTTGAAACTTGGAGAAGGGAGTTGGCAGGAGATTAGCTGGTGTTTTTTCTTTCCCTAGTTCCCAGGGATGGGCTTTTCCTGTCTCTAAGAAAATCTGACTATGTTTGGCCCAAGTTCTGTACCTTTGAGAAACTGCAGTTTGCAAATTCTTGAGCTTGCTAGAATTTTACAGCTGAATTCCCTAAAGGTTCCGTGTAATGGAGAATCCTAAGGCTGAGGGGAGTTTCCTGCTTCTACAGTTGTATCTCAGAGCTGCTGTGGGTGGGAAACTGGCAATTAAGAGCAGGAAGCTTATGTATTCTCCATACTGGCTTGGCACAGAAAAAGACTTCCAGATTCACAGACAGAGTCCAAACTGAGGGAGAGGTATGGCGGGGGGAGGGTAAGTTGGGACAGAGAACCAGAAGGGATAGGGAGAAAGGGACAACTACCATTGCAATTAGGTGTTCCTGGACAAGGAAATTAGGAGGTGATGGGAATGAACTAGTGTTGGGTAGCATTCCACTTCTACAGGATTGACTAGAAACCATTAACTGGTCACTCCTGTAAAGAAGCTCATCTGGTGCTTACCGGTGTGGATAAACTCATGAAACAGGTTAGGTTTGGAGGCAGTGACCACATCCTGGTTGAGTTTGTGATCTCAAGGAATCTGGGCCTCACAAAGAACAAACTCAACATCCTGAACAGAAGACCAAAATTCCAGCTGTTTAAAAACCTAGTGGATAAGATCCTCTGGGACGCTATACTTAGGGACAGAGGAGCAGATCAGAGCTGGCAGCTCTTTAAGGACACTTTTCTCAGAGTGCAAGTGCTCTCCATCCCTATGTGTAAGAAATCAAGCAGGGAAGGCAGGAAACCGGCATGGCTGAGAAAGGACCAACTGAGGTGCAGTTGGTCCTTCCAACTTTTTTGACCTGCAGAAAGGTCAAACTGAGGTGCAAGAAGGAAATGCACAGGCAGTGGAAGTAGGGACATGTGGTCAGGGAAGAGTGCAGGGATGCTATCTGGATATGTAAGGATGAGATCAAGAAAGCCAAGGCATGGATGGAATTTAATGTGACAGGGGATGAAAAAAATAAGAAGAGATTCTAAAGGTACATTGGCCAGAAAAGGTCTAAAGAGAGTGCACCCCCTCTGATAAATGAGAAGGGATAACTGGTGACAACAGACGTGGAGAATGCTAAGGTACTCAACAAGTTCTTTGCCTCTGACTTCACCGGCAGTGAAGCTTGTCATGTCTCTCATTTCCCTGAACCTTTAGAGAGGGACTGGGGGAGCAAAGTCCTTCCCACTATAAGCAAAGAGCAGGTTCGAGACCACCTGATGAAACCGAACAGGTAAAAGTCTATGGGGCCCGATGCCATGCATCCCAGAAGGGAGCTGAGGTCCTGGGGCTAGCTGGTTGATGTAGTTGCCAAGCCTCTCTCCATCAGTGAAGATGGCAGCCAGGCAAAGTCCCCGGTGACTGGAAAAAGGGAAACATCGGTCCCATTTTTAAAAAAGGTAGAAAGGAAGACCTGGGGAACTACAGACCAGTGAGCATCACCTCACTGCCTGGGAAGATCATGAAACAGATCCTCCTGGAGGCAATGTTAAGGCACATGAAGAGGTGATTGGAGACAGTCAGCACAGCTTCACCAAGGGCAATTCATGCCTGACCAATCTGGTGGCCTCCTATGATGGAGTAACTGCATCAGTTGACAAGGAAGTATAAAAGTAGTACATGGAAGTATAAAAGATTGTACTAATGAGCCAAACTGTTCATATTCCGACCAGTACTGAAATGATTCGTCAATTTAAAATCAACAGTAAGTGATTTGGTTTGTTAAATGTTCTGTATCACAATGTGGTGGTAGCAATTTTTCTACTAAGAAAAGTTGAGATTTTAAAAGAAACAACTTTTCAAGTGTTTTTACAAAAGAGCTGGAGTAATTCCTATTTTGTGTTGTCTTAACAGATCTTGAAAGAGAAGAAGCAGGGTCGTCGTCTCTCCATAGTGGAACAACTCAACCAACGTCATCATCTACATATGAAGCTAATAACACACCAACTACTAATTTCACTGGCATACATATACCACCAGGTGCCCATGCGCCAGCAAATACTCCAGCTGAAGTACCTCATAACACAGGTATATCACAATCACATGCAAAAAAATCATGCCTTTATTAAGGAGCAAATTCTATGATTAGCTAGGATAAGCCTCCATTTAAATATAAAGAAAAAACATTTAGATGTGTTATGTTTTATGGCAGATGCAACCTCATAAATTTAAGCTGTAATAATACCATAGGAAAAATACTGCTAAATATATTGGCTCCTACATCCTTCTTACTCTGTCATTTTTGGACCAAAACTAAGTTCTTAAAAATGTGAATTTCTTCCCAATAGCTGCATTAAAAAGAAGAAAAGAAAAAAAAAAGTTGTATTTTTAGATTATTTGTGAACCCACAACTTTTCCACTTCCTATTGCCTTTTTTATAGTTTTATGTAAGGCTACCAAGTGAGAAGCTCGTCTTCAATCCTGACGATCATTTGATTGTTCAGATTGTTGTGGTTTAACCCGGCTGGCAGCTAAACACCACACAGCCGTTCGCTCACCCTCCCCCCTCCCTCTCTGGGATGGGGGAGAGAAACGGGAAAGTGAAGCCTGTGAGTTGAGATAAAGACAGTTTATTAAGACAGGAAAATAATAATAACAATAATAATAATAATAGTGATAATGGTAATAGTATTAACAATAATAATGTGTAAGAAAACAAGTGATGCACAATGCAATTGCTCACCACCCGCTGACCGATGCCCAGCCTATTCCCGAGCAGCCGGCCCCCCCACCCCGGCCAGCCACCCCTATATATTGTTTAGCATGACGTCAGATGGTATGGAATACCCCTTTGGCCAGTTTGGGTCAGCTGTCCTGGGTCTGTCCCCTCCCAGCTCCTGCTGCACCCCCAGCCTGCTCGCTGGCAGGACAGAGCGAGAAGCCGAAAAGTCCTTGGCCTGGTGTAAACACTGCTCTGCAACAATTAAAACATCAGCATGTTATCAGCGCTCTTCTCATCCTAATCCAAAACATAGCACCCTACCAGCTACTATGAGCTACTTAACTCTGTCCTAACTGGAACCAGGACACAGATGTATTTTTATATTAGGGGACATATGAGATGTTTTTCTCACACATACCCACCCCTTCTTTTACTTTCTTATTTTAAGAATGTTTCTATGGAACAATCTATGAAAATTCAGGATGCTCTTTCTTTCAGCTTTATCAAGGGGAAATCCTTCAGATAGTTGTTGGGGGGGCAGGGGTGTTTGTGTTGTTTTTTTTATATTCAAACTAGGTAAATGTTTAGCTCTCTGTTTTTGCTAGAACTGAAAATTATGGAATATGCAGCTTGTTGGAGTATATTAGTTGTTTGTATTACCTAGTGTTAGCCCCACGGTGCTGTTTATTTAGCATCAGCATTTGCCTTTCAAATCTATCTATCTTCGTTATTCTCACCAATTGTTTTCAAAGGAATTAGGAAGGGCATAGCTTGCAAGTGTTAGATGGCAGACATGGGGCTTTAAAAATATAAAAATAGAGACTCTAATGTTAAGAGGCAGAGTATAAACTTCCATTTAAAAAGTTTACTAATACTCTTCCGTAGCAAATTTTCCTCAATACGCTAGGGTAGACGGTGTCTTTTGGACTAGTATTTTCTTAATTTGTTTAATGCTTGAAATTTAAAATTCTGTGAAGTACTGTAGTGATAAAATGAGACTGTAAATTCTTCAGTATTATTTTATAAAACATTCCTAGTCTGAAGTGGAAATTTTAAGTCTATAAACAAAAATAACCCAATTCCAATTGTTTGCATTGATTTGCAGGAGTGACAAGTAATACCATTCAACCTGCTCCTCAGAATGTTCCTTTAGTAGATCCTGCCCTTTACAGTGCTCAGTCTGCAGGTAAGGTGGTGGCATTTGTATTGTCCACACATGGATGTGCTGTCCTGTGTGTTTCTCCCTGTCCCCTGCAGCTTCCTCATGCCTTAATTTGCAGCACCTAAGGAGGAAGTTTGAGAAGTAATCATTACCATTAGAAGAATGCCATAATAATCATAACTATTATCAGAACACTATCAATTCAGATTTTAAAAATAATGGACATCATCAACATTGTGTTGCTGAAAGTTTAATAGTTACTGAAATCTTTCCGATAGTGTGTGCTTCGTGTTGTCTAGCTTTTTTAATGTGTGATTTTTATTTTTTATTATTATTATTATTTTTAGCCAATGAGCTAGCATTGTATTAAGCTCTTGCATAGTTGTTTCTCAGATGCGGTTCTGGGTTCTGGTATACTCAACAAAGTCTGTATTCCTGATAGCCTTTCTAAATTCTGTTTTTGGTAATTAACACACATTACCTTTCCCTAAAATTTCTTCTTTGGGCTTAGTCTGTAAGTTACTTATTCATTTCAAGAAATAATCAAGAAACACATTCCAGTGGTGTTTTCTGTTGCAGCATAGTTGTTGTGTTCCATACCAGCAGTGCTGGTTGATTGTAAGTAGTGCCTGTATTAAATGAAATAATATAAGTAACCACTGCTAATAATGTTATTTTGATTTACCATTTAGTCAAGGCTTTTATTTTTTAAAATGTCACCTGTCTTTTATGTAGAATCACTGATAACCTATAATATATTTTACTTCTGTTTTAAAATATCAGCTTTACTGAAAAAGCATTTTTAATCAGTGGAATATTATAATAGGAATTCAGTGTTTAGCTTAATTCTAGTCTGTTGTCATAAGAATCCTGAAGGGTGTATCCATCTTAATATATTAAGAAGCCAATTTTGTCAATGATGTCTTAAAAAGAAAAGTCATAAAAATCATCTTTGATAGTTACAAATCCACTTTCAGTGTTCCCTTGAAGAACAAAAGGTGCAACCTACTTTTTCTGTCTGGCATATTAATAAAACATCTCTTATTACAGTTATCTCTTACTGGAAAAAAAAATCTCCAACCTGTCACTGAACCATTTAATCTGGGTGATAGTTTTGCAGTTTGGCTGCTATTATAAGAGTTTCGGTAGCTACTTAACCAAAACAGCTGAATACTTAGAAAATAAGCTATCAGTTATGCAGGAGCTTGAGAGGGTGTATAGGATATGTCAGTCAGTAGAAGTACAGTAACATTTTGTTTGTATGCATATGAGAATTCAAAAGCATTGGTCCTTGTCTATCATCATCCTGCCATACGTGTGGTCATTACCCAAAATATTCTCCCTTCAGCTAATCGGAATAACATTGTGATTCTCCCCATACTGCTGAGGATTCCTTTTTATATCCCCAGTACTCTGCTGTGGAGTAGCCTTGTCCTGTAGGTAGATTAGGAAATGGCTGTATTTCACAACAAACATACTAAGCTGTGGGACCCAGGAGCCCTCCCCAGTTCCTGAGTTGCAAAATATATTCAGGCTATATATTCTGACTGCATATTGAGGTTAGGTCTTGGTATGCTCTGTTCCTATGGAACTGAAGTTTCCTTTGGGAGGGAAGGAGGGATTGGTGTAGCTTTCCAGCAGATTCATACAGCTAGCTTAGTGTGGAGTACACTTACTCCATGATTTAGACACAATGTCTGTGTCTATACTAGTAAATATGCCTGTAAATATTTGTTTGACACTGAGACCAGCTGGCACAGAACTGCTCACATCCATACTATTAAACTTTTAAACCTTTTAAACAAGGTAGTTCATTACAGCTGCCAATATTGAATGGTCTTTAGCTTGCTCTAGCCACAAATCGTGCCCAGGAATTGTTTGGGAAAATGTTAGTTGTCATGGGCCAAAACCATACTGCAATCTGTTCCAGTAGTTTGACAGTGTAGACAGTCAAGTTTAAGTGCTGAGACACATTCCCTGGCACTGTTTCATGTACTAGTATAGACATAGCCAAACAGGATATTCCACATATTCCTGCAAGACTCTTTGTGGTAGTAAGATCAAATGTATATTTTTAAAATTAAATTATATATTTTCTTTGCTTCCCATAACATGGGAGAAGCAATTTGATTAATGCCATGATGGGAAGGAAACTTTTGGTGGAGAAGACTGGAATATTTATCAAAAGAAAATTTAGTTAAAATAAGAGTATTCCTTTGATTTTAGTGAGCACAAGACCTTCAGTAATTGTCCTGTCCTATGGGAACAGGTTTATGAGTTGAACATTAGCTTTTGAAAGTGTCAAAGTATATGCAGTTAAGTGTTGCTTAATGTCTTCTAGCAGAATGTAGAACTATATAGCAACTTTGTATAGTGTGTTCATGTACTTCTCTGATGGTAGTGTGTTTAAAAATTTTATTACCTCTAGATTTTGCTAACACTAAATTCATTCATAGCTATATTACACTGAGTTTTTATAAAATGTTCTTACATTACCATATGCTCCCTTCCACAGGTGGCATAGTATAGAGAAACCATTTGTCCATTCTAGTCCATTCATAATAATGTTTGTTTTTCCACACACAAAATAGAAATAAGAATTTCACATTTCATATTTTTTTATGATCTTAAGAAAAAAATCTTTAAGGAATTGTATCCTGAATGTCATAACTGCTTTAATGTGGAGGGGGACGACATCTGGTTTAAAAAGCATTTTTATTCTTTGCCATCACCATTTTTATATACTAAGTTGCACTGATTTTATTACAATGTTCTTAAATCATCTGCCTTGTATTTGGGCAATTTCATAAAAAAGGAAGAACATCTGATGAATCTAAAAGGATATCAAGGAAAGGCATATATACATATATATGTAAAATACCCATTTCATTCTAAAACTGTTTTCTTAACATGATATTTGGCATCACTAGTCTAATTGTCTTTTGGTTTTTATTTTATCATTCTCTTAAAAGAATGATGCTTTTTGACATTAGTTATGGATTCCATGTCTGCCACATTTCAGTAATAAATATAACTACTAATAATTTCAGCTTAACATAGGAGTGGTGTGTTTCAGTATACTTTTTCCCATCTCAATATTGTTGGTAATTTTAGAGCTCAGAATCACAGACTGGTTGAGATTGGAAGAGACCTCTGGAGTTCATCTAGTCCCACCCCCCCCCCCCCCACTCAAGGAGAGACACCTAGACCCAGCTGCTCAGGACCATGTCCAGACACTTTTCGAATATCTCAAGGGAGGGAGACTCCACAACCGCTCTGGGCAACCTGTTCCAGTGCTCAGTCACCTTCACAGTCAAAAAAGCATTTTCTGATTTTCATATGGAGCCTCCCATGTTTCAGTTTGTGCCTCTCGTCTAGTCCTTGGACAATGCCAAAAGAGCATGTGGCTCCACCTTCCTTACAGATTTCCTTCAGAGATCTCCAAGAACCTTCTGTGGGCTCAAGAGTCGCATCTCTTTCACCCTTTCCTCATATGAGAGATGCTCCAGTCCCATAATCATCTTTACGACTCTTCTCTAGACTCTGCACTAGCTCCATGTCTCTCTTTGTGCTGGTGAGCCCAGTAACTGGACGCAGTACTCCATGTGTAGCCTCACCAGTGCTGAGTAGAGGCGAAGGATCATCTCCCTTGACCTGCTGCCAATGTTTCTTCTAAGGCAGCTCAAGATACCATTAGTCCTCTTTCCTGCAAGGCCATGTTGTTGTCTCACATTCATCTTGGTGTCCACCAAGAGCTGCAGGTCCTTCCTTTTCTGCAAAGCTGCTTAACCCTTAGAAAGTATAAATTGAAGTTAGTTACCAACTTTTGAGGTGACACTCTTGATATGAGTACATTTTATAGATATATATAATATATATACACATATATATATCACACACATATATATATACACACAGACATTATAGTTAAATTTCACATTGTTTTGAAAACTTTACAACACAGCTGTTCTATTTCTATTCTGCTTGTCCATTGTGAATTGCTGACTTCAACAGGAGTTGAGCCCACTGAACACATCAAAAGACCAACACCCTTACTGTGTAAACTTTGGTTTATAAATTTAAAATTGTTTTTTTTTTCCCTCAAGTTATGTCATAATAGCATCTAAAGTAGATTTCATAATAAATAAGGCTTTATGCCAGCAAAACATTAATAGAGCTCATACTGTAAAAATAAGATTAGACTGGTGAATTTAGGCTTCTTTCCAATAAGTTAGCTGAATAGTGGACTGATGCCTTGGCCAGGTTTTAAAGAATCATTTTGTAGTTTCTTTTGGCATCATAGCATAAAGCCACTTTGAGGGGAACTTGGTCATTTAAATTTCTTAAAGATGTTCAGTAATGTGGTCACAGATTTACCCCATCTGCTTTTAGTCTGTAACTTTATTTAGGTTGCAAAATAACCTAAGCATATGCTTATGTTTATGCACTCCCTCACACATATTTACTCATGTTTGTATATTTTAAGAGATTTTAATGTGGTTTCACTTATTCAACAGTAAACTAATATACATTGCAGTGTAAACAAGGCCAGCAAATTGTCACGTGCCTCAATACTCAGAAGTTATTTTGTGGTTAGATTTATTTATTGAAGGGAAAATGAAGTTCTAGAGTGTATTTTAAAAAATGGATAAAATTAATCTTAAAAGCAGTTACCCTCATGCTTTTTATTCAGGTAAGGTTGTTTTGAAAACCAGAAAATCAGTCTAGATTTTGTATTCCCAGGTTTTCCATTTTATTTGTTCAAGAACTGTTCTTAATAATAAGACTGGGGGAAGGAAAAGCAAATATAGTAGACATTTTCTGATAAGAGTTGAGATTCTTTAGTAAACATTCTCACAGTATTGCCAACAGTAGAGTTTTATTTTGAAAGAAATTGATCCAGCTAACTAAAATTGTACCCTGTAAAATGCATTTAAGTATATTTGTGTCCTTGCTTAAAATAAGAAAGCTATACTTAAGGAACTAAACCTTTCTTTAAACAATTCTATATTAAAACCTGTGTTGCGTTTAAAAATGCATTTGTTCACAGTCTATGAAATCTCTTTATTGCTTATAAAATGCAGTATGGGAAGCCTACTAAATAAATGCCTATTAGTTTCTACTATTGCTTATAATTACTTACCCGTGTTCATAAAAATTGGTCTTTTACAAATTAAGTCGTTCTGAAGTAGTTGAGTAAAGACTTTATAATTTATCCATAAGTTATTGGAGTGGCATGGAATTAGCCTTTAAACTCCCAGTGAATTCATGGGTGGGAGGAGGGATACTAATATAACTGTGCTTTATATTATGCACACATCAGTGATTACCTATTAAATGTTTTCTAGTGAAGGTGCAAGTCTCCACTATGCTTTATAGAATGTTGAATGCATGTGTGTGAGCATTAGACTTCATTATGTTGGACCTTATGTCAAGGAAATATTCTTATTAATAAATGACAATTGTTTTATACTGTATTATGAGAATAGTTTTGCTAGTGTTCTCCAATATGAAAAAAGTGGGGTAATTTAATGGAACCATCATTTGTGGTCACTTTACATAAAATTTGAAACATAAACATTACTTAGAAAAACAGAAATATAATATGTGCAGAAACATCCCAATGAGAAATGCTTCTAAATCTTGAACACTTGCTCCAGTTGAGAGTGAACAGTTTCTAACTGATTTTATTATTCCTGAAGAAGAGAGCAAAGTAATCATACTGTAAGCACAAAAAACGCTCCTTTTCTCTTGCAGGTTGTGATATGATTACAGCTAGCTTATTGTTAAAATGCTCTTTTTTGCTGCCTTAGATGAAGAGCAGATCTTTCTCAAAGGTATTGACTTACTTTTGAAAGGCACTGGGTCATATAAAAAACAGTGTTTTGAAAGGTTCTTTTATACTTTTTCAAGTGCCAGCAGCAAAGAAGTTAAGCTTTCTATGAACGGAAAGAAGAGTGAACAGAAGACCATGGTCTCATCTTTGTAATGTTACCACAGATATCAGCCTGATCTTTGTAATGTTACTGCAAATATAAGTAAAACATAGAAATCAAGTAAAGGGAAGTGTCATTCAGATTTCCCTTTTTGTAACTTTTTAATAATTATGTTTTTGCAGGGGAAGTCCACTTGACTCCAGAGGACTTTGCCAGAGCTCAGAAATACTGCAAATATGCTGGCAGCGCTTTGCAATATGAAGATGTGAGCACTGCTGTGCAGAATCTACAGAAGGCCCTCAAGTTATTGGTTACAGGCAGAGAATGAAGCCTTTATCCGACAGATTAATGTCATTTGCCTAAAGAACTAACAGCTTATTACTGTACCTATTAGGGGAGTGGAAGTATAAAGAAGTTCTCAATTCCATCACCTGTGACAATGAAATCACTGTTTCAGTGTCAGATTAGCAGTTAAGAGTACGGTAGGAATCTCTGTTTTCATTTTACAAATAGTGGAGCTAGAAACATATGAATGCGGTGGTTTGTTGTAAGCAAAATACAGAAGTACTGCGGATACTGCTCAAGAGTTAGAATTCATGTTTCAATATTTAGATTATTGAAATGGAAAAATGCTGAATCTGTTAAAAGCTTGAACATAAGAATGCTCTGTTAAAATTCTGGCTGATTTTATTATTTCAAACAATTATTTGAAAACTATAATAGCTTTAAAATGGTAACTAAATTCAGGGCTTCCTCCTGAAATGAGAGCATATGAGAAGACTGACAAATATACAGTGGGAAGGACTTTTTTCTGTATTTAAATTATTTGGGTATTATCTGAGACATAAATCAAAGTTAAGAGAGTCTTGAGGATGTTTGTGATTCATTTTAAAACATGCAGGAAAAGCATTTCTTCATATATCAGAGCAAATAATTTTGATAGTGTTCCAAACAAACTCCCTACAACTGCAAGGGCTGCTATATGTAGTCTTGATCATTGGTTCTTGTTCCTTTTACATGAACACTTACAATTTTCTTTATGTATGGATAACTAGAGAAAGTACTAATATTTATCAGAGATGAGGCTGAAACCAGAGGCAGAGATTCTAAACAACGTGAACTTTTAGGGAGATTTACTTCGTGGCTGTTCCATCTCTTTAATAGGCTGAATCAAAGGCCAGTTCTTCAACCATTAAAGCAGTTTAGGTTCATCTCTGCTACTAGTGTCATAGAACTTTGTATTTCCAGCTAATATTCTTCCTGTCAGCTTTGTTGTGGAGACTATTTGGACTTGGGAATTAATTAAAATATCTTGGAAATGGAATTTTGAGTCTTTATAAAGTGTACCCTTGCAATTCTAGAGCTCTTGATTGTTAAAAATTCATCCATGCTGTTTGAAAGAAAGAATAAGTAGTCTTTTAACCAGTGTGACGTAGTAATTGAGTACACCGCAAAGCATGTGCGATTTATGTAATAACTTTTAACATCTTTCTTTCCAACCTGCCAGATCAAATACACATATTCTTTGTAACTGCACTGTTTTTTCAGTGTCTGAAATATGTCTGATACTCAAAGGAAAAAGGTGAGGAAAAAAAAACCATAAGCATGCATTAAAATTTCACTGGTCATATCATTTTAAGAGTGCAGACCTATTTGACAGCAAGTTTGAAAAGGGTAGTATGAAACTTATTAATGTATCATTAAGCAAGATTTAATGGCTAGAATCATTATTTTTTAATGTAGAAGTTTTACAACAGTTCACCAAACTTTGTTTGAAGCCATATATTTAAGCTGCTGATGTTTGGTATTTATCATCCAAACTGATGCCTAAAGTAAATCATAGCAAAACATGTCCATTCCATTAAGTACAGCCTCTGGGACAGCTTTAAATGTGGCAGATAGCCCTAAAGTTCAAACCAGTGTTGCAGAACAGTTTGAAAAGTGTAATTATTTGAAAATGTCAGGAGAACATGGGTAGATAGACTAATTATTCCAAATTGGAATTTGTGGTAGGCACTGGAATTTATGGCCCCATTGTTAAATATTGTGTGAGCTTGTCTAAGTGTTGACTGATTCATTTTACAGCTGCTCTAAATGATAAAGCACAAACCCATAATTCCTCTAAACCCAGTTCCCGACACATACAATAGTAACTAAAAGAGAGTGCTGTTTCTATTGTTTGCCACCAACAGATCTCTCTTCTTTGCTGATGATTACAACCCACATTTGCTCACCTTTCTCCTTTGGATTGTGAGCTCTCAATCTTAACCTTGTTTAGCAAAGGAGAAAAATAGTTTTCTTTCAGATGTTCCATGTTCAGTTGTGCTGATGTAAACTAGAATTTTAGTAAATCTGTTCAATATTTGTGACTTAAAAGGCTTTTTGGTGTTGCTTAATGGTTTTGTAGTTCTTTAAGCTTTTACATGTCTGCAGGGAAAGTCCCCATATTATACTTCAGGATCCCTTCCGGAAAAGTATCTTGCAGATCAGGTTGCTGTTCATGAAATGTATACTCTTGAGTTTTTTAATACCGAAGGTGTACTTTCCAAATCGTTCCACTCATATCAGGTGAAATATTTAAAGGATTGTAAATGGAGTTTCTGAAGCACAGACTTAAGTATGATAATCACTTTAATTATACTACTTGGTGCTATATGATACCTACCAGAAATCAACAACAGAGAAACTCACTGTTGGGGGGGGGGGGTGGCAGGGAGTGGCAACATGCATGTGTATGAGCATCTGTAATATGCATGTAAATTCAATGGTGAACTATAAGAATGCCTTCCCAAAAAGGGATTCTTGTACCTTGTTTACAAGTATTGGAAAATGTCAGATATGAATATATAGATACTTCTGGCAAATGTTTTTAATGACCTTTAAATATATTATTATAGTGCCAAAAGTTACCTTTTAATTGTGCAGTGTTCCAAATGAGTGATCTTTGATTTTCTTCTTCTGAACAGTAAAACTAGGAGCCTGGTTTAGAAAAAGAAAAAAAAAAAAAAAAAAGAAAAAAAAAAATTTAGAGAAAATTAGATTTACAAGAGGACAAAAATAGTCTGTTATTGCAAAGTTTTTGTGGTAATGTTCTGATTGAGATTGCAAGGTTCCCCTGGTTTATAAAGTATTATTCTTGCTTTCTTTTAAAATGCCCTTTGTTGTGCAGTTTATGGAATTAGAGCCTGCACCTGGATATGTGGATTTGGGAAACCTAAAGTTTCGTGCTAAGCTTCTAAACCATTGTTGCTACCTGATACTGATCGCAATTTTCTTCACAGTCATTATTTTTAAGTTGGAATTTTTACCCAGTTTAGTAGGTAATGTAAAGATGTTTCTTTCTTACTGCATTGCAACTTTCCAGTGCACAGGTGTAGTTACAGGAGAATTGGAGAAAACATGAATTTATATTAAATATTTCACTATCAGCAAGAAAGAAAAGAATCTGAAGTTGCTAGTGGAGCTCTTTTGGGGTTGCATGTGTATTGGAACAGTCTGGTGATAAAGATGTTTCTGAATATAATGCTTTCAATGATCTCAGAATAGGAACTTTGTAAATGGGAGTATTGAAAACCAACTTGAAAGAGAGGAGAGGTATCTCCCACAGTGGAGAGAATCTCACATTCCACAAAATCGGAGAGGTCACAAAAATGATTGGAGAAGAAAATGGAAGAAATACTTAGAATCCTACAGTGTCTGCAATAAAATTTCTTTAGAGCCTTGGAAGAGATGGGATAGAAGCTGGACATAAAGGCAAAAGATTACAGGAATATAGGTAGGTATCTAAGTGCTAAGAAGCACTAGAATGGCAGTGGGGAAAAAAAAAACAAAACTATGAGCAACATGGTGGAAAAGGTAAGTTACAGCATAGGAGAAAGTTAACCTAGCTGAGCAAATCATAGCAGAGACAAAGTCTAGCTCTAAAAGGAAAGAAAAGTGGGGGGGGGGGGAGGTGGTGAAGTCATTAGTATGCTGAAAATGGAGAGGAGCAGAACTTTTCACCCTTGGGACTGATGTGCTCATTAAAGTACATCATATTTATTAAATTATTAAAATTGGTTTGGGGTGTCCCCTTTGGAAAACATAAGACACCTCATAAATAACAGCATAGTATCTGCAGAGACCTGCAAAGATGCATGTTTGTCCTTAAAATGTCTCCTGATTTTGTGCTTTCATTTGTATTTTGATTTTCCTCTCCTTTTTTCCGCTGTTTTTATTCTGTAGTTTTCCTATAGCTACAGGGGGGTTTGTTTTGATTTATTACAGTGCTAAGTGTCAGTGATAGCCTACATATTTAGACATTCTCAGGTAATTTGGGAAGGTTAACAAGTCTGGGTTTTTACCTAATGTGAGCTATAAAGAAAATGCGGGGATTGTACTTCCCCCAACCTTGAGCTTCAGAGAATCTTTGGCAGCATTATGACTATAATATTTGCAGAAGGCTGTGTGGAAATTAACTCTTCAATCACAGCTCAACAAATGGCTTTATTGAAGTTTGGAGACCTCCACCTAAGTGGTTGGTGAAATTGTCAATTTTCCTTGCCTCACTTAACGCATCTCTAAAATGGGCTTCTTTAGATTTAACAGTTGTTACATAATGATTTTTCTTTGCATTTTGATTTTAAGTAGATGTGTAGGATGATTTTTTTTTCAGTGCAGAGAGTAAACTTATTTAAAATACTTGGTTGGATTCTGATCGTTGTTGATGGAAGTTACTAACTGCCAAGAAATGCAAAGGAGGAATACTGAGATGATAAAGAAAAATGGAAATTCATATATTGAAAATAGATTGAGTCTAGTTGTGGAATGGTTTTCTTAAGGCATTATGGACAAAGGATTAATTTCTTTTAAGACATCTTAATAGATTTATAGATGGGATTACATTACAAGTTTGAAATTATTCTGGAGTTAAAATTTCAATTTGTCACTGAGTTTTGGGGAAGGTCTTTCTGGCTTCTGGACCATGGTCCATCACCGAAAGTACCTGGAAATGTTAACCATAAAAAAATGTTCAGTAGAATCCAAGATACTGTGATGACCTGATCTCAGTACCTTCCAGTCATGCATCATTTTGTCTTGATTAGATCTAACGTTTGTTATGATGCATTGGAAGCATTTTGTGATTTATAGTGAATGCGGGACAGAATGAAGATAACTTTATACATCGAATGAATTCTGTACCTAGTGTATGTTTGTTTGTGATGGTGAACGAGTATCCCTGTGATGCAAAGTATTTTATTTGAGCACATGTCTGAGTGTAGAAATATGAGAAGTCATATGAGGAGCTTATCAAAGATTCAGATGTATGGCATATTGCCATGATACAGCGCTGCTTAAAATAGAGGCCATACCTGTTATGTGAATACAGCTTTGCAGGACCTACCCCTTATGAAATCCCTGTGAGCTGTTTTTTTCAGTTTTGTTTTGTTTAAAAAAAAAATCTTTTTTGCTGAAGGTAGTCAAATATATCAGCACAGTATTGGGAAATATACCTTACTCGGTGCAGGTATTAAATCTCTGTGAAACAAGCGTGCAAGTGCTCATGATCACTGCACTTCAGCTCAGCAACCCTTTGATAATAGAAGCTTTACACACATCTGGCCTTTATCCTACACTGATTTGTGTGAGTGACTTCACCCATTTGAATGGTCCTATTGAGGCAATAAGAGTACTCATGTATATAAGTGTTTGCTGTATTACGATAGAAAGCTTTGGCAAGAGGCATGTTGCTTGTTGTTCAGTAAAGTATAGCCAATGTGTAGCTAGAACAATAGCAGCAGCTTTAATGGAGCCAAATCTGGCGTACCTCTAGTTCTACCAGTGTGGGGGTTCCAACCTCATAATCTCAATGCTGACAAATTTTGAGACAGAAGTCAGCTTTTTTTCTATTTATGTTTTCTGTTGGGAAATGGTGAGATTTTATGTGGACTTAAATAAAACAATAGTGACAAATCTTTTTGAACCTAATTGCTCTAGACTTGCTGGAAAGCCCTCTGTTGAGGGCTCTGTCTGTTTTATGTCCAAATATATCTAAACACAGCTTCTATTAGCAAGAATGCAATTCTTACAATAACAGCCTTGCCATGCAATAACATGCAGTATAATTGCCTTGCCATGCAATAACATGCAGTATAATAAAAACATGCAATAACAGCCTTGCCATGTTTATGGGAGGTGGTCATGAAAGACAGCAACTTCTGTTCTTGTTCACTCTCAATCATCCACCTAAATTTGAACATTAGTCTCTTTTGAAGATAGCATTGTTGAAACTTTCTTCCCTATACCACATAGCTTTACATGATAAATTTCTCCTGCAGGCTCTGGGTTACTAAGCAGTCAGTCATCCCTTGCTGCAGCTTAAGTGAGACACAGTGTAAAATGTGAAGTTTCTTTCTTTAGCCACTTTTCATAGTAACTAATGTTTGATACTGCTTAGTCAACTTTCTGGGAAGCAATCTGTTTGTAAGCGATTCCCCCAGTATATGCCAAATTTACTGATCTCTGCATATTTATTTAAATGTCTAAGCTCTTAGAACTTAAGCACATTGAAATATGCTAAGCATCCTGCTACTGCATGGCTAGCACCTGCGCATTTCTTTAGTATGTGACAATGGAAACACCTATCAAGACTACGGAAATCCAAGTTACGATTCTACAGTTTCTTCTTCTGTCGCAGTTCATTTTTCAGAGGTTATCTTGCTTATTCGGATGGCTTTGAGTCTTTCTAGTCAATGTAGACACAGATGCTGCACTATGCAAATCTTCAGGACCAGCCTCAAAACAGGCAATTTTTTTTCCTTTGTTCACACAGCTCCAGTCTTAGATTGCATAATAAGATAAGTGACTTTATGCAACCATTCACTCTCAATGACTACTGCTGTTAGTCTTCTGTCTAGAAATTTCTTGATCTTCAGTCAACATTGTCTTTTAAGTCCTCAGCTATGCAAAGTGTGGGGTCTCTAAAGCAATGAAGGAAAAAAACATCTGTTTATGCCTTCCAACTTAAAAGCTCTTTCATGTTCAAGCCTTTATAAAGGAGAAATGCAAAACAGGATGGGAACCTTGAGTTTTCCAAACATGAAATTTTTGGACACTGAAAGTGCTTTCTCCTTGAAAGATATTTGTAAGTAACTCTACAGAACTCTAGAGAAGGAACTCTAGAGAAGACCTGAGAGTGTCGGCCATTTTTCCTGAAATTCTTCATCTTTTCCTGTTAAAGTCTGTTAAACTATAGCAGTTTTCTGAGGTTTTGGCAAGCAACTGGCATAAGTACTACTCCAAGAATATATATTGAATCAATCTGCATCTTACTATGTTCTTTCATCATTACTCCGAAACAAATGTATTACTGACTGCCACTCACTCACTGTCCAAAATATTTGGCATAATGCTTGAATCTAGAAACACTGACAAAAAGTACTATGTTCTGCAGAAGCTTGTTTTGTTATTGTGACCAAACCCAGTAGCCACCATGTCTACTACAGCCTTAAAAGAGAGTGATCAAATAAAAACTTGAGTGGCTTTGTTTTATAGTAGAAGACAGACAACCGCCTGACAAATTGACAATATTTGCAAGACTTGCTAAATAATTTCTTCCAGCTTTCTGGTATGTTATTAGCACAAAGCTATTGTCACATGACTCTGGGTCTCCCAGGAGAATACCAGAGCTCATGCATGTCCACTGTGTCTCTTTATTCCTGAAGAAAATTTCGCTTGCAAAGATGAGTAATCCATTGAAGGAAACCATGTTTAGCACCTGTACAGTGAGGTTGTCATTTTGATAAGGATAGCTACCTGATACTTTTTGTCTCTACGGGACCTCTCTTCACTTTCAAAAATAATCTGTTGTGTATGCTGTGCTCCCTTACCCTCAGTTCCCTAAAATCCCACTTGTGCACGTTCTTGTAGACGCCATAGAGGAGCCTCCACAGACATACCAATATGATTTCTGAAGTTACGTGTTCTAGCTGCAGAGGAAGTCTTTTGAAATCTTTTTGTAGAATGGAATCCAAATTTTTCATCCTTTGTACTATGACTGGCCTCATTGATTCAATCTCATTTTAGTTGCCAGTCATCTCCAGTGTTTGACAGCTGGTAACCTCAGACATGCTTAAAATTATGAAACATTTTTTTCTTCACCACATTTGAACTCCTGTTCTCTTTGTTCTTTTCTCTTCTAGAACTCCTCCCATTAGACTCCCATTATCTCATTAGATTTGCTAATAGAATCGTGTTTAGAATGTGCCTCAGAGAAAGGGAATTTACAATTATTTCTTGACATCAAAAATGAGTATATCATAGGCCAGTCTTAACCCTTAAAAACATGAATATATTTTTCAGTAATCACTGTCATCTTCAGTAATTCCAGTTTCTCAGTCTGTAAGTACTGAGAAGGACAATTCCAGATTAGTGTCCTATTCATAGTCCCAGAGGTCCTCTTTTCTTTGCTTGGAGCCAGCCGATGTATCATGTGCCTCAGGTATTGAACACAGAAGCTGAGATGCAGCCGGTGCTTGTAGCTGCAGGTTTCAGCATATTTTCTCCTACTATGTTTGAAGCATTGGGTGATGGTTCTTCCATTTATTGAAAAGTAGAAACCTCACTGCGACTTAATATTGGTTTTGTATTTTTGATTTACCAGTGTTTTGACAAAGGGCTATTCCACCTTCTGTCAAAAAAAATGCTTTTTCTACTAGCTAGCTATCCAATCAGGAGAATAGGAGTCAGGCCTTAGGGTCCACAAACCTGATGTTCTACCCTCTTTAAGGAGTAGGTTATGGGTCAGAGAAGAGAAATGACTCCAAGGATTTACTTCTTTTATTTTTCTGTGAACATGGGTATCAGAGTTTCACCTGAAATCATTGGCCGTGCAGACATCTTTATAAGATAAACATGATTAATTCATGTGAGCATAAACAAAGTTACCATTTTTTAATTTTTCAAACTAATCTTTAACGTAGTTTTAATGTAATTAATATTTTTATCTGGTTAGTTACAATTGAAACCAGAGGTTTTACGTATTTGAAGTCTCAAAACAGCAAAATGCAAAAGAGGATAGAAGTGGGAGAGGAAACTTCCACAGCAAAATTCTCCTCCTTCATGTATCTTTCTTAGTGCATTACACCATAGGTTCATTTGATTGCCTGGAGAGAGATTTGCATAGACTTGTATCCACTAAGTTAAAGTGCTCAGCTAACTAATATACATAAAGCTGCATTTTAGACCACATAGAAACAAAAATTTTAGGAATGTTAGATGCAAATATTTTTTCACACCATAGACATTTAAATGTATTCCACACTTGAGAAATGGGGCTTTAAAAGTTAGCACATCCATTTTTATCTGATACTTATTTAGATGCTAAACTTGCCACCGAATTACAGATCGTAACTTGCATTTTGGCATTTGCAAACAAGTCGTCATGCTTCATGATCACACTAAATCCTGGAATCTGTTGCAGGTTTTCAGCTGTTGAATGCAAATAGTGATTTCTTTGGTGTTTCCCTTCCCTGGCACCACAAATTTTGATTTGTGTTGTCAAAATAGGCAGGAAGAGAGGAAAGTGACCTAGACAGATTATTCATAAAAGGAAAGCTAATAAAATTCAGCATATGAATACCAGCCTCTAGTTTACTAATGTCTGGTTTGATCATATCTAATTTAGTGTGTAGATGAATCTAGGGCTGTAGACATCTTTGACTAAAATGGTGAAATTAGCACTTTCCAGGCGACAAAATTAGAACTTTTGTATGTAGAATCCTGTGTAGAGGAAGTTATGCAATAAGAATATTTATGGGCAGGAAAAGTTATTCTTTTTATTCTGTTTACCTCTCTGACTGCTCTCAATTAATGTTTTATGCACGTAGCTAGCTTGTTGGTTGCTGAAGTTGCCGTGAATCATGAACAAATCACATAACCAGTATAAAAGAAACCCAATCACTGCCCTGCAATGTGGCAACAGTAATGGTAGGTACTTCAGGCTCTTCAATAGTTTTTTTTATTATTGACATTCAATTGTAAAAACTAGGAGTAGCTGGTGAATGACTTGCTTTGTTCTTCCTAAGATGAAGCATGCTTATCCATATGTATGCTATTTTACTCATAGCTGCAAGCACAATTTCTGTGAGTTCTTGTAATTGCTACAGGAATCAATAGGTTCTTGGAGACATCGTATTCTTTGGTGACATATGATTGCAGTGAAAGTAAAGGAGAAGTGGGGAAAGCCTCCAGGGGTAGAGGGAGGAAATAGTTTGAGGATGCAGGAGAACTCACATTGAGATTCCTCTTCAGAAGAAAAAAAGATAATGAAAACAGCAAAGTACTCTGTAGAGTCAGCTCTGAGTTTCAGCTTATTTGGTTCTGAAGAATTTTAGCTGCTAAACTGCCCCTTAAGTTTCTTAACACAGGTTCAAAGATTATACAAAATTAATTTCATCAATGTGTGTCATGATTTTGTCCATTTGCTTTGCAATGCTAGGGTCTGGTGTCTGTGGAACATATGGTACAAAGTGAACTATGTATATATAATGAAGACTTTTTTATATCACGTTTATCAGGTATTTTCCTTCCTAACTTCAAGGTATTTGCAGCTTTCAAGATCTCCTTAGGAACAGAAGTCCTAACTATCAGCTGGCATACCCCAATCTGGCTACTTCCTGAAAACTAGAGTTTTCGGCCTGTGGCATGAACTTGTTGACATGCTGTAGAATTTCTTTTTGTTTTCTTCTGGGGTACAGTTTTCCACCACAGATTTCCACAACTTCTCACTTTTTGTTCTAGATACACATTCTTATTCAAAGCAGCCTAGCCTTGGATGGAAGGATTCACTTACTTTTGTACCTTGCTAACTCTCCTGAAAGTCAGCAGACTAGCCAAGGATGTTTTTATTTTCTCCTTACAGATATTCCTGAATATATTTTTCTTGAGCATCTTATACAAGACAAGCAAATTGTGAACTGGAAAGAGAAAATTGCCTCACGGGTGTTATTGCTGTGAGTTTCTGGATATAGAAAGTCATACAGTATTTGCCTTATTCCACATTGGCAAAATCCACAATTAATTCACATTGGCAAATACTGGCTGTTTGTTGTTGTTTGTTTTTTGTTTTTCAGTGTTTTCCGTAATAGTTTTGAGTGTATTATTTCTTAATAGGATACATCTCTGTGTATTTTCTCTAATTATACTTTTGGATGTGAAACTTGGCTAGACTTGCCAAAATGACAATCCACTACACCAAAACCCCCAATTTAGGTGAAAAAAAGGCATAAGTCACTATTTTGCAGTGCAAACTCCTGAGAGGTAGCCAAGAGCAGTACTTCTGACCACAGTACAATGCATAACAAACAGAATAAGATGTAAGTATGTCAGCTTTACAAAGCTCCCTTCTTCTTTTAAAATCAGCAGTGTATTAATATCTAGCACCAATTTGACTGCAAAGGAATAACCATCTCTTTGCAGACTAATTAGACTTCCTACTCCTGCCCGTTTGGAGGCAACAGATGTTGTGTACTGCTTCCTTGGCAAAACTAGGAGCCATGCAGAGAAGAGGATCAGACAGAGCTTTGACTTTCCTACCTTTCTAATAGATCAGAACTTCTGAAGGGAGAGCTGTATGTTTTTATATTTTAGTTTGATTACTTACTAACATTGGACCGGCACCAAAACAAATCTAGCTTTTACTTTGATTCAGTGATGAATTTTTGTTATAAAGCTGATTTTTGATTTTTATTTTACTGGTAAATTCATATGAGTCTCATTCAACTAGTGGACATTCTATTGGGAATTTCTATTTTCTATAGTACAAGCTCAATAAAACCAATAAATTGTAAGAAAAATTTGGGGACCCAAAGTCATAAAATGCTCAAGAATCAAGTGCTTATTTCACCTGTTAAGATTTATTAATCACAAAATTTGTTGATTATAAAGTTCTAATATATCTTACTTTCTTCCCAAAGGAACTTGCCATTGGTGTACAAATTATTAAATTATACTGTCTCTAGAAAAGAGACAGACGTCTATGGAGATGTTCCTTGTTCACCAATAAGAAATGTGAAGTGTGAAAGGTTCTGTCTTCACTGATCTCTGCTTTCCTGCAAAGGAGGCTGGCAGTAAAAATAGGCTATTAATAACTTTTAAACAACAATCCTGAAATGCATAATGCAAATGTGCTCTTGCAGATGGTATTTTCAGCACAAATTCTGTTCCTCAGAGCTAAGCAATTTCCACAGAGCAGTAACAGTGCCCATACTCCCTGCCTACTTGGAGTTGGAATCCAGTGCTCTGACAGATTACTCCAGCGAATGATCTAATCTGCATTCTCTGTTTTAATCTCCTCTTCCAGTATTTTTCTGCTTTTTTTTTTCCTCCTGTAGTTCTGCCAAACTTGAAGAAATATTTAAGTTCTAATCTAATAAGTATTTTGTATAAACACAGGACCTTTCATCACGAAGCATGCTCATACAATAATTTAGATATAAATTACACCAGTGTTGAAGAAGGGAAACAAAAGGAGAAACAATGCATTCTATCCAAGTAATTTGGGGGACACATTAGGCAAAGATATTTGGGTAAATTCTGCTTTCCATAAACTATCACGGATTCCAAACCTTATAGAAAAAGATCTAAGAACTCAGCATCATTATGGGACAACACAGAAGACCCACAGATGGTTCTTTGTGGCAGTCAAATTATCCAAATGCTAGAAAGAAAAAAATAAATCATGCCTTGAATTCAATGAGTACCTGGTTTTAGAAAGGCTAAACCAGTCCTTTCTTTTCATCAGTTTTCATACTTCCACTTTTGAACACCAGTTCTGCTCCTATTGGAATTTATGCTGTGCTTTTGGCTTGGCAATCACAACTCCTAGACAGAACAACTGAACGAGGTTAATGTTACACATTAAGGCTGTGTGCTAACATACGCTCTGGAAATTATCACAATGAAGAACAGAGATGGTTTGTAAACAAATCAGTGTAATAGGAATGATCGTATTGTCCTAGTGAAATAAGGAAATTCCAAACATAACTTTTAACTGTTCAGCATGTCACTATTAAAATTGTATTTTTTAACACAAAAATTCTATACAGAAGCACAGAAATAATCTGACAATGACCACAGGTAGTTTGGCAGTCATTTTCAAACACAACAAAAAAGCAGGAGCTCCACTTGCCTTTCTGCTCGAGCAGAGCCACCCAGAGCTACGCACCCAGGATATACCCCTGCGTTTCTCAGGACAACCTGAGGAAGCTTCAGGTACGGGTGTTCTATGAGATCTATAGTTGTAAGTGTAGGAAATTTGAGGAAAGAAGACATGCTCTTCATTGTTGCTAATGTTCAGCCTCCTGGTTTGATATTAATATTCCTCAACTCAGTGATAGTTCTGATGACACTGATAACTTTCTGTAGATAAATTCTTTGCATAGCTGAAAATGAAATGATGTCCTGTGATGTTTCTCTTCAGTTGTTATCTCACCAGAACTGTTGATGTAGGCTTATATCATAATCTTGCATAAACTGGGGGGGATTAATGGAGTAAATCAGAAACTTACTTCTCTGTAGAAGACTTGAAGTAGGTGAATGGCTGCTTGTACACATGAACACATTTTCCCTATTAAATATTTATAGTAGCACCATCATTTATTAAAAATGATTAGCTGAGTACCTGTCATGAATTTAATTGTGGTTTCCTTGAGGCTTATCAGAAGCCTAGAGGTGATAGGCTGTTTCTGGTGTTTTGTTCTGAGAGGAGACAGAAGTGCTATAGCCACAGCAAATGTAAATCTGGCAGACGCTGGAGACAAGGGGGAAGGAAGTACATTAAGTGCTTAAAGTTGGGTAGTGTAAATATCCTTTTCCCTCTCCCCATGCAGTCGGAATCCCAAATACTCAGACCAACGGATAAAGCCAAGAGGGAGCTCTTTGTTTCTTTACGCAAAGCAAGGACATACTTTGGAAGGCTGTTAAACTCCAAGTGAGGAGCATTACTATAGCAAAAGCAGCCATATCTAAGTTTTATTATATACTGCTAACAGCAAAATTTTAGTAACTTGGATTTTGGTGTTGTTGGTTAACCTCACCGCCCTGTGGTTCTGAGTGCTGGTGCTGCAACTGAAACCTGCGTCAGGGTGCTTCACTGCCAGCAGTGCTACGATAGGCAACAACAGGGTTACGGTGCTTTCCTGACATGAGTTCATTTAGATATTCGCTTCTGTACATTACTGTTTAAGTAGCCAGGTTATGCTTAAAGTGTTAAACTGTTAAACGGGTTCCTCGGAACAGTGTTCTGTTACTCCTTTGTCAAATTAACATGTTGGTCATGCCCTTTACAAGGGAAGAGCTGACTTTAACTATACTATTGCATCCTAATGCAATCGTAATGCATTAAACCTGCATTTTCTACAGGTGTGGAAACTTTAGCCACTGATCTATTTTTTTTTTTTCATCAGACCAAAATGCCATCAAAGACTTTTATTTTGCTGCTATACAATAGTTATTCTATTTTGAAACTGATGCAGACTGAAACATCTTTGGAGCCATACCAAATCCCATTTAATTTGCACAAATGTTTTCTGTTTTCCAAAGAGTGCATGTGAAAATCCTACTAATAAATGAAATGTAGAGAAGTATTTGGCATCAGCTATACTTCAGTAATATATCCCCTAAGCAGAAATGGAAAAATGTTTCCTTTTTATGTTTAAATTCTTTTAAAGTAGAGCTTTCACATGAATTGCCTATACTTCAGACAAAGTGCTTCCAAACAAAAAATCATCATGTGGGAAGAAGAGAGTCTTTATAAGCTTTCATACTTCAATGTTAATGCAGAACAGTGCTAAAGAAGTGGTTATAATAAATGTAATTTCCTTATCATATAGATACACTACAGTTAAATGCAATGTTCAAATATTAACGCAGCCAAAATTCCACTCATTCACTGAAGCCAAGTGAACCACTGTAGTGAAGTTTGTGCAGCATATTCCCATGACAAGCTACACTGTTTTCCTCATTGACATCCACTTTACATGCCTATATTCAGGTGGAAAAGGTTATCCACCAAAATTAACCTTATCCAAGGGAGCTGAAGTTTCCTAAAGTATGTTTCTAATCTTCAGTTCCAGGTAATGATATGTTCTCCATCACCAGGTAAGCTTGATTCTGGAAACTTTGCTAAAGCTGTATCCTATTTGCAGGAGGTACCTGAATACCTGTTAAATATGGAATACAGCTGATTCTAGTGCACAAGATTGTCTCTAAAGTGAGAAAAGATGAATTAGAAGTTGAGTGTTATATGAAAAGTGAGGAAGATAGAGGGCTTTATCACCAAAAATCTAAGGAATTGCCTGTTTCTCTGTCAGGTGTTGTAGCTCTCAGTTGCACTTAGCTCACCTTCTGTTAAGTCTGTAAACACTTTCCAGTGGAGCCTGCATTTCTCATTAGTGCAGTGTTAGCATTGTTAGCTTTTATTTGCTGTCCCTTAAACTAAATTTGAGTTTAACTGACTTTGGACTGCAGCCTGCTCTTTATGATTACTATGTTAGTATTATGAAAATTAGTTCTAGAGAAGGTTAAAAAAATAAATATTTTTTTGAGGGACATGTAAAAATGGTCTAATTACCAGCAGCAGTCTGAAATGAAAGAACTGTAAACAATAACTGGAAATAGTAGATTACACACACACACACACACACACATATATATACAAACAAGCAAAAAAGTCTTAAAATTTACTCTATGCTGCTCTTTAGGTCTATTACCCTTGTGGGACTGCTTATATGAATCGGTTTAATTAAATATCCATGTTGAGGGCCATAACAATTGCATGTTAATGATAGACAATAGCAAAGCTTTTTCTTTCAGCATCCACACTTAATATAGAGTTTCTTAAACTTTTATATTGGGAGGAATGGTGTATCTCCGTTGACCAGCCTCTAGTTTTAATTGAATAACTGATAAATCAAACCTGTTAATTCTGTAGTTGATTTGGATAATTAATGTAATATTTAGTTTAGCACCACCTTAGGGCTGAATCTGTATGATTTCTGTTTTGGTAGAAGTCTACAGGGAGTCAGATCAATACAATTCCTTTTGGGAACATAAATTTGCTCTTTTACTGCATAGTTTAGTCTTCCCTCCAGGTAGATGTAAATTATTTCAGAATTACCAAGTCCGTGCTTAGCATATGATTGCATCAGTTGTCTCAGTCATTCAAGTGCAACAGTCTCTGTGCATAGAAAACCTATCTACAATTTTAAAAATAACTAAATAAATGGAAAACTTTAACTTTTGGGGAGTACTCTTTACCTCTGGAATTATCCTTATGTTTTGTCTTTGTATCTTTTTTAATCAAATCCTAATAAATCCTGGGTAGCATTTTGAATTTGAAATTGCCAAAATAATGAACAGGTATGGATTGATTGTTGCATCTAGCCAAAATATGTTGCATCTAGCCAAAATAAATATATTTCACAACAGAGCACAGAAGCAAATGCAAAACAAGATGTGTACAGTGAAGTGTTCTGTAATCATAAAATCATTATGAAAACAAAATAATTAAAGCATTGTGCTGTCCTTTATAAAAGATTTTTCTAATGGAAGCCGGGTAATATATTTCCATATGAAATAAAATGCACCAGGCATTCTCAGTAGTGGAAAAAACTGCAAATCACTTGCAAATTGGCAAGCAGTTTCAGTAAACAGAAAAGTGCAACTAGTGTGCACTGCAGCCACCTGCAAGCTCTTCCAAAGGAAATTCCAATTCTTAAAACGAGTTCCAGTGAAAGGCAGGAGGGCATGAGTCAAGTGAAATTAATGAAAAGGAGCGCTGTGTGTACTCTCCCATCCATTTCCACCTACAGTCAAAAACATGGTTATTTCTACATATTAATGCTTAAGTTCCATTCTTGTATCTTAAATCGTGCTCCACAAACTACTGAACCAGATACAAAAATATTTCTGATCAGAAAGCCTCAGCTGTGAAATTCTCTTATATGACAGGGAAAGGAACAGAGCTATCAGAAGCATTGTCTTGGAGCAATTGGGAGGAAAAAAAAAAAGTCAAGGAAACCTTCAAATATGGACATGTGAATGATAGCTACTTACAGGGCAGAAGCTATATTTGGCACAGTGTCTACTGAAAAATGAAATTCAGCTTTAAGAACTTGTTACTTGAGTGATGAACTCTATTTTATATACCATTTCATATGGCTCTGTTATGATTTTAAATGAAAAATGACCTCTCAGGGCAGTTTTAGGGGAGTATTAAGATCTTAAATTCTTTTTCTGAACACTGATGTGTTGGCAAAGAATGTGTTTGGTTTTTTTATTCTATGAACAGAAGCTAAATAGGAATGCAGCCAACCAACCCACATTTTGCTACCGCATTCAGAAACTGAAAGCTTAATTGTTGAGTTTTCTGCTAGATATAATCAGTGATTCCCACCTTGACTTGCTCTGACAAGTTCAGCATTCAGTACTGATCAAGAAAACAATCACCTTTATTCTGGCTTATTCTGCCAACACCTTTCCACTTTAGGTCGGTGGTAGTCACATTTCCTGCGAAGAGAGCTATTTGTGTTAGAAGGTCTTAGACCTAAAAAAGGCCACAAAGACAAGTCACCATATCTTCTTACTTGTCCTTGCAATAATCCAGTCATTTTATAAGGTGTTTGTCCACTCAGCAAAGTAAGGATCTATCTCTAACACACACTACTATAGCTATCTGTGAAAGCTTATTCAAACTGGCATGGATGACAGCAGTAGTGATCTAAGCAACAAGGATTTTTGCTGTATGTTAATAACAAGTTTGCACATATAGTCTTCATGCATAGTTTGCATGTTTTTTCCACCACCTTTCTATTGGAATCATGTTTATTCGTTGGCTTCTGCTTTGCCTAATGGAAACCAGAGAGATTACCAACACTCAGCTGAACATGAGCCAGCAGTGTTCCGAGGTGGCCAAGAAGGCCAACGGCATCCTGGCTTGTATCAGGAATAGTGCAGCCAGCAGGACCAGGGAGGCGATTGCCCCCCGTACTCAGCCCTGGTGAGGCTGCACCTCAAGTGCTGCGTTTAGCTTTGGGCCCCTCACTACAAGAAGGACATCGAGGCCCTGGAGCATGTCCAGAGAAGGACTACAAAGCTGGTGAAGGGCCTGGAGCACAAGTCCTGTGAGGAGCAGCTGAGGGAACTGGGGGTGTTTAGTCTGGAGAAGAGGAGGCTCAGGGGAGACCTTATTGCTCTCTACAACTACCTGAAAGGAAGTTGTGGAGAGCTGAGGGTTGGCCTCTTTTCACAAATAACAAGCAATAGGGCAAAGATGGAATGGCCTCAATTTGTTCCAGGGGAGGTTCAGGTTGGAAACTGGGAGAAATCTCTTCTCAGAAAGATTAGTTGGGCATTGGAATGAGTTGACTAGGGAGGTGGTGGAGTCACCGTCCCTGGGGTCGTTTAAGGAGAGGTTGGATGTGTTACTTAGGGACATGGTTTAGTGAGTGATGTTGGTGGTAGGTGGATGGTTGGACCAGATGATCTTGGAGGTCTTTTCCAACTGTTATGATTCTATATATCATTAATGTTTTTCTAATTAAAGAAAAGTATGAGGGAGATTTCTTACTGATGTTGCTGGTGAAAGTCAAGAAAGAAATCCACATTGATATAGCATTTAGATGTATGCTGTAGCTCCTACAAAGGCCATGACTGTGCTGTAAACTTTGTGTTCTGCTGACAAACGCATGCAGAGAGCACCCAGTTAAAAGGCTGTAGCTTATCTCACAACAGAGAAAATAGGAGCATAATGCTTTACAGTGACAGGACAAAGTCAAGTAAAATCTTCTGTTACCATGTGCTAATGTATTTGTCATTCTGACAAAATGCAAAAGGTCTTTGGAAGGAGGCTGCTACCTGTAAAAGTTTTAAAGATCTCCTGTGAGTAAAGAACCACTACCCTGAAGCAACAGCCAAGAAAGTAAATATCAGGAGAAAGACAATATCAAAGGTTTAGCCTAGAAGGAGGGGTAATATAGACTTTCCGTCAAAACTCATCTCTCTAATGTCTTAAACCAGATGGTGGAAGATTATATGTACATGGCTATCATCCCATGTCACCCTATTACCTCTGAGAAGACCCTCAGAGTAAGGAAAATGTCCCATTGATGTTCTCAGATCATAAAAAGAAAAATCTTTCTAAACTGTTGGATCATACAGATGTTCATAAGAAAGGCTTACATTGTTGTATTGTCAAGGCTATCTCATCCTGGGAAACCCTGCAAAAGAAGTTGAAGATTGCACCACTGCTGTAAAGCAAGCAAGTTTAGCATGGGAGAAGGTCACAAAGCAAATGTGAAAGAGAGAACAAACGAAATAGTAGGAGCATTATGAGGAAAGCAGGGACAAAGTTAATAGTAAAAAGAAAGTAGTTTTCAGAGACCCCCAGGGGAAACAGTGCAGTGCTCATTGCTGTGCAGAAAGCTACTGGAAATAGACTAGAAATCAGAACTTAAACAAAGGTCTTGCTATTCAAAAACATGAGTAGGCAACAGAGAAAATGTCTTCTCAAACCCTTTGATTTTTGTTTGATTTGTATGAAGATCTAAAGATCTTTGACCTAAAGATCTCTTTTGAGTTACCTGGTTTTAGCCTGTGTTCTGACTATGTCAATACCTGTGAAAGTTCTTGCTGTGGTTTTCAGTACAGTCCCTTCTAAAAAGAAGTACAAGCAAACCCACCTCAAAATTTTCACTGTTTTAAGATCCCACCATAGCATCCAACAGCCAAAATCTTGAAGGCTTTTTGCAGCTTTCAGTAAGTGTGACAGAATTACCACATGGGCAGAAAGTTAAAAACCTATAATCAACATTCATGGTAGAGGTAATGATTAAGCCATATTCTTTCTGGCTGAAGGAGAAATCTGGATTCAATATCAGGAGAGAAAAGTTGAACATTTAAGACCAGGCATGGCCCTTGTTAGATGGCATTGCAGCAGCAGAGGTCAGTCAGGGAGGTGGATGAAATCCCATGGAGGACATTTCTCTCACTTGGCATCTAGAGAGCTGGTGTAGTGCTGAGACTAAAACACGTGGGTATGATCATAAGAGGACAACTCAGGAAAAAAATCAGATTCCCAGGAGCAGTGTGGAGAAAGGATTTGGAACAAGCCTGGTCTGGACCATGCATCACTCACTTTAGGGAATAACCTTCCTGAAGCCTGGGTCGTCATTCACCATAAGCAATAAGTGTTGGGAGGGGAAGGGAGATTGGACCAGGTGAAGAGAGCATTTGTACCTTGAATTCTGACACTGTGTAAAGGGAAACTGAGACCTACAGATGACTGCCAAAGCAACTATGGAGATGGATATGTTATTGATTATCTTGTAAACATACCATTGGCTTATTGTTATACTTTCCAAAAATGAAAGCCAGATTCCTTCTCATTTTCAATTTGTCTCTGTTTAGATGCCAGTATCATTCTTAAGAGAGAAAGGAAATACAACAACTGTGTGGGGTCTGTTTCCATCTTTCATTTGCTGTGATTGAATTAAGTTGTTGCCTATTCTCTTCCTTACTAATTCTGTAAAGGAAAGATTAGAAGTGGATGACAAACTAACAAATACAAATGGCTATAGCAACCATTAAAAAGAAGGTTTTCCTTTGCTCATTTGATGGTCATTTAAACAAAGTCTTATCACTTTGTGTGCACATGGCATAAAAAACCATCAGCTGCAGAAAACATCTAAAGAAATACTGGCAATCATCGCTATCAACTACGCTGTCATGCAAAATAAGTAAGTATTTTAGAGTAATTTCTTCTGGAGTAAAAGGAACTCTGTGACTCTAAGGACAATCTCTGTTGGAGCTTACCTCAATCTCCCTTTGTATATCTGTAACATTGTACTCCAAGTTTTTCCTAAGTATGGTTGTATGTATATCATAATAAGGGCGTACACATAAAACCTGTGAATCATTGGTATACAGGGATCCTGATTAGAATAAGCCTAAAGTAAATGTTGGCACTGGGAAATTGCAGTTTCCTGTCTTAAAGTTTATAACAGGATACGTCAGGAGTTGCAGATCAAGTGTTTTGGTACTGAATTTAATTATTCACATCTCACCATCTTACATTTAAAGTGCAATACCATTTAAAATGTTTCTCATTATTTTGAGAAGCAGTTTTATTGAGCCAATAAAGATGACGTTGCCTGTTGCGTAACAGGAATTTTATATATATATATATATATATATATACACACACGTAAAACAGACTTTTCATGAAAATCAGCATCAGTTGTCAGGGACAAAGACTTTGCCTGTAATCTCAGTATGTGAACCTCAATATACTGACATATCAATGACATTTACACAGTTAACAAAATCAGCAGTGAATTATCCCCACCTGGTACTGTTGTTTAATAATGCTAGCTAAGGTCAGAATTGTACCTGAAACTTTTTGGAAAAACTTAAGCTTATCTTGAAATAAGGAAAAGCATTCTTTCATGTGAAAAGTAGTTTCAGCTTGCCACGACACAATAATAATAAAGACACAGCCAGGCTAAGAGGGAAGAAATTGTTCACCGTAGCTTATAAACACCAGAAGGGTTTTCAAAAGTGTTTTGGACAAAACAATATCTATTTTTTAATTATTATTTCCAAATTAACAAAAACTTCTAATTATTGTTTTAAAAAAGAAAAAAAAAACAAATACATAGAGAAACATTTTTTCTCCTTCCTTCTCAGACTCAACCTCAGTCAAATACCTCTCTTTCCCTCTTCCTCATTTCAATTCCCCTTGTTTGCATTACCTGATACACTTAGAGTATCCCAATGCCTTTATAACAAAGTAGTGTTTGTGACTGGGGTTGGTGCATAATGGTTACTTTCTGCCACCCCTTGCTTTTTCTCCCTGCTCTTCACTTTTTACCCATCCTCTGCCCTAGTGTTGGTCACTCATGGGCCACAGTCTAACCACGCTGTCCCTGCCCTGGTGTGGGTCACTCATAACTAAAGTCCCTTAGAGACATAACTCCTCTATTGGGAAACACCTCCTACCAGGATAGTGTCTCCAGATGTGGCCCCAGCAATGTCCCCTTCTGCTTCCCTCCTCTGTACCTCTTTCCCTTAGCACCTACTGCTCTTTCTTATGTATCCAAAGAGAAGTGCTCTGGCAGGCTGTAGTGGTGTGAAATAGGTTACCCATACAGGTTTCAGAGCCAACTGAACCCGGCTGTAACCAGCAAGAGCAGCTCTTGGCCTCCTTCTACAAAGGTTTTCCCTGCAGCCTCCTGTCCCCACACCCTGCCATTTATAGCCAGTTCATTAGCCATGGTGATTTTAAAGATGCTTGACTTCCGAGCAGGGTCCTGCACCAGGAAGGAATAACCCCGAGCACCAGTACAGGCTGGGGGCTGACCTGCTGGAAAGCAGCTCTGCAGAGAGAGACCTGGGAGTCCTGGTGGACAGCAGGTTGACCATGAGTCAGCAATGTGCCCTTGTGGCCAGGAAAGCCAATGGTATCCTGGGCTGCATTCAGAAATGTGTTGCCAGCAGGCCAAGGGAGGTGATCCTCCCCTTCTACTCGGCCCTGGTGAGGCCACACCTGGAGTATTGTGTCCAGTTCTGGGCTCCCAGTACAAGAGGGACATGGAACTACTGGCATGAGTCCAGAGGAGGGCTACAAAGATGATTAGAGGACTGGAGCACCTATTGTACGAGGACAGGCTGAGAGAGTTGGGCCTGTTTAGCCTGGAAAAGAGAAGACTGAGGGGAGACCTCACCAATGTGTATAAATATCTGAGGAGAGGGTGTCAAGAGGATGGAGCCAGTCTCTTTTCAGTTGTGCCCAGCAAGAGGACAAGAGGCAACAGACACAACCTGAAGCACAGGAAATTTTGTCTGAATATGAGAGGGCACTTCTTTATTATGAGGGTGACAGAACACCTGGAACAGGTTGCCCAGAGAGGTTGTGGAGCCTTCTTCTCTGGAGATATTCAAAACCCGCCTGGATGCCACCCTGTACAATGTGCTGTAGGTGATTCTGCTCAGCAGGGGGTTGGATCGGATGATCTTCAGAGGTCCCTTCCAACCTCAGCCATTCTGTGATTCTGTAATAGGTCTGTAAGTTACAGGAGAATGTATGATAGATGACTGGATAAGTCTAAAGAGTTGGTGAGATAAGAGGAAAAGGGAAAGGAAAAAATTATGATTTTGTGGAGTGAATATGGGATTCATGTCATGTGACATTGGTCAGGTTCAGGTTAGGCATCCACAGTAAGCTGATGGTCTTCACTCCTGTGGTCACTGCATCTTTGAGCAAGCAAGTTCTCCCAACTCATTATAGACATCCAAAAGACATGGAATAGCTCTTCTAAACCTATACCTCTTTCCCCTAATGAAGGAAGTAGCACAGATACCTGTGCTAAACTATATGCCTATCCTTTATATAACCTAATTTTTATCTGTTCAGGGAATCCTACTCTATATTTTCAGTTATCAGTTACAAAATCAATTATAAAATCCATGCTGCTTCTACAGTGGACCAAGCATCCAACAGCATTGTGAGAAAATGTATAATTCAATGACACAAAACTTTTATTTTGGTACTTACTTATTTGTTTTTCCACTGTGTTTGGAACCAGTCATAGAACCACTCAAAGTACAGGGATAGTTCCATAATGGCTCAGACATCTTTCCCACTTCCACTTCCCACAGCCTTCTTTAAAAGCAGCCCACAGATTACTTAAATTCTGCCAGTTGCCTTTATTTTGTCTGACTTGTGCTGACTTGTCTCTCTCATTTAACAAGCCTACTTTCAGAGTCTGAGGATCCAGAGAGGCGGGCTGGGACAGAGGGAGCATGAAGAAAAAGGGACGTAGATAAAAGGCTGTGGTTCTAAGAAAGACAGTACAGGAAATTATTTGCTTTATAAGAACAACAGGGAAGAACGCCAGAGGCCCTGGCAAAGTGGGAGCCAGGCTGGCATCCTCTCACATTCCCCTGAGCACTACATACAACAGTGCTGAGGTTTGTGTGATGGAAGCTGCAGGGCTGGAGGCTCCACCACACAGGGAAAATCAAGAGAAGAAGGAGCTTTTGTGAAGGGATGGGCAGTGAGAGAGGTTGGAGAGAAGGCCATATTCTAGATATCAAAATTGTCTCAAGTGGCTGCTTTCTATTGTTAGGGTATCAACACCATGGGGACACAGTTCAGTATCCATCAAACAGAAAGCAATTTTGAAATGTTAGTGCATCATGGCTTAGAGAGGAATGACTAAAAGGTTGATTTTGACATGGTTTAATCTTCTTTAAATACAAGTAGAAATAAATGGATAAAACATTACATGAGGAAACATCCACTTTTGGTTAAACAGCGTTACCCTCATTGGGATTATGGATCTTAACTCTTGTCTGGTGATTTTACTCACTGGGCTGTGCAAGACCTGGTTTTATTACATTGGTAATTTAAATGAGTAATTCTAATATAATCTAGAGCTAACATAATAACTTATAATATATTTACATTTAAATAGCCACAAGTGGGTTCTTAGCTCCTTTATTAGCACAATATTTTACTTGAGTAATACACATATTAGCAAGCTCCTTGTTTTTCCGTGTTATTTTCTGAATACAGCATCCCCTTAGCATGCATCTGTGGCTTCTTAAGATTTTTTTAATCCTCATGCAGACAATAAATTAATTAGTTCTCAGTCAACTATATGTAACTGTATGTATATAAGATATATAAAAATGTTGTGATAGTGACACATGACATTTTCTCTGAAGAGGGAGTCTTTTGTACTAACTATTCACCCTGCGCAGCTATTTCTTATGGAAGGCAAGTAGAAAAAGCCTTGTGAGTTGTCAAGGAGCTATTATCTCAGGGGAAAATAAAACCCAAACCTCAGACATTTGGATCTATTATGCATTTAAAGTAAAAAACCTATTCCATGCTAAAAGAGAACCAAGTCAGAAGACCTGTAATCCCATCAAGGCTCATATACCAATTGCCTCAACTAACAAAAGTAGAAATAAAATATTGCTTCCAGCTTGCCTGCAACAACTTTTGTCTTGTTAATTAAAACTGCATTTTTTTATGTACTGTGCTGTAGTAATCTAACTGCTAGGATGATTTTTTATAGTCAGGCCATGACAAAGAACCCCTAGTGTATCATTGTATTATTTTCCTGCTAAATTTGAGTTTGAGGGTGAATGGGTTACAGTCCAGATATTTTAGTTGTGTTTCCCGACTCATTTTACATGATTCAAAAAAAAAAAAAAAAAGCTGGAAGCTTAACTTCTTTAACTTTCTATTTGCAAAAGAAGAAAGCCTCAAGTGTCACATTTTTTCAGCTTAGACGATTATGTGTAAATTGCATATATTTGTACTGCTGACACTGGTAAAGATGAATGTGCTTTCTGGCTCAGAAAATGACAAATGCTTTCCTCTATACTAAAAGTTCAGGTCTTTATGAACTTGCTTCCGTATGACACTCTTTTTTCAAATATGGCTGACCAGTAAAAATTATCTGTTTATTATATCTTAAAAACATCAGTTTACCACAATAAAATTAATATAGTGTTTACATACATAGTGTTTACATTTGCTGCTTTTGCCTGTGTTTACTTAAGTTGAAAGTGCTTAGAAAGAGAAAAAAAGGCTAATCTGTTGATGAACTAAAGAATACAATGTTTAAGCACTTGCAGTGCCTAATTTGATGACTGTATTACATGTCCAGCATATGTCATGAAAATAAATCAAGATGTTTAAATCTGGTCTAGTATATACATTACTGATTTTCAAGTCTTCCTCCTTGTAATAGTTTTTAAATCTAATGTAATTCCAAAGGAATTAACACAGCTAATTTACAAACATGAAAAACAATGGAAAATTCAAAGCAATTTTTGCTATGTCCCCACAGAAAATCAACTTTTAGATGGGTGTCTTACTACAAGCTCAATGAAACCAGAATTCAGTAAGGGGGATATTTCTTGGCTCTTAATATTCACAAATTCAATAAGCGTGTTATCTGTTTTATCAAAGATGATATCACAATATTAATTTTCAAACTATTTCCAAACAAGAACACAACAGATGATGGCTGGCAATGGCATTCTATAGTATGCAGTCTAATCTAAAACCCTGTTTAGAAGAATTGCCTATGGCTCTGAAACCATTGACCATTCTCCTAGATCCTATCTTCTTGTATTTTGGCTGTCGTCACTGTTAGTATATTAAAGACTATTCAAAACAGATTGCTTTCTCATGAATGTTCTCACATTCTGTGGAAGAACTGAAAACAAAAGAAAAATTCCATGTTTTTCTCTGCTTCTTTCCTCCTGGCCTTCTTTGGATGAGGACTAATTAGAGTTAAAAAAAACAAAGGTTAGAAAGTCTCATCTCTTCCAGGAATTAAGCATTTTTATATTCCCTATTTCTCTTTCTGTGTTTACCTGGCAAAGCCCCAGATTCTGTCACCATCATTTACCCTGTGCAGCTCCTTACTCACAACTTAATCCAAAGCCTGTTGAAGTCAGTGGGAACCTTTCCCTTTCCCCTAACCTCAGGGGGAAAGCTGCTCTGCTTGTGTAGGCAGAGCAGTTTCAAATTATTTCCACTGCTGATTTCAGTGGAAGTACTGGCTGAAATCAGTAACCTGTCCTGAGATCCAACACTACAGCTAAGTTTATGGTGTATTGAGTTACTATTACACTCTTTTAACTGTACTTTAATAATCTTAAGTATTAATAGATGCCAAAGAAACAACAGATAAATGACTTTTTTCTTCTCTACTGAGAGTAAAGAAATTAAGAACAACTGTAAAGCTTCTAAAGACTGTTTCATTAATAACCATCACTGGAGACATCATAATGATTCTCCTTGTCTTCTGAAATGTTTAAGTTAATAATTCAAGGTAACTTTGTAATTATAACTCCAAAAAGGAAAGTTTTTTTGGGGGGGGTTGTTTTTAACAGTAGAGGACTTTCCTCTGATATAAAATAAAGGGACAAAATTTGTAGAGCAACTTAAGAGATACTGTTCTTACTGACATCGTTAGGAATTTTGGGGTGTTTGGATCTTCCTTAATCTGAGCTGGTTACTTATGGAAGCTCTACAAAAGTCAGATTTAAATCTATCTGACTATTGAACCAAGAAGCATTGGGAGCCATTCCAGACACTAGAGCAAATTCAGCTCCATTTTCCTCATTAGCTCAATGAATGTCTGCATCCAAGTTCATAAAGAAAATGATGGGGAATGGAGGAAGAATGTAATGACTATAAATTCATGGCTTCTAATGATTTAGATTATTCATCCTTCCAATATTTAGGATAGTCGGAATTACTCCTACACACATGCTTGCACATAGGCTGTATGATATGTAAAAACAGGGCTCTGAAATTTTTTTCCCATATAGCAAAGTTATATTCCTAACAATTTTTTGTTAGTTATAACAAAGTTATATTTTTCAAAAGCTTATAAAAATACTTGTTTGCAATGTCAGAATTCCAAGTTCAAGTTTTTACATCATCTTTTCCACACCCCATTCCTTTTGATCTAATAATTATAATTTTAGTAAATTTAATGTTTCTTTCATATTTTTCAAATTTTCCACTTCAGTTTGTTGTTTTCCTTCTGTACCTCCTGTCTTTTTCTGTTCTTTCTCTTTCTTACTACTATGACTTTTCTTGACATTTTTCACTCTTCAGCAGTCTCACATTTTTCTTCTCTTCATTACATGGTCCTGTCTTTTCTCTTTCGCATAACTTTGGTTTATCCATCCAGCCTCCTTCCACCAATCCACCTTCAAAACTTCTGACATTTTCTCAGTGTCTTTCTTCTGAACTTCTCACCTCAGATTTCTTGTATTTTCTTAATCACCCCCAAGAAATCTTTATTCTGCCACCTTATACTTATTCACCCTTCTTCCTCCATAACCTTTAGCTTTACACTCCTTTGTCAACTTGCTTCTTATTTGCTAAGATGATGTGTGAAATTCCAGTGATGGGTGGATCCAGTTGCCTATTGTTGAGCAAGGAGAAGGTGGAGGGGGAGTGCTGCATGCCTGGGGGACAGAAAGATGACTAGGGAGCCATTGTTGTGGTCTGTGAACACTGCTGTTTCCCTTTTCATCGTACTTCAAAAACGCATTAGGCAATAGTGGCAGAGATGGGAGGGGGAAGACGGTTTCGCAAGAAGAGAGGAAGAACAGCACCCTTAGGAACACCCACTCTGAATATCTAAATGCAGCCTTGTGTAATAATATTTAAAGATAAACAAAATAACACTACTAGCATTTTAATATTTCTAACATACTATTTTAGGTGCCCTAAGGCTGCTATTTGTAAGTGGGGTCTTAGCGCTGCAGATTTCCTTTTCACAGGAGGAGTTCCAGGCAGATGTTGTTGCCTTCCCAAGCCATTCAGCTAACATGTCTTGTCTGTAACTTGAAAGATATATGCTTAGGATAAAGAAGTCAGTCTTCAACATAGGTCTATTCAATTTGCCACTGAGACTTTATTTAAAGGCCCTAAGTCAGATGTTTAGGGTCATGATGGCTGATGGTAAAAGCAAGTCACTGAGAACTGGACTCCAATAACAGGACATAAAAGAATAACAGGACATAAAAGAACCTGTTTATTAGATCATTGCTTTAGGGACGTATTTGAGCTGCTGAGTCATTACCTCTAACTGGTCCGCCAAATACCTCCAGTTTGATAAATTACTGACAATATTAATGTTGTTAAATTAATAGGCAGCACTAACATTCTGAATTTCATTTTCTATTTGAAAAAATAAATATGTTCAGTATAGATTAGACAAAGGTTAGCTGCAGGAAGATGTTTTAACATCATAATGAAAATGGTAAACTTCAAAAGAATTACTGATTTTTTTTTTTAATTAATCTTTGTGGATTATCAAAAAGACCATTCAACTAAATTCAGATGTTTTCTTGCATGGCACTTATTTTAAGTTTATTCCTTAACCTTCTGTATTCTCTGCTCATTTATAATGAAAATAATTTAAAACAGAAAAATAAGAAAGCTATGAAAATAAATTATATTCAAACATCTTTAATCTTTGCAAATCTTCAGTATTTGAGCTCATATCTATTTACATTATTTGCAATGGATTGTCACTGTTTCTTGTAATAGATTTCAGAGACTAAGAGTGTTTCTAAGTAAAAAGTAATTCATATTATTAATACTAAGAGCAGTGTTTTTTTTCTTTTTCCTTAGAAGAAAATAATCCTAATGTACGCTATACTATAAAATTTAGAGCATGTAAGTAGCAGCTGCTCTCATGATTACCTCTCACACCATAAGGCTGAGATGTGAAGCGAGCTGCGGGAGCACAGGAACAGCTGCAATTCTCGTGCTGTGGGATCTGTCATCCCCTTGTGTGTCTTGGTCCATGGGCAAGTTTTGCTCCTCGTTTCAGAAAGAAATGAGTGGTTTCTTCCCATCTGCTGGAATCTGCCATGGGTAAGTGACAGACTCTTGCTGTCTCTGTGAGTAGTTTCATCTGTCCAGTGTCTTTTTAATCACAGCCCTGGGGAGACGGCTGTGGTATGTGGGGGATTATGCTACTGGCTGCTTCTGCACTTACCCTCCCCGAACACTCCTAGTTCTGACAGGATTACTTCGTATGGATATATATAATTTATCCACATATAAAGTAATGCTTAAGGAAGTTAAAGTTCCAGCAAAAGAGTATGGGAGATGCCTCTATGGAGGGTAGGACTGGTCTGTATTTCACAAGCAAAAATGCAAAACAGTGCTTAAAATTATGACGAAGTTAGAGGTGGGTCTTTCTTCCTTTCTTTTCTTTCTTTTTCTTTCTTTCTTTCTTTCTCTCATTAAGGAAGAGGTTTTGACAGACTTTGTAGTACGGTTTGTTCTTTTTGTTATGCTTTCAAAAATTTAATACAATTCAGGGAAATGACTGAATATATCTAGGTAATAAAGGCTTGGTTTTCATTTTTTATATATATATATATAAACAATAACCTACTCTTTTCAAAATACTCTGAAAATATTGATTTTTGAATACTTTAAAATCGTGTCAGAATTTTTCACTTAAGTAGGTCGTCGTGTAGAGTTAAGCTGAATAACATCGAATTTAGAATGTCTAATTTAAAAAACGTTACCATCATATGCTTGTCAGGGAGGAAGGTGTGGGGTGAAGGGACAAGGAAGGGAGGGGGAAGCAGGGCAGGAAGGAAAGAAATTATAACAGTAAGAATGAAACATCAAAGTTTCACACAGGATTAAATGACAAATATTTTCTTTCCTCCTTGCATATTTTTTGCCAAGCTTTGATTTCACAGTAGAGAAGCAGACATTCCCCCTCCCACCAAATTTTTCCAGGTCCTATTTATTCATCATAAAGAAATATAACCCCAACTGTTTTTCTTACACTCTCTCTCTTAAATTAAAGACAAAGACATAAGTATAACCATCCAAGGCATGAGCATAGAAGTAACAGTAAAAGAAATTAAGTGAATTCAATTCACTTTGTCTATGACAAGTTATAAGCACATTCTGCAAACATACTCTTTATAATTATAAATTTATATAGAAAGAACATCTATATTATAAATTATTTATAATATCGTCTTCACTAAATGGTAAATTCATGGGACATTCATTGCACATTCATGTTGCAATATGAGTAGATGCATTCTTGCTTTGATGATGAGAGTCACAGCAGTGTTTAAAAATAAATAAAATAAATTGAAAACATATGTATCTAGCTCACCTTTCACAATGAATTAAGCATATTCAGATGGAGGACTTGGTCTTCCATTGCAACTCTGAATTAGAGCAGTCTAAAAGTTTTGGTGTGTTTTTCTCCATTACTGAATTTCTTTCCTTGTTCTATCACTGTTCTGTGCAAAATCACTGGTATTTCTCCTCATCCTCCACATTCGCAAAAAGATATTCCTGTTCTAGTAATCATTCTCATAACATGGATATAGCTTTGATTTTTCTTTTATTTTCTTTTTATCTGCATATTTTTTCACAACTTTATGTTCTGACTGTGAAAGGAAAAGAAGATACAAAGAAGGAGTAATCAGTTCTGCAGAAGTGTGGATTCCTAAATCATCTTCTGGAAACATCCAAATTTGGGTAAGGCAGATATATATAATCTGGTAATTCTGAATTCATTTTGGCTCATTTAGCAGCATTCCTTCAAATAAATAAATTGTAACCTGTTTCAGATGAGCTTTTTTTCTCTCACAGCTTTTTCTTCTTTAGTTGTAGGTCCTAACAAGGATATTGTAACAGTTTCAGGTGAAGTTGGAGTAAAATATGGCAGCTTAAGTGGAAATTCTGGAGTTAGATGATCCTGTTTCAAAGAGAGGTGAGTATAGGACTTATTCCTGGAGAGAAGCTCAGTGAGATGGACATGGTAGAAAGTAACCACATAATGACGTATATTTAGATATAACCTTTCATTACTTACTGCACCCTCCTCAAGGTCCCAGCTTTATTTAAAAAATCATGATTAACTGCTGTATTTCCTCTTCCCTGTTAGCTTTTACTATGAGGGCAGCTGAGTACTTCCAGCTACATGTGAGGAATATACTTTCAAAATATAGAAGTGTTTTAAATAGAGCATGAAAATCACAATGGAAAATTATATCCTAAGTATTTCAGGCTGGACATTTAACATATGAGCTGTTTTCTGTAATTTTTCCGTTAATACCTCTGTGTGGCAGTACCCTATTTGGAAAATAAGGATAAGGCAGCATCTTTTCACAAGGGTGCTGTGTTGTCATGTATTCGGATATTATGGTTGGGGCAATTTAAAATGTGCTTTGAAATTAAGTGCAGTTTTTTTTTTTTTCTCTGAGATCATACTCTTAATGGCAAGTACTTTTTAATTTTAACTAACAGTTTTTGTACTGGCTGTGTCCTGGCAGTCTGAAGCATGAATCATTGCTCTGAACTCACACCAAAGTCTGTCCTATCTAGTTCAGCTTTTAAAGTGTACTTAATCATTCAATTTGGGGAGCTGAAAGCTGCCAGACCAGATGTTACCTGTATAACTCCATTAAGTACTTCAGGCTCAAGAAACAGACATATTTCTTTCTTGTTCTGTGGAACAGATACAATATGCTCACGTAATTTATAATAAAGCATATGCACAAGAAATTGAATTTACGTTATAAAGGAAGGTCAGTTTTTCACCTAGTTTTGAATGAATATTGTTCTCTTTTTGGTATAATTTATTGAAAAGTAGGACTGCAAGAATGTTTTACTCATACATATAAAAGCATACTGTACAATAGTGGCTTAAAATACTGCTATGTAACTATTGCAGTTTGAGCTTGAACACAGTGAAAAGTTCTAGAAGAGCAGTTGATAGCTACCTAATCTCAAACTCTGAACTGTCTCATTTTTTTTCCTTTATTCTCTTAAAAGTCATGAAGGGTTTATACATCTGTACAAATGTATTGCTTTTGCACTACAACTGCAACTTTCAGCTCTTTGAATTTTTTTGTTATAATGTTGCACTTTTGTTTAGCATATAGTTTCCATTTTGCATAAAAGAAGTATTATTTTTTGACATGGGAAAAAGCTAATTGATTATGATTAATGTACAATTAGTTCTGTTTCTATGTGATCCTGCTATTTAGTTACCACTTGTGTGGCTTTTAAAAAGAATGATGAATGAACTTCATAATGTTCACTTTAGTTTCACTTCTGATAAGCATCCAAATATTTTGATGCTTATTCAAAGCTTATCCAAAGTTTCCTAAGCTCTTGAGTCTGCAAAACTAGTCTGAACACTTAGACAGAGAAGGGCTTTCCTCATGAGGTTTCCAGTTGTTCCACTGGTGGAACCTGATGGAAATACCATGAGGTCAGCTTTTCTTCCAGTAGTTCCAAATCTTTAACATCTGGACAGAAACCGGAAGTGAGAAATCTTGCCCAGAATTTGTTTTATAGGAAAAGTTGGGTTCTAAAAATACGTGAAGAATGACTTGTTTTATTAACTCTTCCAAACTGGTTCATCCATGACTGAAAAAAATGAGAATCCAGAATTAGAGATGAATCAGGTTAATTGGTACCAGAAACTAGCCTAGTCAGCTAAAACCCTTGCTCCTTAAAATCTGATCATTTGATAAGTTACATATTCAAAGCAAAAATCAAATTTTTTGACATTTCAGAAGCTTTCAGGGATGGGTGTTCATTCTCATTCCAGCCAAGTATTTGGTCATACCTGCTACAATAGAACACAGATCCCAGTGGATCTGTTATCTCAGTTTTGTACAAAAAATACCTGTTTCCTCCTCATATTAATATTCTGGGGGAGACACCAGCTACCAGTGTTACCTTCTTTAAATAGCTCTAACTTCTGGGTTAGTCTACATAGAAGGTTAAGGAGTTCATCTGGTGTTTAATTTTACTGATAGCATTGAAATGACTTACAGCTACACAGACACTTTTTTAGATAAAAGAATTGGGTAGCTTATTGTGATCTACTCTCTTGTTTGATAACTAATAATTTCAAAGTATACTTAGTAGAAATGAATGAGCTCTTCGATGAAGCCCTGATTTTCAATTCTCTCATGATCTTGTATTTCCTGTGTTGCTTCTCCTTGTGCTTTATATCACACCACAAATGACTAGCTTTGCCTGCATATCCTCTGATTCTACAAGTTCTTGCTAACCACATTTATCTTCCTGTTGAGATACCAGAGACCAGTTCAGATCAGGCCCCTAATAATTTTTCATTGCTGATGCCAACATCATCATCCTATAGGTTCTTCATAGCAATAAAGTGCTTCACCTTGTAACGTGAGCATTGCTCCCAGGTTCATTGATCTGAAGCTGGGATAAAGTTCAGAGGATCCTCTTCCCCTTGAGAGAAATGGAAGTCCAGTAAGCCTTTATAAGTGGGCAAGCCTGGAGATCCAGCATCCTCCCCAATCAGAAATGTGTGTAAGAACAACCCTGGCAGCGTGCTCCTTGCATTTAGGGTCTCTGGTGTGCTTTGATCATGGGTAAGGAGATGAAATGGGCTGAAAAGAATGACACTGATTAAAAACCTGAAATGTTTTGTGAAAACTCCCCAAGTTAGTTTGCTGCCCAGACTGTCGGTTGCTTTGCTTGAGGTCACAGGCTTTGCAGAATTTTTTGGAGTGCAATGTGTACAGGCACTGTATATGCCATGCTCTCAGCACTTCATCAGAGACATTTCATTTGGCACAAAGCACAGCATTTTAGCCATTGGTAACCTCAGTACAACATGTATTTCATAACCAAAGTTTCGTACACATATAAAAAGCACACAGAGGAAGTACCAATAAGGCAAACATGAGTGAATGTTATCTCCTGAGCTTCTGCACATGCATTGTAAAATTACAGTAGGGTCACTGTTCACTTTATGATTGTCTTCAGGAGACAAAAGAAATTAAATTCAGTGCAACCATTTATAGGCAGTACCACCAGTTATGAAATTTAGTGAATATGGTCCTCCTAATTCCCTACCTTCCGGGTCCGTGGAAGCCCATGCTTACATGGTACTGGGTCACACATAGTAGCCGAATGCCATTTCACCCTGCTTTCTGGATCAGCAATCCACAAGAAGCATTCACTCACTCAGCTTTAAGGCACCCCTGCATGGCATACAGACAAAACCATCTCATTAAGGACCATAGTGAAAACTGACTTGCCACCTCTTCAGTTTCTTAGTAGTGGGAACTGGCCCTATCTGGACAGCATCTTCAGTCTGAGGGGAAAAGAGCTCTCCAGAAACAAGAACTGAAGACAGAAACCTGCCTCTTCCTTTGATTACCTCATCTACACCTGAAGCAGAAAGGGAAGGCTCTTTGTGGTCTCTCAAATGCAGGAAAAGAAGGAAAGAGGCTATGTTTAGAGACCTTCTGGCAGACTCGGTAGAAAAGCCAGGAAGTTCAGGCAGATTCTCTGGACTGTGAAAGGTGGCTTCCACTGTGACCCAGCTAGGGGCAAAGAAGGTTGACCTGGGCTGGGAAGTCTGGGTGAGATAGAAGACCCTCAAGAAGGAAGAGTTGCAGGACTGTAAAGATTACTTTATTTCAGAGCGTAATGAAACAGTCCTAGTCTGCTGTATCTCAACACTCTGAAATAATTCTTGAATTACAAATATTGGGAGCAGCAGTTCAAATCAGCCCTGTACCTTCACCTTTTAGATCAAAGTCCAGACTTTGATCCTCAAACCCAGCTTCTGGGAGCTCACCTTTGAACTTATAAACTCAGCTGGGGGTATCTACCATGTTTTCTCCAAGATAGGAGAATGGCCAGGCAGAAAGCCAGGAATGGTCGTAGGGTATAAAGCCAATTTTTTTTTCCCTTAGACTTTTTGAGAATGCATATGATCTTGAATTTTCGTGATAAGTTTATAACATTGCACTATTTATTTTAAGCTTCCTTTTTATTGTTGTGTGTTCAAGTGTTTTCTCTTTTGCACTGTTACAGGCACCACAGTTTCAGTATTCACACTTCTTTGGAAAATAAACACAGCTTTTCCTAAAAGTGATTGATATAGTAGGGAGGAAAGTTTCAAAAGAAATGTTCCAAGAAAAATACTGTTTCTAAAACACTAAAGTGAAGTATCCATATATAAAATGTGACATTTCATATTATTATTTCATGGAACATTCTTTAATATTCTTATAAAATATTTTCAGGGAGGCCCATGCAATGTTGCACAAAATGTAAGGACATAATCCTAACTGCAAGTTTAAAAAAAAAAAAAAGAGAGACAACAAAGCCATAAAAATCAGGGCTTGTAAAATTCATACAAATATTTTTCACTATTAATACTTCATGACACAGTCTGGAATATTCATAGAATATTCTATCCCTGTACCTAACAATATTCAGCCACCATAGTTTGTAGTTTAATAAAAATAAAGCATCATTGCCACTACAGACACAGTAAGAAAAGAATGAAAATATCTTCTTGCCTTTCTGTTGGTATCCCCCACTATATAGCCATATAAAGAATTTTTCACTGGTTGATCACAGCATTGTTTCCCAGACTTTGATGATTTTTTCCTCTTACGCATATTGTGCAGAACAGAGCGTGCAATGTTAACTTGAGACAGGTCTTGCAAGGTAGCCTGCAGTCTCTCACTCTGAGACAGAGACCTTAAAATCACTTTAATCCGTGCACACAAATTCTATTGCTAAGCAGCAGCATGACATGCATCAGATATCAGGCTTCCGCAGCTATGGCAGCAGTAGTAGATTAATTACCTCAAAATTACAAAGGGAACATTAACATCATTCTTTTCCATATTGGTCTTGAAAGTAAATATTCATTTTTTTTCATTTTTTCAGTACATGCAAATGGTGAATTCCCAGTGTCTTGAACCTTTTTGTAACATCTTGTGTTAATACGGTTTAGTAACATGATGATTAGCCGCCCTGTGGAAGTTAGTAGAAAATATCTGTAGCTGTTAAAGAGGTGTCTGTTACTTTTACAAAGAATTTGTTTCAACAGTGATATTAGGCCTCATAATTGATTTAAAAGCATTGTCTTCAGAGAAGTAATCTCTCTCCAAGTACCCACCCTACACCAAGTAGTTTTGCTATTGATTAAAGGCAGATGTGGCACAGTGAGCTGCTGCCAGATAAAGATGGCCATTTTCTCATGAGCAGTTGGCCTGCTGTTTGCTGCTCTGCATCTCTGAGACCGTCTCCAGAAAAAAAGTCCTACTTTGTCATCCAGAAAGTCTTCACTGCTTGTTATCCCCACAGGACAACACTGTCATTTCTAACCAGGCAGTGTTTTGTTTTGGGATCCTGAAGTAGCAAGGATATTGCTGTGAAAGAGAAAGTTCCTTCAGGAAACACTTTCTACAGTTCTTGTTCTCTCTTGCAGCAGGGGGGAGCTCTGCCTTGGTATAAAATCTCCCCAGTTGCATTGTTTTTGACTGACAAAATTTAAGCCACTCAGTGGGGTACCATCATATATTTCTCCAGAAATGTGTGTATATATGTATATATATATGAGTTGTTATATACATGCTTACATATATACATATATGACCAGTTTTCCTAATACAAAACAGCTTCTGCTGGTTTGGATATCAAGAGCAAACTAAGAACAGAGATTTAAAGAAAAACAACAGCTCAATGAAAGCATGACAAGAGAAAAATCCTGTGATATCTTTTTTTTTTTTCCTTTTTTTTTTGCTCCACTCCCAGGTTCTGGAATTGCAGGCACTGCTAATACCTTCCAAGTAGGGAAGAAAGATTAAGTTTCCAACATAGCCAGAAGATACACACTGCACACGAAAAGCAGACTGACATCTTCCAGATGCTATTGCCTTACTGTGTACATCACGTACGCAGTGAGTCCAATATGCCCAGGAGATATTGAGCGTAATTGTCAATTGATCTGCACCTGCACAACAAGTCCAATGCATTTTAGAAGCACAAACTTCATTGCGCCTGTGATGTAAATGCATGAGTACAATAAATCCAGGTGACGAGAACTTGCAGGTTTATTGCCCAAGCACAAACTGACTGTACGTAATAGAGTAAGTCTTACATGCATCAATACATTGGACTCACTGCAAATGCAACATAAAGTTGTTCTACACAGCCTTTAGACATCCTGAAATAGAGCAGGTGATTGCTACAGAAAACAGCAGGGCAAGTCCTCCAAGTCTGGGAGGAGAGCTGGCACGTACCCTCCCTGTGCCACCAAGTGCCCTGGGGGGATCCATCCTGTGCACCAGACCCAGAGGCAGGGTGGAAAGCAGAGCGATACCTGCTCAGAGCACAGAGCCCTGGATGTAGAGGAAAGGCCTAGCGTGCACAATGCTGTTCGTACAGTACACCTGTGAGTTGCAGCTGGCCATGGAAATGTGGCTAACCCAGACCCAGCAGATCCTGTGCCCATGGTCAGTGCCAGGAAGTTACAGTGAAAGGAAGGCTACAGCTGTTTGTTTATAAGGACAGATAATAAAAATTGACCAGAATGAGTGAATATTAATGTTCAGTACAAAGTTCATGAAAAATTTGGATTTTTTTTTAATAGGAACTCGATTTGTTTTTAAGTGCTATTGCATGCTAACTGCATTGAATGATTCACTATGCCAAGTCTTCTCTTTCTCCATCCTTCCTAACCCTGCCAGTGCAGATCCAAGGAGTATTGTGAAAATTCGGGATTTCTTTTGTGACCTTGTGCTTTGCTGTTTCCCTTGCTATCATTTCAATGCTTTTATCCTCAGCTCCGGTGCAGTACCATGTTCTTCAGATTTCAGTGGAACAACACAACTGCAGATCACCAGCAAATAGTGCAAACTACCATCTTCCCAAAGCAGTGCCCAGGACTGAGGTGTGGGCCAGCACAGCCTGTGTGAGCAGCATACTGCTTTGCATGCTTCAGAAAGAAGATGGATCAGAGATGATTGGCCTTTACCCACCTATCTTCTATCCCAAGAGCAGAGTAAAACGGCACACTTTAACTGTCTTGGGTTCTGCACCGGCAACCCTGGGACACAGCACGGAGGTTTTTTTCCCACAGTCACGCAGGCAGGCCTGCCTGTGCTTACCCCATCCACCTACAGATGCGCACTGTGCGTTTGACCCCAGAGATGCTGCGAGGAGGCTGCGAGCCCCGCGGCTGCTGACCCTGGGACGGCACCTCCCCAGCGCTGCCCTGCGTCCCCTGGGGGTGCCACCGGGGCTGCGGCCACCCTCTGCGGAGTGAGCGTGCTTGGGGGCTGCGCACACCAAACACCGGCGAGGCGGGGGCAGCCCCTGCCCCTGCCCCTGTCCCTGCCCCTGCCCCTGTCCCTGCCCCTGTCCCTATCCCTGCCCCTGCTCCTGTCCCTGTCCCTGTCCCCGCGGGGAGGCTCCGCGCGGTCCCGAAGTTTCCCCGAGTTGTGCCGAGAGAGGCAGCTCCCTGGAGGGGGGGGGGATCGAGGCGGCGGCGGCGGCGGAGGAGGAGGACGGGGAGGAGGAGGAGGAGCGGATCGGCGCGGTCCCGGCCGCCGCGGGCGGCGTGTGCGGGGGCGGGTGTGGAAGAGAGGTGGGCAAACAGCGATGACCTTTGTGAGGAGCCCGTGAGGGAGCGGGGCCAGAGGCAGAGCGAGCGGCAGCGGGGGAGGATGGTGGCTGCGAACCGGAGGAGAGCCGCCCCGTAATGTCACCATGTAAGTCCCTTCTTCGGACTCGGGCGGGGGCTGCCGCTTGCCGCCCGGGGCGCTCGGGGAGCGCGGAAAACACCGTCGGCTCCTTCGTCGTCGGGCGAGAAAACCCGGGCCGTATCGGCTGGGCTCCCCGCTCCCCTCCACGCAGTAGGTGATGAGTAATGTCAGGTCTGAGCCGCGCGGATAGGTAGGGCTGAAGGAATGGGGAAACGAGAGTTTCACCTCGGCAGCAGAGAGGGCAGGACAGCCCCGGTTCTGCCCCGGGCGGGCTGCGGCTGCTGCCGGTGTGCCCCGCGGGGTCCCGGGCGGCCGGTGCCTCTCCTCCAGCCCCGTAATCCGGCTCCCAAGACGTCTCCCGTCAGTCTCCCCCTGCTTGGAGGCAAGTAGCGAAACTCTCGGCCCCGCTGCCTGCCGTGCCCGCCGGTGCTCGAAGCACCAGCCCGGCCGCAGCCCCGCGGCCGCTCACGTCGAGGAGCCCCGGGCACGGCAGGCGCCGGTGCCAGCCCCCCAGGTGCGCCGCCAACACGAACAGGGAAAGAGGGCGAGGGCGAGGGCGGGCCGGGCTGGCTCCACAAAACCTTCCCATCCCCGCCGCTCTTCCCTGCAGCGCACGGCGGGCTGCGGAGGCAGCGAGGGGCTCCGCCGCTCTCCCGTCCATCTGTCCGTCCGCCCGCCCACCGGCCGCCTGGCCCCGGGCAGGCCTTGCAGTGGCCTCTGGGTGCCTTTCCCAAAATGTTTTGCCTTTGCTGACACGCTCTCGCCGAAGGTACTGGCAGCTCTGGGGTTAGGCGTGTCGGCGGTGCGCTCACGGCCAGGTGGGAGAGGAGCCGAGGCTGGACGTGAAGGGGAGCGGGGCAAGGGGGGCAGGGGCAGGGCTCTGAGCCGTGCGCGGGGAAGTTGAGGCACAACTGAGAAGTGGTTCCTGAAGAGCTGGCGCTGCGGTGCTGCCCGGCTACATATACTCAGCAAATGGGTTGCCTGCAACTCGGAAAAATTCCTTTTGGAAGGCAAGCCAAGGCGCTGAGACAGGGCTTAGTACAGCTGGCATTGTTTAATTTACATGGCAGTGTCATTTTCTTCATTTCAGTCGATGAGCGTGAGGGTGTTTTCTAGGTTGACTGTAAGAACAATTAGGAACATGTCAGGCTTAACAGAATGAAAGTTTCAAATGGCATTGTGTAATTAATCTTTCAAAAATCTTTTAAAGTGAGGGTTTCAAAATTAAAATCAAATCCTTGGTTAATCTGCAGGAACTGAAATGTGAGTTGTAATCGCCTTCACTTGTAGTTCCACGTAAGAGTGATTAAGCTTAAGATCTTTTTGTTTACAACCTATATAAAAATTGTGAAATTGATGTTATCTGTCTTTTTAAATTTAAACTGTCAGCAACATTTTTTCTTACCAGCTTTAGACATGCCAAAGACCAAAGAAAGTCATGTCACTCTGCCTGGGGCAGTATTCACATCCCACTCTAGGGAACTTTGCCGAAGCTTTGAACAAGGAAGATGGTGTATTCAAATATCTGTTCCATGATTTGAGACAATGCAGTATACAAATGATATGCTCCAGGATTATTCACATTTTGTGTATACTTTCTTGCAGAGCTGTGTGCTCCCTAAAAGGTGATGAGGTTGCACTAGCTGACGAGTGGCACGTAGACTTTTGTAGTTAGATGAAGCAATGCACCCACTAATTTAATCTTTAACTGAGTTGTTACCATCCATATATGGTTTAGATAAATTACATGTCTATTTTGCTCTTCTGGAATGAATTGTGAATAAGCCCATTGTCTCCCTATGTTATAGGAAATGAAAGTAGCTGTGGACTGGACTATTGAATTGGTAGCTAGAGCGCATAGATGGCCTTGTCACAGTGTCTACAAGCCAATAATGCCAGTTCATAGAAAATTTGGTACTTCTTCTGTAAGACTCCATGGAAGGGAACTTTCTAATTATTTTTTTTTTGGGGGGGGGGGGGGGTACTAAATAGATTGCTGTCATGAAACTACATCAAACTACAATTCATGTACCTCTATCACAGGTGTTTTAATAGTTCCCAAATATACTCAGTAATATGTTGTTCTGCTTCTTTATTTGACAACATACGATATGTTCAGAGCTACTAGCTTGTTACCGGTGGGGGACAGAACAGGGCTTTTTCAGTTAAATTGAAACTAAGTAGGAAAGAAACAACACTGTGGACCATGTTAATCAATTTTAATGCATCCAGGGTTAAAGATTGAAAAAATCTGCATGTGTTCTGAAACTGGCTCATCATCTTTATTACGGATTCCCTTGCTTACTTAACTTTTTGGTGTGTTTTAGTACATTGCAGTTCTCAAGTCCTGTCTCTGTCTTTCTCTCATATTAAATGACAGAATACTTCATTTTAATACTGTTTAAAAGAAGAACACAAAACTGAAGGGGTCTCTTGTGCTATCAAGTCAGTGCTGTTGCAGCAGTCAAGCATGTTATCAGATCACCCCTTGATAAGCTATAAACTAGCCCACTGCTGTTTGCTAATTTTTCTGTTGAATTATTCGTACGTTGTATGGGCTCCATTCTAGACATTAATAAACACTAATAATCAAGAAAATGAAATTTATAATAAACATAAGCATAGTGGGTATGAACAAATGAATAACATTTGCAGCTTTTTTTTATTTTTCTTTTAAAATTCCTGGCAAGTATTTACTAGTTGCTTTGACTCCTTTTCATAATTATCTGCCATATAAAACTATCAGAGAAGGATTTGGGTATGGAAGCAGCCTTTTTCTTGACAGAGTGTTACCTGACTTCCATCCATGACAAATTCTTGCATGAACAGAGGTGCACATCACAGTGTAAGTCTGTGAGCAGCCAGGTTTCTGAATTTTGTCTTTTTGTCTATGCAAGATCTCAAAAATGTGCAAATAAGTGACTTTCTTGCTCACATATAGCACTCTGCTACAGGTTATGCTTTGTACCATGGATAACCAAAAGTCTTCTCCAAAAGAAACCAATCTGACTCATGGTGCCTGCATTAGTCAAGTGCTTTGGTAGCAAGCTTCTTCTGTGGTTTTTCTTGTTTGAGTTTGATAACCTTTTCTTTTAGCCGTCTGAAACAATGTCATAAATAAAATTGTTTTGTCCTTTAGCAATACAAAATGTAAGTGGAGGAGATGGGTTTGCTACTTTTTACATATTTATTTGTTTATTTTGGTGGAGAAATGTATATTTCTATAGCGATTGTGTAATTATCTAGCCTTTTCCTCTGGGGAAAAATCTTTATAGTCATTCCTTTCTGCCTTGTCTCTACTTATTTATGCTCTGTTCTGTTGTTGATTATCCATGTTCTTGAAATCTTTCTTGACTTGTGCTTTTTACAAAAGTGAGGATGAGGAAACGTATTGTAAACTAACGTGGAGTACTGGCTTATGAGTGTTACCGCAATGCAAGTAAACATTAGCAAACAGAAATTGGCCAATTTAAATAATAGTTCAGTCAGACTAACACAGAATCTCAGATTCCTTAAGAAGGGCACTAAGGGCAATGTGACTGGGTAGATGCACTCGAGACCTAGGCAGCAGAAACTCACCAGATTATTTTTTTCTTGTGTACATCAGAAGTTGTGTTGGATTCTCCAGCTATTAAATGAGAAAAAAATGCATCTGGGAGTATATGTATGCACGCTGTGTATGTTCCTATGTGCATATAACTGTTTTTGTGTCTTAAAAGGACTTCTATTCAAAGTAAGTTTTCTAAATGAATATTAAGGGCATTGTGGATTTATGAATTATAACATTGAACAGTAACTGTTCCCAAACCTCAGCACTCCGTTGTCTGAGATTTTAACAGAGGTTTATAGGTCATTAAGTTGAAGAACAATAATTCCATTGTTGGATAATCTGGTTATTTTTTGTGTCTGGCTTCATCAAAGAGATTCTTGTATTTCAGAGCCCACTGTGTTCAGTGCTTGTCTTCGACACTTGTTAAGTTTGACTTTACAATATCTCAGAGAAATAAATCAGCTTCAAATTCCAAATTTGATACAACTACCCGTAAAGAACTGGACTTCTTTTGTAATCAGATGCTTTTGCCATGTAACACTGCACTGAAGTGAAAGCTGACTGCAGCAGTCTGTTGAAGTGTCATTTACCTGGGCCCATTGGCATCTAGCCCATAGGAGCTGTTTAATGAACTACCACTTTTAAAACTGAAACAGAAGTTGTTCCTTTACAATGGTTTATCTTTCTGCATTAAGTTTGGCTTGTCTACTTTACGGAACTTCACTTTGAGAAGAAACAGTAACCGATACTGGGAAAAGATTTACATTTGCCCTCAGGTTTCACTAGCAGGTTCACAGCAACCTCTGTGGAGCAGAAGACTGTTTTCCCAAGTTTAGGAAAAATAAGTTTTCTTGCCACTGAGTGTGAACTCCTCTGTACTTTCTTTTACTTACCTCTTTCATGTTTCCAGCCTGATAGATGATATCAGTGGCACTTGCAAATAACTTCCTCCTTTCTATATTTAATATGCACTATCCTGGAAGACATTTGTGTTTATCAATGTTTCTTCATGACTACTTATTTGTGGTTCTTCCTCATGTACTGTTGCTGGCCACAGACTTGTGAAATATTAGGGGGATTCTGCTAAAGATTTTCTTCCAGTATTACTAGGTAATATCTCACTGTACTAAAGTCAGTTACTGGTTGTCGTTGCCAATAGGAGTTGGAAGGAGTTGGTCAAAATAATTTGTGTCGTTTCACAATTCCTACCTTGCTTGTTGAATAAAATGAGACAGGAGTGTAACAAAGCACTATTCATTTTGGATATGTGATTAAGGCTCTGACCAGATTCATTACGAGTCTCCTTTCTTGTTTCCCCTTCTGCCCACTATGAAGGAATCATTTTGGTTTAGCGATTTAAGGTCATATACACTTCAAGTCAAAGAAAACTTTAACTTCAAGTTATAAATAATGATTTTTAGATAACTGCATTAGTTTTACTAAATAATAAACATGTCCCTGACTTCACTGGCAGCACAGAAGAGCCCCTAGATTTAGGCAAAGAAAGTTTCAGGATTTTCATTAAAGCTGTCAACATAAAATGTTCTAGCTATCAAAATACTATCAGTGAAAAATATGGAAAGACTGGTCAAGAGCAGAGGCAAAATCTCACACACTGTCTTTGTATAGTTAATAACAAATACATATGTATTGTATATACATTTAAACAGCATAAATATATTTGTATATGTAAGTTATACAAATTATATACAATTGCTAAGTTTTATTTTACTGTTTATCCGATTTACATAATTTACAATCTCAAAAAAAAAAAAACACAACCTCACCTTCTGTGATTCTTTTACAGAAATATCACCACACCTGTCTGCTTAGAAGCCTGGTGATAACCAGTCTTCCACCTTGTTGTCTGTTAAGGACCAGACAACATTTCTGACCCCTTGTAGCAAGTGTGGAAACTTCCTCATGTGGTCAAGCAATACTAGGGCCATCCAAAATGTTCAGGTGCTACTGTATTTACTGCTAGTTACTAGTTTAACTAATAACAGTATTTTCTCATTTTCTTGGTTTCTTATAAAGCTTCCTGAATTGTTGCTTGATTTTTTTTATTATTATATTTTTTCCCACAGGATGTCTCATGTAAGTGAAATGTGGTGTTATCACTGGAAATGGAAGCTGCAGCACTGTGTCTACTTGTTTACCATGTATATTATATGCATGCAGCAAGCAGGTAAGTTAGCAAATTATCTTCTTGCTTACATAAATGGTCTAGGCGCCTGTCTGCTGACTAAGGATTATGCTAATGTATGACTGAAATACGTACAGTGCAACATTTTGATGAAAATCATGTATTATAATTGTTATGTTTTGATTGGTTGTGTCATCTTTACTGCTACTGTTCATTTTTCTTGTTTCTTTATCATTTTGCTGTTATTCTTTGTTGTTTTTTCTTTGACTCTGTACCCTTAATTCTTTCATCTTTCCTTTCTTCTGCTTTTATCTTGTCAATACCTACATCTTTTCTCATGGTTGCTGAAATATTGCAAGTAATTATGTAGTTCATCCATTTTCCACAGTAAAGTCTGTGCCTGTAGATTATGTATTCAGTAATCCTTCGCTCCAGTTACTGTTGAAAACTGTAAAATAACTGTAATATGCTTACTATTTTTAAACTGTTTTAAAAAGAATTAGCCTGCACTGCAGAAGGAAAAGGTAGGGCTTGGGAGAATGATGAACTGCCCACTGTAGGAGAAGATCAGGTTCAGGACCAGCTAAGGTGCTAAAGGTGCACAAGTCAATTGGACCTGATGAGATAAATGCATAAACCCCTCAGGGGTCCTGAGGGAACTGGTGGATGAGATTGCTAAGCCACTGTCCATCATATTTGAGAAGTCGTGGTAGTACGGTGAAGTTCCACTGACTGGAAGAGGGGAAACATAACCCCCATTTTTAAAAAGGGAAAAAAGGAAGACCTGGGGAATTGCAGGCCAGTTAGTCTCATCTCTAAGCCTTGCAAGACCATGGAACAGATTCTCCTGGAAACTATACTAGGGCACATGGAAAATAAGGAGGTGACTGGTGGCACCCAACATGGCTGCTCTAAGGGAAGATCATGCCTTACAAATCTGGTGACCTTCTATGATGGGATTGCAGCATTGGTGGATAGGGGAAGAGCAACTGACATCATCTGCCTGGACTTGTGCAAGGCATTTGACATCTCCCCCTATGATATCCTTGTCTCTAAGTTGGAGAGACATGGATTTCATGGATGGAACACTGGGTAAGTAATGAATAGGGTGTATGGTTGCACTCAAAGAGTCGTGGTCAATGCCCAAGTGGAGATAAGTAATGAGTGGTTTTCCTCAGGGGTCGATATTGGAATCAGTGCCATTTAACATCTTTGTCAGTGACACGGACAGCGGGATTGAGTACACCCTCAGCAAGTTTGCTGATGACACCAAGCTGTGTGGTAGTTGACATTCTGGAGGGAAGGGATGCCATCCAGAGGGACCTGGACAGGGTTGAGAGGTGGGCCTGTGTGAACCTCAGGTTCAACAAGGCCAAGTCCAAGGTCCTGCACCTGGGTCAGGGCAATCCCACAAATGCAGGCTAGGCAGAGAATGGATAGAAAGCAGCCCTGAGGAGAAGAATCTGGGGGTGTTGGTGGATGAGAAACTCAACATGAGCCAACAATGTGCTCTTGTAACCCAGGAAGCCAGCCGTATCCTGGGCTGCATCAAAAGAAGCGTGGCCAGCAGGCCGAGGAAGGTGATTCTCCCCCTCTACTTTGCTCTCGTGAGACCCCACCTGGAGTGCTTTGTTCACCTCTGGGGCCCCAGCACAAGAAGTATATGGATGTATTTGAATGAGTCCAGAGGAGGGCTGTGAGGATGATCAAAGGGCTGGAGCACCTCTCATGTGAAGACAGGATGAGGAAGTTGGGGTTGTTTCAGCCTGGAGAAAAGAAGGCTCTGGGAGACTTTATAGTGGCCTTCCAGTACCTAAATGGGGCCTACAGGAAAGCTGGGGAAGGACGCTTTTTTCAGGGAGTGTAGTGATAGGACAAGGAGTAATGGTTTCAAACTAAAAGAGGGTAGGTTTAGATTAGATATTTGGAAGAAATTCTTTACTCAAAGGGTGGTGAGGCACTGGAACAGGTTGCCCAGAGAAGCTGTGGGTGCCCCATCCCTGGAAGTGTCCAAGGCCAGGTTGGATGGGGTTTTGAGCAACCTGGTCTAGTGGGTGGTGTCCCTGCCCATGGTAGGGGTGTGGGAATTAGATGCTCTTTAAGGTCCCTTCCAACCAAAGCCATTCTATGGTTCCACGATTCACATGATAGGAATTTTCCTCAGCAAGTTATACGTACACAAGATAATCACACACTGTACAGGGCAGTCAGTTTAAAGTTAACATCATCTTGGTCTGTAGTGACACTTGGGCCGAGAGTAATGCAACACATTGTGACTGTTTTCTTTAAACATATGAACAAGAGATTTCATTTACTAAATGTCTTTTCCTAACCACTAGAGTGCAAAATATTTTAGGAGCTCCAGCTGCTTTACTGGAAAAAAAACTCTAGAGTTTATTCTGAGGCAGAAGAAAATTTTGGAGCAGCTTGTACTGCTCAGCTAATTCCATATCAGATGGGTAGTTTTGCTATTACAAACTTGCTATTGGAAAAAGGATGTTATATATAGAAAGAGTTTGTAGCTTCTTTGATAGTTTTTTTCCCCCTCTAAATAAAAAGTACAGGGTTTTTCTGACATTTGAATGCAGTGGCTGTGCAGTAGCAGTTTCCAGCTTCATGTCACTCCAATATGTGTTTTCCATCTCCCTTGTGTAGCCAGGAATGTTCACTTAGGACCTGACTCATCAGCTGGCTGATGGCCTTTATGTCCCTGTGATCCTGCAGCTGCCATCCTCAGCATACAATAAGTCAGCAAAAACTGCTGTAATCTACAGCTGCTGTGAGCTTATGCTGGGTGACTGGAACATTAAGGTCCAAAGAAAGACCTTTAGTCTTTGCTAATTCCTCTTGATAAGAATATAGTTATAAAAAGTGCAGGTGGTATAGTAAGAGTTAGTTCTGTGGGCAAGAAGGCCCTAGCAAGTATGCTGGAAACACTAGAAACACCCAGGTTCAACAGACAAAATGTGTTTGCTGTTCAATAAGTGAAAGAGATCATAGACAGTTTGCTGTTAATACTTGACTAAGATGAAAATGAGACATTTACCTCTCCAGCAACCTGCCATTTGGCAGTACCTGCCTGCAGACCCTTAGGTTTCATGTTTCTCTCTTTTTTTTTTTTTTGTGTGTGTGCATATGTGAAAGCGTAGGTTGAAAATCAGAGCCACAAAATGTAGCCTTTTTATCTGTTCTTTTTAATAGAGTGAGACGGACAAGGTGGGAAACAATACTGCTCCTGTACATTTTATTTTGTGCCCTTAAAAGGTACCAGTCAATTTGGCTGTGGATTCATAAGGTATCCATAATCTCCCTGGCATCTTAAGCTTTACTGAAGTTACAGAGGAAATAATGTAAAACCTCATATTCATCCAGCTTAGCTAGTGAGTTGTAAGTTTAGAAAGCTATTGGGGTTTATTAAGCTTTGCCTAGAGGGGGTTATATACAAGTTGGGGATTAAGATGATCAGATACGGGATTAATGGAGTATTTATGGGGCTATTCATAGGGAAAAAATATCAGTCATCCTGTGACATGGAAAAAATGCAAAAGTAATAATTGTTTAGTTTGACTTTTTAAGAACTGCAGGACTTGGCTTGCTTTCAGAAGCACAGCTTAGGTGAGGAATGGTGGAATTAGGTGGAATGGTGTCAATTGGTGGAGTGGTCTGTGGAAGAAATATTCAGCCACAAACTGATCAGAAAGGTATGGACAAGCAGGTGCTGCAATAAAGTATAATTCCAAAATATTGGTCTGATACCTCAGAGGAATTGATGGATAGTCTCAGACACTTAAGACAGAAAGAAATAAAAATGAAAAGTAAATGATAAAAATATAATAAATGTCTTAAAAGTTAAGGATGCTGGAATTTTAATTGTGGCATACTGGCTTCAGGTCATGTTTTGTGATGTGGGGTGAAGGTACAGATCAGCTCAGCAGGCAACTTAACAGGTTCTTATTCCTGTCTGTGGTAGATAAGTCTGATGGCTGTGAGTGAGTCACTTAACTCTGCCTGTTTCCCTGCCTATAAGATTAAGTGTAAGTAAAACACGTACTTAAGAATAAGTATGTGTCATCCTTCCCTTGTAAAAACTTTGCTTGTCTTCCAGTGAAAGCACTGTATGGAAGCCGAGATGTTAGAATGATGGTGTTTTAAACAGAACTAATTAAATCCCCTTTTATCTGAGATTCAGACATTCCTGACCTTTTTGTTCACATGTATATTTTGATGGTTTCAGAGAACTCAAAAGAGAGGAAAAAAAAATAGAGTTCTGCAAAATGTAACTTATGAGGACAGACAGAAGGAACTAAGAGTTTTTGGTTTAGAGTAGACAGAAAGGGGAATGCATAATTTAAAGGATTTAAAAGAGGCGACTGCAATGGGAAGAAATAGGCTGATCTTTCTGGGCAGCTGAAAGGACAAAAAGAACAGGTTTAAATTACAGCAAGATAAATGAGATGAGGAAATTCGTCAAAATGTAGAGACAACAGTGGAACTGATTGCAAAGGTAGACTGTGAAATCTCAGTCCTCGAAAATGTATGCTAATGTCTGCCAGACATGGTTTAGTCTAAATATCTCTTGCTTTGTGCGCTGAGAAATAGATCAGATGATTTCTGAACTTCCTTAATTTCTGTAATGCTTCCTTAGTCATTGCCCTGTAGAATTATACTTTGGTTCAAAATCTGGGAAACGAGGAGATTCAGTGGAGATTCCACACCTCAGAATATGACAGTGGTTTTGCTGTCTCTTCAGAACTGTATTGGTGTTTGCCCTTTTGCCGTAACCTCATTTTTATTCAAAATAAGGAAGCAGCAGCTCACTGCAGAAAGTAAAAATCAGTTGGCTCAGGTATGTGTAACTTCACAAGTGTTTAGTTTAGTCTGTGTTTGCTTTTTTTTTTTTTTCTCTCATAACAAAATGTCTGATGTTGCAGTATAGTTTTGACTATGCTCTGTATTGTAACCTAAGAGCAGAACTGGAGTTTTTTAGGTGATCTTAAAAGCAGATTCCAGTTTACATAGTTGCTTTCCAGACTAGTCTAGTTTTAAAGTGTCTTGTCTGTACTGGACTTCTAGGTTTTTGAATACATGTGCTTTTTGAGGAGATGGCAACAACCTCCTAAGCGTTTTTACCTTCTTATGTAATCAGTAGATTCATAAATACTTATAAGTCAGCAGTCATTTTAAATTGTGACTACTATGCAAACGTTTATTTTTATTCAGGATGTGGAAAATATTTCTTTTACCAAGCCATAAATACACCTACAATTTTTATTACACAGTTTCTGCATAATGCCCCTTGTTGCTGTTATCACAGAAATACTATGACCACAGCTTATGTCAGAGTGAGAACCTGTCCTGTTGTTCATCCATCAGACTAGTGACATTGGTGTCAGTAGTCATGATTCCATGTCCTCAGGGTGGTTTTAATCAATACCCAGGAGCTAACTGAAGGGTAAGTTTTAATTCTACCACAGTCCTTGAAATATTCATGTCATTTTTGTTGGTGGTTTGAAGAAAAAAAAAAAAGTATTATTTTTAGTTCATCAATAAAAAAGGGATGAGAGAATAGAGTATATCTGAAAGCAGGTCCTTCACCCACATGGCTGATAATGGTCTCCAGTATGGGATCAACCCTCCTTAATTGGAACTGTATAGACAAAGATGAGATTAAAGTTCTCCCTTGTTCATGGGAGGGTTTCTGAGCGAACCTGTGGGCTCAGGAGCCAAGTGAGAGATGGGTAGGGAGTATGTTGGGAAGCACTGTTAAAGCCACTGACGCTAGCAGCAGGATCCAGTCACATCACCACCTGTGAAAATGGATTAAGTTTTATCTGGAACTGCCCAGGTCAGGAAGTGAGTTTTTTCACCACAGAGCTGAAACTTCCTCCCCCAGACAAGGGCCAAAGATTCTATCACTGAGCAAATGATGAAATAATTGTCAGCATATTCACTTATCTCTCTTTGTCTTACCAAGTCTTTAGCCCAGTCAGCCAACATAATCCTGGCATACTGTGAGGAGGCAGGGAATGGTTTTATAACGTTATCACTGATACTTATTTCTCTTGTGGTACCTCTTGGGTGGGAATGGGTGTGTATATATTGCTGTGGATGGCAAATGAGACAAAGAACGTTGTCAATGACTCAGGATTGGAAATTTGCATTTCTGAATATTACGGAAAAGCTCAGAAAACCTGAAACAATTTAAAGAACTGTTCAGTCTGGCAGTTTCTTTCCTTGTGTAGGCATCTATACCTCACATGTAACTGAGAAGTTAGTCTGGAGGAATCTGGGTATTTAATGAATAGCTGCAAAGTATTTATATTCTATCCTCTTTACCTGTCAGTCTTCTTTTGTATTTTAATCTAGTTTAAGCAAAACAAATCAAAAGCAATCCTTTATGTCCTGTTTAATATTTACATTTCTGCTGGCTTGAGGCATGTGCTTAGAATTTCTGTTCATATAAATCTTGCAGAGAAAAATGACTAGTTGGCTTTCTTTTATTTCCCTTATTTGACAGCTCATTAATGCAAAACTAAATCACTGTTGGAATGAATTTAACATGAAGCTGCCTCTCATTACTTCTGTTCACTTTTTTAGATCTGATTTTCTTTTTTTTTTTGATGGTGCTGGTAATTCTTTTCCCTAAAGTGTTTGGTCCTCCATGAATTAACCAACCTTAAAAGCACAGTGATTTTCCTCAATTCTGTTATGCACTTGTAAGGCAAAAACAAATGGAATATGGTCAAACATCACAAAAATTCAAAGCTGACTAGTCCTTGCATTCATTTATTAGGTACATTCTTTAGCCTATATTCTTTCACTGAAGAACACAGCTTTAAAGAAAAAACTATATCTTTCACTGAAAGTCATATATTTATGACCTATAGATTTTAGAACCTGTTTGTTATATATCTTTGCCTCTTTTTTTTTTTCACTGCTAAAAGTTAAAAACATAGATATTTTTTTTCCAATATTGTATGTGACAACAGACAAGAAAGAGTCAGTGGTCTATCTAACAATAGACTCCTAAATTATTCATGGCCAACTGGATTGTGCCTTACAAAAGGCTGCTTCTGGTAGAAGTTATTCTACCAGAGAAAACCAGGCAAATAAATTCATTTTTTAATGGAATTTTTATGGCACTTTTCAGTTGTTCTTAATAAAATGAACGAACATTTTAGAACAAAATGTGTTTCTGTTTCATTAAAAGACCAAAGTCTTTGAGAATGTCACTTTTTTCTCTTGTGGATGAGTCTTAGTTAAGAATAGAACAGTTTTCCAGATAAAAGTTTCTTACATATAAATCTAGCAATCATGTGACATGCATTTTGGTATGTATTACTGTTAATACAGGGTAATTAAAGTGGTTGCTTTTGTATATCAGCAGACCTTTTAGACATGAAGGATTACCATGGTAAAGTCAGCATCTGTCAATTAATAAGAAGTGCTGATCTTGAAGGATTTGCATGCATATTGTTATGTCTGTGATTGTTTTGCTAGAATCTTGGATTTGCTTACTTAATGGGTTTGCTGAAGTGATTTGCATAATGTGTAACATGTAAATGTTCACTAGATCAAGGCCTTACATGTCACTATCTGATAACTGAAATTTTAACATCTGCCTTTTTCTTACAACCTTAGCACAGAGATGTCTGAGATAGATTTACTTGTCCCAGTATATTATATACTGGCAATATTAAAATGAAGAAAAACACATGACTTTTATTTTACAAGAATTTGAAAAAAAGAAAAGATAGAATTTTAGCTACGATTTGGTGAATTACTAAGAAAAAAAAACACCTAGAAAATATATTCCCTGTTGAGATTACACACAGAAATACCTGATAAAATAATTCACACATACTGTTTCTGAACTTTTTCTACTCTCCATGGAAGAGAAAAATCTCTCTCATGAGAGAAAACAAAAAAAAAGAAAAAAAAAGTACTTCAGGTATAAACTATAAACATTTTCTACAAATTGAACTAAAATATTAGTGCAATAATGATGTTATGTCTGCAAAATATTGTGATACATTTAAGCAAAACTACTTTTTCTGCCCTAAATATGGTAATAAAAGCACCTGATTCAAGGGAAAACATGGCTTCCAAAAACTCCATTTGTTTTGTTCTGGATTCAGTTCTCATTGGTCTGCGTAGTTTCTGTAAATGGCAGGCTAAGCTCTAAACCTTGCAGCAGTACAGGAAGATAAATTGTATAATTCATAGTTGTAGTTCCACTTATGTAGTCAGACCCCTAGTAGTCATTTACACTGACTAATTTTATTGGTCTTCTGTTGAAGAATCAAGCCACTTTCCACTCCAAACCTAACTGAAGTCATATATTTTGACACCATTGTAAACTTTTTATTCTTGTGCCTTTTTTCTCGTCTTTCATTTTGTAGTTTTCATCCTATTGTCTGTCATAATGGGACAACATCAACTTGAACAGTATGCTGGCTGTTTTTAATTTGTTATTTGGAAACAATTTTGTTAATTGTCCTCAAGATTTCACTTCTCCCCACCCCCCACATGCTTACCAATTCCCATTTTGTGAATTTCTCCTTCTGTAACTTCTGAACATCTTTAAAGTATTTAGTGGTTTGTCCAAATTCCAGTGTAGCAAATAGTCACTTTTGACAAGAGAGGCTACCACTGTGATGACTGAAATTGGCTAATACTGCAAAACTACAGCTATATCAATTAAGATGCAAGTTACTTAATATTCTACAGAAGTGTCAGCATGACTTATTTTTAAAGAACATATTTGTTGCAAGTTCTGGTAGACTGAAAAAAGCATTTGTTGGAAAATATGTTGGTCAATTAAAGTGTGACAGATAGTTATCATTCTTTAAATCACTTTCCTTCTTAATTTTCCTGAAGTAGTCCAGCTGTCTTCCAGTACATGGTAAAATGATAGCTTTTTAATGCTAAAAATATTCAGGAGTTAGCTCTAGCAGAACTTAGGGTAGAAGCATGAAAAGACTGTCAACCAGCTAACCTAATTTTTGAAAGGATACAATACAATCAGAGTTTTTCCAGTTCCAGCTTTGTCCCTCATGAATATGCTTCTTAATGGGCGTCAGACAGAAAAGTGCAATTCGCTGTCGTGAACAGAGTTTGTTTTGTTCAGATGCATGCTCTGGCTTCTTGCACTTCTTCTAATTAAGAACTGTGCAGTGACAAATCCATACTATGAAGCTGAAGTCATTTTTTATCAGAACTTGCTTTTTACGTGGAGAAAAAGACTTCATAGTTGAAGTTCTCACGGAGGCATTTGTACAAGTGATGCAGTTCTCAGTGATTTTTGTTTTGTGGTGTGAGGAGTAAGGGGAAGTGTGTTTGTTTCTCTTCATCTTGAATTTACAGGAAATGCTTAGAAGCAGGTTTAAATTTTAAATATTGTACTATTTCTCCTTCTAATTCTGTCTAAATATTCGCCAGTTCCAAAGTATGTTAGTGATATATGATATTGCTCTTTACAGAAACAGGAAGCATGCAAGGAATCCTGAAATCGTCTTGCTAGCTGAGTCATTAAACATATGCAAAGGAACACCACTAATGTGTCTTTTGTACTGAAAGCTAAAATAACATAGAGGTTTTGTGGAGAGTGTGTATATCTATCTATCCAATGTCTTGAACAACAAATCCCCCAAATTGTATTCAACTTGTCTTGGATTTTAACATTGGTTTAGAGAATTGTATTTTATCTGTAATATACAGACAAAACTAAAAAGAAGTAACGCTTGTGTTGAACAAAGGCATCATTTGTATATGTTAAGAATTTGTGGTTTTAAAATAATAGTTTAATAATAATGTTTAGAGGCAGTATAACTATAAAATCAATGAAATTTCACCTCTTCCATATATAAGCCTGGTACATCAGATTTACTGTGTCCACCAACTGATCTAGTTACAGTTTATTGTGTAACTAGTTTATGAAATGTAGGCTTTTTTCTTTGAGCTGTCAGATTTTGGCCATTTACTGTTTCCGTGCTGTTCAGTATTTTGACTTTATTTTGGATTGGGTACGTTTCTGCTAAAATCTTGTCACTTGAACTGGCAAAGACATTGTATAGCAACAATACCACTAGCCAGGTCTTCTCTTTGTCTGTCTCTGTATGTGGAGAATTACTATTATGTTAAGCTGATCATTTCACTATGCTACAAATAAATTGCATTTAATCCTTCTCTGTTCTTAATTTCAGAGAAAGTCAAAATGGTAAATGTAGCATTAATACAATAATAAATTTCTCTCTCTGGTGGCACATCACAATCAGACGATAGTGCTGAGGATTAAAAATGCAAACATCTGTTTATATATATGCTCCCTCTAATAGAAACTGTGTGCATATTTTTCACATGGGTAATACCAAATGAGTGGCTTCTAAATCCCTTGTCACACATTAGTAACTTAAAAGTTACTTGCAAATAATATATGCCTGGCTTAGTCAGTTGTCTTTAGTCTTCAGAAGTTTCTTTCCACCTCCCCACCCCACCCTGCTGTTGGCAGTGTTGATGATGTACATGATAGCAAGTATTCTCTTTTAGCTAACTCCTATAGTTACTGACTCTTTTGACTGCCACCATCTATCAAAATATCTGAAGTTGCTCTGTATTATTTATAACATGTCAATGACTTGATTATATAATCGATAGCTGAGCTTAAGGTCCTAGGGGAAAAAAAGGATGCATATTTCCTTGTGATTGTCTTCACAAATCTTTTCTAAGTAGCACACCATACCAATGAAATGTGTTGGATGCTAGAAATGGAACTGAGAAAAGTCCATTTTTTAAAGCTATTGATTTAAAAACATTTATCTTTCTGTATCATCTTAATCAGTTTTCTGGTGTAATAAATATTCTGAATTTGAAGGAAGAAACTGACATTTTTATTTTTAAAATTTCCTTGAGTTTTTTATTTTCTAATATATATATATACATTTCTTAGACAAAAAGCTTTTTCAAGAAGGTAATGAAAATATTTTTATTACTAATAACATGACTGAAAAAAAAAATCATAAAATAAATTCGTAGTAAGCATGTCATTTGCTTTTTCATAAGCTTAGGAACGCTGAAATTGAGGCAGACATGCTTTAACCTTGAAATAGTTTTGCACTTATTTTGGAATAAAATATAAGGAAAATCTTCAATAAATGTTCAGCTGTATATGGTCTGAAGGTTCCTCCATTTTAACTGGACTGCATAGCACTGGGTTTTATTTCATTCCACTGAAGTCAGTGCAAGTATATTGCCCCCTTCAATATGAGCCAAGATACCTGCTTGCTGTTGAGCTCTTTTTGAATATCCGTTGCTAAATTTCCAAATAGAAATTTTTTGGAAGTTGATGTCTTGGCAAAACTGTGTTGTTAAGTCACAGGAAGCAAAAGTTCTGCCCCATGCCTTTAGAAGGTTTAACTTGCCTAGTGCTGCAGTATTGCTATTCAGTGTAGAAAAGGAAAAAGGCTTGAAGAATGAATGAAGAGTTGCTGTGTACACTTGGCAGCAATTATATAACTTGTGTTTTTTGTCTGCACATTACTGTGATCTCACCCAGTAATGCTTGAAAGGGAAGAGAGTTTTGTATTGTGCTTTTTGTCTGTGTAATCCCCATGTCATGTGAATCCTGACTTGGTACTTAAGAGCACCCCCCCTTTGCTTTATCACTCTCTATTCAGCTAGGTTTACTGCATTGTATTTGTGATAAGTAACTGGAAAAAACAGTTAAAAAATCATAAGAACACAGACATCCATTCTTGTTTCTATCAATCTATCCATAATCTGTTTGATGTTTAATCCTAACACATAGAAGAAAGCATTCTTTTTCCTCCTCAAATGGATTACTTTTGATCATAGTGACATGAAAGATATTTTGAGGTTGCATAATATTTTTATTATATTGTGTGTGTGTTTCCAGTGAGAAAACAGTCCAACCTGACCAGAGTTTTAATCTTTAGGGTGGGGTTTGCGATTTCGTATTATCTTAATCAGTTACTGTGTTTATTCACTTGAGATATGTGAAAATCTGATGAAACATCTGTTAGTAGGGATCAAGCCAAGCTACCATAAAAAATTAATATCTGGTCTTTTAGCAATTCATGCTATTTCACATTAGATTTGTATTAGCTTTCATTGTAATGAATGATACAAAAAGACAGCATAATGGAAAATAAACTTCAGAATTTTAAAGGCAAGAAAAGTCTTTAACTAGAATCAGATCATCAAAACAGGAACTTTGTGAGTCACAAACATAAATTACTTATTAGCAATTGGTGAAAATTAAAGGAAACGTTTTTTTCTTTCTAAGAAGTTTGTCTGTTGTACTTGCAATTTGTTCTTCATAGTTTGTCGTAATTTAGTTTTCTTTATGTTTGTAGTTCAGTTGTTTATCTGGCCCTGTCCTGGTTCCAGTTAGGACAGAGTTAAGTAGCTCATAGTAGCTGGTAGGGTGCTATGTTTTGGATTAGGATGAGAAGAGCGCTGATAACATGCTGATGTTTTAATTGTTGCAGAGCAGTGTTTACACCAGGCCAAGGACTTTTCGGCTTCTTGCTCTGTCCTGCCAGCGAGCAGGCTGGGGGTGCAGCAGGAGCTGGGAGGGGACAGACCCAGGACAGCTGACCCAAACTGGCCAAAGGGGTATTCCATACCATCTGACGTCATGCTAAACAATATATAGGGGTGGCTGGCCGGGGTGGGGGGGCCGGCTGCTCGGGAATAGGCTGGGCATCCGTCAGCGGGTGGTGAGCAATTGCATTGTGCATCACTTGTTTTCTTACACATTATTATTGTTAATACTATTACCATTATCACTATTATTATTATTATTGTTATTATTATTTTCCTGTCTTAATAAACTGTCTTTATCTCAACTCACCGGCTTCACTTTCCCGTTTCTCTCCCCCATCCCAGAGAGGGAGGGGGGAGGGTGAGCGAACGGCTGTGTGGTGTTTAGCTGCCAGCCGGGTTAAACCACAACAGGCCCTCATTATAGTTTTCATAAATAGTACTCATTAGACCTTTTAAATCATTGCTCATAAATGTACGTCACTGGAACTTAAACTTACAAGTATGTATACAAATATTGACAGTAACAAATATCATGAAAATCAAATGCTATGCAAATAGACTTTACATCACCAAGGTAGTCTATACGTTCAAGAACCAGTTACCTGAAAGCAAGGAGATATTCTACACCATTAGATACCATTGTTGGACTATACTTAACAATTTGTCAACAATTATGAAACACACTGAAGGCCAATATGTCCAGTCTAAATGTTGATCTAGTACATATGCTTCCACATGGAGTTTTCTTGGGGTTATAGTGTATATTTACACACAGAGACTTCAATAAGATTAATAATTCACTTTCTATGTTTCTGAAGTTATAATGAAACTCCATGAGGTTTGTCCCCTTGAAGTTATAATATAAATGTTAAATGGTAATACTAATGGTATTTTAATATTTTCCTCATGCAGTGTGATCTTCCATAAATAAATGAATTAAAGTCAGCATCATCAGAGGCTCCTCAAGATACATTGTTTGGACGTAGAATTGGACATTACCTTTTGCTTCTTGTGTTCTGCCATAAATAATAATGCTTGACTTGTTCATGGCACTACTTAGAAATATGATAAATATTAATTATGTGTGGGTAATGAAAACATTCCCATAACCAATACTGATAAAAAAGTCTGTAAAATATCATATGTTTATTATTCATCCTAGCCTTTAATATAGTAAACTCTTGAGCTAAACATTTGGAACTGCTTAAGGACAAATATCCATATGGAAACACATAAATGTGTATATTTGGATTGTGCAGGTGGATCTACTATACTGTCTGTGAGTGCTGACAGGTTTATAAGTCTATCCCAAAAGCACAGAGCCTTTGTCCACATTTGAAGTAAATTATGTTCTTGAGTATGGGCTGCTTTTGTGATGGAAAAAATATATCTGTATGAAACTCAAATGAATAATGTTTTTTATTGTGAACACCTTTTTATCAGCAACAACATAAGAGGTTTGACAGAATAACCAGGCTCCCAATTCCATATGGAAATTTAGACCATTTCAGTTGCTCATTTTCCATGATATTGCTATTCCTTTGTAATTTACCTTTTCTAGTTATGACATACTCAGTAGCTTTATTTCTGAAATTTCACATGCTATTAAATGTCCTTTACTTGTCCGTTGCTGCTTTAGAGTAATACAATGCTTAATTCCTACCAATTCTGACAGAGTAAGACTTTTTTTTAGCTTTATAATCATTTCCTGTCGTATGTGGAGGTGAGGAAAAGATTGGGATTCAGGCAGGGAAACAAAACAGAGAATGATAATCTAAAATCAGCACTTGTTACTACATCTGTTGAAATGTCAGATATCTGTGTAGTGGAAATAAAGGCATAAACCAGTGATGTAGGTTCCTTTTGACTGCCACACAATGGCTTTTTTCAAAGTTTTACTTATTTTAAATAAGAGAAGAAAATCAAATGAAGAAAATAGTCCTAAGAAAATACTAAGGTTGGAAAACCAGCAATTCAATAATCTAGAAATAACAGAATTGAAGAATTTTATTTGCCTATGCAATTTTCCATTTTCACGTCTGCCATGATGGTGCAGGTTTTAATTACAGTCACCTGCTTTTTGTCATTGGCCTTCAGCTTTGTAAGGCCTTAGCTTAATGTGTGCCCAGAACTGGAATATGTACACTAAATGAGGCATTGGATTGTGAGATCTCATAGCTGGGATTGTTGAATGATGTCCTAGAAAACTAAATGCTGTCTCTGAGTCTTGCCTGCTAGGGGTAGCTGAGCAAATTATTTCAATTACTTTCTTTCATGTGTCTCATTTTTTGAACCTAATCTGAAACTGTGTGAAGAATTATTTGCATTCATAATTGCAGTTGAAGTGAATAGGAACTGTGTTGATTATATTAACATCTACATAATGCTACAAATCATGACTAAATTAAATCCTGTGTGTCTGAAATTAGACACCTAACATCAGAGAATACTTCTGATCTTGATATTCCCCAATTCTGTTTCTATAGAAACAAGTTAAGAATACTTCTTCCCTCACAGTCAGAATGTAAGCTTTTAATTAAGGACTCTGAGAAACATTCAAATGTAATACTAAAGAACACCAAAGAAGAGCTTGTGAGGAACTCAGTGATTCTGTTTCAAGAGAGGATTTGAATTGCTGCAGAGCTGAGGGTCATACATTGAAGAATGGAGGTAAAGCAGGATTCTGGAAAGTTGCTTATTGCATGGAATTTGTCCTTCCTGTGCACTGAATGAGGTTCTGCAAAAACAGTAGTGTGTGATTATGTAATTGAAGATTTTTTTTCAATTATCTGTGTACAAAGGCCAAACAAAGGTTAACTCTGGCATTTCCTAATTTCAGAGTCCTTGATTTTGCAATCCTAATAGTGTCTACATGTTCCTGGGAGTGGTTTCTAATGTTGGTATGTGTGTGTATATATATGCAGATATAAATATAACTATTGTTAGAGATGCTTATTTAGAATTTTGATGTAACACATATGCAGAGCTGAAAGTCTGGTTAACTAAATATTTACTAAATATTTTTCTTATTTCATTGATTTTTGTTACTTAATTAGAATGTTTTCCACCACATTTCTGAGACACTTTGAGGAAGTTCAGATTGACAGTGATTGGAGTAATTAAGCCACTTCACCATGAATCAATTTGCTTAGCAGTAGGGAAACTTTTCTTTCAATTTCATTATTTATTGCAGCCTTTGAATGACCCAGCAGTTAGAACAATAGCAGCCTGGTTCTGTGTGACCTATGTTGTACCAGAACATATTATTTTACAATGAAAAAAAAAAAAAAAAGAATATAGAGGTATTTTGTTGTAATACTTTTGACAAGTAACTATCACATGCAATTTTTTTTTCAATTTTTTATTCCTCATCCATACCTTCAAGGTGATTTCTTGTTACAAATTTGGCATATACCCTTTCCCTGTCTTCCCCAGTATTCATTCCAGGGAAATATTGTGGAGGGAAAAAAAAAAACAAAACACAACACAACCAGACACAATAACAACAACAATAAAAAATACACTCACAACACTGCATTTGGAGCAGAAGATTCAGTGTTGCACTTAGCAAAAGGGAGACAAGAAAATATCAGTCTAGAGGTGAAATGTTAAGGCTTCTATTTCTCCAGTGCTAGTAGAGAAATTAGATACCTAGTATCAGAGGATGCTAGCACTAGCACTTGGGGAGTGTCGGGAGTCTGAATGAGTAGGTCCTGTGTGGAATGAGGTTTGAATGAAGGTGGCTTTTTGCTAGGATGTAGGGCTCTCTAAAATGCATAAAAAACTTTCTATGTATTTGAAGTAATGACAGGGTGCTAAGAACTTTGTAGAAAGATGCCTCTTTCTTTAGCTAAAAAAATAAAAAATATAAAAAAAATAGTTTTTTATTTACCCTACAAAGGGTAGGGTATCTTTGATGTGAAGATATTCTGCTAGATGAAAGACTGCAACTGGCATGGAGTGCCAAGTGTCCCTCTGCTTCCTTAGTGTGTTTGGTGAAAACATCCTCAAAAAGAACAAGGATTATAAAACCCATAAAGCATCAGATTTGCAGATTCGAAAAAGGATTTCCTTTAGAGCTAAGTTTTTTGTTTGGTTGTTTTGTTTTTTTGTTCTCCTCCTGATGTAGCTAGTGGTAGGACAAATGAGTCTTCCAGAAATTAAGAAATGCTTAATAACTGTTGCAGTCTTTGGATTACAAGTCATCGAATATTTTAATTGTTCTGTGGACAACATCCTGATCCCCATTTGCGCTTGGAACAGAAGTAGACCTGCTACTGGTTTAGCTCAGGGGTCCAAGAATCACAGTGGTCATAAAAGAGTACCTGGTCTATAAGAGTTAAAATAAGGCTTATGTGCATGATGATTCCTCCCCAAAACTCTCCTCACCTTTAATTGTTTCCATTGCAGGAATGAAAATCTCACTGAGGCTCATGTGGCTTTCTTGTTTATTAGCCTGAAATGGATTACTGCCAACTAGTAGCCCAGTCTCCATTTGAACCCTCATATCCACTGCTGTCTTGAGGCAGGGAGTGCCATGTGATCATTTCCTGCTGCACAAAGAACTGACTTGTTCTGCTTATTTTGAACCTAGCTTCATTGGGTGGCCTCTTATTATAGAAGACAATGATCAGATAATCCCTCTCCCTTTTCCCTGTAACCCACAGATTTTTGTAGACTTCTGCCAGATCTCCACCATCTCTTTCCAAGCTTGAAAAGTGCTTGACTCACCTGCCCTCTCTGTCCACACCTGTGACCCCCCACCCAGACACCTTTTCTCTGTGGCTTGAGGGCTTGATTTATGTCAGGCTGGAGTATCCACACGTGCCCTGGGCAGATAGTTGGGAGCAGTAGGAGCAAGGTGGGATATGAGATGGAGAGGATCTTGAAGTTGGGGTGACCCAGAATAGGCAGGGCCCTCACTGACCAGGTACACTCCTGCAGGGACTGTCTGAGTAGGGTGAAAAGACAGGATGAGGCAATGACCCAGGGAGTCATCAGTCTGAAAACAGGGCCAGAGATAGGACCAGAGAGAGATAACGCCTGCATTAAAATATCCAGCAAGAACTGAAAGCCAGTTAAGTACTTTTAGTGAACACAGGACTTTGTCTACACTTACCTACATTTAATTTTATTTATTATTTTATTGCCTAGTCACTCTGTCTTATGAGTGACTCAACTTTACTGTTCTTTACAGTTTGCCTTCAAGGTATCTACTACCTTGAGTAGCTTTATATCTTCAACAAACTTTGTACTGCTTTACTGCTTTCCCATGTACCTTCTGGACATGTTAACTAATGTGGCTCACAGCAAAGACCCCTGTAGAACTCTGCCTGTGACTTTCTCACCTCCTTACAGATTCATGTTTGTTCCTAAGCTCTACCTTGTAACCAGTTATTTATCCATGCCAGAACCTTCCAAATTATGTGATGGCTGCTTATGTTCCTTTAAAGCCTTTGGCAAAAGTTTTTGCCAAAAGTTTTCTAGATATCCAAGTGAACTGTGTCATGTGGGTTACATTTACCCATGTAGCATGACTGAACTCTGCAGAGAACTCCAAGAGGTTTGTAAGACAAAATGTCATATTACAGAAGTCATATTGACTCTCCCAAATAGATTTTATTTATTCATGTGTCCACTAATTCTGGCATTTCTTATACCACAGATCCCTTGTGGTGGTTGAGGTGCTAGTCTGCTCAATGAGAAAAATAAAATTGGAGTAAACCAGCTCTACCTGACTGCCATTACTGGCAATATTGACAGGTGTTAACATTAGCAGATTTTCAGGATGAATAACTGGTAATGATGTTGCTGTTCCAGTGCTTTGCATCTTGCAGAAGTGGTATTGAAAATAATAGGATGTGTTTATTCACATTGACATCCAGTGGAAAGGACTGAGTGGTACTTTATTACTAGTACTTTATTAAATTGTAATGAAAGGTCTGAGCAGCTCGCTTGACTGGTAGTTCCTCATTATGATTTTGTCCTAGAGACACTCTTGCAACTCACTACTGTGAACATTAGCAGAAGAACCTTGTCAGTTACAGTGACTGACTAGACCACACTGTTTGTCTCGAGGAAGGAATCAAATGTGTTTTTTTAATATGAAGCTCCCTCAGACTGTGATGGGGAGAAAAGAGCACAACCATCATTGCAAAAAGAATGCATGGATTTCTTCTTTTTTCTAAAATGCAGAAGAGACAGGAATGAACAGAAATGCAGAAGGAACCAAAATAGTCTGCAATTCACCACATTGTTATACACAGTCTCACACAAATGTAGAGAAAAGTCTGTTACCTCTGTACAGTGCAGATCTGGTGATCATGGGACTAACATTCCTACCTCTCTCCAAAGAAATGTAGCACTTCTGAATAACCTCATGTGCACATGGATATGGTCAGATAAATAGGATAAGTTATTTCTTATTGATGGACAGTTCAGAGATCAGCTAGTTCAAGAGGTTTTTATACTTTATATTTGAACGAGCCCGCAGAAGTCAGTTCTAAGTGACAGATAACACTGTTATGCTAGCTTTGTTTTTTTAGTAAAACCAAATGCCAAGAAACTTCTGATACTATTACTTCCTGGAAAGTGATTGTTTTCTCAGAACAGGAAGGCTTGTAACTTTTAGATGAAATAGCAAGGATTGCATTTGCAGGGACTAACAAAAGTGGTTTAAAGACTGTTTAAGTATTAAACAATATAGTGTGAACAAGAATACACATTGTTTAATGTATTTAAACTGTTAGGCTTTTAAATACTTTTGAGCTATCAGTATTACAAGTAGAACAGTAGCTTTTCACGTATGCCAGATTACAAAATAACAGATATATATAAAGATAGTGGGCGTGATTCATAGCTAGAATTCTTCTTCATAGAGTTCTTCTAAAATTAATGATATTACTGGTGTGCAAAGGTAGTCTCCTGGGCAAGAAGTTAGTAGAAGTATGCATCTTTATACCTCACAAATATCATTTCTAGGATTCTTTTGTCTCATTTCTATTCTAAAATTATTATATTTTACTAATTTAATAAGGAGGAAGATCATGTACTTCTGACTGTAATATGTTTCTAATATACCTGTTTCCAATAGTTTTTTGGTTCTTGACAATGTTTATCATCACCTTGACTTCTCAAGGTTAAAAAATTTCTACACTGGAACAACTATTTTCTTATTGTCATTTGCTATGAAATAATACATGTTCTATATTGCATCTGTGCTGAGAGCCATAGAGTAGAACCAGAACAAGGTGATTTCCTATAACAGTTCCTGCTCTGGATTTTGAAACTCAGCCTTTCGTTAGTCTTGACAATACAGTCCTGGGAGAAGGACCAGCTTCAGGCAGAGCAGACAAGTTGCTTTGAGCAGAGGTCTGCTATAGGCAACTGGGCAGCCATAGCCCTGCTACATACGGCCCAAGCTGGCCTCGCAGCCATTAAGAAAGGGATGTGAATGTGTGGCTCCTGCTGGAGGAGGTGGGACCTCCTTTTAAATATATTAATATGTATATTTAAATCTGTTGAAATATGCAGCCATCAACATTCATCACACAATCTTCACAAACTTCACTCGCAACCAAAAAAATTCCCCACACCAAAATCAACATAATGTCATCACACTAACAAAGGTGGACAATTTACACACAGTCCACCTCTCATCCCTTCACCACATTATAACAATACTAATTCATCACAATTAATACACTCTCTAACAACGTCAAGCAGCAGCAGTTTTATCAGTATGAGTGATACCTGTTGTAAGCACACCACTGTGTTGTAAACACCTGTTGTAAGTGACAGCTGTTCTAAGGTTGGGCTTCCAGACCTCTCCAGGCACCTTTCCACCACACCTGCATCACTTAACCCTTTTTCTTTGGTGGAGCAAAGAAAACAACCCCTTCACAGACACACAAAATAGAATTATTTTTATTCTACTGAGAAGCTTTGAACATAAGCATGATATGATTCATTTTTTTCTTTTTTTGATTTATTCCATTTGGATAGTTAGTATGGTCAATTGTTTTAAGATACAATATTCACATTTTGTCTGTGTTATCATTTTGTATTTGTTTTGTCCATAGACTCAGCCCTAGAGATAAAATTTGTGAACAACCAAGAAGTTTGGAAAAAAAAAGAAAGGATGCCACTGTCTGTCTAGTCATAAATAAATGTTGACACTTCTGGCAAAAGCTTGCAAGTCATATCTAGTGATGAATCCATTGGTTGTCAGATTACTTACAAATATTCTTCTTTTATTTCCATAAATAAAAGCTGCTTAAAATTGCTGATAGCAATTGATTTTATTTAAGTATAGAGTTCAGGCTGGAGCAGATTTACCAGATGAGCCAAAAAAATATTTAGCATGCCACCATTACTGCCATGCAATGCAGCATGTGATTTGGTCAAAGGACCATTTAGACCAAGACTACATCAACCTTTTGCTTATATGACGTAGCATGGATATGAGTGGCTACATGAATAGGTCTGTTCAGCATTGTAGGCTTCCCATATCTGGAAGGAAGGCATTTGACCCATCTGTGTCTTAGGTAGACCATCAGCCAGTGTTCTGCCATTTTCATAACCAATCCAGACCTGACTGAAGAAAATATGTAAGCATTTAACATGTAAGCTATTATAAGAATTTTCCTTCTTGTAGTTGCTACAGCCTGAACATGACGACTCAATTGTCATGTTCTATAAAATGCTATAATTGCTGTTAGTACTGTATATTGTCAGAACGTGTTTTGGCTGTTCTGGCTAAGTAGTCTTGAGACTGAATACAGGAAGGGATGAGAACTGCCTGGATAGAGAAACCTCTGCAGCAATGAGAGTCACAGCAAAGCTGTCTAGAGCACCTGAATGCTTTTCAGGCTACAGGTTTCTCCACAGAGTTTACTGTAAAATAATGCAATAATGCTTTAAAAAAAAAAAAAAAGAGAGAGAGAGAGAGAAGAAAGAATATATCACAATTCCTGGAAAGCTGATTGGATGGGAAATGAAGCAGACATTTTTTTAAATGTATTTTTGTTGTTGTTGAAACTGAAATGTATATTAATTATGAAGAAATGCAACAGGATAAAAATTCTAGCTTTAATCACAAAATCACAGAATAACAGAATAGTTGAGGCTGGAAGGGATCTATGGAGATCATCCTGTCCAACCCACTGTTCAAGCAGACACCTATAGCAGGTTGCTCAGGACCGTGTCCAGACAGCTTCTGAAGATCTCCAAGGAAGGAGTGTCCTCAATGTTTTGATAATGGAGAAAAATACTGCCTTGAAAATTCAAAGCAAATTTTTCAGTCTTTGCTTTGAATTGACTTCAATATTTGGAAAAAAAAAAACAATGCCTTAATGTTTTAAAGTCATGTTCTGATTCACTTGAGGTGACATCTGAAGTTATTTATTTCGCAAAAATTTGTTTTGAAGGCCCTCTTTTTTTTTTTTTTTTTTTTTTAATAAGGTTTCCTGTCTAGTTTTTCCTATGCTATCTACCAGGAGATCTGATTATCAGCTGTCACTTTTTATCTTCCAGTTATTTTCTTTGCTACACCACATTAACGTCTGGATCGGTTGAGCAGATAGTAGGTTCATGATAGATTTAATACCTACAGATATTAAAAGGTTTCACCACTTTTCTGAGCATACTGAGTGCGAGCTATCATGTGTTATCCTGAACTATACCAAAGACTTCCCTGATGGTTTGCCCACTCTTTTCTTTAACTTTCACTGAAAAAAATGCGATGATTGGTGCTAGTGCCAGCCATACAGCTGCTAAAATAGCTTAAATAGAATTAATTTCATCAGAGCTACTAGATCTGGAGTAGCCCGTCTCTTTTAAGAAAGTAGTAATATATATAATAAGTATATAAGAAAATATAAGTATATATATAAGTATACATATTATAAGTATATATGTAAATATAAGTATATAAGTAAATATAAGTAATATAAATAATTCTTTAACTCTTGGGCAAGAGCAGATCTTGGCATTAGGGTCAACTGTATTATTAGAATAAGTAGGAATAGCTTCCATGACTAAGGAGCTCATTATATTGACTGTGTCTTAGCTGAGGTACTAGCTGACGGTCATTGATAGGAAAATCCAGAAGAAAGAAAAAATAAAGTTGCTAAGTTTTATTGACTGAACTCTTGACCAAAGACCTATTCATAACAAAGTGTGTCTGTCATAAATCAAAATAAAATTCAGATGATCTGCCTTAAAATTCTGCCATTCCTGCCATAGGAGTCTACCATAGTTCAAAGCTTAGTCACTGACTGCTGCTGAAGAACTAATGCTGTCACAGGACTATAGCAAGGTGGATTTAGGTAGACACAGCAGAACACAGAATATAATGGCTGCTTGGTTGTGCACGTAAGTAGTTTGAAAGGAATTGTTTAATTTTTCTTATCCATGACAATTGGACGCTGTGATCAGGGTGAAATGCAAGACTTCCTTTATTTCCTGTTTACATAGACTCTATCCTCTTTGTTCTGTGTTTCTTAATGATGGTTTTGGACTCTTTCTCCTTGTTCCTTAGTGCTCTAGCAGCCTGTCCAGCTTAGTTCTCCCACAGACATGGTGTTGGACTAACTTGTGCAGAGCTGTTATGTAATTGTTCATGACTCATTTGTCTCTTGCTTGTGTAAGTGAAATAGGCCCACTAAAAAAATCTCACCATGGCATGGCAAGGTATATTTACCAGCTTGCTAAGTATTCTGAGCTATGGTTTAGCAGATCTGCATGGCAGAGTCCAGTCTATATACTGCAGCATTAATATGCTTTTTCCTAATTTCTGCTAGTAAGGGCCTGTGAATGTTCTGTAAATCCTTGCTTTCAGGATGCTGAATGTCATATTGAGGAGATACTGTTAGAAGAAAGGGAGAGTCAAATCTAGGCCTCAATGTTTTTTGACAAATTTTGTGTTTTTCTGTTTCACCCTTGTGTGAGTACAATGCTATGTTCATTTAGCAAACAAATTAGTGTCATGGTATGCCTTAGCACATCTTCTGTGTTTGTAGCTTTCCTATCATGACTTGTGTTACAGCTAGGACTCACAAAATAGTAGTTCTGTGGTTTTAGGCCACTTTTCACCTTTCTTGACCCAACCTCTATTAAGCTAATATATTGCCTGGATTGGGCCTTGCATTTATGTTTTTCTTTCCCTTTGGAAATGTTCTGGGATCTATTTCATTATATTAGTTTTTATTACTTTCTGTGTTCACATAGAGGGATATAAAGCAACATTCACAGAATTATTTGTCAGATTCCTTTTATTTCTTGTTTGTGCAGGTTTTTTCTTCATTCTATATGCTTCGAATAATGACTCAAAACTAACACCAAAGATTAATGAAGTAATATCAAGAACTTCCTGCACTCATTTGCCTACTATTTCCTGATCGGATATAAACATACGTAGGTAGTATACTCTCCATATCAAAAATTGTTATAGTTTTATTTCTTTGTGTTAGGATTGTAAAGTAGGTAATTTATTTCTACTTCAAAAACTGTATATGACCATGTCAAGTCACCCAGTGAGGTTCCTTTACAGTCAACTATGCTTTTTCATGATTGAGTCTGCAGGGTTTAATCTAAATCCCACTGCGAACAGTGAGAACATTGCTTCAAGTTAAGAGTTTTGTATGAAGCTTAAAAATAAATGGTCTGGCCAAGGACCATGAAAGAAGAAAAGCTTCTAGTAAACATAGATTCTCAAACTCAAATAAAGAGAATAAGATATATTTTACATAATATGTTATATTTATAGTATAATATCTAAACTGTATACATATACATGTTTAAACATATTTTCTCTTTTAAAAGTTGAAATTTATTACTCTGAATTCCTGTTTTTAAAAGTTTATCAGGACTTCTGATAAAATATCTAGAGCATCTGGGTAGACAACAATGAACAGAGTTCACCCTAGTTTTGTGCTTGACAGGATGATAGGACGCGGGTGTGGGAGACAGACACTATTCACACCAGTCTCCTCAGACTGCTTTTGAACACTTTACTGATATGGTTCATTAGCCCCTGAAGTGAATTTTCAATGCAGGGAAATGATCATCAAGATAAGTCATAAAAGAGCTGAGATAAAAGTCATTAATGGGTTCATTTGCGAACCTAAGTTTATGGTTTTCAGCTTAACAGTTTAGGCTACACAGCATAGGTGAAGAAATTAAAAAGAGAAAAGAGAGCCACAAGAATGAGGGTGGTGAGGCACTGAAACAGATTGCCCAGAGAGGTTGTGGATGCCCCATCCCTGGAGTTGTTCAAGACCAGGTTGGACACGGCCCTGGGTAACCTTATCTAAGGGGTGGCATCTCTGCCCATGGCAGGGAGGTTGGAACTAGATGGTCTTTAAGATCCCTTCCAACCCAAGCCATTCTGTGATTCTGTGCTGCTTAGTAGCATGCTGTATGAGGCAAGTTTAAATACCTAGCTGCTCTACTTAGCACATAGTGAAAGGTCATACAGGTAATGCAATGTTATGTAATGTGAAGTAATGGCAGTAGTCTGTGCCATAGTAGTTGACAGACATTTTATATTCCACAGATTTTTATTAATTGTTACCCATGGCAAATTACTTTGATGTTATTCTATGCCAGAACACTGAGATAGTCCTGTTGTCTTCTTCCTCCAAACCCTGCAGTTAACTCTGCATAATCACAGCCCTGTATTCATAGTCGAAAGCATACTGTCATTTAACTATTTGCTTCTAACTTTTGTTATTGACTGTTACTGCAAAGTAAATCTATGTTCAAGAGGCAGAATACTCCTCCCTCTTTTTGAGAAGCATGCTTATACTCTCCACGCTGGTATATTTGCATCTTTGAACTTGCACCATTGCTTGTTGAAATGCTAACTCAATGGTTACTGTATCACCAACTTTAAGATTTTGAGTATTTGCAGGAACAGAGTAATTGTGATTAAAAACTATAATCAAAGGTAAGTAATGTGAAAGCAGTGGGAACTGTAAGCACTCATGGCACTTCAGAGTCAGGTGTTCAGTACTAGAACTTGATTAATGTTTCTTCTGTGTTTGCTCTCTCTTTTATACCTGTTTTATTTTAGATGTCAGTAAGACTCCAACAGTGGAAGACACAGGACTTACTCTCTTGAAGCATTCAGTCTCAGAGGTTTTGAAAGATTAAATGACAGTAAAACTGTGGTCAAACTATGGTTTCATTCTCAAAGGGTCCAGATATTCTGTGTAGATATTAAGTGCTGATAGCAGATCTTAAACATATACTTTTATATTATTATTAGTTTGTATTTCGGGTGCAAAGGCAGAGAAAACCTGTAAATGGACTCCAACTCTAAACGATAAGATACATTTTTAACTGTGGCCTTGAAATAAGCTTTCATTGGGAATGGTGGAACTTTAATAACAAACTGTGCTTGTAACTGTTGAGGAGGAGAGCACCTCTGTCACTGGTGTCTTCTGAGGGTGGGTTTTACTAGAACCATTAGCTGAAAAGTTACAAAGTGAGGACGTTAAGTTTTGACATGATGACACTTGTTGGCTTTCTAGAACTTCAAAGCTTTGTTGAATATGAAATCACTTCTGAGTTTAATATTTCTGGAAAATATTTTAAAATAATCTCATGCAAAAGGAATATGGAAGCAAACTAGGGCTTGGCTGTCATTATTTGAATAATTACGACAATTAGTGCAGTACAATATGTTAAAGGTCAAGTTAAGGTACGGTGCTTGGTTGTAAATGTTAGCATATAGTCATTATTAAGAGAGAACAGTTTGTCCATTTAGTTTTATAGGAGGATGATGCCATAAAGTTCTGTCTCATACTCTCTTCCTGTCTCATTTCAAGGAACACTGTGCACCTGTCATTATACTTCCTAATCTTTTAAAACCTTCTTAAACTGTGTCTCCAGAGCTAACAAAATACCTTTTTCCTGTCTGCTTTACATGTAAATAACAGATTCATGAAAGAGGTTTCCTCTGGTTGATTGGCTTGGTTTGGTTTCAGAAATTACAGAGCCGGTCAATTGTAAAACTCTGCAGTTTCCATTAAGTGGCAAGTGTTTTAGATATTGTTTCCAAATAATGCTGATGACTGCAGAACCAGTGCAGAAAATAAAGTAAGTTCCTTCTAAGAAGCAAGTTCTGTTTAAGACTAAGAAAGCCTTGTTTGTATAATATGTTCAAGCTGAAAAACTTGCTGATTTTGTTTTGGGGAAACAAGAAGTCGTAAGTCTATTTTCAGAATTTCTCTTTCAATGGAAAGTTGAATTCTCTTGGTATTTGACTGTTGAAGCTGTCCAGTATTGCATAACTAAATGTGATAGATATTTTGAACACAGAGACCTGTTTAGCATTGTAGCAGATGTGTTAAAAATATCACATCAATAACTGGAGACCTGTTCATTAAGACGTAGACAAATAATTTAAAAAAAGACATAAAGCATTTTGAAATTTAACAGAGATGTTTTCAAGTGAAACTTAGTCAAGCCTATCATAGTTTCTTTGCTAAATATAATATTTTCTGGTTTTTATGTAGTGAGCAGTCATAGTTGGTGAGAAAGACACAGTTAGACAAGTTATTTAGTTCTGATTTGGAAATTTAAAATTTGTTTTGTTGCTTTCAGTAAAGAAGCAAGACACAAAAAGAGAAGCGGGGCACACACTGTACATCCTCAAGGAGTTAAATACATATAATTTGATCAGAATCAAGTTCCTAACTTTAAAATCCATTCATCCATGGAATATTCTTCTCCAGGGAAAGGATAGAAAAAGCTGATAGAGTTGGAAAAAGCACTGGAATGTGTAGGGAGACTTCTTGATTGATTGCAGTGGGAGTTCAGTGGCTAGAGCTGCTGCAGAACTGGGTAGAGGTTAGAAAAATAAATCACATAGACCAGACTGGCAAAAATAAAAGGTTCAGATATAGCCACACAAAAATCAATCATTTTAACTTTAATGGAATAAATAAGGAGACACTAGACAGTTTAATATAAAACTTTGCTGTCTGCATTCATAATCTTTTCCTTTCTGCTCTTATGAAAAGAAAAAGTACGCTGACAAACCAGGGGTGGAAATAAGTAATACAACAGTGAAAGAATTACTGTTTTGAGGGTGATATACCATTCCTTTCCATCTTTACTTCTGATAGAAACACCATGATCTGCTCTGGGCATAACTGATTAAATAATGTGTTAACGCTGAATATATTATTATCTTTGGAAAGTGAAAACATGACTGATTTTTGTGTGGTAGTGGAGAAGAGAATATTTCCTTGTGTGTAACAGAAAAACTCTTATTATTTTGTGGTGTTTCATAAATCAAAACATCACTAATATTTTGACTTAGATTGCTCCTTCTTGCAGATTAGATGAGGCAGATAAAGTACTGACGGCATCTGTTTTTTATAGCTTCCTGAAAGAACCCAGAAAATACTAACGTACTGAAATATAAGTGGCTCAAATCATATTGAAATAGATACTTTGAAGACTATTAGAAATGACAGATCATAAAACCCTAAAAAAGAATCAAAGACACTGTTGGAAATGGCTTTTGAATCAGTATTTCCCAGTATGTCTAGAATGCTCTAATAGTGAATTCCAGTGCAAAGTAATTGTGCATAATATCTGTAACTTATTAAACATTAGCAAATGAAATCTAAGTAGTTTCAACCTCTACTGTAGAAGATCCAAGTCTTCTTCTAGTAGCAGATTTTCTAGGATAGATTTAAAGAAAGTCTTAAAAAAATATAGACCCAAAATTCCACCCATAATAATATAAAACTTAAGGAACAGCCTTAACTATAACTCTGAGAAGAGTATACATACTCTATACTTTATACCCTCAGAATACTGAGAGTAGCAGCCAGAAAAGGCTTTCCAACTTTGCAGCCTTGGAAAGAAAACTCTGCAACTTAAATGTAGTCTTATAAGCAATAAAAGACACTGAATGCATCCGAGGTCAAATGAAATTTGGATATTATTCTACTATTGGGTACATGTTGGATTTTTTTTGTAAAACAATGAAGAGACAGTATTGTCTACTTGCACTGAACAAAATATTCTGTTATCCAGAAATTTTGTTCTAACAATATCTTTAGCCTGTGTCCAATGCATATATAGAAGTTTAATTCTTGTATGCATGTGTATGACTGAGTTTTACCAAGAACATGACCTGTGCCCAGGTATAACTTTATTGTACCCCAAGTCAGTGCAATCTGGTGGGATCTCAAATTCCTACAAATCACTCTTTGTCAGATTGTCAGCTGTTTTCCCACTCATTTTTCAACAGTTTGCCTGGCAAGCATGACACTTAAATGATACCCAAGAATGTATTTACTCACACACCTCCTTAGCTTGTACTGACTGGTATAGTTGTGTGGAAGCTATCTGACCTCATGGATTTACTTCAGTTGTGGTTATGACCCTTTCAGTAACAATGCAACAACTGAAGACCTAAGAGCCAGTAGCCAGACCTTCTTGTTGAGTTAGACAAAAATACAACATTCCTGATGACCATTCCTGTGAATTTCAGCCTGATTTGTGATGCCGTGTGATATGTGGTTTGAAACCATTGTGTTACACGCAGCAACCTCACCAAAAAAAATCACCTTTTCCACCCAATCCCTTCCCTAAACTAATTTTCTCTTCATTTATGTGTATGGTAGCCTGTATGTTTATTGTACTAGCCCATATACCATAAATTATATGGTTATATCTATATATTATATCTAATATATATTAAATTATAATATACTGAATATTATATATATAGTATATATATAGCCCATATACATAGAAGTTAATACTTTTCAAACCACTATATCTAAACCAAACTGTCAAATATTTTTAATGCCACTCTTTGTCCAAAACTTCTGTTACTTTGTGGAAAAAAGTCCAACTCAGGCCAACAGTAGCGAGTCAATTCTGTTATTTTTATAAGATTATCACAGGAATGCCAATGAAAATATTCTTAAGTTACAATGGGTGTAACACAGGATTTTCACATTACCCCCTCCCTCTGGGGGAAATCCATAACTTTGTCTACAATGTGAACTCTACTCATATGGGTCAGGGCAGATTTACCCAGTCAGTGTGTTTGTTTCCACTTCCATTTTCATTGGCACAAAACCAAACAACTAAGGGGAAACAGGCAGTGCAGGGCCCCCACCCTGGCTCTGAATATATTTTCTTCTATTGTAGCTGGTTCCCTCAATTTCCCAGATCAATCAAAATCTGCTGGAGTTACTGCTGTGATAAAGTCAGTTGCTGTCAGGAGGTAGGATATCATGTGCTAGAGTGATCAAAAGGGGTCAGAGCTTTTAGTGGCAATGATAACCCAAGATAAATAAATACCTATGGAATTCCAGAACAAAATGAGGCATAACGGCAATATGTAATATCTAGAAACACAATGAATTTCTAATGGTCTCTGTACTGTGCTAACATCCCACTCTGAGAGAACGAAGAACATCAGCTCTGACCTCCCCAGGGCTATGATAACATTTTGGAGATCTGTCACGTAACAAATGCTGATAATGTCAATACCTGGATGACTCCACTTAAGAGCCATTTGAGATGCTAGCCTGGAGAAACCAAGAGATCAGTTCCCTGCAGAGATTCAACAGCCTGTGAAAGAACTGGCTTTCTAGACCCTAAATCAGTGTCATGTTCCACTCCACCTCTGTCCTGTTGAAAATCACACTACTATTTATATATTTATTTATGAAAACAAATAATAAAAACTCTCTAAATGTAGGGTCATGTTATACAGTTTTGTCATGAAGAAGAGTAGATCAACTTGTGCTGTCTTGGTTTAGTGAAAAGTATGCTGCTGATTTTAGTCGTACCTGGTTTCTGCCTGTGTTTTGTGCTTAATGCTTCATGAGTGATTAATTTACTATTCTCACTTCTGCTTTCCTAAACATAACCTCAGATTTCAAAATTAAGCTTTGTTCTTTCTGATTTTATTTTTTTTTTTGGTACATTACTATAGTTACTAATCTCAAGTGTATCATGAAAGATAATTTTGATTATTGTGTTGGAAATTGTTAACCTGTTCCTTTTTGACTTATGTGCAGCGTTCAAACCACCAAAACTAGCAAGAACTGCTGGATTGGCTCCTACATAAGACATATAAAATAGGGTCTAGTGCTCTGCCTCTTACAGTTACTTTCCCATACATGCATTGGCCACTTCTATTCCATAAAATCAGAAGTGCCCGGGACTGTTCTCTGCCACTCAGGCCAACTCATCCCAGATTCATACTATTATAAAAACTGGGGTGGCTCTATTTGGGTTGTAGGTTGGGAATAGTGCCTGGCCTGCACTAGCTGGTGAGCCATGCCCAGGAAGAGTTTGGACATGAGCTGTCTGTCCTGCCCAAGAAGTGCTGGGAGTTAGGCCAGCGCTTTGGCTGCACTGGCACTCACATCCCAGTGCCTGGGACTGTGCTCCATGGCTCCTCACTATAGCCATCAAGATGAAGTTATCGATATTTTCTCTGATGAGCTATTTGAGATTAGTTTCAAGTATAAGCCATGAGGTTTACAATTCCTATAGTTACATTTTTTCTTATTAATTATCATATGCCTGCAGGGATTCTGATGTATTCTAGATACTTAGAGAAACGTCTGTTAGCTTTCTGAATTTTATATTCCCTGCTTTAATACTTTTCAGGTCAGAGTCCCACAGGCTAACACTGTAATGTATGAGAAAATATTGTCTTTTATCAGTTTTCCATTTGCCACATGTAATTTCATGAAGTGCCCTATTCTTTTCTTACAAAACAAAAACAAAACAAAACAAACAAAAAGCTGTTCTGATTTCATGAGTAAAAATTTAATTTCTTAATAATCTGGTAAGAAGGATGTGTTAGAGGAATTGGAAGCAGGAATAATAATGTGACTTCATAGACAGCAGTTACATGTTCATATATGCCTATAAATTACCCTGTGAGGATATTTTGTTCTAGCATTTTATTATTCTTAGGTGCACCAACCGGTTCAACCATTTAGAGTATGCTGCAAGACATACTGCATCAGCAAAAGAAGATGCGAGGCAAGCTGATATCACTGGCCAGGACATAGTACTCTCTTTGTCTCCTGGCTTCCGTGGCCAAAACCCAATTGTTGAATTATTTTGTGAGAGCACAATCTTTCCTTTCATTGAATTATAAAAGGCTTTGCCAGGGTTATGTGCTATTTCCAGTCAGGAATATGGAGGCCTAGAATTCTTGCTGGGTACAAGGAGTACTGTGCAGATGATGCAATGGGAATGGTGCAAAATTAGTCTCGGCTGAGGTTTTAATAGTGCTGAAAGTAGTGTTTCCTACAAATCAACAGAAAAATCACACTTGCAAACTAAGAGTAATACAGAGATGAAAAATTCTTCCTAATTATGTTTCTGTTATATTCATACTCTGCAAATTGCATTTCGTTATATGTGTGGCAGCTGAAGTAGGATAATGTAAAGTTGTACTTGTAAAGTTCATAAAATTTTTATTTTTTGAAATTTTCTGGATATATAGCTAATGAGTCCATGCAGGTGGCTCCATACAAAAACCGGTAATGTTTACCCTGTTGGGGATTCTATATATTCTACATCTGTTAATATAAGTACTTTAGAAATGTTTTAGAGAATGATTTAAGTTACACTGGTTTTCATTTTGTATAATTTACACCACACATTTATGTTACGTTGCCAGGTGCTTTGGTAACCAGCACTTCAATTGTTCAGTGGCAGAAGAAATTAAAAAAATATATTAAAAAAAGAATTTGATATCTCCATACAGAAACTGTCCAGTGTTAAAGCCTGCTACTGATGCCTTTGTAAAACTGGAAGTTAATGTAATATTCTACTAGTAAAGGGTGATGGGGTGGGGTTGAATGCTATCCAGAGTAATAATGCATTTATTTTTATGTGGGAAAGACAGGGGATAAGGGACTTTGGCTCGATGGCATTTTTAGAAAGGTCTGCATTATAAATAAACTTTGCCATTCCTGAACTTTAGGAAGAAAGTAATTCTGGGAAAACAAACAAACAAATAAATAAATAAATGAATAAATAAATAAAAATCACAGATTGGAAGGATCTATTTTTGTGACCGTTTGAAAAAAAAAAAAAAAAGACCCTTTACCCCAAATTAATTCAGTCAGCAAGTTGGGAATGTAGAATACGCCCTGTGGAAGGACAGGAACAAGGAGTATGGATAGCTGTATGGACATCAGGGCAGGTGTAAAAATGGTTCAGGGTTCAGGTTGACTATTTAACCACGTGGTTACCGGCTTTTCATAAGCAACATGTGTCTGCGATTGGATCTCTCTCCCTGAATGGGCATTGGCATATGCTAGTTCAGTAATTACTCCTTTCCTTAGAAGGAAAAGAAAATGGTCAGAACGAGAATGAATAGGACAGTCTTCTTCACTGCTTGTGTCCGTGCAATGCCTCCCTTGTCATTTTCATATGACAGCAGTTACTGAGTCATGATCTCCCCATTCAGATGTCTTTGAGGGGGGTGCAAAGCTGAAGACATAACTGTAAAGCCTCAAATACAGGATTTGAAGGCATAATTGTTTAGGAAGGGACTTTAAATATTTGCTGAATTTTAGGTGCATGCTTAAATCCAAATGATACGAGTGAGATTTTAAGATTAGCTCAAGATTTTTATGAATTTAAGGCTGTGCACACTGTAGGAATGCTGATGTAGAAATAGTTTAGTATTATTATAAATCAGAGGACAGATACATTCCCACACAAGCACAATCGTATGCTCAATCAGTAGACCTCAGCCCTATCACATGCAGGCACAAACTTTTATTCGTTTTATACATGTTATTTTCCTTCAGTTTATTGCACAGACAATCCTTCTCTACTGTTTTTGTCCATTATTTAACAAGCCCCCCCACCCCTAGAAAAAGAAAAAAAAGTGACTAAAATTAATTCGGCTTAATAGTTAGGATTATTATTATATTTGAAGATTCTGACATTAAATTCTGACAAAGATTAATTTGAAGATTCTGACATTAAACGCTGACATTAAATTGGCATGCTGACATTGAATTATCTGTTGCGTTTAGTAATTTTTTCTCAGGGCCTGTGTAACGTAGCAAGACAAAGATGTTTTGTGGGAGATCAAACAGTTTCTACACTTTGGAAAGTAAATAAAGAAACAGAAGTAATCCTCTCACATCTTCCCATTTCTACTTCCTCAGAAAAAACTCAAATTGTGGGTTAAGCACAGAGCAGACATCGTGGTTTGGTGTGGATAGGCTTCAGAAGACTGCAGAAGAGTGTTCGCTGTTTTGCAAAAAAAATTATATAGATCTAATCCTATAGATGACAGTGAGTATGCAGAGAATTATTTCCTTTATATCCAAAGTGAATGACTAGACACCTATCTGCAATAAACGTATCCAAATTTTTCATGTAGATATTTATGTGCATCTACAGATTCCCTTTACATCTGAAATAATTTTTTAAAAGGAAGATAGATGGACTACTGTTGAAGCCTTTGCTATGTGATTGCTGCTCTGGGTTTAGTGTTTGTGTCTCATATTGAAATTACATGGGTTTGTTTTTTCTGTAGCCATTCCAGCCCACCCACATCTTGGTGGTTTGGCCCTTCCTCTTACTTGTCTGCAGGTGTGTCTACTACTGACCTCATTCACCCATCTATTTGGAGTCATAAATATGTTTAACCTAATGTTTGGCCATATCTCATCTCTGTAGATCTGCTTTATTATGGCACCCTTGAAATAGGGGGTGGGAAATAATTGCTTATTATAAAGAAAGACTTTTTATTGCCTAATGCTCAACAAAACAATGCTGTCACTGTGAATGATTGTAAGGTTTCACTTCTATTTTGGACTTTACCACACACTTGCTGTATGTATAAATGACTGCATCGTGGCACCTTCCTGAGCTTTTCTCTTACTTTGTCGAAATTGCCAGTACTTGTAAGTGCTAACTTTTCAGATATATGCAAAGTGCTAAAAGGTTCTCAGATGTCTGCATAAAAGCAAATCATAATTACCTCTGTACTGCTTTTTATACCTAAAGTGCTAGGTAGCGTAGCTAAGATTTTCTGTGGTTTAGGGTTAGTCTAATTCTGTCAGCAGGGAAGATTTTATCGTTCACTTGAATAAGACAGAAGTTAACATAAGCTGTTTTGTTTTGTTTTGTTTTCTGAAAATTTGATCCTGTAGTTACATAGATTTATTTCAGGTTATTTTCATATAAAAGACATCTTTTCTACAGGGAGAAGTAGAGTTAAACTTCATGCCAGAACAGAATCCTGCTAAAAAAAAAAAAAAGTAAAATTTTACGAGGGAGCCTTTCAATGGATTAAGAAAAATACTGAAAAATAGCGTTAATTCAACCCACACAGTCTATCATTGGTATCCTTTGCCACTGCCTACGCTCTATGTAGTCATTTACACTTCTGTCAGGTGGAAAATGCTGTGCAGAAGGCCAGTTCCATGCTACAGCCAATGGACAGAAAAAGAAAAATCCCATTGCAAGGTGTAACTTAGTTTGGAAATAAACTGTGTAACACATGAGTTATAAGAGCAGATATTTTTCCCTATAGACAATATTTTCTTTTGATCCTAACCTTCACAAACTTTTCAGCCTTTAGGGCTGAATTGGGCAGTGTCCCAAACCGTATTGCTTTTCCTTTTTTTAAAAAAAATTATTGGCCAAACAAAATTTGTTGCCCAGCAATTCTCCATGGTTGGATAGGAGTAGAAGGGAGAGCAGATCAAGAAGAAATTGGAACTCTTGTCTGATGGATAAGTGCAGAGTATAATGGTTCTATATATGAGTTTTAAGGGGAAAATGATGGCAACAGAGAGAAACAGAAAAATATTAACAGCTAAAGGAAAATATGACTATTAACACAGATTTTTGAGATAAGTGCTGGAATATGTTGGACATGAAAGAAGAAGTAGAAAAAGAGCAATGTGAATGTATGGGAAACGGTTATACAGAATGTTTCCTTCCCTAATCTGGGAGTCAATGCTGTAGCTCTTGGTCTGACTGTGGCTTCAGCTGTCCACAACTGGTTTGTGAAAGTCACTTTCAGATTGTATATCTCAGAGCACACAGGTGTCTTCATTAGTTCAAGTGGAAGTCTGTGCTGGAGCTCTTAAGAGACAAGGGGTTTCTTGCTGATGGGACATGGTAGGCTATTAGTTAGGCTATATTAGGGTATGGATTTTGTGTGTGCTTATCTTTGTTAGTCACATAAGTCACACTAGTCTCTTCAGTTGGTCACATACTGTTTCCCTTAGCCCTTTAGTATTAGTACAAATGATTCAGTGTGGTATAGGGAATGGATAGTACATCCTTCTCTTTGAAGAAATTAAAAGGTATATATGTGAGATAGGCAGGAAACTCACAGAAGACAGGAAGTGGTCTTATGGTTAGGAAAATTGGCCACCATAAGAACAGAATTCTCTCCCTGTCTTTACTGATAAGTTCCTATTAAAGATGGCCAAATTGTCATGACCAAAGTTTTCCATTGACCACTAAGTACTCATTTTTAGATTTTCTACAGTGGGCCAGATTGGCAGTCTGCTCTCCCAGCTGCAGTTTAAAGTCATTGGTAGTGTGCTTTGGACATATAAATTGCTGTACAAATACTAAGTAGTTAAGGAAAATCAGTACTCTTGTTTTGCAGATTGGGAACCCAAAACCCATGGAAACTTTTGCCATTTTTGCACATTATCTCTGTGCCTAACTGTATCCTTATAAAATGGGCATGGTAGGAAGGAAAAAGCTGATTCTACAACAGCTTCTGAAATCAATTAACATTTGTGAAAGCTCTAAAACACTCTGGAGGAATTTGTTAATTTTCCTTTTCAGTATACTGTTGGAGCATCATACTAAATTCTTAACTATTCATTTATTAAATGAAGCATGAGTCCTGTAGAAAAAAAAAATAATGTGATAATGAAATGAAAGCTGTATTCCTCCACAGTGTTCTCATGAAGGAAACAAATGGGTTGCCACGTGAAACTTTTAATGTAGGAAATGTGGGAATCAAGTGCTTGATTTCACCTTATTGGGAGGGTGTTTTTTTTGTTGTTTTTTTTTTTTTTAGCATATTCAGAGAGGAAGAAAAGTTGAAGTTTTTTTTTTTTTCACTCTTCAGAATGTATTTCCTGTAGTCTCGAGTGAAAACAAAACACCTGATGGGCAAGTTCTGCAGGTGTGATTCCTGACCAAGAATATTATACCTAAATTTGTTCCCATTATCAACTAAATATATCATATTGCTTACAGAAATGCTTGTTGTATGTATTGCAGTAGGTATTCAGTATCCACAGTTAAGAATTGCTCTGGGCCAATAGGATTGCAAAATATCTGTCAGCTTTGGCTGACAGCCTAGGGTTGCCACAGCAATTTTTCTCTTTAATGAGTAAAATAGGTGGTGTTTATAGAAAAATAACTGTCTCATGAGAAGCTGTGCAAAAAGTTCCATTCAAAACCATTCTGTTTATATATAGTTTTGTTGTTTGTTTTCTTTCCTTTTTACTTACTATTGCGGACATTTGCATGAAAACAGGATATTTCTCCTTCAAATTGCAGTCATGGACAGAATAGCCACTATGCCAAAACAGAGCCAACCCACTTCAAAGAAGCAAACCATTTTGCTCACCAAATCTGTTTCTCCTATGTATGTAAAGTTTACAGTACTTATTTTCCTAACTAAATTTAGGGCCTTTTTTTTTTGCCTTTTTTTTTTTAGTGCTGTAAAAACAACAAAACAATACAGATATAATAATAATAATAATAAAAAGAATATGTTAGCAAATGTGTTAGAAGATGAAAGGTGAAAAAAACAGTAAAATAACTTTTATGTTTTAGTATTTATATGAAAGCAGAAATAAAAGTATTTTTGCTAAATGTACTGACATTTTTTAACACAGCTTAAATAATCAGGAGAAAGAAAAATAGAACAGCTGAGTTCTGTTTAGGCTGGTGGTGATCAATAAAATTAGTAAATGCAGGCTTCTAGGAATGTCCATATTCTTTCTGATGGACAAATTTTACTTTTCCAGTCTCAGGCTGAATGTAATATCCTACCAGTTTGAGGTGCACACTAGACATTGCTTTTATTGACAAAAAGCATATTTCTTCTGGCCAGCATTGTTTTATAATGCCATTAGGATAACCTTTAGGGGTCCAATGCTGAATGAGTGTGCATTAGCACCCACATGTGTTTGCATAACCTCCTGGTATTGAACCTTTGGCTCCAGGTCCATCTGGGTGCAGCTGATTCACAGGGAAAACTCTCAACTGCCCAGATAGCTCTGTGTCACTTATTTCTCTATCAGGAATGGGTAGGAGAGTGGGTACAGCACTGCTGCCAGATCTTCAGCCCCTGTAGCCCTCATCCTAGAAATAACGAAAGCAGAAGTATGAATCACCAAGCCTTCCAGCTGGAGGCTGCCCCGGCCTGAGCTGTCTTCTGCCTTGTAGAGGCTCACTTGCCCTGGACTAGCAGCCCGCAGCAGCTTGTGGCTCAGTGCATGTTTTTCCTGTTCCTCCTCCCCTCAGTCTAGGGTGGTTCTCTGAAAACTGATACGTATCTCTGTAAAATCCCCTGGACAAAGCTGTCATCTCCTTGTACAACTCCAGGATTTATATTCACCATACTAATAAGTACATATTCTCTCTCTGGTTAAGAAATGGAAGAGTAAGATTTCAGGGCAGGTGAACATAGTCCTTTGTCTGTTCAGATTTGCAGAGAAATTAGATTGCACGGGTTCCAGCTTGTACTACACAGATCATGTTTTCCAATGTCACGAGTACCACATCTTCCCAAAGGCACTTGTAAATCATTAAGACAATATTATTTTTCTCAAATATGCATTCCATAGTTCTTATGTAGCCAGCCTGCATTTGGCTCTGGAAGACAAGTTAATTACTAATCTCTGCCTCTTATGGGCCATGTGAATACATGATTTGCAAATAAAAATATAAGAACTCTGGAAAATATACCTAAGAATTCTCTTTACAGATATAAGCTATTTCCTTTTTTTTGCCATGTCAGTTCCCAGAGTCAGGCTCTATTTGCTAAGGCTGAACACTATATGAATGTGACTAAACAGTATCAGTAACAAAGCAGTGGAAAAAAACATAAAGGGTGCTTTGGAGAAGTGTGTTGTATTTATTCCTCTCTTAGGATTGTTCCCTAAATACTTGAACAACAACTTGCTTTGCTGCTTTTGGCATAGACAACTAATAATACATATTTGTATTCTCCTATTTTTTTCAAACTTATATTACTTGATGCACACTTGTCCTAATGAAATATTTGGAATGTGATTCAGCATAGATGTGCTGGTTAGTTTCATTGGTTATCTGTTGGTAATATTCTGCTCCCACCTAGTTTGTTCAGCGCTGCTTTGGCAAATGGTTGCAGATTTTAACAGTGGGCAATTCACAGTAATAATATCAAACAACACACTAAGTAAATATATGACAGAAGGGCAAATATAAAAAGAATAAGAAATGTATCCCTGTGGACTAACAGGGTCTGGAATTGTCATGGATAAGAACAGCAGGTGAGCGAAGGCGCATCAGGAAAAGATAAGAATTTTTTAGAGCTTGACTGCCACAAACGTCTATGGAGCTGACTCAGCATGGGAAGAGTGCAGTAATTTGTTGTTGATTCAAAAGCCAGTAGTAGTTCACTGCTACCCTTCTGGGTGATGTGGAGAGCACTTGCCGGAAGTGCTGATGACTAACCTTGGACTCTGTGGAATGCTGCTGCTGTGGCTCCTCAGCCCATCTCTTGTGCTGTTGCATTCCAGGGACATTCCACTGGGAACAAGGGCAGGGCATGGAGCTGCTGGAATAGCAGCAGTCAGCATCAGTCTAGCAGCCAAAAGATGTAAATGATACCAGTCATCTTGGAAGTTTCAGTTTAACAATTCATTTGCCTTTGATAATTCAAAAATGTTGCTTTCAGTTCACCATTGTTCGCACAGTGGTTCAATATGCATGGCAGATATATATTGGATACACAAACAAATATTTAACGGTATAATTTGTATTTGCAAGATTTCTTATGTAAAATATTATTTTGCCATATTATTCCTCTAGCATTTTGCTTGCTAGAAACAAAGCCTTTTTCTGCCTGTCTTCCTCCCATCTCTGTTTGGTTTTCTGTATAGAAATATATTTAGACAGTGTTGATGATTAATTTGCTGTTAAATTATCACTCTTCCTGACCTTTCTCTGTTTACATTGCCAGCTCATGGATGCTACAACTGTAGGACTGTATTAACTGACCCCTCTGGAGTTTTCACTTCTCCATGCTTCCCCAGTGATTATCCCAACAGCCAAGCATGCAAATGGATCATCCGAGCACCTCATGGATTCATCATACAGCTAACATTTATTGATTTTGACATTGAAGAAGCTCCAGGCTGCATTTATGATTCACTGACATTGGACAATGGAGAGATCCCAATGAACCTCTGTGGAATCACTGCCAAGGGATTATCATATAATTCTACTGGAAATGAAATGATTGTGTCCTTCAAAAGTGACTTTAGTATCCAAAAAAAAGGTTTTAATGCCAGCTATGTACGAAGTAAGTAAACCCAAAGCATTTCATACCTCTAATAGCTAAAATGTCCTGCTAGAAGGAAATTTCTTATAGTTTATTAGAATGACCTTTTCTGACAGAGTCAAGTGCTCCATGAAAAGGGAAGGGGTGACAGGAGACGGAGAGGCTGCAGGGTGAAACTATAGAGTTATCTGGTATGTTTTTTAATTAATTTATTTTTCTGTTGATAAATATATATATATATATATTTTTTTTTTTCCAGGACATGACATCCTTAAGTGCATTAGAAAACTTTTCACATGCAAAAATTTTAGGCCCAAGTTTGTCTCTTTCTGAAGATTTATGTTGAGAGATTTAGAAGTGGGACACATCCTTAGTGTCAGTGGAACTGCAGAGGAACATAGTAACATAAAGGCCAGCATGAGCATGAGCTTAGCCAACAGCTGCAAGGCCAGCCAAAACCTTTCGCCCAGTGAAATACCCTATAGTTTGCACCCTACTAGTGCAAAAGGCAGAACTTTCTCACAGTTTTTTTCCAGTCTCTAGCATAAACTCCCAGGGATAAACTGTCACTGCATAACTGCTACCTTTCATTCCAGTTCGTTGACCTTTCTTTCTCTTTGTAAATATGTAACAATGCTTAGATTTTAAAAAGCCTAACAATTAGGGGAAAAAAAAAAAAAAGACACCCACGCTTTTCACCCTAGGAGAAGATAAGAAGACAAATAATATGTGACTGATATTTGTTTTATTGTTTAAGGCATTACTAGAAGTTGTTCTTGGTATGACAGTAAAGGGCTGCAACATAAATGAGGGCATTAGGATTGCTACGCCTCTTTTCTGTTCAGGACCCCAGAACTCCAGAAGGACTCCAGGTGGGGTCTCAGGGGAGCAGAATAAAGGGAAACACCTCCCTCAACCTGCTGACCACGCTTCTTCTGAATCAAAATGCAGCCCAGGACATGACTGGCTTTGTGGGCTGCAGGTACACAATGCCAGCTCATGCCGAGCTTTACATTCATTGGTATCCCCTACTCCTTCATCGCAGGCCTGCTCTTGATCAATTCATTACCCGGTCTGTCCTGACACTGGGGACTGCCCAAATGTAGCACATAACACTTATGTTGTATTGGCTGGTTGCGTAGAAACACTGAGCAAGAAGATTTTCAGTTCTCAGTCACAAATATACCTTTTTGATGAAAAAAAAAAAGTCAAAATACCTATTACAGATACAATATTTTAAAATAATAAACATAACAACCTCCATAATTATAAGACAAAAATAGTCCTGATTATGCCAGGAAAATTAGTTTGCAGTTCTGAAAAGAAAAATGGTAAAGTCATATCAGAGGAACTAAAAATATTTCTTTATGCTGAAATCCTTTCATGCTGACAGAGAGAGTATAGTAATAACTCTAGGAGCACCTGTTCTCTTCTGTAAGTGGAAACAAATCTTCTGAAAAGGCTTCTCTGTTTGAAAGTAGTGGCTCTTCCTGTACAGCAAGCTGTTAAATCAAGTAGATCATATAAAATGGTATGCAATCAGATTATGCAACATGATTTATTGCATTATTCCTCTTTGCTATTTTAATGTTTAAGAATAAGACATAAGATAACTTTCAGCAGGAATTGAAAGATGCAATATTATCCTCAGATGTATTCAATGAAGAGAAGAAGAAAGGGCGACATATATAGTTAGAAAATCATTTGTATTATACATACATATAGGTAATGTATTTCAAAAATATTACCTCCTTGCCAAATTGAACAGTACCTTACCTTCACAGATAGCACCCTTACAGTTAAAAAGTCTTGGAAGATACCCTTTTATTTTGAATAAGAAGGCTACTCACCACTGTGAGTAAAGGTGTCAGGGATCTTCACCAGCAACATATTTCAATATTATATGTTAGTTCAGGCACTCCGTGTTAAGGCCTGCTCTTAAGCTATCTCATCTAAGGTTCCTAAATTTTTGTTTCTTTACTCCAAATCTATAACTCTCAGTTAAATTCATGATTTTGACTGTGGATGTTATAGAGGACAGGTGGCTGTGTGCACCTAGGGCAACTTATAACCTATAGGCCACATTCTGCATGGCAGCCTTTAACCAGGCAATGGATACAGAAAAGGAGTTTGGTTAAAGGTAACATAGTGCTTTCCTTTCATAGAAAAAAAAATAAAAGCATGTAGACAATCAGACATCAACACACGTGCTAAAATTACAATGCATCTGCATGGCAGACATCAGTGCAGTGCTTTCCTGTTCTTGCAGAGAATTCCTAAAGGCAGGGGGGTGGTGCTACACCCACTCATTTCAGGTCATTGTGGAGCTTCAAAGCTCCATTGTCAAACTGGCACCATTCTTACCATCATAAACATGATACCCAGGCAATATCATGAATTTCTTCCAGAGAGAGGGGTATGGTGTTATAGTACTCTAATCATGTTTTCTGTCATTTCTCAGCAATGATCATATGTAAATAATAAAATTAAGTGGTTTGTTCTATTTCGACTTTGACAAAGAAATATGTATGTGGAATGCAAAGGGCCGTTCAAAGACATACAGCAGTTTGCTATCTAGAAATTGCACTTATAAAGATACTAATAATACATCTTAATACAAAATGTACACAAGGCAAAATATATGTGAGGAAAAACAAATAAGAGCAAATAAGTTTGAGGAGGGAACTGGCTGAGAATAGAACAGCGTTTGTGTGACTGCTCAGTTTTGTGTAACAGTGGTTTCAAACCGAGTTTCACAGAGCACATCCTGTTACACATAACAAGCTGGCTGCCCACACAAATGCAACACAGCAAAAGCAGATAGATAGGCCATATCCTCAGCTGCAGTAAATGAATACAGCTTTGCTACTCTTAGGGGAATTATGTCAATTTACAGCAGCTGAAGAGCTGGCTTGTTAAATAATTTTCTAGTAATACTTAACTGTGTAAGTAATAGCTCCATTGATGAGTTGAACTCACTCAGATACCCAATGGAGAGGAGGAAGAGCCAACAGACCTCCGTTAATGCAGAAATTCTTGAGACAATGTCACATAAATTAGCACAAATTTGAGTAGTACTGCTGTAGCCCAGATTAAAGGATGAGTCAGTGCAGCATTCACTGCAACAAAACTTCTCAAATAGGTATGTAGTGTGTAGACACCATTAAAGCTGGTGCATTTCTTCCAGCATCAATGTAGGGACAGCTGAAAGCAGTGAAGCTAGGAACAGCAGAAACCACCACACAAGGCACCGAACCATGCTGAAAAGCCCATCAGCTGGCAGGAAAGCAGTTTTCCCCACAAGTGATTGTAAAATAGTCAAGAGACTCCTTGGTTGCTTGTGTGTAAAGGCGTGTAAGAAATGTAAGATAGCTGAAACAAAGACAAGTAAGGAAGGGGCTCTAAAAAGAAGCAGAGGCAGACTTCTTGTCATCACAGCACTCCCATAAAAGCAGATGTGGATTTTAGAACAGTGAGCTGCCTGTTGCTGATTGCTTCTGCTGCATCCCAGCTGCCAAGACTTTTGTACATTTTTCATAAGTAAATAGCAATGCGTCCAAAGTAAACCCTGTTCTTTATAATCCAGTTATCTTCCTAACAGAAACAGTTTAACATCACCCTGCATGTAGTCTAAACACTTGAATGAACAGACCAAGAATATATATATATTCTCCCTCAGAGACTAATCAGCTTCTCCAGTACTAACATCTGAAATTCATCAGTATGACGACTGGCTGTACAACAGCAACTGGGAGAGAGCTCTTAATGTTGATGGCAGGATTCTGTTTTCTCCACATGTGTAAGATACTTGTCCGTTTTGTCCTTTCACTGTAGGGGGAAGGTGCCAATGGTTAAATCTGTCAGAAGAGTACAGTAATTTTGAGTACATTTGTTCAGTACCAGAGCAGCGGGATTCTCCCTGTTTATTTCTCTTCTTACACTGTTTAAATGTGACCAGGTGGTCCGTAGCTCTCCTGACCACCCTAACACAGTCTGGGTGGTGCTCATATGAATGAGCTTTCTTCTTTTTCAAGTCTTGAATCTTTATACTTCTTCTGGAACACTTTCCATGTTACATAAAGAACTGTACTGTATAATTAACTCATGAAAAAAATGCCCTTGTTTTCGATGGAAAGTTGAACACATTTTCTATCTATAAAATTGTTCCAACATACTTCTGTGCTTGGGAAACAAACAAAAAAAAAAATCTATGAAGTAAATCCAGTAACTATAAAAGCCCAGAAATTCTCTCTTCCGTCCCATTCTTCAGTCGCTGGGTTGGCAGATAATGCATAATGCTTTAGGTTTTTTTACTATAGTATGTATCGGTCAAATTATGTCCTTTCATATATCCAAATATGGTAGTCTGGAGCTCAGAGTCTGCAAGCTGCTGATAAAAAGAAAGTGTAATACCATAGAATATACAGGATCTTTATAGTCCATATGTCTGTCTCTTCCTGAATGGGGCATGACAGTCACCATTCCCTCATATATCTCACCCCCTCAGAATGAAAAGTTTTATTTCACTCTGAAAAGGGAGCAAGTATAATAATTAGCATGTGACATACCATCATTTAAAAATCCCAGGGGAGACCGTGCTTTTAATGTGACGATTATTCTTCAAGTCTAGCAAAATCCAGTTTCGGTTCCAGCATATGCACTGTCAAAGCCTGTCAGAGAGCTGGAAGACATTTGTTGGCGATGTGATCTGCCGCAGAACTGTGGAGCCAGAAGTAAAACCAAGAACGGCTGCAACAAGTCTTGTTGACTTTGATACTTTTTCATTACTGATAACCTGAAACTTCTTTATGTGGAGAAATTTACTTGAAGAAATTTTCTGCCATAAATGTACCAATAAAACTGAATATACTGACACTTTATTTTGAAAAATAATGTTCTCCAAAGTAGACTCAGCAGAATTGTCATTAATACACTCATGGAGAAAAAGCATATGTCATTAGATACTGTTTTTCACATTTGGTGACTGCCATTTTGCCAGTGCAAATGAGAATACTTAATAAAAATCAGAGACAAAGTAATTCTGCCCATGCCTAAATACCCCTACTGCAGTGCATTTTTTGCAAGAGGACTACCCATTTCTAGATACTTGTACCGAATCTTAAACTACTGACACAAATATTTGCAAAGAGTGAACAGCTTCGATATAAATATTCACAAACACGATTGCAGTGTTCAACCAGAAGGCAACAAAATGGGAAGATGCCTAATGCATTGCAGAAACATATTACCAGAATTCAGGAACAAAAGTCTTCAGTTTGTCAAGGAATGTAATGGAGGTTTTATTCAACTGCGATATTAATATTTAAAAGTGAGGCCTGAACTTTATTGGTGTAATGCAGTCATGCAGACAAGTAATTAAGATAATACATCTTTAAAAAGTTATACTGTATTTTTAAAATAACTGGTTTACTCTATTGCATAATGCAACCTTCCTAGATGAATGTGTAGTAATTTTTATAAAGTGAGCGGAAGCTAGTAGGTAATATTTCCTAATATTGCTCTTAATGCAACTTCTGGAGTAGTTAGCTGTGGGTAGAGCAGCATTCTCCATCCTGCTGAAAAGGAATGTTTTTGGTTGAGTGTACTCCCAAGCCAAATTCCCCTCAACATGTGCTTTTGTTATAGTATACTGATAAAAAAAACACTGTTAAACTGCTGCCAGCCTGCCTTTATTTTTATATGAGACTATTTTCGAGTTAATTTATTTATCTGCTCTCTGTTCTAGTCGCCGTGTCTCTGAGGAATCAGAAGGTCATCATTCCCCAGGATCCTGATGTTGATGCCGTGTCCGTGGCAGAGACAGTCTTGGTTCCAGAGCTTAGCCAGTTCACACTGTGCTTTGAAGCAACTAAGAGCAGCAGCGATGACAATGACGACTGGAAGATCTTCTCCTACACTGATGTGTCGTCGAAAGAGTTCTTTGGCTTTGGGAAGACCACAAAAGGCCATTTTCTGTCCATCTCAGGGACACAGTGCTTTCTTGATAATGTATTGCCTCGAAATGCAGAGTTTTTCACAGGAACCTTTGAACAGCTCTGTGTAGTAGGGGATAGCTTCTCGGGCGCCATAGGTGTATATGCCAAAAGTACCTATCATAATGTATACTGTCCGGCTATGTTTGGCAAAGTTATCCCTGGAAACGGTAGGCTGGTGCTGGGCTCTAACAGCAATGAAGTGAGCTCTCTAAATGGGGACATTTACAACTTCCGCCTCTGGAATTTCACCATGAATGCTCAAACACTGGCCAACCTCAGCTGCGATGTGAAAGGAAACATTGTAGACTGGGAAAATGAATTCTGGAGTATTCCAACTTCAGCACTGAAAGCAGAAAACAATTTGAGTTGTGGTGAGTATGCCTTGCCAATTCTTTTTTGCTTATTTTCCCCCCACACTTCTGCATTGTGCTGAAAATATCTTACCACAGCAAGGAAAAAAAAAAAAAAGTTATTGTGAAAGAAAAACAGGTAGATCTTGCATTTCTTTGAGTTTAGCTCAATTCTTATCATACACAGAGTCTTTGAAAGGGCATAAAGTTGATTCTATAAGGGAAAAGAAAAAGTCTCCTAAGTATTTTGAGTTGCTGCTTGAAATAATCTACAGATCAGAGTTCTTTCCCAGTGGTTTGTTTCCTGAAATTCTACTGACATGAAATGACAGTTGAAGGAAAGTACCTGCTACCCTCACGTTAGACTACCATGGTCTCTAGAGAGAAAAAAATACGTGTTAACTAACCGCTTAGTAAATGTTTTTGTACCTGCACTTTGGTGCTTTCATTAGCTAGAAGAAGCACCTGTTAGCATTTTTCTGCATGTGCAGACAGCCAGTAAAAGCAGAGGCAAACTGGTAATGCATACAAGATAGAAAAGGACAAGAAAAGATAAATTAAAGGAGACAGATGGAAAGAAAGAGATTTATATCAAAATCATTGGTTCTTATCGTGCTGATAACATCTTGTCAACCTTTCTTTCAATTGGTAGTTATTGAAGGTTTTTCTTCCTGTAGGTTACACTGGGAGATAAATTTTAATATGTTGTCTGACCTATCCTCATTCCATGGCTCAGGCACTTTATTCTTATAAATGTCCAGGTGTAATTTTTCTATATTTATATGATATTACAGCTGCTTGATGATTTTCTCCTGGAACTTTTTTTTTCCAGAAAAAGAAAATTTAAAACTGAAAAATCCTTGTCAGTTTGGAACAGTATTTTACTTTTTAAAATAAGCAAGCAAATGTTTTAATTAGTGAAAGCTTTAAACATATTTGGATAATTTTAAAATGCATAGGGGAAAATTGGAGCCATGGTCAGTAGTAGCTTATACATGCACATATATGATGCTAGTGAAACTGTAATGCTATGGAACTCCATGCCCATGGTGTCTGAGACACCCTATTGCATCAAATACACATTTGTTAAACAAACTAACAAAAAAAAATAGTCAACAGTTACAAATATTGGTTCTCTTTGAACTATATAACGTCTCTTCAGATCTACTGTTGTCCTCTCCACCTTTCTACTTACTAGTTTAAACATAACTTGTGTCAATGTGTCTCCTGACAGCAGTACCTGTCAGCATTCTGGGAATCTGTAGTTTAAAACAGAACCTGGCATCATTAAGACATTCCGGTTTCTCTATCTAGTAGCTCATGAGGGATTAAGGTGGCTAACATCACATTTTACTTGCTTAGTTTACTGAAACCAAAATGTGAGGTAGACTTAGTGGGACAGCTCTCAGCATACCTCTAGGTGCCTACCAGCACAACAAAGATGCTAACATAAACATTGATCATAACTGATAAAGTTGATCCAAACTCAAAAGTTGTTTTTCCATCCATACAAATAGAAAAATCTGAGAGAAAGTAGTTTCCCAGAAAATCTTACTCTTCTTAAACCATTATACCAAGAAGATGACCACAAGACTTTGACTAAACTACCTACCAAGATGCCTGTAAACATTGCAGTCTTATCTGATTTTGACTGGAGTATGGATCTTGTCCCTCTTTCTATTAAACACTGTACTGTCCTGTGATATTAGTGTAATATCATAACTGTACTCACAGAAGTAATACAGTTATTTGCATTCCACATCACAGCTTTATCCTTTGGGAAGTCATTTTTTTCAGTGGTTTCCTTACGGCAGATTATTTTAGAAAACATGTGTCAGCATTCTAACATTAGCAAGAACATAGGCCCAGCTTTCCATACATGCTGCTTCAAGTGTATCTCTATATAAGCATTGTTACTTCCTGTAACTAAGCATGTGAGAAAACTTACTAACCACTTTCCTTTTTTCAAAGATGTTAAATTACCCAATATGATACAGGCTTCTCTGGACCAGCGAATGTCCTAAAAAAAAACATGTGGGGTGCAAAGCAGATTCAGAAATTGTTACTAATCCCAGAGATGGTATTGTTAGAATTTTTTTGCCTTCATCTTCTTGAATAAAAGCCTTCATTGTAAAACGAGCCTTTAACATGAGAGTTGATGAGTCAGACTATCAACCATGAATAAACCACTGACAGTGGTGAGATTAACTGATTAGACTTCATTTAGCTGCAGTGGAAGGATTTATGCAAAAAAGAGGTTTTCACTCAGCTCCAATGATGTTTTCCCAGGAATCTGCTTGTAACAAAAAAACAAACAAACAAACAAACAAAAACCTCTCAAATTATTTGTGCCTGAACACTCTTTAAATTTTTCAGAGGATATTATTTTCATTATTTTTCAGACAAAGCTTTTACAAGTAGGTTTCCTGAGGATAAAAACACCAACAAATTGTTCCAGATAATCTTTTCATAATTTTACCTTCTCCTAGTTTATTCCTTAGACTAATGTTTTCACAGCTGTGCAATCATGGTGGGGTGTTTCTGGAAGACTTGACGGAATTCTTTTTTCATTGCTGTACCTTCGCAGGGCTTGCATTTAAAGGTATATATACACAGCCTAATCCAGACTAACTTTAAAAGAAGTAGTTTAAGTAGTGAGAACAGTGTAATAGAATCAGTGCAGAGCTCAGTGCAGACAAACCGAGGAGTATTTAGTCAAATACAAATACTGTACTGATTTTGGAGCCTGCAAAGGCTGCACATATAGCAGAATATGACCCACTCAATTTAAGGTTATCTTGGCTGTATGTCTGCTTGTGCCTGCAATTACTGTATTGTGTACTTCATTTGGGTCCTTCCTTCCCAAATCAAAATTCTTAATTTTGCAGTCAAATTTAACTTGGAGTAGGATCTGTCTGCTTAGGCAGCTGAAAGATAGTTGTTTAAGGCTGAGCTAATTACACTCAGTGCTGTTTATGAATAATGGATTGAAAAAGGCTGTTCAGGTTGTCAGTTCATTTCACATTAGAGAAGATGTCTCAGTTAAGTCAGAAGTTTTATACTGCAGGAGTGCCTGTTTCTCTCCACTGACTATAAAGAAAATGTAGCATGATAAACAGATATGGATGTCTGAGTTTTAGACTTTTAAAGTAGGTGAGATACATCACACAAAGTGTCCGTAATGCAGGGCCATGTCTGCTGTTCCTATTACTGACCATGCCTCTGAGCTTAATAAGGGAGCTTGTGCCAAGTGTCTGTTCATAGCTGGATCATTGTACTTATTTAGCACTGAGGGAAAGTCTAGTCTGGCTAGAATTCAACCTGATTAAAAATCAAAAAAGGTAATTTAACATATTCACTGAAAATATTCCTCTTTAAAGGGTACAGTATTCTGACAGGTGTCTTCTAAAGTCTGCAGATTTTCTGCCATCTTTCAGGTGATCTTTCCCTGATATAGCATCGGGAGGAGGTTATTCACAGCAGGTTTGGATGTTGGCTGTTTAACAGAAGCAAATATATTTTGGAAAAAAGTCTCATGCAGAAGGTAGGGAACTTAGAACTTGCTTCCTGAAGTTAATAGGAAGTCTATAAAGGAAGTCAATTTGCCTGTATCTCTTAATCCATTTCAAACAATCAAACAAACAAAAGCAAAACAAAACAAACAAACAAAACCCCCACAAAATAACTTAACTTTAGTATTTGTAGAGAATCACGTTTTAAATTCTTTCCTGTATTTTTTTTGGCAATACATGTAATAGTATCCGTGGCATGTCAGGACTTCTGTATTGAAGCCCCATGCTTCATCTGTTCCTCCATCACAGGAAATATTTTCATAGCTATCTTTACAAGCTGGTGGGTGATGGCTCTGTAATTTTATGGAAGGATATGGTGTTTCATGAGAGAACCTCACTGAGTCAATATGATTCTGAAGTGGTAAAACGAAAGTCAAACAGACAACACTCCTAGTAGGTTCAGATTATGCCCTGCTGTATGGCCCTATTATTTTCAACATAACGTGCAAAAGCAGCTGCAGCTGCAGCTGATCTGCTGGGATACACAAAGTGTAATTAATGCAGTTTAACCAGTTCATTTTCTGTACCCACTCTTACATTCCCCATTTTTGTCTCGAGATCATCAAAGTACATGCGTGTAGTTGTGAATAATTCAGCAGAGATACAGATTTACAACATTATCTGCTTATAAATCATGCATACCAGAATATTAATCACACCCACGCCCTGGGCACAGGAGCAAGTTTAATCACCTTTTATCTGGCTGGAGTCTGCCACAGGCAGATTACTCAGAACTGTATGGTGGGTAACCTGTACTGCAACAGCACACTGTGGTTGCTTCTCCAAGGCGCATGCTGTTGCTCGTGAAGATGCCATAAATTCTACAGCCATACCAACCCCTCCACACAGAGCCATTTCAGAGTACACACAAGCTGCATTCATTTAATGGGCTGTTATTTAGCTACAGCTGGGGAGAGTATAAGAAAGCCAGGGGAGGGTATGTAAGTGACTGTACCATGTAAGGCAGGGTTTGTTTTTGTGGATCCCTCAGCAGCAACAGGAAATGAAAATACGTAAGAAGGCAAATGGTATTATTAGTTTTATCATTGAGAGAAAATAGGAAGAAGACTGTGTCACTGCAAGATATATTTTGAGACATGTTGGTTTTATGCCCAGTAGACAAACCTGTCTAATTATTTGACTTTCTTTTTTCTAAAGGCTCATACCTAATTCCTTCTTCTACAATTGAACCAACAAGTTGTGCAAACCTAGGAAGCCTTTGCCAAGGTAAGAAGCTCAGGTCATTTTCACAGTTTCATCTTTGTTAAATCTTTATTTATCTTGATATTTTATTTTATTCCACTTCTTTCTTATTTTCTATTTTTTTCTTTTCATGTTTTTATTTATTTTTTTAATGAAAGTCTGAATTGCAATAAGAATAGAAAGGAGAGGAACACCTTAGACTCATCAAATGTGTGGGTGTCATGTACATACAATATGTGGAAAAAATGTGATCGTTCCCTTGATAATATATTTTCCAAATAATCTCTATTATATCAAAACTGCATTAATAGACTGCTTTCAGTTCTCTCTTCACCTCTTTTCATCCTGCACATTTTGACAGTAAAATATTAACCAGGATAAGAAATAGGTACATCTGTAAACAAGAAATAAACATATGTAAATAAAACAACTTATTATTATTCATATTTTTCCAGTAGGTTATTTTGAGGCTAAATACTTTGAGATTAGCAGGTGAAAAGTTAACATTGGACTGCAAAATCCAGCAGCTATTAGTTAATAAAAGACTTTGTTGCAGCACCTAGTGATAGATAAATAGTGTCAAAATCACCACATATAAAAATTCATCAGGTCTTTTGAAAGGTCAGCTCAGTGGAATGCAAGGAGGAGCTGAACCCTAAAGATTTCCATGCCTTGTGAATCATTGCACATACAAGGATAGTTCATTCTTTCCACTCTGCTTAGTGGCTGAAGTTCTATAAAAATGAACATGAGCAACATCAGCCCATTTCCACAATATATTCATGAACACAGACCTGCTAGTGAGGTGACATGTTAAAACTTTAATCACAGCAGCAGCTGCATCAAAAATATATCATGCTCTGTAACCCTTTTCAAGCTGTGTGATGGAAGATAGAGGAAGCAGAGAATAAAATATAAAAGGGAGAGGAAGTCTTGGATCTCCTTCTAACCCAACATTTGCAAGTAAATCAGATTTAGTTTAAAGATAAAAAGAGAAATGCACTCTGCTTGAGAAGCCAGTAAGACATCTGTTTGATAGTCTCCAGTGTACTTCTCCCAGTTGTTCCCATGGTAGATTTGGTTTAGGGTCTTGGAGCATATGGAAGTCTCCATAGAGAAAGTGAAATGCCAGTTCTGTTTATAATCAGATTTCAAACAGCAATATTCAGCCATCAAACTCACAAAGCATAATATGTTCTAAATACTGATACCCAAATACCTTACCAAAAAATTATTCAGTATTACTCTTTTTCTATGGGAAGAGGTAATACAGCCGTTGTATAAAGATGTTTGTCTATTCTCTTGGAAGAACTCAGAGAGATTTCTTATGTCAAAACGGCATGGTGTGAAAGGAGAGAGAATATCTAACATTAAATCACCTAATAGGGCTGTAGAAATAGACACACTTTCAGACAAACAAATTTGAAGTACATACTGCTTCTAATAAAAGATGTTCTCTTTCAAGCTTGCCTTCCTTAAATTCTTAGATCATCATATATTCAACAAACTTTTTGAGTACTTTTCACCAGGGTAATACTGTTTCCTTCTCCAAAGAGTGTTTGGTCAAGTGTCACTGGCTTTGTGTTAGTTACTTTGAAAGTGGTGCATCAGATTTGTGCTGTTCATCATCATCATCTTCTTCACCTTCATCATCATCATCACCATAATGTAAATCATAAAAAGACGTCTGTATTTCTTTCAGCACTGCAGACTTATTTTAAGCTGAGAGTCCACTTTGGATTCCTTTTTAGTTTGTTTGTTTGTTGTGTGTTGTGCAACAGCACCAGTAACAATATTTGTGGTTGCCATCATTATGTCATCATTATGTCAGAGCTGTTTTCTTCATTGTGCCTAGCAAATATTTTCATTCATTGGAAGATACCTTTTTTAACAGTGTTGGCTGGAAGACACAATCAGCAAGAAGCCTTAAAACTTGTTTCTCAGAAAATATAGCCCTGAAGTTATTTGTAAGAACACCTTTTTTATATAACAGGGTGTGACTTTCTGTTCTCCCTTTCCCTGTTAGAACTCCTGTTTACTGCAACATCCAACTCTTCCTTCTCTTTTCTCAATTTTCTTATTTCACTGAAACTTGAACATAAACCCATTCCCTAAACTGAGGCCTGAGTTTATGAATTTTAGACTCAAAATGTTAAATACAGCAACCTAACAAAAAATCAAAAATTCAATTTCATAGTTAAAATACGATTGCTTAACCTTTCCAGGTTGATTCTTGGTCAAAATCTGCAAAAGATGTGTTACACTGTGAGATTATATATTGCACAAATCTTCACATTGTAAAAAGAGTTTTCAGGAAAAGAAGAAAGCTGTCAGTGACAGGATTTACATTCCTGGGACTTACTAGATAAATTATTTTCCAAACTATTTGAAAATTCAGTGGTGTGATTTTGAAGTGCTTTGTTCCTCTCGAGTGTGTACCCTCCCAGTCTTCAGTGAGGGGAATTTGAAGTTTTGGCTTCTCACTCTGACTATGAGAAACGTTCTAGCTAGTTCTCCTGGGAAACATTTTCCAATGTTGTGTGGGATGACTCCTGTTAGTGTCAGTGGGAAGAGTACAGCTAAGATCCTACATGAAGCTTTCAAAATATGTATTCCACTCCAATAATTCCAAGTCTGATTTCAATTCTTTTCATTATATAGAGTTCAATTGAGTTAATGAAAACCTTAAATGGGTGTTTCAGTTTCACATTTCTTTGTCATCCTCATCCCCTGAGCAGGGACAATTATTCTTTCTAAGTGCATGAATCTTAGAACTTGTAAGATCTGTTTTCTGGTCTTTGCACAGCTGTTTGGATCTGAAGCTCTCATAAGAGGATTTTGAATTTATGAAAGCAGTACAGGACTGATCTTGCAATCCTTCCACTGGCAAACCTCCCACTGAAGTCAGTGAAAGTGAAGATTGCAGGACTGGGACTTCAGTTCGTGTCCATTCGTCACTTTGAACAGAAAACAATGTTTAACATATATGGCACTGTGTGTAGATGGTTTCATTTTACGTTGTCATGAGTTGTTCCCATTTTGTCTTACCTCATTAACATTCATATTTCATTCAAGTTCACCTCTTTCTCATCTTTATTACCAGCTACTGTAAATGCTACTACTCCTACACCACCCACTGTCACCACTAACATGCCTGATACTAATAGAACCGATAAGCCAAACAATGGTAAGAAATCCTGTGTTACATTATTCCTTGTACTGTCTCTAGAACAAATTTATTGGTTTTTAAGATGTGTTTTTCATAGTATAATGTAAAGGGTCATGCCTTGGTTCTGATCTCATTTACAATGAAATCAATCAGGAGTATCTTCACTGGACTTGCCCTTGTAAGAATGGTGTAAATGAGAACAGAACCAAACTCAGTGTTTATTTTGTATCATGTTTACCTGGTTCCCATATGAAAGGGACTATCTTTGTGTCACCCATTGTACTTACCCATGCAAAGAACAAGGGAAGGCAGAGCTGTTTTTAAAAAGGGACTGAAAAGAAGCATGCTTTTGAAATGTTTTAACACTGCAGATTATCAGGCATTGTGTAGCAACCGCTTCTGCTGCAAGGGTGCTGGTATGCTGGGATTGTCTGTTCCTCACTGGTAACACAGGGAAGCCAAGTGGAATCATTCCTATGGAGCAAAGCCACTTCCACTGAGTCAACAGGAATCTTTCCACTGACTTCAAGAAGAGCTGGATCAGACTCTACTAGGGAAAATGTTGACAGTATCAGATATCATTTACTTTTCATTTAGAAAGATTAAGGGAAAAAATAAGGTAGTAAATGAGCCTATTATTAGCACAGGAAAAAAAAAAAAACAGGGATTTCTTTTAAGGTTTTCTCAAATCTGATATCACTGTCTCCTGGAGACTAAGTATCATTTTGTGAGCAACTACTAAAATATTTATTATTATTTTTAAAGATAGTTTTTAAACATTAATAATGTTACAGAAATAGTTTTCTGCAATTTTCATCTGAGGCTAAAAGATCTTTTTGCTAAAGATTTTGTGTGCTCCCAAGAAGTAAATTAGTAGCTGTTGGGTTGTTTTGTTGGTTGGTTGTTCTTTTGGGGTGGTGTTGGTGTTTTTGGTTTTGTTTTCCAAATGCATCAATTGTTACTGTAGGATTTTACATTCTTGGAGTGCTTTTTTCTCTTGGCAAATCACCTCTTGTATATTTGGCAGTCAGACAGTATAGTAGGCAATGTGAAAGAATTTATCTGAATTCATCCTATTTGGATCTAAGCAGAAGAAAGAAGAAAATCTTGAAACTTATTTCCAAATTGTGCTTTTTCTTTTTGTGGAGCCATTCACTCCATGTTCACTATGAGCAGTTAACTTTGATTTTTGGAGATACAGTAGGACTGAACCCCTGTTAATGTTAGTGTAAATAAAAAATGGACAACTAAGTTCTTTCTTTAACTTTGAAACTGCCAAGAGAAAGCAGGAAGACTAAGAAAAGTAGACTAAATTCGATTATAGTAGAAGCAAGTAAAACTTTCTCTCAGCTAAGTGGCATAATCTTCCACTGATGGTAAGTCATTTTCTAGACCCAGAGCAGACAGCCAAGAACAGACAGTTAGGTTGCATGTATTTTCTTTAATCCATTAACTATATGGCTTACTACACACAGACCTGCAGGAATTCAGACTTCCTGCTACAGTTATCTTCAGAATGAAGAGAAATTCACCTGATTCCTCCCATTCACGACCACAAAGGCAGCAAGAGTCTAAGATAGAAGGGATCAAAACCATAGGAATTATCTCTACCCCTATTATTTGGCCAGTAAAACAAAGACCTCTCCGTTTCAGTAAAAACTCAGCAGGTGAGAATCCAGAGAGAAAGAACAGGTACAGCATATTTCGTCCAATTGTGTCAACATCGGCTGCCTATGAGGAGACCAGCAATGGTATCTTGCCTGCTTTTTCAGAAAAAATCAACCTAGATAACACTGTGATGCATCAGTTACCAAATGAAAATGTTCTGAATGATTCTAGAATTTCATTTCATGGCACTTATGACGCAGCAGGTGCTGTTACAGATCCTTCTGTGAATGCAGTAGTTCCTTTTCTTCAAAACAGAAGTCTTACTGCAGAGGCAACATGGACTCTAGCAGATGGGCTAGGTTATGCTGACTTGGAGTCACCATTCCACTCTGCTGTTAGCAGAAGCACTGCTTATGAAGACAGAAAAGAAGCCCTGTGGATTCCATCTTCCAGCAATGGCATGTCCAATTTCATACATCTAAATGAAGTCTTGGAGCCTGAGAGTTGGTGGAGTGAGACTATATTTCACCATCATATCACCTCTGACTTTCAAGAAGAGAGATTTCATTCTCTTTCTAGCTTATCTATATCACCTTTAAGGGAGAAACTGTCATTCCAAAAAAGTAGACTAGACTTGCTAGATTTTTCACCTCACAGTGTTTACCCAGAAATGATAGAAGACAACACTAATAGGAAACCTGTTTCCATGTTAGCAGCAAGCAGTGAATTTCAGTTTAGAAAATCTATGTACATTAACGAACATTACTCAGGAGGTATTACAAATTTAAACTCTGTGGAGGCTCCACATGCAAACCCAACAGAGTTTTTTCACAACATGAAAAAAACATACACAAAAATTATGCCCAACATAAAACTGACAAATTCAATCACAGGATCCAGTAGAAAACAACTAGTGTCAGCACTTCTGGTAGGAATAAGCAGGACAAACTCAGCATTTAATCATGTTGAAACAACACTGCCTCCTTATCGACAATCAATGACTGGTATGTGTTCGGAAACTGACAGCATATTTATGTCTAATAGTGATTACTGGCCTCATTATTTAAAACATTCAGTATATTTTCAAAAGAAGATAAGTGAGACCCTCAGAAATGGAGCACTGGAGAGCAATTTAGATGCATTTCATAATAATAATCAAAATGAAGATTCAGATTTTTCCATATTAGAGACAGAGAATATCAACACAGTTGGCAACTCCTGGGAACCAGGTTACTTGGATTTTCTGACAAAATATGTAGACATATCCCCTTCTTTAACAGCAAATTTCTGGAGTGTTTCCTATCACTTGAAAGAAGTGTCTCAAGCATTTTCTGGGGAGCCACCAGAAAATCAGTGGCTCTCATTTAATAAACTGCTTTCTTCCCCAACAGAGAAATTGCCATCCATTAGTTCACCTACTAAGCCTGACAGTATCTCTGAGGAAACTTTTACAATTAGATTATTAGATCATGGAGCTGAAGAAATTAACTTCTCCAGCCATGCATCAACTTTGGACAGACAGATATTTAGTTTATTTGTTCTGGGCCTTTCAAAGAGAATTTCAGAAAGTAATGAGAAGACAATATCACAGATGCAGTCAAAAATGAACTTTGCAAACCTAACCATATCTTCCAATGATGACTTTTACTTTGCTTTTCCTTTCTCTTCCCTTAAAGCACCTTTGAGTCAACACTCTGTACAGATAAGTCCCTTTGACAAGGCACTTGCAAACTCTACAAAAAAATTAGTGGTCTATGATAGTTTAAACATGCAAGTTGGAACTGACATAGTAAGTGATAGAACCAATATGACCTTCCTAAATAACAGACAGCAACTTGTTTCTGTCCTTCCAACGCATCCAGGAATCCAGCCTTCAGGTTCAAGGGATAGCCAGACTGCTTCCTTGGTAAATACACCAGTTAACAGTTTCATAAACAGTACAACACATGGATCATTGCAGTCTCAAAACATTTTGAAGAGTGATGTAGTATCAAATACTATTGATAATGCAAGAAGTGAAGTTCAAATGGATGCAGCTATTTTTTTCAAAACTAATGATTCAGCGAGTTCTGACTTCCTTACAACAGCACTGTCTTTGGAATTGAGGCACACTTTTCATTCAGAATCAAAATTCAAACTCAGTGTACCTCCTAACAGCTACTCCACACCTCCACTCCCACAAAGTTTTCAGAACCAGCTTGATACAATTTCTCCAAGCCTGATCCCTGGATGGGATGTAGCAGAGCTAAGCTTACCAATAACACCAGTAACACCAAGTCAACTAACTTTCTTAGGACAAAACTTCCTTGAAAATCAAGGAGATGGTATTGGATACTCTCTGTGGACAGCAGAACAAGAAATCGCTGGTGATAATAAAGAAAAAAGGAATTCTGCTGTTCAGACATCAACTAACAAATCAAGGCTTTCAGATCAGGATTCAGAAAAGGAAGTATATGGATCCTTTAGCATGTACAGAGGAAGAATGTCTTCTCCGAATATTGGTAGTACTCACATCTTGGATTTTGAAAATATTGATTATGGATACTTTGCAAATTTCTCTTCTCTTCTGGCATTATCAAGAACTGCAATAATGAATGATACAATGCTTTTGTCCTCTTCATATAGTGGAATTATTATTCAGCAAAAAGAGACCATCCTGAAGCATACTCTAATGACACCTGGAGCAGTAATCCATCACTCTTACATGCATTCTCAAATGCCAGTTTCTCCTGTAATGTACCATCAATCATCAGGTTTGGCACATATTGATTCCTTGGCCAATTTTTCAACCGGGAGAAGCCAAAATACCACCCCTTACCCATCACTGAATCAACTTACTGGCAATCCCACAGTCTTATTATCTTGTTTAAACTCCACTGAACTGGGCTGCCTATGTCAACCTGAGGTCAACTACAGTATGTCAAGTCATTAAGTTAGATGTAGAGAAAAAAAAAAATTAGATCATCTTATCTATTAGTTATTCAGTTGGTAGACTAAACATAGAAATAGCTAAATTTTATTCTTTAGATATAGATCCATTTAGAGTATGAAAATATTTTAGAATAGTAATTTAATTACAGTAGAAGGGAATTTGTAACATCTTAGTGATAAAACATGTCATTAACATGTAATTTCTCCTGTCCTGTAAAACTCTCACGAGACTGTGAAAATAGTAGATTGAGTTGCTATGTATTTTATGCATTTTTATACCATTTCATTATTTGAGATTTTATGAATATTTTTCACTTATGGTATTCATATATTTCTGAGGATTTATTTTCCAAAAGGAAAGATTTTACAAAATAAACTCTTGGATAATTTGGCTAACAGAATTTAAAAGAATAATCATGATATTTCATTGATCACTATATTTTTATATTTGGGTGTGGGGAGAATTGTTTTTCCAGCTTCTTTTTTCCTCTTTTTTTCAAATTATCTTTGGCTACTTTTAAACAATTTTCTGCCCATAAAAATATTTCTTTTTCATTCAGCATTTTGAGATGGGATTTCCACTGTTTAATTTGGAGTGAGAAATCATTTTTAGTTTTCACTATCTGTGACTGCAGTCTCCTGAGAGTGTAGATTAGTTCTTTGTTCTTGTTCTTTTTTTGCCTCATTTAAACATGCTTTGGGTCACCATCTGGTGGAGATCTTAAAGCTATTGACTATTCTTTGTAGATTCTAAGTTTGATTTTAAAAGTATTTTGCATATTTCTACATTAAGGTGATTTTTTCCATATATATAATTATATAAATGAAACTATAATTATATATATGAGCATATATGAATTTATGAGAATATATATAATGCACAACTTCTACATATGTGTATCTGTGCAGCACATATAAGAGTACATTATACATATAAAATTGAATATATGTATATACAGAGATATATACATATAAATCTACATCTTAATTGTGTTTTCAATTTGCCCAAAGTCCACTTCTCTACTTCCGAAGACTTAATTTCTTTGCTTGTTAAAAAAAAATGAAACTATAACAGTAATAATAAAAAACAAATGGCATTTTTATATTAAACTGCACAACAAATATGTGTGTTTGCTGATTTAAGGGAGGGAAAAAAGACGATCAATCAAAAATCAAATTCATACTACTCATATTTAAAATTTAATCATAGCTTACTGAAGAAGGTAACAGGTTAAGCATCTTCCTGCAAGAAACTGATTACTTACTACTTTATTGAAAAAGAATTTTTATACTTATCTCAGTGAGACTGTGATCAATTCCATAATGAAGAGAAAAAATACCCAAGCTAGCTTGTGAATAGGATAGTAACCAATATGCTCAATTAAATCAGAAAATACTAAGATTCCTCAGATAATTTTATTATAAACTCTTGTAAAATGCTTATCTACAAAGTTGTAAAATGATTAAATTTGCTCCACATGTGTAAAACTAGAACAAAAGGGTTGGGGTTTTTTTGTTTGTTTTTTCTTTTGTTTTGTTTTGTTTTGATCTAGACTTAGAAAGAGCACTTTCTTTCCAGTCAAGAGACAGAAAGAGATTTCTGTATAATTGTTTTCATGTCCTGTTCTGTTCAATGTAGTGTCTCTGTAATAGTTACATGAGGTTTATGTAAATACGTGTGTTCTGTGATCAAGATCCACAACTTCATTTGGTAACAGCCCTGAACCAAATAATACCACGTGTGCATACCTGTGACTGAATTGATGCAGAAGTTCTTACACCCCCACATGCATCCTGGGACATTTTCTCCATCAAGATTGGACAGAATTTTTAGTAGTGTAATGAAAAAATTTTACCCTATGAAAGGTGAAAGTGGTTAACAGAGAGCATAACTATGAGAAGATTTGGTATTTATTAGATGTGAAATCTTGTGACAAAAATGTTGTCTACCAGCTCATGAGCTTAAAGAGAATTTATATTTACCTAGTCCCATTTCAAAACAATTTTACTTAATACAAAACTTCTCCATGCCAAGTGTTACACATTTTGAGATTGAAAGATGGTTTGTTCAGCCGCCAGTTTTATAAAGCTAACAGTTTATTTTTTATTTTTTCTACTATCCCAGACCTGAGAGCAAAGGATAGGCTGTGAAAACATAAATTGGATAGGGCTTCTCCCTCATAATTCTGTTCTCAATGATCTTGTGACTTTTAATTCATTAGCTTTATCTGCTGTCACAAAGTTTTAAGTCAAATCTACAACGGTTGTTTCTGGATTATAACAATATGACTGTGCCTATGATTTATCCATGTTACAGACTTCAGTAATTTTGATTGTTTTAAATTCATGACACTTTCATGATCTTGCTTTTGCATACTCCACTAAAGATATATGCAGAATACTACTTAAATATGTTATTTCTGAATTTCCCTGTCACATTTCAAGTGTTTCTAAAAATACAGAGAAGGAGTGAATTCTTGTTGATAGGACTAGTGAGAACGGACCCAAGCCTGCAGGGCTTGTTCACTCCAGACTCACATATCAAGAGCTTGAGGTGTCTGTGCATCAGGGGTTCAGCCCAATCTTTAGATTCTTCATGGAATTAAAGTCTCACGTTATTAAAAAGGCAAATTTGCTCAGCTTTGTAAAATTATTATGCTGTTTTTAATGGACAGGTGGACTATTCTACAGGATATCTATAACTGTCTTTTGTTTGAACTCCAACTCGGAATCAAAAGTGCATGATATGGTTGCAACATGGGTAAGTTGTTTTCTTTCTTACATTGTGGAGTAATTAATTAGGGTCTAATTTGAGCATTTAGTCACTATGGATAGAGTTTTGAAATGTCTCCGCTATACCAGCCAGGCATCTTAAGAACTGTAGATATTAGCTGAGATTTTGGAAAAGTAGGGGGAAATTGAAATTGTCCACTGAATGACATAGATGCCTAAGTTCCTACATCACTACACAGAGCAAAATTTTATCCCCAAATACTAATGTGGTTTTGAAGTTATACTGTGATAGATATAACAATAAACAGGCCATGTTCATTTGTGTGAGGCAATACACTTTTCCAATTTAGCGAAATATCTTCTGCTTTAGAAATCTTCTCCTATAGGTCAGTTGTTGCAGTTTCTAGTAGCCATAGTTTTTAGTCCATTTTAGTAGATGTAAGCTCCTTCCTGGGCCTTCTAGAGGACTGTTGAAGTGCCTACCTCTGAGAATTTCTTCCATATGAATAGAGATATTCTCTGTTCTGTTTTGACAGTTCACATAATGGCACTCACACAGTTTGCAAGTTGTCTTTCTACCAACAATTCACATAGAAATGTGATGTCAAAAATATATGGCATTTATTCTTTATTTGTCTATAATAAACCTGCAGGCTTCCAGCTTTCAGAAGCTAAAGAAGAGAAACCATTTATAGTTTCCTACAAACCAGAAAAGCAGTCATTTACACCAGCTAAGGATGTTCTCTTAGCAGCTGTATTCAAGCAAAGTATGTAGATGCCGGAGCCAAAGATTCTCAAAAGGTGTCACATGGCCCTGGCAGAGCATGAAAACGTTTCTCCAGAGGGGAAATCTGAGCAGCCATTGCCAACTCTGAATAAGTAGTAGAAAAGTCTGAAATAAAGGTCATCAAAGGGTGTAGACTTTTAGGTGAAAATTGACCCTGAATTTTTGTCAGGATTTGTTTTCTAATCCATTTTTTTTTCTGACAATATAAGATGATGTAGAGGAAGAAAAGGAAAAGTTCCACATCCTGCACACTCACCTATTCACTGTAATGACCTTGCAGAGATTTCCTTGTCTCAGAAAAAAAAATAATAAAAAAAACACACAACAACAACAAACCTAATAAATCTTTCACTACCAATTGTATATCCAATATAACAATCACCTCACTGTCATGGGAGCATGTTCACTTTGCTTTGAAAAATTGAAGGGAATTTCTCAAGGGGAAGAGAGGTGAAGTTCTAACTCTGTTTTAAACAACAAAGAGCCCCTATTAACATCATACCATTCCTGTGATCAATGTTTTCCTGTTTTTCAGCTAAACCATACTTTCCAGAACTGGAATTACACTGTGTATGTGGTCAATATCAGGTAAATGAAGGAGGAAGATGTTTATACCACATTTCTTTCTGAGAATTAACCCACCCTAATTAATGTTTATGTCCTTCATAGCATCCAACCTGGCTCCGTAAAAGAGGGAGTAAGAGAAAAAAGAAACATCGGTAACAAAAGGTAACATCTTTAAAGAACGTTTATTGATAGAGTCAACAGCTGGTATTACAAGTGGTATGGTTTTATTGCCTATTATTACATGTTGCTAGTCTAAGTATATGACTGCTGGGAAGTTGAGTGCTCCGGGTGTGCTCACAAGCCTCATACTGGTTATCATGTTTGGTTTGGTTTAAACCTACTGAGCGTCTTTGAACCTTAACAGATCATTTTTCAGAGCTCAGGTTTCATCTGCCACAAAACCGAATATACATATGTGTGTTATGTCACACTCAGCTTTCTTCAGCAGCAGGCTCTGGTACACTGGCACTGCATTTATTCTCTTGAACCAGAGCCTTTTGAGTTAATAGACATCTTACTAGATGCAAAACACTGAAAAATCATGCTAGAATTGAAAGCCAAACTACTGTGAGTTAAACTATTTACCATATGCTCTCATTTCCTGACTTCTGCTGGACTTGGAGGCACTAGCATTGGGACAGTCTCAAAGGCAGCCACAGAAAGATGGGTCACACCCCCTGAAAATTGAGCCTCAGGGGATTTCTTTGAAAGCAGCAGACTACTGAGGGACAGATGGGCAGGGAGTGACTCTTAGCACCAAATTAAAGAGAGGAAACCAAAACATAATTAGTCTTGTGAGGGAGGGGTAACAAGTGGGTATAGGACATATCTGTTTGCGGCGTAGGCAAAAGTCCTGCAGGCAAGGACTTCAACTGCTCACTCTTGAGGTTTGCCACTTGAGTTTTTAATTTCAGAGATAGACCAGGATTCCCAGTTTACCATGAGGAAGTAACCAATTCTTCCAGTTTTCTACAGAGTTTACCTAGACATTAAAGGATTTGTGAATGGTACTATCTCCTTCCCACATACCGAAACCAGAAAGACAGCTTTTATTGGCAAAAAACATTTAGCTGGTATAGTGTAAACCCAGTCTCTGAAAGGGCTATTTTGCTGCTTGAGCTACATTTACAGTAGGGTGTAGTGATGTGGCTGTGATTTTTTTTCATATTTCCAAATGATACAGTTACGCCAGCAAAACCTTTGAAGTTCAGACCATGCTTTAGGTCTTGCTAACAATCCAAGGCTGCTGGGGAATGGAAAATTTTTCCCATTCTTATTTCTGAGTCTTGTACGAGACTAGCAGCCCAGTTTGTCAGCATCTGATCTCCCCCAGACAGCATATGTGATCTCCTCTCGTGTCACACTTCCATTGCTCCATCCTGTGGATTTTATTTCTTCTTCCTGGTGTATTAAAAAAGGTGGTGAAGAGAGAGATATGTAGCACATTAAAACACACAAAGTATGTCAGTTCCATGTCTGACCATGTATGTTTCTTGTACATATGTAACATAAGAGTAATTCCATTCCTACCTACTTCATTCACCATATGTAGTTTCAGAGGCAATGGAGTTATGTGTTCTTAATATGTCATAAATTTTTTCAGGGAAGGCCTGGGCTAATGAGAAAGTCAAATACTAGTCTTCTTATGGGCTCTACTGCAATTTGTGTCAAGGCCAGATGGTGCTTTGTCATCATTCTGAATAATTTAGTATAAATGCTAATCATGCCACACAAGATAGTACTGTTCTACAAATAATCATGATCATTGTGCTGTGCATATTTTATTGGAAAATAAAAAAAAAAGAGAGAGAGAGAGAGAGAAAAGTAGAAAAGTTAAGATTCTGCCCAAACTAGCAATTCAGTTCAAGTGAACTCTTTTTTCTACTTCCACCAGATCATTGCTTTCATGATGCTTTGTTAAGTTTTCCACTTCCTTGGGTTTGTCCTGGGTAAGATCCTAAGGAAATCCTACAACATGCCAGAGCAACATTTTGGGGTATAAAAAGTTAGCCAATTGCAAGTTGGAAGTTTTTAATCCCTAACGGAAATGTTTCTTTCTTACTAGTCAGATGATCCACTGAAATGCTATGGCTGAGTTCTTTCATATAACTTGCTCACAGTGTGGTTTCAAACAGTTTTTATTAAATATTCCTATAAATTATTTCTATGACTAGTTGTGCAATGTTTTTCTTATTTCTCTGTTATGCATAGTCAAGAATAAATCTCTCACAGTTTTAGACATTCCACTATTTCCCTTCATTTTCCCCTTCATATCTTAGTCCATTTTCCATCATATTCATCTGAACAGAATTTCACTCCACAGTCAAAACTTCAAACATAACCCCTAAGCATCATAGCTTTAACTTATTTTTTTATCTTTTACAGCAGTAATCATATTAGATTGATTCACCAAACCTTCTCTCTCATCTTCTCTGAATTTTGCACAAGATCACAGTCGTCATCTTTCTAGGGTAGTAACACAATTCTTTAAATTGCTCTTAGAGAAGTTTTCCCTCTCTTTACATTAATTCAAATTCTTGTCATTCAGATCTCATCTTTGTGCCTTACCTTCTGGATTAGCATTCAATACAACAATTTAAGAAAACAACTCCACAAAAATTTTCCCCAAGTTTTCTTTCAATTTTACTCTGCTTCAACCCTTATTTGCTACACTGCTGTCATGTCAAGGAAATTCTGTTATCAGTAACCACACCTAGTCTTCTTGCAAGTAAAAGAGGAAGTCATTAGAGAGAATGATTCAGAGGAGAAATTGAAGTTGAAGTTTCAGAAGTTGAAAGTGGGAGGTAGGAAGCCTTTTTTTTTTTTTTTTTTTGGCATGGTAAAAATAGGTGTTTTCCAAATGAAATTTTAAACTGTGCTGCATTCTAGAGAAGACCAAAACAAAATAAAAATATGGAAATGGATTGTTATTCTTTCATTGCTGAGTTATGTGCTGCAGAAATCCAAAGTACAGTGTGCTTAGTATGCATTAATGTACATGGTGATGAGAGATAAACAGAGTGCCAAGTCCAAAAGTGCACACTATTATCGTCATCTTTAACACCATAAGATCACGGGGTGATATCAGCATCTCAAGTTAATATTTTGGTAGATCATTAACTATATTAATAGACAGAATTTTGTCACAGCTATACTTTAATTTGTGTTTGTGTTTATTTTCTTCCTCTGGTCATACTGTTTCTGTCTCTTAATGAGAGGTCACCTCTTCAAAATAATGTAGGAAGTAGATCTGAGTAGGATATATACGTTCCTGTTTGTTCGTCCCTCATGATTTAGCACAAACCTTTGAAAGTGAGACCAATTTGTGTTCTTTATGTAGATAAATTATAAATGTGTTTGTTTATTTCATTAATTGACACTTTTATGACACTGCAGTGCTGTCTGTCATATCCTTCTGTGACTGCTGCTGCTTTTCTCAGAAGGGTCCTACTGATCCTGGGTGTTTTCAGATGACTAATAATTGGGCTGCCTCAGTAGGAGAATCGGTCTTTATTAAGCAGCTCAGCTCCCCTGTTTCTCCTTCTTTTATTTTGCAAACAGTTTTGAGAACTGAAGCCCCATTTCATTTATAATCTTTACTCCTCTTAATATACAAATAAGGTTATGCTTTCCGCAGCTTCCACTATTCAATTGTCATAATTTTGGCCTATTTCCCATGTTTAGCTGTTTCCTTTATGTGAAACAACACTAATGTTACTACTGTTAAACAATTCATCCAAATTAAAAATCACAGTGTTAGCAATCAGTTTAAAGACCACTCACTAAACTTAAAAAGAAATCTATTCTCTTAGAAATGAAAATAAAGAGGAAAGCAGGAAATCTGAGGTACACATAGTCCTCCTTTTTGAAGTCTGTGGGAGTTTTGCCACCAGGGTCAGTAAGGCAGATTCAGGCTCGGCGTGCTGTGTTCTCAGCTGCCATGTTGCTTAATGGAAAGTTCAATGCACTTGGATAAAACTTAAGCTAATTAGATTGTGTAATAGTTTTAGACAAGAGTTAGCAACATCAGAGCAGCATAAATTTGGTGTTCTAGTCTGAAGTATTTTTATCGAGTAAAGTTAAATGGACAAAGTGTTAGGCTTTAGCATTCTTTGTTGCCACTTCAGATTATTCATTATAACAAAATAATGCTACTCTTATTATAAATGAACACATCTGTGATTTCTATTCCTATTTTTAAAAGTCCTCTTGGTTTCTACTGGTGAGGTTTTAGGATCAACTTGGAACTGTCCCACCTCTTCTACCCCTGACTTTAACTTCAGTGTTACCAAATGAACTGGCAGGTTTCTCCATAGTTCCCTGTTGGCATCTTGTATCAGTGACATGTAAAGAAAGCCTTTGTCATAGACAGAGGAGTTCTAGAATTCAACCTGAGTGACTGAAGAATGATTTCTCCTTAGACTTCTGCTGAAGCTGCCTTATCTTGATCCAGTTTCCACTGACTTCTCTTGTCTTTCCACTGACTTTAACTGGGTTTAGTATTGGCCTGACGTTGTCAGATGCCATTTTTAAGAAAGTAATGGATTGCATTTTTCTAGGGGGAAAGGGGTTTCCTTTGTTATTTTGGAACATAACCAAAAACTTTCTTGTGCTGTGACCAGCTGTTGAACCATGAGGGATTCCAGCCTTCTCTTTGCCTTCCTGCTACCTTCCCTTATAAAGTACAGTCTTCATACCAAATCTTCACATATTTTAAATGCTTTCTGTTGAAAAGCTGTAGTTGTTAGTATTCCTGTACCAGTTCTTTGAGGAGAAGCATGGCCCAGAGTCACAGGGACAGGAGCAGAGACTCCTGTGATCATGCTGCTTGCAGCAGTGCTCTGCTGCAATTAGTTAAAAGGAAAGCTTAAGATACCTTTAGTCTTAATAGTCCCCAAAATAGCTGTAATTTTTTATTTTCTGTCCTAAGGTCTCATATTTTATATCTTTTCTATAGCATTGACTTCTGAGAAACAAACATCTTCATCCTTGGCATTGTTTTGAATGTGTCTCTTATGCCCAGTATTTTTTTTTCACTCTCTATTCTGAACATGATATCATGTCAAGTAAAAAATTTTCCACAACACAGATGCTTTTGCAGAATGCTTTTAACTTCTCTATATTTGTGCTGTAGGTTATTTTGTTGCCAGAACTGAGCCCAATATTCCTGACAGGAATGCTTTTCCAGATTCCATTATGGATTTCAGTAGCAGACTTTTCATATTTCTTTCTGTCTCATTCTGCATATTATCTAACATCTCTGCTGTTTGTTTTACGTCCTCACTGAGTAACTTATGCAAGAGTCGGCTGTTTTTCTGGCTGTCCAGTTAATGTACAGAAGTCAGCAGTGTTTACAAGTGACCAGCTGTGTAGGCCTACCTGTGCTGATGATCTTGAATTATACCCACCCATCTCTGCTTATCTTCAAAGCCAAAATAACAGCAAGATTTGTAAAGAATATAATACTGACTTATTTTTTTTTTAAATAAGCCTGGGTCATTAGGCAAATTTCCACTTTCAGTGGTAATTCAGAGTCCCTGAGAATTTAGGTGCTTTAAAAATTATTCTTTTTGTACTTTAAATCAAATAACATTAATGGTGAAACAAATTAGTAGCGATTTGCTTGAACAATTTGACCAGTGCAATTAGTTCAGCCCATCTAGCACAACTAAAATGAGAGCAGAAACATGCACTGCTAATTATCAGCCAGGTATCTGCAGGTATGAGTCTGTGCTGTGCAGCTGGCCTGGTTCGTTGCTAATCCTTTCTCCAAGCTCCTTGCACTGTGTAGCAGCGAGAGCTCAGCCCATGTGTAGGCACACTGTCCTGGAATAGCTCTGAGTCACACTGCCCGAGAAGAAAGCTGCCTTTGTGGCAGGCGCCACGGCACTGCAGGCATCCCCACCATCCCCCGTGCCCCCAGTCTGGGTGCAGCAACAGCAGCCTCCTCTCTCCAAGCCAGCGTAGCTCAGTGGGCCAAGGCAAAGCGAGATAGACACTGGTCTTCCTGGCTTTCCTTGCTCCAGCTGTCACCATTTCACTCAAAGAGAAGAGAGGCGTAAATGAGTACCCCATTTTGTTTACCCACACAGCAGTCTATTTTTTTTTATATCGACAGCAGCAATACTGGCAGTACAAGTTACTGTGGGTGATGTAATTTGTAATTGATTGCTGCTGTGAGAATCCATCTGCTTTCATATGGCACACAATATGGGATGTAAGGTTGGCTATATAAAATCCCGTGGCAGAAGCTCAGCATGCCACTGTTGCCTATATTACCATTTATTTAAGCGTGGGCTTGTTTCACAAATTGAGGATTTTGTTCTTCACCATTAAAATGTTTTCTTTCGGGGATCTGAGTGTGACAAAAGTGGAAGGAAGTGCTCAGCTCCATATTGCGTCAGCTGTCAAGTTAAAAGGTATTTATTTACTTTGGGAAGCTAGCATGAGTCATTCTGAAAAGTTTATAGAAATTGCTTTCATCATAATATGGAATAGGTTCTTATTACACTGTATACTTGACTTGTGCTCTACAAGATTCTCAAAAACAAAACAAAACAAAAAAAAACCAGAATGGTTTAACGGATTATTTTTATGAGTTCTTCATAATCAATGCTTTTCCCTGTAATTGTTGAAGATAACTGTAACCAGTCCTACCTCATCTATCATTATCCCTATAATTCTTCAAGATAAGGGTAACCAGTTCTACCTCATCTATCATTATCCCTTCTGTTTTGTTGCCTTTCTCCCTCTGAGCAGTTACGGGTACTAAATATCATTTTAGTTTGCTATGAGTACTGCAATAAGCAGCATCATAGTAGCAGTGACTGCTCACTTATGACTTCTGCTTTGCAGCCAAAGTGCTGAGGTAGGGAGTGGCATCAGTATATTAAGTTTTCCTCTTCTGAAGTAAAGGGAATACATGACTGAAGCCAGAATCTTTTAGGAAAGATGATTAAGTGCCAGGAGACTCTGGGGCTGAAGTACTGGAGGGCTGAAAGTGCTGGCAAATCTCTAGGCAATTTCCATGCTTCTGCTAAAAATAAATGTTATAATAAACTGGAGCCTTTTAATATATCTGCGGTATACAGCAAAAGCCTGCTAATGCACATGCAGCCTGCTATTGCTATTGCTGTGTGTTAACCACTCCACTGAGACCAAAGAAATGTCAGAAGGAACTTCATGTATCTGGGAGCAGGTCAGGAGCAACCTGGCCAGGGATAGCTGGAAATTCTCTGCTAAAATACATCCCTAGGGAAAAACCCAAGCCAAGACAGCAGGTAACTTATAGTCACATTTTTATCTTCTCCTTCAGCAACAAGTTAAAAGTCAAACAACAGATATGACAAGAAAGAAGAAAAGGGTACTGATGCTCAAAAGAAAACAAAACTACCAAACAATGACATGTACATTTCTTTACTTATGGGTCACATCTGCAACAGTGAAATGTGTGGAGTATTTAGTTCACATTTATGATTTATGACTTTATGAAGCTTGTTTTTTTTGTTTGTTTGTTTTTTTGTTTGTTTTTCCCTAGACTGAGAGCTTGTTTTCTAATATCAGTTCTTTTAATGCTGTTTCACTAATAAGAATACTTCAGAATTACTGGTTGGAGGTATGCACTTTTCAACACTGTATCTGACAGAAAGAGGATTAAATACATCATCTAACAGCAACATCTGTACGAAAAGCTGTAGTTTTATATTGTACCACACTAGGCACCTCCAGAAAACGCAACTCTGGGCTGTCATCTTGGGGGTGGCTCTCCGGAAGATTTTCAGAAATGAAGCACCAGTCTCCCTAGGAGGGGGCTCCTGAAATCCCTACCAGCCCACGCCCATACAGCACCCCTGAAGATTTTGTCTCCTATCCTTCTTCAAGCAGACCACCAGACCCTTTAGCTCACTGCTGCTTCCTTACACTGGGGGGTCCCCACTGAAAGCGGCTTTGTTTGGTGTGTGTCCTGCTCACTGCATGTGTGCTGGCAGTACTGACACTTCCCAAGCTGCCAGGAACTGCTCGTACACCAGGAAGGTCTGTCTTTATTCAGACTGCTGGGCATCCACAGGCTAAGATGAAGACAGCCTGAAGAAGGCTTGCTTTTTCCTTTTTTCCACATTTTTGCTCCCATGGATATCCAATGTTCCATGGTTCAGTGGCGTCATCTCCTACTAGCCAGAGCCAAGCAATGCTCTTGGGTACCGACATATTCTGTTCTCCAACATGTGTTTTCTGTGTCCCCAGAGGAAATTTTTCAGCCTTCCACTCTCAGCTTCTTTCCTGTGTCCTGCTAGAACTGCTTTTCTTGTTCATTATTTCCCTTCCAGAGAAACTATGTTTTTGGACAAGGGTGGAGACTGTTTTATTTCTTTCACAGGAAAGAGACTTGGGCACTTTGAACTACTTCTTATGCCCAAGAAAGTAGCAGTGGGCTACAGTACAAAACAGCTATTACTGCTCAACCTTGAATTAGTCATCTGAGTAACTAGACTTTCCTAATTAGAACTAAAAGTTTCAGAAGTGTGTTAGGGTGTTTTTCACGCCATCAAAATTTGGGCATCTAAATGTTAGGCATCTATTCTTTGTTAGTCTTCCAGCCTTCTTCTGTAGACAGTAGAGAGATAGGCCCTCCAGAGGATGACTTGTCCCATCCTGACAAGTTTTCTGAACTGGGAAGAATCAGCTTTTAAGTTCCTAAGCAACCTAATTTTTTGAATTTAATTAGGAGCCATTTATAACTGGGCATTGGACACTCACAATAGAGAATATGTTTTGCTTTTATCTTTTAATATATTTTACAGTAATCTAAATCTTCTGAAAATATTTCTTAGCTCTTTTAATGGTAACTGGAGGATTGCATTTCCCAACCATAAATTCTATTTGTGTACATAGAAAAATAATGATTTACAGATAATGAACAACATTGTCTTGGTGACGCTGTTACATACTGAGAAAACCAGAGTCCGTCAGATATTTTTACTTCCCCACCTTTGGGCTCTTCTGTTCTGACTCAAATATTTGGATAATTTTCCCCGCAGTTTTGAGGTTTTGGCTCTTCTGGTTTATAATTCTACCAACAACATCAATTTAGAAGAAGAAGAGATCCGACAGAAGCTCATAAGTAATAATAATTCCATACCAGGGGAATATAAACTTCAGACCGTGGAAGTTGATCCAGTGGGTAAGTAGTTTTCAGCTTTGTTACACAACAGATTTCGTTTGCTTGTCCAAAAATAAGTATATTCTGTGTCAAAATAATAATGCATTTCCAAATGGTATGGCTATATCAGATTTGGAATTGTCCCTTTAAGCCTCATTGTTCCACTCATCTCAGAGAACCATCCTCAAGATATCTCTTTTGAAACAAATATAGATTTGCTGTTTGTCCAGATTGCTTCTGTCAGTGTTTTGCCGTCTGGATGGGACAGTTTCTGCCAGTTGCTTTGGTAGTTTGGTGATAAAGAAGTGTGATATACAGCCAGAGATATTCTGGACCTCCAAGGCCCCTCATGCCCACTCCTCAATCCTGTTTGTTTGTGCTTCTGCCAACTGTTGTCCTTAATCAAAATTTATAAATTTCCTTCTAGCTCTTGTGTATCACCCAGCTTTTCCCATTCATTTTCCAGACAGAGATTCCCCTTCCCTTGGGAGAGAGGAGGGTGAGGCTGGTGGAATGAAAGTGGATGCAGTGTGCTCATTCAGTGCTTTTCCTTCAGCAGCAGCAGTATATTTTGTCCCCAGTTGTGCACCCCTGCCTTACCACCACTCTATAGATAACATCCAAGCATTTCGTTTGAAGACATCTGTGTGCTGCAGAACACCTGAGGACAAGAAATGGAAGATGTCATATGAGGAAATTTGTAATTAACACAGATATATTTTTCTTTTTACAGAAAAATGTTTAGCTGAAGAAAACCCTCCAAACTATTTTTGGCCAGATACTAGACCAACTGTGACTAACTTTACATTTTGCCACGGGAGCTCAGTTCAGATTGCATCAAGAACCTGGTAGGTGGTCAAACACCACAGAAGCTGAGAGCTTCAGCTGCAGCTTCCTGGTTATATATTTAAACTGCATCCTCTGTAATGGACGCCATTAACTGGTATCATATTTCAGGAGAAAGATTTCCATGTTGTGAGAGATCATGTGTGTGCAGTAAGGACATGTACTTCATTAGTAAGAAAAAAGAAAAAAAAAGCTCATCTACCACTTCTGTAGGGTATATTGAGACTCACGATTAATACATGATCAAAGTGACTATAAAAGTAGCACTTTCTTACAGAGCAAATCTGCTTTCTTCAAGTCATGTTGCCAAAATCAAACATCTGCTACCACTCCATTACTACTGTCTGACTTGTATAAGAAATTTTCAACAAAACTCTATGAAGACGAGACATGCATTTAGTTTAATCAAGAGCTTCTCTTCCAGATACAATAAAGAAAAAGAAATCCTTTGACACAAGAATTTTATTAGTAGTTATTCATAACTGAAGGTGGTGTTAGTCTAATGCTTAAAGATTTGGACTTGTGTTTTTAAGGTTTAAAGTTTAGGATAATTTTCTCCTAATGTAAGCTTTCTTTGTGAGCATCTACAAATGATTTAAGTGCTGTATCTCCACTTCCCATTTGTAAAATGGGAATATTATTACTTCCTTTGATATATTACTAAAACAATACAGCTTTGATCTCCTTTGAGTGCCTTGAATATGGCAATGATGCAATATTAATTAATCTCTTCAGTATTTAGGATGATCACAATTAAATGCAACACAGTAGTCTCATCCACCCACATTACATCTGGAACATGTTCTGAGAAGACCAGATTTTTTACTTTTTGCAAACAATATGGCAACATGGATATGAATCAGCTTTGAGGTTCTGTGCCAAACAGGAAAGCAACCAGCAACTACATTTAACTAACTCACTTCCTCAGTTTCTTAATCTTACACAAGAACTGCTAGATTCTGATTGACCAAAGTTTGCTGTAAAGTAAGTAGTGTAGAGCCTCAGAATCATTAAAAATTAAGGCTTCTGGCCTTTGCTGCCCCGGTGTTACTTATCTTTATTGTTCATTTGTGGTATAAACAATACCACTGATAGTCTGTGTGCAGCACTTTTTTAAAAAGAATACTACTGTGCTCTGCACTGTGATATGCTTTCCATGCCACTGCCCCCACTAGTTTTTGCCAATATGGAGCACCGGTGTGGTGTGTTTTTCTCTGAGAAAAAAAAAGGAAGCTGTACCAATGGTGTCTTCTAGCCCTGTGCTTCCCTGAGTAGCTAGTGCACTGTTACAATAAAGGTGATCAACTGAGGAATATCTTTATTCTCTCATGTGTTATCAAGGATAACTTTTTGCCTTTCTCCATCCTACCTTTGCCATAGTATGGTGGCATGATTGTCCAAAAAAGAAAACCTAGGGAAAAATGTTTAATTTTGGAACCATACCTGAGTAGTTTTCTATGGTAAAGTTTTATAGAAAAAGCATTCAGAAAAAATATATTGTCTCTTTATGTCTGCCACTCACCTTGGACCTGGACCTGGTGATGACCTTCTCTGGTTTTCACAGGTGGCATAAGTTTCTGTCTACTCATAGCTCCTGTTCATGTTCTTCTGAGAGCTATTACCACTTGCTAATGACCTGATCAAAGCTATTTATATCAAAGAAAAATTATAGAAACAACATCTGATTAGGCCACAATAGGGACTTAATAGTTTATTTCAACACTTGTGTCGTTTCTGAAATAGAAGACCAGAATGATGCAGTCAGTTTACCAAGTCAGCATAGGAATCATCTGGGAATCTGTCCAAAAGAACTGTTGTGTGTGTGTGTTTTTTTGTTTTTGTTTTTGTTTTTGTTTTTTCTCAACACTGTCACTTCACAAGTCACATATTTCCACTGTCTAGCATACATATTTCATTTCAGTTGGGGCTGTGTTGCTAGGAAATTTGTGAATAGAGAGTATTGTACCACTATGACACCTACAAAACAATTACAAAACATTTACATAATGTTGCTATTGTCATCTTTCTTCTTTAGCTATTTGGGTCTGCAGAATTATACATCATACTGGGGCCAACCAGATCTTAGAAACTGCACGGGTAAGTGTACGCATATTAATCTTCGGCTAAAATAATAGTTTTGTGTACTTTGTTTTCTACCTAGTATAAGGAAGTTACACTAAGGAACATCTTCCCCATTTATGCTAAATCTTTCTAAAAAATCAGTGCAAAGTGTTTAAACTCTAGGGAAGTGTACCAAATTGAATTCAGCCCATCAATGCAAAGCTCTGGATATCAATTAATGAAATAAATCAAACTCTTTAGGTAATTTAAGCAAGAATGGAGGCAGATGGTAGCTTGCCCTGATTTGATATTTAGGTTCAGAAATTCTTTTAAAAATTTCCAATGCCTGTAGATACCAATGTAAAGTCTTTTTCATAGACTCACTCTTTTCTGTGAACTTATGATCAGACATTTTCAAATTTATTCTTCATTTGAAAAATACCCTTTGATGTCATTCTGGCATTTAAAGAAATAATAAAATAAACAGAGAACTATTTATGGCCCCCTATTTTAGTGCCAGAGTTAGAGAGGAGGGAGATATTCTCAAAGGTAATTCAAAGCTAAATAGCTTTAAGCTGCTGTTAGCTAATAAAGCCAATATAGCTAATAAGCTGCTGTTCTGCGTTGCTTTCTTGGAGAAGCCTCTTTTTCGTTCTCCACTGGTAGAGATTCGTGGGAAGCCTGGCTACCTAGCTTAGTTGATTGTGATGAGTATTTACAGTCAGGTTATATGAAAACATTTTTTATTGTAGAATGAACATTCTACAGTAAATGTAGCTAAAGCCACATTATAAAATACAACATTAAAAGCAACAACAACAACAAAAACACAGATGCAGACAGAAGGCTGATGTTCTTTCCAAATCTTATTTGTGATTATCCCATAAATATTTTGATGTTGCACAATATTACTACTTACATTATTTTTCTATCCAAGTGTCACCAAACATAGTCTAACAAGCACTTTACACTAATGCTTTGCCACAGGACACAATTTCAAACTTTCCTGATCAGGAAGGTTTTTCTGATGAAATTTGCTTGTGTATTGTGCTTGTCAGCTCTCTGATTAAGAGTTCAGACTCATGAAGGAACCGGTAACATTCACCATGGAGTTGGACTTTCTCCCCTAAGTTTAAAAGAGTGAATATTTTGTAAGTAAGTAATCGTGACTTTGGGATACATTTGTTCCACTTCAAGAGGGAAACAGAAGTTGTTTTTCTCAGTAAAAAAGAGGATAGAGGATAAGGAGAAAAAAACAATATATATATATATATGTATATATATACATTTTATTCCTCACTTTCCTTTTTTTCTCTTTTTGATTCATGTTATGTGTACACTTACAGAAAATGCAGCTGATATTGCCAATCAGCTTCTGAATCTCACTGGTGAAGGGCAGCAGCTAACCTCAGACAAAGTAAATGATGTTGTCCAGAAGCTCAAAAAAATTGTGAATGATGAAGAAATTGATGAATCTCTGGGTTCTACTGTGGTGACAATTTTTTCCAATATTCTAAACAGTTCAGACAGTGTATTGGCAGCATCATCTTCAGAGTAAGTATTTCTGTGTTTCAGAAAAGTTTTCAAGAGCAACTTTTTTCCATATATAGAGAAACAATTGCAGTAAAGAAAAGAAAACTTTTCTTATTTCTATGAAAAAAAAATCAAATAAGAAAAACAGATATTTCTTCTTGTGCTAAAATTAACATGCATAACAAAGTATGGAAAAGAAGTCTGCTGATGAATGACACAGAACAGATTTAAGTATTGTTGGAAGATTATTTCAGGACCAGTGATATGTAGTTGGATACTTTCTGTCAATCAAAACCTTTTGTGTTCAACAGACATGTAAATTTACAGCCCAACAGTCTCCTTGTGAATATAGAGGTGGGTGACAGAAACACAGAGGATAGCCTTAACGTGGAGAGCATACATAAAGAGCACACATGACCATTGTTTTATTATTATCATTTTTTATTCAATTTTAAAAATAATTTTACTTCTGTTTTTAGAGCTCTAAAAACCATCGATGCCTTAGCTTTAAAAATCCAGTTCACCGGACCATCCATGAGTATTTCAACACGAAACCTCGCACTTGGAGTGTCTGCTATAAACTCAACTTCATTCAAAGGTTCTACTTTCAGTGTCAGCCCACAAAATAATGCATCTGATTTCCAGGTATGGTATGAGCAGTTTGAATATGAAATGTGCCAAGGATGTTTACTGTGATTAATATAAAACCATTTACAACTCCCAATTCTCCCCCTACTTTCTAGTTCCCTTTTCCTACAATCATCCAAGCAGATTAATGCAGTATATCCTTGAGTGGTAGGAAACATGGGTGAACCTACACAATCCATACAGATGAAAAATAATTTGCTTACAAATCCAGAATAGATTTTATCTTTTCCAGTTAAAAGGGAAAATAATCTTTAACAGTCTAATGTATTACTCATTGTATGGTAAAAACACCATTGATGAGTTTCATGTTTAGAACAATACAGATAAATGTAGATACCTACATGTAGCTTTCTGCAGGTACAACAGGTGTTCAACAGTATAGTGTAAACACCTACTGCAGAGGCCTAAAGCTGATCACTCATCCACATGTAGGTTCATAGACTTGAGCCATTTGGGAAGTCCAAGGGAGTTCAAGACATTCACATGGAGCTTGACCAATCAGCCCAGACATACGAAAAATCAAAGGACAGGTCTTCAGTGCTACATTGCCTAGACATTGTTACATATTTGCCATGACCTCAAAATATTTTTTCATCTTTTTTCACAAATGAAAATGCACAGACACCTAACAGCTATGAAATAACATTCAAGATATACATGAGCATCTGCTGGGATTTTTCTAAAGGTTCTGTGGAAATCTGTAGCAAAGAGGTGCCTGGACTTTTTAAAACAATTTCAGTACATGCCTGTTTGCATATAAAAAACATAAGTACTTTTAAAAATTTAGTCCAATGTATTTTTCATAGTTATATATGTCTATGATAGAAGTAATGTAATCACAAACTCCTGTGAGTCTAATCATTAAAATACAGTGAGCTTTACTTGGAGAAAAATACAGAAAATATTAGACGGGGGAAAAAAAATAATAACAATAATAATTAGGGCCAGAGGACCCAAATCTGAATTGAGAGAAAACATGGCATTATGATATCGGTAAAAGACTAAACACTAGAGTATAAGTATCTAATAGACCAAATTTATTCCTGTAGCAAATTGGCAAAACAACAATCCCAGTAAATGTATCATAATTTAAGAAGTACAATGTACTATAAAAACCAAAAAAAATAATAAAGACATTGTTTAATAGTAGTAGTATAGGCTATCGGCCTTTTATTTGCTATGTAGACTTCAAAATTAAAGTCAATTTCTGGTTTAAATAGATGCAAAAAGATTTAATGTATGAGTTTTCTCATATTTATATTCATAGAAGTTTAGGCTAAACTTTCTTTGAATCAATTTTATTTGAAATGCTTGTTGATTTTAAATCTACTTTTGTTTAGTTCTCGTATTAATGAAGCTCAATAAGTGATTGTTCTTTGATTGTTATCAAAGGAACAGTTCTCCAGATTTCATTCTGTATTTATGGAAAGAGGAAAGGAAAAATTCTGAAATAAGGTTTGGGATGTTTGCACATATAATAAGAATTACCATCTGTGTCTTGAGGACATCCAGGAATTTTCTTGCCCTGGAATCATTTATTACAGCACTGTCTAAATAATCACAAAATCCAAACTCCGTCAAATTATTTATAATGTTCCTATTGGAACACGAGTTTGTTCTCAGACTTCTACATTTCCAACAGTTGATTGAGAATTCTTAGCATCCTTCCTACCAGAAAAGTCAGCAGCAGCTGTGGTCACAGATTATATTTTCCATGCATATCAGGAAAGATACTTGCTATCCCTGCTGTATGGAGATTCCCTTGTGAAAGCCCAGTCTTTTCACCAGTGATGTGATGACCAGGCTCATCAGGGATCATTAAACTCTTCAAACTGTATGTCAGAGTGTTTCCAGATTTTCTTTCATAGATATCAAGCAAATGTATCCATAGCAATTTGGAAAGATTCTATTTTAGTCCCTTGTGTCTTTATGTTTCTTGCCAAAACTTTGGCTAAGTTAGCTTTTAGTGATTCATATTATTAAATTGTTCCTGTAATATATCCATACTTCTTCACAGAAGCCTCTTCCACTCCATTTGCAGACAGTACCTAATGGGACATCTTTATCACATGCACACTTTCTGTTTAATGTGGCAGAATTATACCTTGAAAACCTTTTATTCGAGTGCATTTAGCTTTGTTAGGAGATATTTATGAACTACTTGTTATTAATTTCCAGTGGTGCCTGTTCATCACAGTAAGTCAGTGAAAATTTAAATTTAGAATTTAAATAAAACAGTAGCCTATAACTTGTAACTTTCTCTTAGCTAATGTTGCTTTTAGTATCATATGATTGATCATGAAAGGCATAAATAACAGTTGCCTCAGAAGAAGTCAGGAGTGTGAATTTCCTATCTTGCAGTAAAATTATTGAACACTTTTATAATAGAGCCAGTGTTAGACGGCTTACTCCTCTACCTTTGATGGATAGGGTGGCACACCTTGAGTTTGCCATGGTGTAAGTGTATGCAGTCAGAGAATTGCTGTGTGAAAGCTAATGAAATATGAGTTTGCATAGATGTAGAGAGGTGACACCAATTATTACTTTAAAGTCTCCCTTCTTTAACAGAGAAACTAGAAAAATTAATAAGAAAATTAATTCAGATGTTCAAATCAAGTCAAAAAAAAAAAAAAGTACAACTCAGGAAAGAAGGATTCAGAGCATATTTTCCTCTTCTCAACATTGTTTGGTATAAGGAAATGTATTCTGACAGTTACTGAAAATTATTATGTCTGCCATTATCGCCATATTAGTATTTCCAAATCATCTTTATAGCAGTGGAGGAGGGTTTTTTATTTGTTCATTTGTTTTATTTACAAATTTTGTGCAGCAGAAGATTAATCTCATACTGCAAGAGTGAAAAAAAATCCTAAGCCTTTTTTTTTTTTTTTGATTGAATTAGTTCTTGCATAGGTACAGGTAAAATTAATGTTGAAGGTTCTAGTCCCATGTTTTAGATATTGTCAAGAAGGGTCTGAACCCAGCTGTTCACAGTAGATGGCTTACTTTTTGTTTGAACATGTTCTTTTCTTCTGCTGTTTTTATTTAACAGATAGACTTTGACAAGGACCAGACAAATGCCTTTGCTTCTGTTGTTCTGCCACCAAGTTTACTGAAGAATTTAAGTCAAGATGACTTTGAAATTATATCGAGGGCTCAATTTACTTTCTTCAATAAGAATGGCCTTTTTCAGGTAAACTTTAATGAGTTTGAAGTAGTTTCAGCTAGGATGAGTCAAAAGCAGCTGCCAAAAGTTTCCTGTAATGTAATTTCACAGCATTTCATGAGTTAGAGGAATGAGCTGGTGATAGCAAATGTAGGCATTAGGGCATTAGGGACATCAGAGTGACAAAATAGCCATAGCATCCACATTGAATTAGAGTGAGCAATGTGAGTGCACATTCTTTTCACATGTGAGATAAACTTTTTTCAGAGTAATAAACAGCAAGCTAGATCCAAGCTGATTATAATCAGTGTAAAGTACCGAAACCTTTTAAAGGCCACATCTTCCATAAAAATGCATTGATATAGGTGCTTGATGTTCAGTGGAGTTGGGTTCTTTTATATCAGCTGGGAATTTGGTGTGTAATACAGCTAAATATTCTTTCTTTCTCTTTTCCTTGAAAGAATTGATTGACAGTCTTGTCCAATGGACTACTTATATCCAGTTTGAAACTCTGGACTGCTGGTCTCTGTCCAGAGAACATTTTTTTTTCTATACATACTGTTCTTTTCAACTGTTCTCATAAGCACACCATTTTTTAATGTTATCCGGATGTATTTAAAGACAACCTGGTTATGGAATAAGGACAGCAATATTTGTGTCTGAAAACAGAAGGGATACAGGTGGATTTGCTATTTTTCTCCTTTGGGTCCCATCACATGGTAATTATAAATACTTCCTGCATGGTTAATGTCAAAAAAAAAAATAAGAAGAGTTTCACAGCTTGAAAAAAAAAAACAACCAAAACCACAATTTTCCTGAAAAAAAAAAAAAAAAGTTAATTAATAGGGAAACATTGTTTCATAGTGAACTGCAGGCTAAGCCTCAGAAGGCTTCAGTTTGTTTTCCCATTAGTATTTAAAATGACCTTTGGCTCTTGTTCATCCGGAGAACCCTGTAGTATTGTGTTGTCCCTATATTATCATTTCTATTGGCAGTGTATCCAGATTCTTAAGATAGTCTAGGTAAGAAAATACTCATGACCCTCAGTTGCCTTCTAAAATACACCCTGAAGTATCTTTAACTATTTAAAATAGTATTCATTTTAAGGCCACTTCTAAGAAAAACAAGATGAATATATTTAATAAAGAAACCAGGAGAATATAGATATATGATTGTCATAATGGCATAAAATCATACAAAGTCAAAATGTGTCCTTTAATTGTACTAGAATAAGTTTTTAAGTGATACTTAATTATTCACTGAGAAGCAAAAAGGAAAGAAAGAGAGAGAGAGAGAAAGAAAGAGAAAGAGAGAGAGAAAGAGAGAAAGGAAAGAGAGAGAGAAAGAAGAGAGAAAGAGGAAAGAGGAGAGAAAGAAAGAAAGAAAGAGAGAAAGAAAGAAAGAAAGAAAGAAAGAGAGAAAGAAAGAAAGAAAGAGAAAGAAAGAAAAAAAGAGAAAAAAAGAAAGAAAGAAGGAAGGAAGGAAGGAAGGAAGGAAGGAAGGAAGGAAGGAAGATTACAACTAAAATTCCCTACAGTATTTTGTGTGGTTTTTAAATTGTTCATGTGTGATGTTCAATAAGATTAATTAAAATGTGTGAAAATCACATTTTAGTAAGTGTAAAAATAAAGTCTAAAAAAAAGACTAATGACAGTCTCAAAAAGAAAATTGACATGCTGTCTCAAACCCCATAACTTTATGCATTAGTATAAAATTATTCCACAAATATATTTATTCCAATTTCAATAATGTCCCACAGTTATTAGCTGTATTTTCTATAAACATTCACTATAACAATGAAACATCATACTTTACAGCACTGGGTTTTTTTGTGTTTTTTCTTCAGTTGCAACTGATAAAACGCTCTCAAGCTTTATCCTGTCATTCATTAAAATCTGATGGTTAAGCTATTCAGGGTGAGACTCATTTCACCTATGGTAGGTGTGTTCAGAATAGATACTTACACCTAAACTGTTGTCCATAAGCTGCCCTCAATGCCAGTCAATGGAAAGGAATGGACACAGATAAGGTGTGACACAGCTCATCCTAGTGCAGGAGTAGGCATCCGTTCCCCAAACAAAGGAGAACAATGCCTTTTGCAACACCCCAAGTACTGCCTGACAGATACGGCAGTGAACCTGTAACAGACCAGCTGGAGACCAGGGAGGATACCTTAAAGCCTCTAAAGTGGACACATATTTTAGGCAACTGCAGCAGGTAGTGTACTAGAAGCTTCCTGGTTTCCCATAAGGCCAACTAGGCTTATAGCTATTCAGACTTTAATGCAAATTCTTCAAAGGAAAATTCTACTTGTAAAACACTTCCATTTTAATAAATCATCAGATTCCAAGGAAAAATTCTCTTCTGGAAAATTCTCAACTTGATAGTTTTTTCACTGTAGGTTATAAATGGTATTGGTATCATCTGTCTTCTATTTAAATTCCCACAGAAGTGTCTAGCATTGCTTTGGATTTGTTTACTACTTCTTGGTCTTTAATTGTAAGATGGAGGATGACTTAGCAACTATACACAGAAAAGAGGTTATTCTTCAAAAACTGTACACCTAGTAAAAAGGATAGCAACAATGAGATAAGAAAGCTATTTCATTGTTTTAAGGGAAATATGTTAATCATATCTGCCACATTGTTTGAGTTGGTGTCATCAGACAAAAAGATTAAAGGGGAAAGTATACCTTCTAACCTTTCTTTATAATAATGTCCAAATGTATTTGTGACTTTAAAGAAAATAGGGAAACTTCCATGAGGCAAATCCAGAATTTGGTTTTATAAACAAAGTGTTCTTATATTACATGATTGAAATTGTAGAAATGCTGACAGTTTATTTATTCTGGCATGCTGCAAAAATAAAACTGTATTCTGGCTTTTATGTTATGTGCTGTGTAAGCATTTTTTATATTTTTCTGAATCTTTTAAAGGATGCAGAAACTCCTGCCAACTTGACCAGTTTTGTTGTGGCATGCAGTATTGGAAACATAACTATTCGGGATCTTCAGGATTATGTGAAGATTACAATTAAGCATACCAAAACTCAAGTAAGAAGAGACTGATTATTCAGAGGAACAGGAATGTAGATTGTATATAGTAAAGGCTGTGCATATAGCTTCATTGCTTTCAGTGGATTTTGACTATATATATTGAATGTAAACCCAAATGGAAATAAAATCTCTGAAACAAAATTAAATAAGAAAAGAAAAAACAAAAATAAATAACTTCTCCATCCTCAAACATTCCCAATCCATTCATGTTTTAGCATTTATCTGAAAGACTATTGATTCTGCCACTCACAAGCAATTTGTGCAAATAATTCTAGATAAAACCATTGTTCACGACCAGTTTGTGACCACGTTCATGACCAGGGACACTGGAATGTTTACACTGGAATGTTAAAATGACTTAAATTCTTTGACCATAATGAAATTTCTTTTTTAATAGTTCCCCAAGGTTTTGTTGTTATATGGTTTCCTGCAAATGAAGAATGGAAAGAACCCCATTTAAAAAAGATGACTACAATTAATTTACAGAAATAAAGTCCAAATACAACCTTTTGGCTCATGCTGTTTCAGTTAAAACATAAAAATTCATAAAAAACAGTTGTCAGTAGCTACTGCAAAAGAGACAATAGCACTAAAGAAACTAAGAAAGAAGTTGGCATGTAATACCTAAGAATGTTGTTCATGGAATGAGAACCTGGTTCATAATCTTCACATAACTTCACCTTACATTTCATTATAATGATTATTTTAAGGTGAGGCACAACAACCTCCACTAAGGTTCAGCAGGCTTTTGCAGAGTTCTGAGGCCATTTACATTAAGAATTCACTAAGAACTCACGAGGAAGTAAACAGTTAAATATATTTAAGCTCTGTAAAGACATCATACTCATGGATAACTTTAGTGAGACAATAAAACTTTCTCATTCTGAGGATGTGGAAAAGGAACACTGAAGATGAACAATGCTCTATGATTTATAATTAGGGTAAATGTCTTTTTAAGGAGAATAAGGTCTGGTTTAACACTAGACAAAATTTCACTAGTCCAAAATAATATTTTTTCTACTGCTCATCAAATGAAAAGATATGTAGTAAAACGTCTGCTGCAAAAGTATGCATGTTGATGAGATTTATATCTGAAGAGGTATAAAAGGTCTACTTTTGCATGTGTTCTTAGGAAGATCCTAAGCCTACCTGTGTCTTCTGGGATATGAATAAAAATGGTAAGTTTAAAAATATTGTCATTTCTTTTACACTGGGAAAAAAAGGTGTCTAAGTTGTATAATCAGTCTCGGTCTTGATCCTTTTTACTTCTCTATTAGTCTTTGCAGAGTTAGATAAATCTTTAAACTGTATAATTTCTTCTGTTTAGTAAGGTCACTAGTAACAGAAGATGTTAAATATTCTTACTAAAGGTTTTTTATGTAAATTCAGTTAATATTTTAAATCTGCATTTATTAATTAATACATGTAATTTCATATACATACATATATAATATATGTATATATTGATATATTATATATAATATACATATTTATATTTACTACAATGTTTATATGCTTATATTAATATATAATATATTAATATATTATATGTATATAATATATAAATTAATAAATGTAATTTTTAAATCTGTATATAAAGTTTCTCTCTATCCACACTGACTTACATTACATATTGCAGAGAGCAAGGGTAGGACCCTCTGTTCCTAGGCCTCTGCTTTCTTGTGCCTGGGGATATGTGAATAGGAGGGCAGTATGTGCAGACATCGCATCATGGTGGTAAAAGGAAGTTCTAAAACCATTATATTGTTGGGTAAAACTAAGGTGTGTCTTAATGCATGATACACATGGGTCTTATTCATCCATCAATAACCAAAAATCTCCCTACCTTTATTATAAATCTCCAACTGTTGCTTCTGCTCAGTAGGCCATTATTGAGACACGTCTGGTGGAATTTTCTAAAAAACTATGAAACCTAACAGTTTCTTATTTACTGACTTCTTAATATTCAGTGGTATTATATGTTTATTATATATGCATTTCTGTGTTTGCACAAGATGAAGTGAGGAATCCAATGAAAGAACGATACAAGTTTGTTGGAAAGTATGGTTTCTCTTGTTTCCTTTCCACAGGTGGCAACGGTGGCTGGAACCCTACGGGTTGCAAAGTGCAAGCAGAATCCAATGAAAATGAGACAGTTTGTTTATGCAACCACCTCACACACTTTGGGGTCCTAATGGTAAGCAAACTCTCATTGTTCACTAAGTTATCTTTCCTAGGAATCGCAATGTAGTATTTCTCTTGGGCCAAGACAACTTTCTTGATTCATGTTTGATATGATATTCTTTTTGTAAATTATTTTAATCTTAAAACATTTTCTCTGTTATTGATCATTATAATCATATAGTGTTTTGGGTTTTTTTATAACAAAGTGCCTATTGATAAGTATTCAAGGATAAGGTAATCAATAAAGAAAATGAAAGAAGAAGTGAGCAATTACAAAATTTTAAGATATTGAAATGTGCCTGTAAGAAGACTTCTGGCTGAGACTTCTGAGTGATACCAAAATACAAATAGCATATTATAATACCCAACTTCAAAGCTGGAACATAGGTGAAAAACAAAGCCAGAATAAGGGATGGTAAAACCAAGGCTCAGTACTAACCCCTACACTAGCAAAATGAAAAAGTCAGTGAATATTTACAGGGAAAAAAAAAAAATGTAAGAGAAAATATTTTCTCTTGAAGTTGAGACACTTCTTTCTCAAGAAGTTGAGACGCTGTTTCAGAACAAAACGTAGAGCATCGTATTTTCAGGAAATGTCCTGCAGTCAGCAAAATTGTTAATGACAATGAAAAGACAAGAGCACAGTAATTCCCCTTCTTACTGAGATTCAAGGGGCTAAATTGCACCTTGGAAATTTTGCTTGCAAATCCAACAAGATTTATATCATTTTAACGTCAAAAAGTATAAAGTAATTACTTCTTTTGCAAAATCTGTAAAACCGTATTTGCTGTTCACTTTTAAATGGATGAGTGGCTGAGGTAGGTAGAGCTTAGCATATCAAGAAGATGGACAAAGGTACCTTCAGGTACCTTCAGCCTCAGCAGTATGACTCCTCTAGTATTCAGGTGTCTCCAGCAATTTTCCTGTGTGATGTATTTTTGAAAGAAAAAAATCTCAACATGAAAAAGATGGATTATTGCAATCTGATCTTAAAATTTAGTGATTTTTCAACCTTCAGAAGTAGGCTGAAATTTCTTTTGGTGAGAAATTAATATTCTTTGGCCTGTAAATAAAGCCTGCAGGAAAAATGTTGGCTCTTTATCAGAGCAATACTCCTAATGATTTCTTTTTGATTTACCTTTTTGCAGTGGCACATAGGACTTAACTGCACAAGGAAGCTACACACATTGATTTTTCAGCCTTCCAGAGCTTTCCTAACAGAACTGCTCTCTTCACATCATGTTCAGATGTCAATGTGAAATAGTCATAAGCTTTTTGTCTTTTTGCAAGCTAAATTGCAGTCTTGTTTCACTTTTCATCCTTGAATGGGGAAAAAAAGGACTTTCTTTAGGATATACTCAATGAGTCCCTTCTCCTCCCTGAATGCTTTTGTGGCTTTAGGAAATAAGGCAAAAGTTCTTTGAATTTGGGCTGTGTTCCAATAGATTTTTTACACATTTTTGACTGTTTTAATTGCTTTTCCACTTCAATAATCTTTTCTGACTTTCACTTAGATATTAAATTGCTTTCAGATAACACTCTCTTTATATATATAAGGTTGGGACAGGGTGTAAAAAACTGCATACAGCTCCTTCATTTTTCTATGAAGAATGGCAGGTTTTGTAGCCTTTTGTTGGTGTTTTTTTGCTAGACGATTTCGCTTGGGATAATAGTCATACTGATTGTAGAATAGACACCATTATATGCTAGTATTTGCTCATATTTACTCCACAGTAATATAGATCCAAACATTCTCATTATTTCTTTTCCTTAAATAAGGAAATAACACTGGCATTTATTCTCAGACAGTACTATGTGGCAATTACATTTGGAGAGAAAACTGGAAAAAAAATCCTCAAGATGTTCCTGCTTCATTTCCAGTTTTGGGTTGTTTGTTTGTTTTTGAAATGTTGTCTTTGTCACTATTTTTCTGACCAACATTTATAACTGTAGCTTGCAGGACAGACTATAAAAATGAAGAGCAATATCTTGCCCTTGCTTTCACCCATAGATGATTAGCTACATTGACTCACGAACTTTTAATAACAAGAAGTGATGTCAGAAACTCCCCAGAATTCTGCATATTTCATTATGAATATTTTTAAATTTTATTTTCAATACATATTCAACATAAATATCTTCTTAAAAAGAGATGTCTATAAGTAACTGAACTAAAAAGTTTGAAGAGGGAAATTTTTTCCACAGGAGGACATTTGAATTCCTAGTACTGAATTATAAGGATCAGCATCAGGCTCTGTCTATCTGCTTAACCCAGCAGTTATAATACTTACAGCACAATGTTTTCAAGAGCTATGGGAAGGAAGTGAGAGGTGTAACAACTATAAACTAAATATACTTGATAAACATGAACCCTAATGTCAGGGTTATAGTGTTATTGCCAGTGTTTTTGAGTTTTACTTGTGTAATTACCAACCAAGAATGTTGTGCTCATGAAAAAAGGAGTTTGCTGTAACTGTTACATCTTCCTCCTGTCTCACATAGGACCTTCAGCGAACCACTACAGAAATAGACCCACAGAATACCAAGATCCTCACTTTCATCACTTACATAGGCTGTGGGATATCTGCTATATTTTCAGCTGCAACTCTTCTGACATATATTGCATTTGAGTAAGTATTGGTTCTGTCAGAAAAAGTCACAAAGGAAGTACCTCTCTGTGATGAACAAAATAGCTAGATGGTTGGCGTGTTTTATTTGCCTTGGAAGGGAAATGTATATTTACAAAAAAAAAAAAAAAACACAAAACTGCAGAATCCCGGGCACAATGGTATAAGTAGAAACTTTTTTTCAAGGGCATATAAGTTCAGACTCTCTCCTCTTGTTTTTAATGTGTTGTGCTGCTGAGACCAGGCAACAAGGCTAATACATCACAAAATTTTCTCTTTGGGGTGTATGACATCTACCGTATCAGATATGTGTTATAAAATCCACAGCCGGGCTTTTTGTAAGAACAAAACCAAATCAAACCTGCCTGTGTGAGCATAGTAGGTCCTGAATAAAAAAGAAAAATTTCTGACTTGAACAATTACATTCTGGAGCCCTTCAGAAGGAAGTGGAGAAGCGAAATAAAATGAAGCTAATTTGTGAAGTTTTACAATAATTTCAACAAGGGATTCAAGTGAATGAAAACGTTTTGAAATGACACAGTTCTGTGAACAGTGAAAAGAATCACATCAACACAGAGGAACAATTCTGCCTGGAGCAGGACAAAACAGAGTAGCTGCTAAAGGATACTTTCCAAGGGGGGAAGAAAAGGGAGGCTTCTGAGATCTTCAGAAATAGTTCTAGATACCTCTAATTATTGCATTCCTGTTGCATTACCTATGGTATAATATTTTGGTCCAAGATGGCTGAAGTTGCCCCTCAGTTCATAGATTTCAATGTGTATCAATTAGAAAAGAAAATTAAGTTGATCTTCAGTCTTCCTAAGATAAGGAAGGAAGGAAGGAAGGAAGGAAGGAAGGAAGGAAGGAAGGAAGGAAGGAAGGAAGGAAGGAAGGAAGGAAGGAAGGAAGGAAGGAAGGAAGGAAGGAAGGAAGGAAGGAAGGAAGGAAGAGAAAATAACAGCAAGCACTGGACAATATCTTCCAAAAAGTAACCAAACATTAATATATAAATTGATCAGAGATGATCTTCTGGACAGTTATATTTTGAAAGATTTCTTTTAAGTCTCTTCAGTTCTTGTTTCAGGTACAAACTGCATTGTATTATATTTAATTTGAAAGTTTAATAATAATAAATAATAAATCAGCTGCTAAAATATTTTGGCAGTAAAGTAGTTCATTAAGAACCCAAACAAGTGATGGCTTTCCCCTAGAACATACAGCTGAAGGCTTCAGCAATATCACAGAGAAGGACATCTCCCTCTCTGGAGTTTCCCTCTCTGGAGATATTCAAGGCACGTCTGGACGCCTACCTGGGCAGCCTGCTCTAAGGAGTCTGCTTTGGCAGGGGGGTTGGACCCAATGATCTTTTGAGGTCCCTTCCAACCCCTTCGATTCTGTGATTCTGTGACGTCTCTATGTCTTGTTGCCACAATAGCTTATGGCTAAGAGGAGATCCCTGTACTTTTATTTATTTTGTAAACTGATAAACCTAGCTACTATAAGCAACTTGGGTAGTTGAAACCAATTAATCATAAGCATCTATATTTCTCTCACTAGGAAGCTGCGAAGAGATTATCCCTCCAAAATTCTGATGAATTTGAGCACAGCTCTGCTCTTTCTCAACTTGATCTTCTTGCTTGATGGTTGGATTGCATCATTTGACATAGACGGCCTCTGCATAGCTGTTGCTGTACTTTTGCACTTTTTTCTTCTGGCCACCTTTACATGGATGGGACTAGAAGCGGTTCATATGTACATTGCTCTAGTTAAAGTGTTTAACACCTATATACGGCGTTATATACTGAAGTTTTGCATCATTGGCTGGGGTGAGTTCAGTACATGCAGTTTTTACATAGTGTGTTATTTGAAATGACGGTATGTAAAAGATGCAAAGCAAAATCAAAATCAGCATAGTTTCTTCCCCTGCCCCTCCCTCCCCCCCAAGGTGCCGGCATAGAGCCAGTGCTCTGTGTCACTAAGACCACAGTTCCTGTGGATAACTCCATGCAAACACACCAGAACTGCCTATCTCTGCCTGAGGAGGAGCAGTAGACTGGATACGCTGGTCTTTTCAGAGAGGCCAACATGTTACAGCCATATAAGAGAACCATGGCACACATTGAATTGAGAAACCCTTGCAGTTACTACAAAGCCCATGGGGATCTTTGCATTGACTTTCAAAAAGCTCTCAACTGAGGTTGAAGTTCCTTGCTGAAAAATACAAACCCTATGGTGGAATCAGAAATTTCCTATGCTTCAGCAGTGTTTAAACTACAGAGAGATCCTGCCTGCCTTAAGCAGTGTACAATATAGGACTGAATTGGAAAATGTAATACTGTGAGGCTCAAGCAGCACAGCTTTTATTCTTCCTTTTCTTTTTTTTTTTTTTTAATATCAGGAATCTGTGCCTTCTTCCTGAATGCACATATTGTGTTTGAAATAATACAATACAATACAAAACCATTAACCTCATGCCTAGAGCACTGACCTCAGTCCAGCTGATAATTGATGTCTTTCCATTGGCAACTAGCATCCTTTTTGGCAACCTCAGAAGCAGACAAGGACTTAGTGGTAGGAAAAGCAAATTAACCTCTTCCCCTTTGAAACTGTTTTGTCATTGCAGGGATAAGGCATGTAAAATAAGGCATGTCAGGAAATGTGCATTTGTTCAGTGTGAGCTGAACCTCTCTGCACATAGTCCTCATCCACATAGTTGTCTGTTAGTTTCCCCAAATATTCCCTTTACTATATTAATAAAAAATATACAGTTTACTTCATTTTTTGGACACATTTAAGTAAAGGATATGTAATGTTTTAGAAAAAGAGAAGACATTTACAGCTGAAAGAAGCAGAGGAGAAATGAAGTTCATTTTCCCTGGTTTCCCAGCCTAATTAAATGACATCAGCATCTCTGGAAAAAAATCCCTCCAAAAAAAAAACCCAATCCCATCCCTCCACTAAATCTCATTTTTAGTAGTTTGTTAATCTTTTTCTCACTTTATTATGAGAACCCTTGTTCAAGTGCTTTGAGAGAATTATCACTTACTTATCACATATTAAAATAGCATTTCCTAACTTAAAGAACATTATGAGGTTAATTCACTAATGCTTATTAAGTACTTTGAAAGCTTTAATCATGGGTACAGTTTGAAAAAATGATTTATTTTCCTCTATTTCTCTGTACAGTTTTCTGACCTAGAACTACCTCAGTATACTCTATACTAAAGCAATAGTGATGGAAACATCCGTAATTCAGCTTTGCATGGTGATTTTGAAAGTTTAAGGGATTTGAAAGCTAACTACAATTATCTCTTGTTACAGGTTTGCCAGCTCTAGTGATAGCAATTGTTTTATCGAGCACAAATACTAATGCAAGTCAGATTTATGGCAAAGAATTGTATGGCAAAGATGCTGGCGGGCAAGGAGGAGATGACTTGTGAGTACTTTTAATCTCTTACAATTTAGCATTTACAATCTAAAAAAAAAAAATACCAACAGCACCAGAACAAAAAAGCATTGGTCAGATTGCTTTGAAAAGTCACAGGTGGATAAAACAAGGAAAGTGGACAAAATTGTCTTCTAAATTATTTGAATCTGAAGGAAAAGAAGAACATAAGAAAAATCAGAGGGAATTCTACATTACCTAGTGTGAGGTGCAAACACACTTCTGACAAAAGAATAATTATAAATTTTGTTTCACAAAAATAAAAATACCTGTTTTGGTTTATTTAAAATGAAAACTGCATATTCTAGGTGTGAGCAAGAAAGAAGTAAAATAAAAATAATTTCCTTTGTAAATAAAGTAGCCCTTTGTCAATGTAGGTCATTAGCTTTCTACATTTTTTTCTCAATGTCCAAAAAATAAACTCCAAATACCAACGTTTTTATATGACTGTTACCACATTTTCTGTTCCTTGACTGGCAAAGCTTGTCATGATAAATAAAATATCATTCTGGGTTTTTATTAAGGTATAATGCTAATCATTGTAGCCATTTGATGCTAGAGGTATAAGCTAGATCTCTCAAATGACTGACTATCAAATGGCTACCTCAAAGGACTACCCATACTGCTTCTTCTTTAGAGCCATGAGTTCTCCTTTAGCTGAAGTGGCAGAAACTTCAGATTTTGGCACTGAAGATCCAAGCTTGAGTATTCTGTTATTAAATCATCCTATGCTTCACACTGACAAAGGTGGCGAAGCTACTTGTACTGAGTCGCATGATGAGATTGCAATTCCCACTGCTTGTATCTGTGATCAGATTTTCCTTTTAATTAGTTTTACCTAAATGAGGGGCAACACTCAGATTTCTGACAAGATGCTACTATGTGCTATAGTGTATTAAGATGCCACTGAACGTCATCCTATTTAAAAACAGAAAATGGACAAAGGCTTCACTTGAAATTTTACCTCTGCAGCAATGGAATAAGACACAGGCTGCTTTTACTTGCAGTCATATAAATAATTGGAGGATATTTTGCATTACCTAAAAATGGTCATAGTTTCCTTTTGTTTTTTGTTGTTTTTTTTCTCAGCTGCTGGATCAAGAATGAAGTTGTCTTTTATGTGACTTGTGCTGGATACTTTGGAATCATGTTTCTCTTGAATGTTGCCATGTTTGTGGTGGTGATGGTGCAGATCTGCGGGAGGAATGGGAAAAGAACTAATAGGACTCTGAAGGAAGAGATCCTGAGGAACCTCCGTAGCGTGGTCAGCCTGACCTTCCTCTTGGGCATGACATGGGGCTTTGCTTTTTTTGCTTGGGGTCCCTTAACTTTGCCCTTCCTGTACCTCTTCTCCATTTTCAACTCATTGCAAGGTAAGCTGAATTTCTTTTCTGTGAACAAACAATATTTGAGCTATTACTCTTCTGGGAGATCTTAGGTCTGACTAGAGAACTGTGATCCAAGTTCTCTGGATCTTTCCCTGATACTAAAACATCGTTAGTTTTGCATTCTTTGGAATAATTTTACCTACTACACATAGGTTGAAGGTCTTTGTTAAATTAATTAACATTTCAAGGCCTTTTTAATAAAATGCACTGTATTATAAATAGTGCTGTTCCTAGCTAACAGTCTGCAGTGATCTCTGCTGATAGATGCTGTATGACCTTCAACATTTCCTTTCACTGATTATAACAAATATAGGAAGCCTCTTTCTTTAATTTATTCCTGTAGGGAATTTGTAAAGCTCATATCTATTTTATTAAGACATGGAATGCTCATAAAACAAAATCCAGTCCTGTTTCCAGGTGGAAAGAGAGCTCAGAGATAAGTGATATTCTTTGATTCTTTAATGAAAATACAGTAACTATTGTAGGTAGCTTCTTTTTGTTTTCTTTTCTGAAATTTTGAATATTTTTCTACATAGTTCATCCTTCTGAAAAATGCTATAAATTGTAATCTAATGGTTATAAATTACAGAATTATATAGATGTCTTTTAAAAGAATTTTGGCTCGGAGCTGATTTGTATATGTACCAAATGACATAAGGATCTCCACCCCTGTGTGTACCACCAATAAAGAAAAACTAAAATTAAGAAAAAAACAAGAAGGTTATTGGAGGAGTGTGTATTATACCACATACATACTGAGATTAAATAATAATAATAATAATGCCCAGAAACAAACAAAAAACAGCATACAAAGCCTAAACACAAGGATGTCATTGGAGGAGTTTGTGTTTTGCCACACAAATATTGAGATAAAAAAATAAATATATTCCTAGGGTCAGCAAAATATCTGCCCTTAATGGAAAAATTACTTAATCTAACACTGTGTGGATTTTATCTGTTACAGTTGAGACATTATTTACTGAGCTAAAAGATTTATTGAGCTTTCGTGGAAAGAGAATAATGTTGTGGTTTTTGGTTTGGTTCAGTTTCAACCTGAAATGCTAGTCAAAATGGCAAAATAATGTTTGTATGTGGTGTTCTTACTAAAGGCTTTTTTTCCAATGGGCAGACTCTGATACTCCCCTAGGAGCAAAATGAAGTATTTGCTGTAATGTGTCCGTGTTAGAAATTTAGAAGGGCCTAGAGAGATTAAATTATGGGAAGAACATGAAAAAAGATTCACATTCTGAAAAGCATGCCAAGGATCAAATTCAACAAGTTTTCTTTAACCAGAATTTCCAGCACAATCAATTAAGCTTGTATGTGCAGAGTGCACACAAGGTTGACCACCACTGCTTAAGTCTCTGTGGGGTAATAGCACTGTTCAATGGAAAATGAGTATTTGGAAGGCAGTTAGGTCAGAAGATGAAACCAAAAACTCTGAGGAGTAAATGCAGGAAGAAGACGAGCGATGATCTTCTCATGGGTTGTAGTAGCAAAGATGGTATAGCATATGTTCAGGCAGGTCATATCAAGCAAAGGGAGATAACAATCCTGGAAAAAATGTATATTGCTGTGTCAGAAAGAGCTGGGCAAAGCTAAAGGAATAAGGAAAAGAGCATTTTAAATCACCTATATCTGGTGTAGCACACATGGACCTGGCAGTAACGGGATGAAATAATGCAAAGGAAAAAGAAGAGTTTGCTTCAGGAAGCATTTTCTATCAGCAGAAAGGTATTAGCACTGGTATTAGCATGACTTTATTTACTGACCCCTCCATAAACTTGTCTGTTCTCTCTCTTGAGTTTGTGAAAGCTGCACCAGTGTTTTAAGCTACACCAGCAGCCTCTGTAAACCTATTTTTCTACACACTGGCAATGAAAAAGTAAATTGCACCAACTACTGGTATTACTATACTTTGCTATTGCATCTACAAAGGAAATGATTTTTTCTCTCTTTGACACTCAAAGTAAAAAATCTGGGAACATTTGTTTTTTGGCTGTTCATTTCATATATATGCCTGGGCAAGCCAAATACTTTCAAGTCAGAGCCAAGCTAGAGCCAAGCCTAGGGTCTGATTTGACTATGGGAAACAAAACCAAAGTTGTGTTACTAAAGCACATTGTGAACTTAATGAAAAATGAAATACAGAGAAAAAAAAATCAGAAACCAAGCCCAGACAGGGCAAAGACAAAGTATTTAACACTATGCATTCATTTTGTAATACATTAGACATAGACATTTTCTTTTTTAACCATTCAAAATGTTCCAAACATTCACCTCAATTTAATTAAGCATCAATTTAGTAAGTTTGTTGCAGCACAGAAGTCCTAGGAGGTACTTACAGCACAAACAATTGCATACCTCTCAGCAAGTAAAAGCTGCTAGTGATTGCACTGGAATTACTCTGTGTTAAAAGTGAAGCACAAACCGAACTATTTTACTAAATGCAAACACAGTAACCAGAATTGAACAGAGCTTGCATATGGTATGCATTAAGGTATGTTTGCCTTCCTTAAATTGTGCTTCCCTTTCTCTTTTTTTTTTTTTTTTCTCCCACCAGCTCTTGGGAAAAAAAAAAAAAAAGTGTTTCATTACACAACCTTTACACAACCTTCTAAAGTTAATGAAGTTAGCTGTTTTGTTTCTCTGACCTCGGTGGTCTCAGCCTGGACTGAGTGCCATAAGCAAATACAAGTGCCATTCAATGACCAGCATTCATGTAAAATTATACCTCAGCACTTTGGAGAAGAGAGGATAATTTTATGCTCTAGATCAGTTTTTCCAAGCTATACCCTGCCATTGCATTCTACCAGTTGAAACATAGCAGGCATTAGCGTATGGAGCTATTCATGATCATCTTGAACAGTCTTAGAGGATGTCACTTAACCACATTTGCCTACATTATGTAATATTTATTCATGTTTAAGATATAATCATGAGGGATTTGGTGGTAACATTTGCCATCAGGTGTTCAGCCTCGGGTTGGCTGTCTCCCAGGGAATAAGAGTAGAACAAGAATAGGCCAGGCCCGGGAAGGACGGAAGATTCCACAGCTGTTGCCTGCCTGGGAAGTGCCAAGAGCACATGAAATGTCCAATTGCTATATTTAGCTCCAAAGTATCTCTGTAGGATGATGAAATTGTACCATACACCCCACCAAAGCCTTTGTTATCACATATTAGATGCCCATCTTCTGTTCTGAAAATAGAGATTATACGATTGCATAAAAAATCTACAAAAACATTCTTAAACGCTTTTATTGTAATTACATGCACAAACCAGGCAATTTTCTTTGAAGAAAAGAACTATCTGGACACCTAATTAGTACTTATGGGCATATTTTTACCATTTTCATAGTCATTTCAAGTACATGCATGTGATGAACATAAATCCAAGTGGTGTTTGTTTGTTTGTTTGTTTGGCACCCTTTAGTGTCAATTTCAAATCTTCAGGTTTTGAAAGAACACAGCCCATAATTCTGTGGGTATAGAACAGGAGATAAAATAACTTCTGGCTAACAAAATATTGTCTGTGCTTACTCTGCAGTCTGGCTGCAACGTCCTGTTGGGTGCAAAATTTCCATTTGGTTCAAAACCAAAACCTTTTAATGATTTCCATCTAAGCTAAAAAAGTAGAATAACCACACTGAGCTGGATGTGAAGCAGCAATGTCAGTAAATGGGCTCTCTTCTCTCTCTTCTGATATCCCAGACATATGTATAGCAGATTGAGGAGGGGAAAGCTATAATTACTTTTCCTATCTATTAAATGAGACATATGGATAGATGACAATAAGAAAACTTAGACATGATTTTTCTTTGCTTGTACTTCATAGTCTTTTGTTACCAGACTTTAGTCAATCTGTTTATATATTTAAAATATATGTTTTATTTTCTTTTGTCATAGGTTTATTTATATTTGTATTCCATTGTGCCATGAAAGAAAATGTGCAGAAACAATGGAGGAGACACCTCTGTTGTGGCAGATTTCGACTGGCAGACAATTCAGGTAAAAACAAGTTACAACTCCCCTCCTTATTTGCTGCAGTAGACTGGAAAGTCCAGGTTATCAGCCTGCTACACTATTTTTAATATAATATAATGTAAGCCAGAGATGTGGAAAAATTGATTAATCATAGGCTATCACTTCACTTTAGCAATAGCAATTGCCAAGGGACTTTTCAGACATCACTTCATAAAAAGTCTCAGATCTTCTTTCAGTTTTCCACTGAAGGCAGCTGGTGAATTTTGTAGTGCTATACACATGGTTTTGGAAGGCCGTTTGGAGCCTTAAATATATATATATAAATAAATAAATAAATAAAAATGTCCAGATATTCAAATTCTGTCATTCAAAACCAATCTTATGCCTTTTCTCCTGCTGACTAAATTATGTTGACTAAATTCTTCACTATTAGGTTGATGTAGGATCAATTCTTAAAAAGCAGATAGAAATACCCTGAGGTCTTTTGCCTTAGTCTTGTTTTAGCCTGATTAGGTTTCAGAAGTGATGTTCAGCTTTATCTGTACGGACGTAGAGTACTTCTACAGTTGGTTTGGACACCTCAGAGTGGGTCACTGTATATAGTCTCCTGTACCTTTGGCCATCTCAGATGGCGTTAGACTCCTGTGTTTAGGCAACTTGATCATGCTTTGCTACTATATATATAATGATTATGGATCATGTAATTCTTGTTCGTATGATTCCTGCCCAATGACTGGGGTTCATCTCCACAGGTGATGTAAAGTGGCATAAGCTCATTGCTTACTGAGGTAAAACAGCCTATCCTGGATTATAGCTGTGTTCCAAATACTTTTGTGCCCTTTCTGTCTTGGCATCCAAGGATTGCTTCAAGGTTTTAAGCAACTGCTTTGCAATCAAGAAGTTTGCTTTGTCTTGTTCTGTTTTGTTTAGGGGATTCATTCTCATTGTAAACTATGAAATATTTATGCTTTCACTTTACAGTAAGAAAATCTGACTCATGATTTCAAAGAGTTAATACAAATTAGGAAAAACATATTCATTCTGAACGGGCATCCAAATTATTTCATACGTTCAGTTTCCATGTGGTTCATGCTCTAACTCCTGAACTGGAAAACACAGATGAATCAAATTATTTCCAGATTTTTATGCTGCTGTTGGGCAGCTTGTGGGGATGATAGAAACAAAAACTTGAAGGATTCAAATATGTCAGTGATGTATTTAATGTGGTGTCATTACAGCAAGTGTTAACCAACGCTTCACCACTGGCTGGTTTTATTCTTTGTGAACCTGACACAGTCTGCAGGCAGAACAGTGAAGCATAAGACAAAAGTAATCTTGCATATTTATCTGATTGAAGTGAACTTTAGGGCATGTTATGATCAAGCAAAGCAAGAAACAAACCAAAGCCTTGCAACGCTGTCATATCTAGATCAGAGAAACAGTAACCTATAGCAATGATTTAGGGTAAAATCTTTGTCTTGATTTAAGATGAGGCTAAAGCAACATGTCTTTGGTTGGGACGTCTCATCCATTTTGTGATTTTCACTGTAGTACTGTGAATTAGAATGGTAACAGCAGTAAGACCACTGTGTGAAACTGCCTGTACGTACCCACAAGTATATGATACAATAGTTAAATAAATTTATTCTGGAGGATACTGGTATTGGTAAACATGTGATGAGATTTTCAATGTCAGTTTTCCTCAGTAAGTTTATTGGTCTTAATTATTTAATTTAGTTTTAGAAATTATTCCAATATAAGAGCCTATTGTGTTGATGGTTCTGACAAAATTATTCAAATATGAACTACTGAATAACCATTATCATTCATCGTTATTCATAGTGCAACAATATGCTAACCCTATAACAGCAAGTGCAAATCCACTAGTATGTGTTATCTACATCAGCAGATCAAGCCCTCAAATGAAAAGATCTCTGTAAATGCTTCTGTTCCTACCTTTCCTATTGGAAATCGCTTTGGATTTCTCTGTTCAGGTCATGAACCTTTGGCATCCTCATGCTGTTACATATCTTCACTGCTCTCCTGCTTCCTGGAAATCTGAGTCTTACTTACAGTTCTGCCATCCAAAAAAATGATTGTTGGAGTGTTAAAAACAGGGCTGCCAATTTTAACTACTGGTCATAAATAGTAACTGTAGTAAGCAGCCAAGTTAATCAAGTTGTAATATTTAGTTTATTTCTTAAGAACCAAAGAAGCTGACAGAAAAAGGATAGGTCATTTGTTGTAAGCAACATCAAGCAATGCATCTGATACTTGAAACGTTCATGACTGAATAAATTAGGTATTTAGTACAATTGCCAATAGTAATTTTTTATGTAAATTTTTTCAATCATTTTTAGATTGGAGCAAGACAGCAACCAATATTATAAAGAAGAGTTCTGATAATCTTGGGAAATCCCTATCCTCTAGTTCCATTGGCTCCAATTCAACCTACTTAACATCCAAATCAAAATCTACAACAAATACATATTGCAAACGAAGCAGCCATACAGGTGAGTTCTTGTACTGTAACCCAGTACATCTGTGAATATGTACTTTTGTGTTAAGGTACACTACAGACTTATACCCAAAGGTTAATATGAAAAACAATATATATGTAGTTACTGGGTTTTTAATATATATATGTCACTGTTTAATAATCTTAACCTAATATCCAATGTATAGTTTTGATCTAGGTATGTTCCCATACAAAACAACTAGGTGTGATGAAAGTTTTTTCAATAGCACTTTCACCTTTTCAAATAAAAGAAGGTACATTTTATTTTCCCATTGTAAACATATAGTGACCAAAGCACAGAGGGATGACATTTGTTGCCCAAGGTAACGTGCAAGCTAGCAGCAGAGTTGGAAATAGGAATCAGGTCTTCCAAATCCAAGTCCTCACAGTTGATTCACTCGGCAAAACTGCTTCCATTTCACTGTAACACATTTATGGGTAGAGAGACAAACAGGAATTACTTGGAAATTGATACTGTGGTCCCAGAGTACGCACTGTTTTTTTCCTTCTACAAATAGTATGCTGTATTTACTGTCTATCTATTTAGATGTTAGTGGTGTATGTAATAAAAGACATCATCAGTATTCCACTCATGCTGCAAAAATGTGCTTATTTTAAGAACAGTTTAAACAAATTCAAAAAGAGAGGAGCTGGAACAATTTGCAAACCTGTTTGCTTATATGTCAGTTAATATTTCAGAAAGCCACTTAAATAGCTAATGAAGTATTGTTCAGATTTTTTTGTTACTGAGTATTTAACTCATGTTTTCATACTGTATAAAGTCTCATAACATTATCACAGAATCTTCTTCTAAAATATAGCAGAAATAAAATCTACAAACATATTTAACCTAAAGAGATGTATTTTCTTGTTTTAAAATACTTTTTGGAAGCTTTATTTTGAATATGAATTTTATGAATTTACTGGAAGTCCCCAAGGTCTCATTTTTTGTTGTGTAGAATACTTTCCAGGAAATACCTTCCTATTTTTATTGATGATCATTTCCTGTTCCAGTTAGGCACACAACATTTTTTCTCTAGAATTCCCTACTATTAATTTAGTAGCAGCAGGTCACATTCCTTACCTTGGTCATTCCTGTAGATCTGTCTGTTATGATAGTGGAGGTGAGCATCATACCCTTGCCACTGTAGAGCATTCACAGTTTTGCCAACAGAGTTCTTTCCCATTTGTATTTATGGTAGATCAATCTGGCCTTTGGCATTGTGGCTAAAGATAAAAATATGCTTAAATGTTTTTATTGGACTCAGAAGTTTTAATCAGTCTGATGACTGAAGCAACTTCATGCTGGAGTTTTTGCAAAGCAGTTTTGAAGCAAAACAAGGAAGCAGTTCCAGATAAGAAGAATTAAGTTAAAAGAAGCTTACAGTTAGCAACATGTTCATTTACTTTCTTCAAAAGTGGTGAGCTTAATCTCATGCGCAAATTATTTCCTAAAGGGGATTATAGTTGGTAATGTAATCATGGCTTGTAATATGATCATTTAGTGGACATTAAGGGAATACCAGCTTTCTCAATATTTGTTTAATTTTATTACATTCTGCTCTGAACTCTGAAAATAAGCATTTTGTTGTGATACTCCAAAGGAATTTTTACTATAGTTAGGCTTTTAAATATTGACATATCTTCTCACAGTTTTGCAGTAATAGAAAAAAAAAGGTACACGGTTCTCATTTTTAATACAGCTAAATCTCTGAGTTTGATGTCTTAGCTAATTTACAGGTAAATAGTGTAATAGCTACATGTCTTGGCAGCTCTTGTTAATATGGTTATAATGTGCTCCCTGGAATTGACACAGGCATTCATGTGTTTGTGGTATAGATAATGTCTTCTAAGGCCCTTTCCTCATCAGTGGTGGAGCATTACAGGTAAAGTGAGAATTGCTTTTGTCAAATGCATGGTTTGAACAGGGTGGAGGGATACCATTTGCATGATGTCCTAATTGGCACAAAGGACTTTGCTAATCAGAAATGCTGCTTGTTTCTCACTATTGCGTCTTGCGCCATTGATGCTGAATCAAAGGGTAAGCGTGCTTCAAACTCTGGGTGTCTGCAATCTGCATGGGGCATGAAGCGTTTGGAAAATGCCATTTTGGAAAACAGACCATGTCCTAACATTAATGCCTGTGTACTGTATTCAGGGAAAGGTGGCTAACCACTGAAGAACCTTATGTAAATCATATGTTAAAAAGCAAAAACAATATAGTATAGTCCTAGGAAAAAAAACGAATATTTAAAAAAGCTATTGTAGGAATTATAAGCTACAATATTTCTGGTCTATGGCCATTATAGAATTTAGAATGACTAGAAGCCATTTTTTCATATCCAGTCACCCAAAATAAATGCAAATGACAAACTATGGGTGTCTGAAAGCTGTGCTGCAAACAGATATTTGAATGTGGAAAGCACCTGTTAGGACACTTGTGGTGGACAAAAGAAACCACTTTATCATCTTGTGGCACTGCCGTCTATGAGACTTATGCAAACTTGTTGTAGATAGTACTTAAATACCATATATAATACTTCCATGGATTGGAAGTTTTGATTAGTTCTGCACAAAATTTGGTGATACAACTCCTGTGTACTTCAGTGAAACAGGACTTTAACCCTGTACTTTGATTTGAAGCCCATTCAGATTTAAATAAATAAATAAATAACAAAAACACTGGTTTCAAAGGATTTACATAATTCCCATGCAAGCAAATTTCATGAGGATGTAGCAAGTGTTTAACAATGTAGTGATGTCTTGGGGGGTAGGGGGGAAGTGCTTATTTGCAAGGAATTTACAAACTTTCCCTAAAGACTAAGAAATAATTTTTCATCTTTTTAATAAGATATTCAATATGTAGAAAAACTTCAAAATGTAATACCATTGGCTAGTAAATACATGCATTTGAAAGGCACAGAATTTTGCTATGGGACATGGAGTTATTTGCTGCAATTCGTGGACATTCTTGCGTGCTTTGAAAAAATCATTCTGATATGCCTGAACACGCCTGATTCCTTTTTCATGAGTGAAAATGTTTTGATTTCTTTCTCTGCAATCCATTTCTCCTTCATGCAACACATTTTATTGTAAGTCTCTTTTATGGCTTTATATCATGACTTCTGCAAGGGTGGGTTACTTTTCTGTTTATTATTTATTAATAATTTATTTCTACAAGAAACAAGCTTTGTATGAAATCATATTTAAAATCATATGCTATTTTTAAACAATCCTTTACCAAGGAATTTTTGAGGGTGATTTTACTAAGCTCTGGTAAACAGCCATCAAAAATGACACTTGTAGGAAACATTGCTGAACAGGATCCTCCATCTTAGTATCAGCTTGTGATGGTCCAAACCTTGCCTGGGTCAAGAGTTAACTCCAGCTGTACTCACTACAGTGGAAGAGATAGGAAAACTCATTAAGACAGTGTTCTTGACAAAATGAGATACAGGCTCTCTGTTTCTCATTGCTCACTACATGAGCTCTACCTACTGACCGTTCTCTGAACAGCAATTATGTTAGCCTCTGAAGCAGACTTTCCCAGATGTGCTGGGAATTGCCTTACTCCTTTCTCTCTTAAATCCAGCCTTGGCATACAGCACATGAATTATGAAAGGATGCTTTTTTTTTTTTTTCCTGCATCTTTTCATCCAGCAATCAGAGTTTTTCAGTCTGTACTCTCCTATTTTATGGTAAAGACAAAATTATGCTATGCAAGTGCAAGCTTTAGGCCAGTTTGGGTTCTGGTTATCTGATTTAAGATGCAGGTCATATGTTACATTCCATGATTATTCCTGTGCTTATAACTTCTGAAATGATTAAATCCATTTACTGTCATTTTCCACTACTTTATTATGCAATGCTATTTACCAGATGTTATGGAAGTCACTTCCTTAACAGTGTTTTGTGAGATTCATAGCATCAATACTAATTTAATATATTAAAGAACAGTAGAAGTCAGCAGCACTTTAGGCAAAACAACATTGGAATAATTTTAAGAGAGACCTGAGAGGCCTGCTCACAAAACCAGGTATTGGAAAAGAATTCAGAAGAAGCAATGCCAAACAAACAAACAAAAAAAAAAAAGCAAAACAAAAAAGTTCCTTGCTGACTTTTAGGGCAGTAATTTCATTCAGCAGTAGTGACAATTGAAGGCATACCTATGTGGGAGTGACACACCTCTTAAATTATGAGTTTGCTTAAGAAGCCCTAACTTCATTTTGTTGCTTTTTCCTCTTTCTAGAGAATATTTTTATTGACCAACCATCTTCAAAATTTGCCCAAGAGGATGGAGAACAGACGTCCATCATCCCTGTCCATCAAGTTATTGACAAGGTCAAGGGATACTGCAATCCTCACTCTGACAACTTCTATAAAAATATCATCATGTCTGACACATTTAGTCACAGCACAAAGTTTTAGCTGGACTTCTGAATTTTTTGAACCAAATGAAGCCAAAAATCTGTCTGGAATTGAGAATACTGGATGTTTTACAATGTGACCTGCCTAGTATTTTTTCTCAGTTTATAATGCTATCCCATTAACAGCTTCCATTTGTGGACCAATTTTTCTACCTTTTTACTGTTGTAGAAAAAGACAATTTTCCATCAATATACAGAGCTGTTTTAAAATATGTGCCAGCCAACATGATACCTGGACAGCTAATTGTAATCCTGTGTAAATATTTTTTTAAGACAGAAGAAGAGCCACAAGCATAACTCTAAATTATATAGTTTGAACAGAAGCAAGTCTTGACTCCTGGAGAAAATATCAAACGTCATGCAGTACAGACAGGGTCTTACCAAACAGTTTATTGGTGTTCTATTTCTTTTGAAGAATATGGATGTTCCCTATGATACCTGTTAGATTCTTGCTTCTTGACTGTCTAATGCTGCCTGTTCCTTTTTTTTGTTTTGTTTTGTTTTTTTGTTTTGTTTTGTTTTTTGTAAACAAATAAAGCCCTAACACCAGGGTTAAATGTTTTTTTTAAAACATTTTTGACTAAATAGACCTAATCATGCAAATCTTGCTTACCAAAACTGTATGTGCTGTAAGTTTAGGCTATTTTGTAACAAAGTACATAGAAACATTTTTATTACCTAGACTAAGAAGGACCTGCAGGTTGCTAGTAACTCTTTTGCAAATTTTAAGCCTGTTGATATCTATGGAAACATACAGTGTTGGGTATCATTTGCATTGGTGCAGAACAAGTACATAGGTAAATCCAAAGTTTACACAAAGTTATGTTTCAAAGTTTATTGAACAGTATGTATGAAAAGAGGCATCTCCCATTGCAACACGTTTTAGAATGCCTGCATCAGTGTGTGCAGTCATCTTTAATGCTATTTTTTGCTAAACAAAATAGAAAACATTCAACTATATATAAATATATAGGTATATACCTAGATCTCTCTCCACACATACTTTTATAATAATGAACACAGTCAATATTACAGAGGAAATAATGTCTACTACAATCTAAGAATGATGAATGGTGCTAAAACTCAAGTACAAGATTAATACTTTGTAAGCCCACATATTCATTCATCAGTTTCTGTATTTCAGATATGCTGTATGTATAGACACCTCCAACGTTAGTATAACCCGGACTACATTTACCAATAATAAATAAATAACATCTTTCTGGGCACATAACATTATCAGTATCAGTACCAGTATCCCTCTTCTGCCCCCCATTGGTTGACTTGATTGAGGTTGTTGGAGGCACAGAGTTTAAACAGTGTTCAGGCAACATGAAGGAATTTCACATAGCTATACTGTGTTCATGGCTACACTGAGTTCTGTGTGTGCATACAACAGACAAGAGCATACAATGCTTACTTGTTCTAAGCTCTATAAATCTGTGATATGTTAGCTTGTGACCATGTCTCCCAAAAGTACATGAAGACCCTTGCCAGCTCTTATAAAAACTTCTACTGCACACGTCTATGAAAGCATGGGCCAAAACATCAACGGTGTTATCAAATAATGTTTTCGGAGGAGAATGTCTCCTAAAGGAAATTTTCTTTTTTTTTTTTTTGAAAAAAAAAAAAAGACTTTTTTTTACCAAGTATTTTTAGCCAAATATTTAATTAGCTATATTCAGAAGGTGATCAGAAAGCTGTGCTGTGAGATTTTTCAGTTGCCAAGCAGGTGGATGCTCAATGATTAGGGATGTGGATTTGTGCCTTTCTCTGCTCTTTGCACACAATTTTGTGTGCAGAGATCATTTAATGCTGTGACCGCACAAATGGAGTATATTCCCTGGCTGCAAACACCTCACAGGAGGAGTATGTCCTAACTTTATTCTGTCCAGAAACACTGTTGTTTTTACATGTACCTTTATGAAACCTCACTCTCCTAACTGCAAATACTTACACGGTGGTATGAATGAAAGTCAACCTTATTCACTTAAAATGTAATTATTAATAGTGTTGAATGTCGTCTGATATCTTTACAGAGGGAAATAATGTAGGGAGAGATTATGTACAAGCATTTATTGGATTTATATATCATTCCACTTGCTTAACTACTGTAGATAATAGTGTTGACATAGCAGCTTACTGTGAGATTTCTACCTGATTGAGGTGTTCAGAAGTGAAGAGAAGGAAAACCAAACATTCCTGAAAAAATGAGGAATAATAAAACATAATAGATTAGTAAAATATAAATAAATAAAAAAAAACACAGTATCCAGACTGAAGCTGAGCTGTAACCTGTCAGTTTAATGTACAGCTACCTATATTGTTGCTGAATTAAGATTTTTCTTTTTTTTACTACCATGTAGTAATCTTAAACTGTCTGTGTCAGTTAGATGCTCTTGAATACTCTCAGTTCTACAATGTAAAGCTTCTACTTTGTAGTTGACATGCTGTAACCTCCCTTGTATATACTTATTTATTTATGAGGTTAAATATGTCAAGTATATTTAGCTCTATAATGATTGTTCTTGTTACTTTAAAGGTAAGCTTCTGTTTCATCATAAAAGAAGAGGGAATTCTTTCTTTTTTTTTTTTTTTCCAAACACCTTGTGAAACAATTTACTGTAGTTCTGTATGAGGAAACATGTCAACTTAATTTGTAATACTAGTCAGTGGAATATAGTGTAACAGTTTTGAAGATGGACTAAAGTGGAAAGAAACATTTTCAAGTAAACTTTCTTGATGTTAGTGTTCCAAATAATTAAAGTCTTTTAATAGTGAATCATTGATTTTTTTTCTTTTTCTTTTTTAGTGTTTAACGGCAAAAATTACTCTGTGGAATTCTGGAAAATAATCTTCTGTTTATTAAGTATGTGAGGCAGGTACATGCCTAGCCAAAATGTTGGAAAGAAATGTGCAAGACTAACTCCATCTCATCAGAGGAATTCATTTTGCAGAATATACTTTTCCTTTTTGTGATTAAATTGATGCCAGAGCTAGTGAATGATCAGAAAGTTATGCAAGTTAATTTATTTATAGTAAAAGTTATGTCATAGCAAGAAAGGAAAATCAAGGCAACAGACAATATGCTGGATTAATATTTTAGAAGTAATACAAATGAATAATTGAAAACTCAGGAGTTATTTCTATTCATATGTTTCTTTCCAGCTGAATTTAGTCCTTCATTATCAATAACTGATTTAACTTGTAATCATACTTTGACTGATCACTGTTATAATATTGTAGTCAGCCAATCAATTAAATATTCACATCAATATATAAACATTAAATGTAACACACTAATGGCCTACTTTTGAATGTTTACCCTTGAAGAACATGGAAATTTGCTGAAATGTGTCACATCTGCTCCCCTGTACTTAAGGCTCACTCCAGAAAATGCATAGTATATGAAGATTTGGCAGTAATATTTATAGAAAGCAATCAAAACGAAACACATAATGTCAATGAGGATGCTGGTCGTGCCTGTGGGCAATATGTCCTTGTGTGTCTATGGACGGTGAACACTGCTCTTGGGCTTTGTGCCTTGAACGGTGTAGGAGGAACCTCTGAGGGAAGAAGCCCAGGCTTTTTAAAGTGGGATCTTGGCAGATGCCAAACCTGTAAGGAGTGATTTGCAGCATTTGGGGGTGGATTTATTTTTCTCCTCATTTCATCACTTTTTAAATATCAAGAACAATTTTATTTTAATCCTCTACCATTAACAGCTTCCTAATGTAACCCATAAAGTTACATAAAATGTCACTTAGTTTTGTTCCTTTTGAAAGGCTGATCTATAATCAGACGCATCTATGTAACCACAAGGGTATCTACCAAGTTACAGGGCATCAGTGTGTCATTCTTGGAGCCATTACAAAGATTTTTTTATATGTTTACTGTATATAGAGATATCTAACCAATACGGCTCAGCAAATAGGCAAAGGACTTAGAAGTTAAGGTCAGGTAAACCAGTCTGTGGAACAGCCATTTCATTCCCAGTGCTACAGCTACTGCTATGCTAAGGAAACTTTCCCCTTTGTCCTCCTTTCAGTTGGTCTTTGGCTACTTGATCCATGTAATTTGGAGTGTTCCTGGCCTCAACTTCAAACTCCCATCCTCAGGAAAATTATTTCCTGCAGTGCTAGAAAAGGGAAAGGGAAAGGGAAAACGAAAGGGAGAGGGAGAGGGAAATGAAAAGGGAAAGGGAAAGGGAAAGGGAAAGGAAAAGGAAAAGGAAAAGGAAAAGGAAAAGGAAAAGGAAAAGGAAAAGGAAAAGGAAAAGGAAAAGGAAAAGGAAAAGGAAAAGGAAAAGGAAAAGGAAAAGGAAAAGGAAAAGGAAAAGGAAAAGGAAAAAAGAGATGTTGTCAAGGCCTGCTCTGCATCTTCTTACACTTTCCACGTGATTTCTTGTCCTTTCTCCAGGATACCAGGATATGTAGCCTGACCAGTGATGGAGGCAGGCCACTGGAGTAGGCAGAACATACTACGATGGCTATATGTGCACCTATCAATGAAAACTAATATTTTTTTACGCTCCAGATTTAAGCTGAAGATCTACCATGGTTCTTCAAGGCAGCAGCTCCAGTAGTTCCATGCTTGGAGGGTGACCCAACAAAGATCAGTAGTTCAGGAAGATACTTATGCCACCCATGATGAGAAATCGTCCTGACAAGCTTCAAGCACCATACCAGAAATAGTTAAATAAATCTCTCAGAGGCCTTTTCTGAAAAGATAGCTCTTTCTCAGACACATCTGCCTGCTCAAATCCACTGCTATCATTAATCTCAGATTTGGTACTCAAGAGAGATGCACTTTGTGGTGATGTCCATAAAGGCTGCATAACCAGCATCACCTGGGAGCAATTTTAACGATATGGTTTTCATGAGGAGAGAAGGAGGACCTACCCTACAAAATAAATGCCATCTCAAATCTTCAGCATGGACCAGCCAGCCAAGGACTCCAGGCTGCTCTATAAATCTGGGCACTTTGCACCCAGCCTATGCTAGTAAGAGTTCTCAAATACATAGATTTAGATAGAAAAGACTTCTGAAAAATCCTGACTTTGTTCCATATGTGAAGTGTAGGAAAAAGAGCAAGTGCCGATAACTCTGTTCAGATGTTTCCTTCCACTGCCAGGTCTTTTCCCTTTTGGGAGCCCATAGAAACAGGGGAAGAAAAGGGCTATGGCAGAGCAGTGAATCGTGCTCTGCACTATGGGCAGAGGGCTCTTGTTGTCCCTGTCATGCTGTATTTCAGATGCAATGAAATATTATAGCATTTAGGCAATGTTATAACATTTTCAAAATTCCAATCCAGTTTTCCTTTCCACTTGCCTGGCACAATTGCTTGTGATTTTCCAGCAGAGGGCAGTGGCATATTAGTAGACATAAAGCTGTTAAAATCAAGTGAAAAATGCAGCAAGATTCTTCCATATGTAAGCACCAGCACAGAGATAAGTAGGAGAGTTCATATCAGGTTTGTCTATTATTTAGTAATCTGTTACATCAGCGGATAGAGCAAACACTCCACAACTCAGGGAAGTGAGGGGAGAAAGCTGTCTGCCTGCATTTGGGCATATTTAGTGGAAAGAGTCATACAGAGTGTCTCTGTATTTTCTCTTGCTGGTTGCTACATTTTCTCCTTTTTTGCTCTGAGAAGATGTAATGGAATTAGCAAATACTGCACTGCTGTCAGCTGAGCAAACAGTCAGCTCTCCATTTCAGACTTGCATATTAGCTTGTTCCAGCACTGGGCAAGTGATTTGATCTGCTGGGCTGGCATCCTGTGACTCAGAAATTCACTGTATGTATAATTGTCTAGGGAGGAAAAAAAAACAGCAGAGCTCTGTTGATGGTGGCATACATACCCATACCTCCCTGCCACATTTTCCCCTCAACATCAAGACAGAGCTGCACCCAGCTGGTCCCTCTGCTCCATGTACTTTTTCCCTGTGTCACATGTGAGCAGGTCAGCTCAAGTGAGTGCAGCTATATCGCTGCCCCCAGGACTGCTCTGTCCTGGGGCAGGATTGACCAGAAAGCTGCTTCATTGGCAAATGGCACCATGTTGAAATTAAAGTGTCTCATCAGCAATTCTGGCAAGAACTTCAAGGGAAAAAAATATGAAACAGTTTGAATCACCCCATCCATGCTTGTCCCAGGAGTCCCTCTGGACTGGCACATCCCTCTCCCCACACGTGCACCAGCTCTTCTCTGCCACCCAGCTAAGGGAAGGGGGCTGGTCTGGGGGATGTACAGCAGGACGAGGACATGCCCGGTTATAGCCTCTCCTAATTTTCAGAGAAACCCCATAGAGATGGCAGCCTTGATTGCTGGAAGAAGGAATGGTGGCAATGGAGATCCAGGAACAACCAGGACTTGTAAAGAGAGGGCCATAAGACTAGTATGATGGATGTTGTGACACCATCACTGCTTCAAAACATGTTTTGTCAGTGTTGCACACATTCAGAGTCACCAACTAAAGGAGCGCTCAAGGGACTTTTGTGCAAGTTTGCACAACTCAGTATAGGACAGAAATAGGTTGAGCTCTCCAGGGATTGCAGCTCAGGGGTGATGCAGCTCCAGCAGCCTAGCTGGACTTTGACCCATGTATGGCTTCTTTGCTGTTTCTTTGGTGTAACCTAGAGATGGTGGTAAATGTGAGGCAAGAATTGAAGCAGTCAGGCCAACATCTCTTGCAAGCTGATGGGATGTATGGAGCCAGAACTAAAATAGGATTTAGGCAGGCTAGACCTCAAAATAGTGATCCAAACCAGACCCCACACCCTGCTCTGGTTAGGTGGCGGCTCTTGATGAAGAAGAGGAACTTACACTAATTTTAGCTACATTACACTGAAGAGGGGCTGGGGTCAAGGCTGCCAGTTCCCAGTAGGTGACTCTAAGGACTACCTTCTGGAGGAACTTCACTGCATTTTCAAATAAAAGGTGAGTCTGTGAAAACCCCATACCATGTACCTCAAGGTCTTTGCACCAACCAGCCTCAGATAAAGGCATGGTGAAGTGAATCTCTGTTGTGGTGCTTCTGAGGTGGCTGAGCAGAAGGGAGAGAACAGCTGAATACATATTTCATTGCAGAAAAGATCAACCCAAAACAGATTAGCACAGGCAGAAGAAACCTGTCCCTGTGAGTATGACTGTCGGATACTGTTGCTGGGTAACAGATGGATAACTTTAACTCATCCCATTCTTTTATTCCTCTTGTTTATTTTTAATGCCTCCTAAAGATGGGTCTTTCTCACTTCGCTTGTTGTTTTCACCCAGACTGATGTACTATGGTTCACCAAATAAACAATCCTTTGACTATTTTATCCTACCAGGTACTGTATATAATGTTTTCTCCATTCAAGCAAAGAGATCCTCTGATTACAATCAAAATGGGCATTGACAAGAGAGTTACAAAAAGGTCCTAGTAAAGGAGCAGAGGGCTTCCAGGACAGACATCACTGGAAGGGTCTCAGAACAGGTTGAACATGGGCTTTCTAAACCCACTCATGTAGATGCCATCAGCAGCTCAGACAGCAGTATCAGGTAACACAGTCTCCTGCTCTGTGATCCTCTTTAATTTCATGTAACTATTTTTGCTAACACACTACACAACATGAGGAGGAAGGTGTTCCTACAACAAATTAATATCGGTGCCCTATCTCCACAGCTTATCTTCTTCTCCTTCCTAATCTCTCAGCTGCAAACCCTTTGCCCACAACTGCCTTATCCACAGAATAGCTTCACCCTCCCAAGCCAGAACCCCACACTCAGAATCTTGCATGCCACCATTGATCACCCCAGCCACCAGCCTTCCCTCCAGAGGCAACAGCCCCCATCATTTAACTTATCTAAGCCTCTGCTGTTGATTTAATGCAGAGATGGGATTTAAAGCCCCTCCTAGGGCTGGAGGAGTCAGTCACAGATGCCATTGCCACCATCACCTTTCAGTCCTGGTGAACTCCAAGCATCTGTGTTAGACATGCATATCACAGGGGTGATTTTGATACTGGTAAGTTTGACTAAAATTGGGGAAGACAATTAGATGACTTCCTGAGAACACTTCTGGTTCCATTTTCATTTTTTACTATTATTCTACTCAGATTAACACATTTCTAAGAATGTTACCATCTCCAGTAGTCTCGTGAGGGCTGTGTATGCTGGACACCAGGGTTTGTGACCAGCAACTTTAAGCGCTAGGTCAAAACTGTGCTGGAGGTTCATGTATTTTTTTTTGCTCCTTAGCTTTTGTTCTAAGTTCATGCAGTTGTGTGAGCTGCTACTGTGAGCATGCTGGCCTGCTACTTTACTGAATCTGCCAGTGAAAAGTGACAGGCCCTTTATCTCCCACTTAAAGGAAATCCATCCATTACTGAGGATGCTGCAAAAGACATTTCAGTGCTTTCTTTCAGTGAGGCTGAAAAAAGGTGAGAAAGGAGCTTCAGGGATAAAGTTAATGTGAAGAAGATTGACTCAGAGTGTTGACATTTGCCAGGGATGGTTAGGATTAGCTCTGGTAATGCTTGGGAGTGCAGTCACAGAGGTTTCTGTGGTGCTCCCAGTTTGAGCAGCCATTTCAGCAGGTAGGAGTCAGTGGGATAGGAAGGATTTTTAGTAACAATGCATATTACATGTACTACATGTGAATAAGGAATATCCCAACACACAAACACACTTCCCAGCCAGGTCTGAAAAACAAGCCATATGTTTCTTTTCTTTTTTCAAACTGCACAGACAATCCAGTGTAAAAGCAAAGCACTAGCTAATATTGTTCCGACATCCAGGATGCTGAAACTAACAGATAGTTTTCCAGGATATTTGCAATTAAACAGATCAACCCAGTTCCACATTTAGGCATTGAATTAAATGGCTCAGTTTTTGTTATTTTTCATACCACAGGAAAAAGAGTTCTCCCTTTGGCAGACAGTTCTTCCTCCTTAGATCTCAATCTCTGCCTAACAGAGTTTCCATGTGCACAAACCTTAAATTGTCTTGGTGCATACAAATCACAAAGTTTTGGCTGCCTGATGATAGGAGCTGCAGTGGCTTATTCCCGTAAAGGAGACATTTTGCTGTGTGTAGAGCAGTCCTATGATTGTGATTGGCATATGGCTACTTTCAGCCAGCTTGTTTCTCCCATGGCTGGCACAATGCCAACAGAAGCATTTTAATATTGAGGTGGTTCTGGAAAAACAGCAGATGCAATAGCTGAGGAACAAAAAAAAAAATAAGAAATATTGCTTTATGAAGTGTTTTGGCTCATTTACCCAACCTAAATAATTACTGATGACTAAGTGCCTGAGTTCAGAAAACAAAGGTTTGGTTTGTCTTGCACAACTTTTTTTCTCCAGTTTGGGATGGATAGGGTCTACTGAACCAACACCCATACATAAGGCAGGCAACTCTTTCAGAAATAATTTTCTTTATATCAGCTAAAATGACTAGTTTGCTTTAGCTCTTTTGCCACACACTTGTGATTTATTTATTAAACCACCCTGTTTGGAAGGAGGATGAGGAGCATCAGCCTCAATCAGGCTGAATGCAGCCCTCTTTCTTTCTCTTCCCAGATGAAACCTGAATAACCTCCCTGTATCATTGTTGTCTAACATGGATATCCTTTCAGTGCAGCAGTGGTTCTCGAGGCCTTGCTCACATAGTGAAGCAAAAATGCACATGATAACCCCTATGGGTTTTTTGCCTTTCTATTTTATCAGGTTGTCAGTTAGCTGTACAGGAATGGCTTTTAAATTCAGGTAGTTATGTGTCATATTCTCTCTGTCGAGGTAGCAGAAGTTTAAAGCCACAGGGCTGATACTTGGCCATATGCGATCTCCTTGGCTGGCCTCTCACATCCACAGAGCTTGGCACCTTTTCTCCAGCACTCAGCTTGCCCTTTCTATAAATCATGGACTCAAAAAAAAAAAAAAAAAAAAAAATCAAGCTATTGCCATTCAGAAAGTTAGCCCAATCTTCCTGAGTCATCAGGACTGCCAAGGTGAACTTTCTTCTACCACTTCTTTTTCACTATAACATGTTTTACCTCACACTTGCCACAAGTTCAGAGTTGAGCTAGCTGTGTCCCTGCTCAGCCAATGGATGCTGAATTGTCAGAACAGAATTATGTGTCTGCACCTGAATGTACTGATTTATTGAGTGTGATGTGTTACTAATAGCTTTTTGTTTTGCCTATGAACCAGGGTGTAACCAGCCATATAAAAATGATAAACTGCTGCTTGTCTTTGTGAGGATTTTGGTCTTAAGAATAAATTATTTCAGAGAGGTTGAATGAGGCAATTCTATTTGTAGCCTTTATAGCTCAATGATTTCTATATGTAAACAAAATAATTTTCTTAAAAAGAAGTAGTAACATCAACTTACAAGACCATTGGATAATGCTTAGTGTTTAAAAATATCTGTATTTTTTTAGTAGCATAAATTGTGACGTGAAAAAAAAAAAGGAAAGAAAAGGAATTCTCTATCACAGTGGCTTTTCAGTATTTTTTCAGTAGAAGGAATGCTGCTTACAAGCTTATGGATTTTTATATAGAAAGAGATTTCAAAATCCTGAGCAAGTAAAAGAGAGTCCCAGCTGGTCAGTCACTGCATCAGAGTGAATCAACAGCCCATCTCACACTTCCCGATCTGGGAGGACAAAAAAATATTTGCAAGCACACTTACTGAAATGTAAATTTACTGTCTCCACTTGTCCTGATAAATCTATCAATTGCAAGAAAGTGTCAGAGAGTTTAAACTAAAAGTAAATTTATAGTTAAGACTCAGGAATGAGTCAAAGCTAAAAATTAAGACAAAGGGTAGACCCAAATTGTGTCACCAATCTCCTGCAGTCATGAAGCTCTGGAGTAAAAGCCACCCCAAGTCTGGCCCATGAGACTGTCCCTCAGGTGGGTGGCGGGTGACTCCTGGATCATCGTGCACCAGGTGAATGGGCCTCTGGGTCACTCTGCTGGAAGAGCACCAGACTTATAACAAGACATCCAGGCTTGAGTGTGGTTCTGGTAAGAGAATTTTTATTTCCAGCTCAGCACAGGGCTTTGCACCTGGCCTGACCTGCTGAAGCACCCATCTGAGCTGCTCTTTTTCCAAAAAACAGGGGACAAGGGATGAGAATGGGGTTGAGCCCTCAGTCCAATATGTGGACGCTGAGGATCCTTACTGAGGATCTGGGAGCGTTCCTGCATTCTGTGCCAAGACCAAGGGGAGCCCATCACAAGAGACCGGCACCAAAGCACTGATAGGGCAACAGAGCACTAACAGATCCCTAGTCCTGTGAACGCAAAACACTCTGCTCAGTGGGAGTCTCTCCACAGGATGAGAAGCATTTCCCCCACCAGGAAGCTGCACTACAGAGCAAGACTCCATCTCACCTTTCCTTCTCATTCCTGGCCCTTTTCATCTTGCAGTCACTATGCTATTGAAACCAGACCTCCGTCCTGACAGTAAATTTTCAAAGCTCGATTTCTGCAAGTTCCTTAATGTCGGCTTGTCCTCAGACTCCTGGTGATTACTCTGGTGGGTACTCCAGCACTTGGAGCACACCAAAGCTCAGAGGTAGGCACATGGGAAGAAAGAAGATAGTGCTTTCAAAGCACCCAGCCGGCAGTGTAAGAGCCTCATGCTTTCTCTGTGACCCTCAGCAGTATTCATTTTTTTTGCTATCTGTGTTCCTTCATCTGTAATTTAGAGATGAATCTTGATAACGGGATGCTATTCTTAGCAGGTGGCAAGGCGGCAGGTGCAGCCGTGGGCACACAACTGCATGTGGGAAGTCACAGATCGATGTGATCCACAGTGACACCATCCCGCTCTGCAGCCCTGGGGGCTCAAACAAGCGGGGGGCACTCAGGGATATGTGGGTGATTAAAAACAAGCTAAATTGGGACCACAGTGCTGAGCAATTACAGAAAATCCTGTTTGGAAATCTAGAGGAATAAGCAGTGCTAAGCAGCCATGGAGCAAGTTGTGATAAGCCACATGGAAACCTTTACCACCAAAGACCATACTGCTGTTTGTAACTCTAGCTGTGCTGGTGCTCGTTGTGTTCCTCTAATCATAGTAGCACCAGAAATACAAAAGCAGAGGTTTTATCTTTCTTTGAGCTGTTTCCTCCCTGTGGAAAGTGCTGCTGTAGATTTGGCTTTATACACCGTGGCTGCATGGTAGCCCAGTCCAACTTCTGTATGGACCACTTCATTAAAAAGCACAATAGAAAGAAAGCAGTTGAAAAGCAAATGTCACTGAGATTCACCAGTGACACTTAAGAACCACACGGTCATGAACAAAGGTATTTGGATGCAAGAGAAAGTGTTGGAAAGGCTACATATATTGAAATGTGAAATGTTTACAGATTATATATCTTTAATTCTTTGGCATCTTTTTCCATTTAAAAACTAAAAACAATAAATAGGAAAAAAAACTGCAAACACTGCCAAATATTTTGGGTTTTATGTATTTATGTTTTCAAGGAGAAAAACAATACTGGAAATAGTGGTCAAAATCAAATTTTATTTTTTGTCAGAAACCATATTTCAGCCCCACATTGGTTTCAAGCCTATGTTTCAGTGGATTCCATTCTATGCCTGAACAGTGCTACCTGGCTGCAAGCAGACCTGAGGACAACACTTCTTTTTCCTATTCCACATAACTTATGGGATATTTCCTGCTTAATAGAGGGAAAGTCCCCTGAAATAAGAATACCCAGCAGAAGATCTAACAACTCAAGGCACCAGTATAACTCCCTTCTTAACTCATCCAGTGCAGCAGTCCGATAACTGAGGACATTGTAGGACTGAGGTCACAGTGTATGACTGAACTGAAAATAGTTTCACTGTCCTTTGAGTGGGCAAGTAAGGTTGCTAGTCAATCTAAGAGCTTTCTCTACCTTCTACCAACCCCTCAGGCAGCTCCCTGAATGAGCTTATCTAGTTTGCATGGTTTCAGATGTCTCCATGCATGCATGGACTTTATTTCACCTACTTTCTACCAAATAACTAAGTTACACTGCACATGCAGAGTTTAACTCCCAACACTCCTGCAAAACATCTGCCTGCATACAGTTTCCCCATAGGGCTGGGGTGCTGGTGGGATCACCTGGCTGCCATGGTAGCACAGTACCAAGACACTCTTCAAACTTTCCACCCCCCAAATACCCTTTGAATTGCAGAACATTCTTTGAGGCACTTCTCCTTGGTGCTGGGGGAGCAAGTTAGTCCCCTGGCTGCTACCTGCTGTTGAATAACTGTTGGGCTTAGCAAAATTACAACCTTCTCAAGAAAAAGAAAAAGAAAAAAAAAATCCTCAAATGATGACATGTGGATAGTGTGAATGAAGAACACCTGCAACAGAAATGCCTGATCAGTTCTAGCTGCAAAGTCCTCCAGCTCTGGTGCACCTGGCTGTGAATAGAAAGACCCCAATGCCGTGATTTTTGATGTCCTTTAAGAATACTGGGCAGAGAAGAAGATTTAGATCTTTGTGATGTTCATGTACTACATGCACTCCATGTCACATCAGCAAGAATTTCTTTACATTTATGTGGTGTCTGATGCTTTTAGCATACCAAGTAGAAAGGTTTAGTCTTTTCTCTCCCTCAGTAGTGACCACAAGAACATACAAACCCATGGCATGGTCACACAGGTGTTCAGCACAATGCTGTCATGCTCCCCACCTCTCTTTTGAGCTCTACGTTGCCTTTAGCCATTGAGCTCACTCTCTCTCACATTTGCACTCTGAAAATTATGAGAAAGTAATTGCCTCTTCTGCTTCTAGAACCCAGGAGAAAAAAAAAAAAAGTCTCTAACAAGCAGGTTTTCCCTATAGGCTGAGTCAGCAATAAAACCATAGCTCAGTGGCATCAGCAGATCACCACTAAAGGCAAGCCATAAAAGTAAGAGAAGGTTTTGATAGGTTGTGTGCTGCTGCTATGCTCTGTATCTGGCTGGTGGACAGAGAATTAATTCTCTGGTATGATCAAGCCAGAATGCTATGCAAATTCTAAATTCATCAGAAAAATCCTTCTGAAATGAATAAGAAGTTTGTAATTAATTTCAGTGTGGCCCTGGATTTCAATACCTTTCTTTCTATTCATTCAGTTGAAGGAGGTTTCAACTATTTTGTTGGGAGATTCTGGAGAGAGGTATTTCTAAATTCTAGATTTAAAAAAATCTGGGCATCTTTTTACAGGATGCAATCAATCAATTTCTCCAAACAAGTGAGATGTAGTTAGGTACTACATCCCTACATCTGCTACCATCAAACTTTCTAATTTTTATGTTAAATCTTTCTTACTTCAGGTAATTTTTACTGTCTTTTGGCATTTACTTGAAAGATACACAAAAACACATTGATATCATATCAATCGCCCATCAAATTCTCAAAATAGATTGAAATTTATTTTTTTTTAAATACCACAAGATTAAATAATAATGCCATTAAGTTCTCTCATACTTGTGTTCTGTTTCTTTGAACAGTTAGATGTATTTATGTCTCAATCACTTATCTAGAAAAATGAGGATTGGAAATGAATACTTTACATTTTAAAAGCAATGAAGACTAGAAAACAAACCTCAGCTCTGGCATAGTCACACCAGTGGGATTATAATCTATGATGAATCGTTCCAGTTAATAATCACAGGTTTTTACCATACATTTTCTCATTCTCATTCACTTCAATTTCTTCCTCTCTGCTAAACCTACCTTCCTTTTGGATATTTCACTCCTCTCACTTCTGTGGGTCACTTGGAAGGGCAGGGTGAGGGAAAAATGACACTGAGCACTGTCCTGGGAAAGCTGCAGTACATTTGGTGTCCATTTGTATGGGCCTGCTAGTCCATAAATTAATTTTTTTTGCTTATTTATTCTGAAACATGATTTTTTTGGTAGTATTTTATAGCCAGAAATAATGTAATTGTTTAACTGTCTCTTGGTGCATAGTTGCCAAAGCAGCAGAGCAGTATTAAGTGAAAGGTCAATTTTACTTTACCCTTAATCCCTTTAAAACTGAGTGCTTCAATTTGTAATTTCCTACACCATACTACTGGTGTTTATTTTTGTTTAAATTTAGTGCTGAAAATATCCTATTTCATTTATTACAGCTCAATAATAATTTCTACATAGTTTTAAAAATTCCAATTGTAACGTAATTTTTAAGAGTCCAATACTGTTTTATGGTCTGGCTTACTGTATCTTTTTTTTCTTTTTCTTTTTTTTTCTTTCTCTTCTTTTTTCCTTTTAGAAGAAGCAAATTCCAGTTGTGAGTTCATGAGTTGTAATAGAAAGGAAATAGATACCAAATCTTTGTTCTGGGCTCAATAAACTACAAGTGCAATCTACAGCTTATGAAGGGGAATTCTTTCCATAGATTTTTTTTCTACTTTGCCAGACAGAAACAATTTTCTGATTTATTATTCTTCCCTTTCCAGAGATTCTGTTTCAGCAATAGACCAGGCTACGCTCACTGCCACACAAGGGTCGCAAAACACTGTCAACCCTTGAGCTTATGATTTTCACAAGATAATGTCTTTCAGACATGTGCAGCACATTCCAGTGTAGAACTGATTAGAGAGTCTAGGGGAAGAGCAAGAAGAAGCAATGAAAATTAAGAAACAGGAGAAAATATGACCCTCACTTGATGGCTTTGCCTGGCCAAGAGGGCAGAGCACAGTAAACAGTCAAAAAAAAAAAACGGGGAAAAATTTTTAGGGAAAAAAAAAATATTCTGTCTCTGATCCCACCTTTTCATCTCTTTTTATCCCTACACTGCACATGGGCTACAGCAAAGGGAAAGGGAGAGATACTCCATCTCTTGAGGACAGTGCTGAGCCAGGACACTGTCCCTGTATCCAGATGGCTTTTGAAGGTCTCCAAGGTAGGAGACTCCCCAGCCTCCCTGGGCAACCTCTGCCAGTGCTCAGCCAACTGCACAGTAAAGTGATTCCTGATGTTCAGAGAGAACCTCCTCTGTTAGAAAACAGAGTCAAAATATGATTTTTTAATGTCTTTCCTAAAGCAGAAACATTCTAGTATTTACATATACTTATATTCATGAGTCCTATTACCTTTGCAACATCATGCTACTGTCCTCTGCTTTTTTGACTGCATGGTGAGAATAACACAATCTGTATATTGTGCAAGTCTGCCTTCTGTCAATATTACAATACTAATGGTTCAAACATATTTATCTAAAATTGGTCATTTCAGAGAGTGTAGGAGAGCAGAAAACATTTAAGGCATGCTCATGAACTCTGCATCTCTTCTCCATTTTTCATTCAAAATTTTTAATCACAACAAAATGCCAAATGGGTTCAGACTTAAGGTCCATTCAGCTTAGTATTTTGGCTGCCCAATGGATGCCATCTGCAGATGCTTGGGGAAAGAGTACAAAAAACAAGCTACTTCTGAATTTGTTGCTGGAAGCTGATTTTGAGCCCATTTACTGAGGTTCCCAATGTGTTTTTGTTTTGGTTTTTCTTTTTTTTTTTTTTTTTAAAAGTCTTTCTCATGGTTTATGTGCAAGGCAGTATGTTGTCTTGCCAGCAAAAGGAAAATGCATTCTACCTTCTTTTAGGATCCCCCCTTTCTTTACTCTGTGCTTTAATACACAGATGGGTGGATGGCATCACCTGGCCAGCAGCTGGCCAAAAATGGTGCAGAGGGGCAGTTCAATTCTGGACTCCTCACTCTGTCTATCCAGCCTTCTTTCAGTGGCTAGTGCCTCAGTGTAGGGATAGTTTAATGGCCTTCTCTACTCATCTGAATGCTTTCTGTTTGGGCTTTGAACTACATGGGACAGTGACAGTCATTTAACATTACACCTAAAAATCTATATAGATCTATACAGTTCAGCCACAGCATTAACTGTAACATCAATAAAGTCTGTGTCTGTCAAGTTCTGAAACTGGCCCTGTCCTGTAAGTATTCTGCAGCTAATGGGGTACTGACGGAATCGTATTCCCTAACAGCTAATCAGAAATATCTATCTTTATACATAATTTAAACATTCTCTATGGGGTATGTAATTGAGGGAACAAGACATACAGGATGACAACATTTGAGGAGCAGGTGAAAAAAAAAAAAAAGCACTCAGTTTTAATGAGAAAGGATAATGGAGCTTTCTGCTGCAGCATAGCACCACATTCTGATGCAAGAAAATTCAACTTCTTAATAGTTAATCTGGATTCCCACTTTCCATGATAATGACTCCTAAAAAGCAAGAGAAAGTCTAATAAGCTCATAGATATGGATTTAAGCAAGGCTGGATGAGTCATTAGAAACTATCATGAGGGAACCCTTCTGCAGTGATAGCTCTGTGAATTAGATGGACTAACAAGATCTTTCTGTCCCTGAGTTCCACCTCTTAGCTAAGATTTTCCGTAGTTTATTAAAAGTGCTAATTCACAACAATCCCCCACCTACGCTCTCTTCTTTAGCAAATCTAATATTGGCTATGTCAGGAGAAGAATATATATAAGGGGTTTTCCTGAGTCTTTGGTCTCATTCAGGTTCATGTGATCCCTCTCCCTCAAAGGAATGAACAGCAGTCTGTAGCATGACTGTAGATGCTAACTATGCATAGTTTCAAACAACATAGGGGAGATCATTCTGTACTTATCTCAGCTTTTTGTGTGTCTGTGTGTGTGTGTGCACGTGCTCTCCCCAATTTCCATGTCATTCGTAATCCAAAATTTTCTGGGTTTATTTTTAATTGTCCTGCAAACTCTCTTGCTCAGGGAGAAGAAATAATTCATGGCTGGTATGTTCCTTAGTGTCTTTGCCAACCAAAACATGCATCTTACCATTTACTGGCAATATGGTTATCATGATTCAAGCCACTTGGCTCCTTTGTTAGGTCTCTGGCGTGGAAAGGAAAATTCACACCAGTGAAGAAGAAAACCATCGAGTCATTAAATGTTTATTTGAATATTTAAATCTTTGGCTGCAAAGAAGTGTCTAGGGAGAGTTCCATATTTAACAAGGGGGCTTACTGAAACCATGCCTACAGACAGCACTCTTTCAATTTGCTGACACACTTGCTGAACACCTCTCCGTCAAATAAAGATGGAACTCTATGTTATGAAAGATACTTAAATATAAACAAATACTTTCTAACTTGGGATTGCGAGGTGATGTTGGTGGAACAGTAAAATGAATTGCCAATCATATCACTTGTGGTGATGAGGAAGTTATTCACCTCTTAGTCATACAGACTTTGGGTAACAAGCTTGAAATTAAATGCAATGATCCAAAACTTGACTAGAAGTAGACTGTGACCTGTCATGTCTCACACATTGATTATTCTTATACTCAGAATACTCATTCTTTTGGGGCTGTTTTGCTTTGCATTGAAACTAGCTCATTTTCAGGGAAGTCATGTTTGTAGAATGGGTTCAGTGACTGAAAGACACTTAGCCACAGTGTTAGCAGTGCTACAACAGATACTAAGAACTTTATCTGTCACAGGTTCTGCCTGGTAACACGGTCCCTTGGTGTTCCTGCTCCTTGTGTATGCTATGAGCCAAAGCAATATCCTTTATATGCCATCTTATGTCACTGTCTCCTGCCATGAAGCAGAAGAGACCTTACAGGTCTATAAATAAGTTAAAAGTGAGCAAATTAAAAGCAAGAGCATCTACTAAACATGCAGAGCAAAGAAAACATTTTTTCCATCTTTTGAATGAAAAATAGCTATTGTATCATAAGAATTAACATTAAAAAGGTAACAGAGAAAATCAAAACCCAGACAGAAAATACAATAGATCAATTTTTTTGATCCTTTGAAAAGTTTACCTTTTGAATAGGGTCTTAAACACACAAGAGTAGGCAAAAAGTATCAGTTTTATGGTTGTGTTTGTTTAGCAAACCAACTGGGCAAAGCTCCAAAAAATATGTTCCTACGGTGGGACCAAGTAAATCAGACTAATATTTGGAACAGGAGACGGTTTATTCAGAATTGGGAAGGCCTTCTTATGATTCTTATGAAGACTTCACTAATTTATCTAGATGAGAAAGAATAATATTGTGATGACATGAAACAGTCTTGCTTTTTTCCCTGTTTCCATGTAAGCTCTAAAATAAAGTTTGTTTCATACAATACTGAGTGTTATAAAGTCATCTACATAAACTTAAACTGACGTGAGTGAGAAACAGGGGTCCCTTCCTGTGAGTTTTTTCAAGACTCAAATCTCTTTTCCTAATAAGTGTCTTCTTACTAATAATGAGGAAACAAGTCTAATAAGAGAGCCTTTCCCTGAAATAATCAACATCCATTGGTTACAGTACTCAGTTATTCTTAGAAAATCAATCTTGATTTTCTAAGAAAATAGACCAGATGTTGGTCGCTGGCACTAGTGAGTTCTTGGTCTCACAGCTGACAAAGCCCACAGGAATTGTTAGTTTTGTGCTAGACTGACTGATCAAATAATAAAAATACATTATTTTCAAGGACTCATTACCACACACTTAATCATATTCATAATGCCATGCTGGCACAGCTGTGTACCAATGCAAATAATGCCTTTCAAAAATTAAGTTAAAATAATAATAATAAAAAAATCCCTCACTCAACAGAATAAAAAGGTTTTTTTTCTATTTTATTTAATTCTTGGCAAAAGTCTAGCTTTTAGGATGCCAACAAATAAGTAAGTTTAGGTTAAATAAGCTTTCAAGCTCCTTAGTTTCTTCATCATTAAGGGCATAGCAAATTAAAATTGGAAATATTCCCTGCTGCCCTAAAACATCTCATCAATCACAGACTTGTGTATGTGTTGACATCTTTTTTCTTTTCCCTCTAAAGAAAAGAAGTTGGCTAAACAGAGCATCTGCCTAGAGCCAAACATCTCCCCAGAGGAATCTGGTTCTTATTGGACTGGAATGAAACTACTGGTTTCCAACAGATATTTGTGAAAGGGGAATAGGAATGGAAAAATATTTAGCATAAAGTAATTGCTTGATCAATTTAAATATAAATATTATAATATAAATTTAAGTATAACCCCTCCTCTTTCTCCAAAATGGCAATAATTAAAACTTCAAGTCTCTCAGTAGTAATTATTTCTCCTTATCGCCTAACAATTCAGACTAAGACTAAAAATACATTACATATTCAACACGTCAATAATAATAATAATAATAATAATAATAATAATAATAATAATAATCTCCATCCCTTAAAAGAACTCGAAAACATGTAGGGACTTAATTTGAAGAAAATGTGCAAAATACACAAGAAGGACACGTATTTGTTTCATTCTGGTTATCCTTTGCACTTGGAAGGGAAGTAAACTCAACTGGGGATGGGAAAGAAGGCTTAAGATAGGACATAGTATCCATCTCACTTGAAGGATCAAATCGTGATATGGGACCTAGGATCCCAAATGATTTTCTGGAGTTAACAAAAAAAAAAATCTAAAAAATTCAGACAAAGATGAATCAGAAACATAATGCCTCTATCTTTGTGCAGGAAAACACTAGAGACAACTAAAAATCTTTTTCTGTTGCTTCTTTTGAGTAAAGAGAAGAAATGGCTACAGGCAATGCTGAGCACAGATCAGAGACATAGAGGAGTCTGCACGTCATTTTACATTTCTTTAGCTTTTGTCAGTTACCACCAGGGCCTCTAAATGTCTACCCCTGGGCAATCCAAGTCTCCCCAAGCCTTCATCAGACTGAGTTTACCAGCACAGACCTCATTCCCAGGCCCACTGGGGTCCACAGACAGGTGAGGCAGCACTCTATGCTGTGTGGAGTGCAGCGTGGCCCCCACTAGGTATGTCTGCAGGGAAACATGAAGGGCTCCTCGCAGGCTTTGACTCACTCTGGCAATAAAAGGACATGGAAAATGTGAGATCATGCTTCAAAGTCCTCTTGGCTTGCACAACATGAAGACCGTTTCACTTCAGTCCATGTCTTCCCAGTACTATGTTACCCCAGGTTAGGAAATTTGAGGATTCTGTATCTCATCCTGGACCTTCCCCATTCAACCCATCAAAGTGGTTCACATCCTATTACCTCCCTCCATTTTCTTACCTTTAATCTATTTCAGCTTTCTGTTTGCCTTTTCTCAGTCTTATGGCTATTTCCATTGGTTGCATACTCCACCCACAAAAATGGCTTTATCTTCGGTACTCCAAGCTGTGGGTGGAGGGGGATGACAAGGGATGGAGATGTTTTCTACTGCTGCTGTCAGCAGCCTGATCTATACTTTCCTCTTTCTCTGTCTCTCCAGTACCACCACCATACCTCCTGGTCTTACCTCAAAAATCCATCTCAACTGAACAACTGTCAGGGAGTTAGGATAACTTCCAGTTTCTCAAACTGAGTTCCCCATTAACATTTTATACTTAAATAATTTCTCTGTGGACCTGATAAAGGCTAATGTACAGAGGATTCAGAGATGTCTGCTTGTTGAGTTCAGTGAGAGCAACCAGCATCAGCCAGGGCTTGATTCTTTCTGGCCAAAAGTCTGAAAACAAATAAATCTCTATCCACTGATAAACTCATTGAGGAATTCCCCTTCACATTTCAACATTTCTTGATAAAATACTCATCATTGCTAGGTTCAAGTCTTTGGAGAACATGTTCCCTTTTCCCTTTGCTATCAAAAAAGGGCCACCCCATGCCTCCAGGACATGTGGATACACACTGTGGCTGTCTTTTGACCAAAGGATGTTAGCCTTGCTGAAGACAGATCCATAGTGGTGGACAAAAGGGATTTCTGCCCCTACTGTCCTACCTGTAGCTAAACATCTCCTTTAATATTTTACTTTTCAAGGCTATATGCATTTGTTACACATGGAATACTGTCACTTCTCATGTGATTTCACCAAGAGGAGATTGACACAGTGATCATAGATAGCTAAAGGAAACCTGCAGGCATTCATATTCTGCATTTCAGAACTGCTCTGGCATTTGAAAATTTCTGTGCCTGTCTCTCTAGGGCACTCACCACAGCTGATATCCCTGTCAGGAAACACATCCAGACCACTCTTTGGCCAAGCCATCAAGGCAAAAGTGCAAGTGTGTCAGTACTCCAAAAACCATTCCACCATGTAGTTTCATACCCTGATCATTAATTCTGCATGAGTAAAGGTCTGATGAGCTCTCTGTGAAGCATATTACTCTGCCTGAGTTGGTTGAGTTGAAGTTTTCTCCTTTATGATGAGGAACAGGTAAAAATTAGTTGCCTTTCTCACTGTGCTTTAAGCCAAGTTTGCTCTTTAGCATGATGTCTCTCTCACTCCAAAATTTGACAGTAAGGGTACTTGCCTGCACATTCATTTCCTTAGGTAGTACCTTTCCTAATCTCCTAGGATGTGTAGTGGCTTTGTTTGATTCAGTCAAGCAATTTGGAAGACCTCTACCTGCAAATACTATCATCAAGTGACCTTTTTCAGGCACAAGTTGAAATACAGGGTATTCCACATAAACATTAAAAAAAAAAAAAAAGAGAGAGAGAGAGTTTTTTAATATAAGGTTGACCAGAACCTAGATCACTGGAAGATTTTGCCAAGAGAGGCTGTTGAATCTCCATCCCTACAGATATTCAAAATCTGTCTGGGCATGGCCCTGACCTCTCTGCTCCAGCTGACCCTGCTCTGAGTTGTGGATTGGACTAGTTGATTTCCAGAGGTCCCTTCCCACTTCAGCCATTCTGGGATTCTGTTTTACATGAGTTATTTCCTGCATATAGGACACAAGAAAATATTGTGATAGTCTTTCATAGACTATGAGGGTTACTAAGAGTCCAAGTTAGACCTTTGACTTTTGCTTGGTGTTGCAGCTGAGGCCTCGGTTGCAGTTTGGTACCAGAAACAGCTTCTAAAGGAACTGGGAGAGAGAGCTGTGTTACAACACTGTAACAAAAAAAAATAATAATAAAACAAAATAAAAATCTGATGTAATTATTTTGAAGTCTCTCCTAAATCAGAATATAAAGCATATGTTGAAGTTTTAAATTAAAAAACTTATGCATATTCACCACTTAAAAAAAAAAAAAGGTTGATTTGTTTTTTCCAGACTAAAAATGCTTTTCTTGATGCCATCAATGAAAAATGCATTAATTAAAACAAATTTCCCATAGACCTTTGATGCCATCTGAAAGTAAGAAGAGAAATTACTGTTCCTATTCAGATTTTGGTTTCCATGACGCAAGCTGTCACTAGTAATGATGTTATACTACTGATTCCACAGCAAGTATTTATCCAGCAATCACATACTGGGTTGTAAAATTCAATGAACTCCTTCTGCATCCTGCACAAAAATGTCAGGGTCACTTGTATTACAAGAACACAATTTCAATTTCTTGCACATAGTTTGTTTCTGCATCTATAAATGAAATGTAATTCCCCAACCCACCCCTCAAAATGTCCACCGAGTTATAGGATAGTAATTTTATGTTCTTAATATAATATTTCTATTATCCTAGAATATCTTTGGTAACACTCATATTTCAATGACCTGAAAGCACTTACAGTATACTTTTAATACTAAGCAAAGATGTCACCTTTACAATGAATAGCAACAAACTAGTCTTTTTAAGACTGTGTTAAGATGAGGACAATAATTGGTAAACAACCTATCACTGAAATAAAGTGAAACAGATTTCAAAGAGATATTCAACAAGGCTAAATGCCAGGTGCTGCACTTGGGTCACAATGACCCCATGCAGAAGTATAGGCTTGGAGCAAGATGGCTGGAAAGCTGCCCAGCAGAAGAGGACCTGGGGGTGCTGGTTGACAGCTAGCTGAACGTAAGCCAGGGTCGTGCCCAGGAGGCCAAGAAGGCCAGAAGAATCCTGGCCTGCATCAGAAATAATGTGGCCAGCAGGACCAGGGAGGTGATTGTCCTCCTGTACTCAGCTCTGGTGAGACCACACCTCAAGTTCTGTGTTCAGTTTGGGACCTTTCACTACAAGAAGGATGTTGAGTAGCTTGAGCATGTTCAGAGAAGAGCAACAAAGCTGGTGAAGGGTCAAGACTTACAAGGGGCAACTGAGGGAACCGGGGTTGTTTAATCTGGAGAAGAGGAGGATGAGGCGAGACCTCATTCCTCTACAACCACCTGAAAGGAGGTTGCAGTGTGGAGGCTGTCAGTCTTTTTTCTCAGGTGACAAGAGATAGGATGAAAGGAAATGGCCTCAAGTTGCTCCAGGGGAGGTTTAGATAGGATGTTAGGAAGAATTTCATCATGGAGAAGGCAGTTAGGCATTGGAACAGGCTGCCCAGAAAATCCTCATCTCTGGAAGTATTTGAGAGACGTGGACATGGCACTAAATGGACATGGTTTAGAGGTGGGACTCAGTAGGTCAGGTTGATGGTTGGACTTCTTCATTTTTTGCAGGGAAAATAGGTTAAAATATATTCTTTGGTAAATAATCACTCCACCACCCCACCCCCTACCCCCACCTGTATATTTTTTCTCTTGAATATGATTTTAAATATCTTTGGAAGAATATTTTCCTTCTATTTATTTGCTTCCCCATCTGTGAACCAGAATTGCTGATGTTATCAGGATAGACTTTAGAACAAAGCTCATTAAATGTTAGCCTAATCTTGCAGTCCCTAAATGACTAAAGTTTCTTTTAAAATTAATGTGAGGTTTCTCTGTGAGAGGACTTATCGTTATTATTGCATTGCACTATTCTTCTTTGTTCCAAATGCCATTAAGCACTGTGCACAAGCACATGGTAGAAAACTGCAGAGCATGAGGAACAAGTCCCTGAAAGCCACAGAAATACTTGACACTGAAGATGCTTCACTCTACCACTCTAATAATCATTATAATGATAAGCACTTGATAGAAATGCTGGTGTATATTTTTTATTGTTAGGTTTAGCATACATCTAATCAAGAGTAATTTTTCCCCTCTTGGGGGGAATGAAAGCAAAAATAAAAGTGAAAAAAAAAGTCTAAAAATATTAACTTAGCTATAGAAAGAAATAGTCCTTTGCCCCAGCAGAATACAAAACACAAGAGGGAACAGTGTGGGCTTGACACCATGGCATTCAAAGCTGAAAATGGGCTAGGATGAAGGACACATTTATTTACCTAGAGCACTCATAGCATGTGGCATGCTTGTTCCAGTGGGACTGAAACAAAACTTTCAGTAGTTTTCTAACACGTCTACAAATAACCCATGGTGTTCCTAAAATAGGATGACCTTTAGTTCCAATGTCTTAGGGTGTAATGAAGTCACCATCAATGTTGGTGCTTCTCTGTTGCCCTTTGCCTTTTGTACTTCTGCCAGCTCAGGAAGCCGAGCTCAGATTTCAGTGTCACAGCTCCTGTGAGAACAGTGGTTTTGTTCTGTGTTCTTTCCTCTGAGGTTGATGTTTAAATTGTTTAGATATTATTTTGGCCCAGAGAACCTGGGCTACTTTAAGAAGTAACATTCTAAACAGTACGTAATGAGAAACCAGCAACCAAAATTGTTTCTAAGAACAACTTGAAGTTTATTTTATTTGATAATGCTTTTATGAAAAGGAATATTTTCATGTTTTAAGTAATGGTATATATTTTAAATGGTGAAATTACCTTTTATTTAGGAGACAATCCTTGAACTTCTATTCTAGAATGTGTATGGGTTGAAAATATCTCTGATCTATAGAGTGGGCCATCAGTCCTTGTCACTGCATTAAAAAGTAATTCTAAATGAAAGGAATTCTAAATTCTAAATGAAAGGAATCTGCCTGTGAAATTCCCATGTATGAATACTTCACACAGCTCTGAAATTCCTGGATGCCATACTTTGATTTCACTGAAATAGTAGTTTATGAGTCACAATCTTATCTGATTGTGAGGTATCACAATGTCACAAAATATCACCTGGTAACTTGACTCATTTTAGGATAACATTTTCTCTCCAATATGAATCTCAAAAAAAAAAAAATCAATAAACATACATCTTTGTGCCATCCTTGATGAGAAAACCTTCAATTTTAAGGATATTGTCTCTTTAAGTCATTAGTAATCAGATGCACTACCACCATACATAAAACTGTCCAGTGACTTATGGATGAAATTTTACCTTCACATATCCATTAAATTATATAACATTAATTTCATAATAAAAATAAAGGGGCTTTATTTCTATATATTATATTTGCCATAGAATTCCATAAATCAACACTGAATGAATCCCTAAATTAAAGTCAAGGAAGATACAGAATTTTTCTGGTTAATCATTTGAGCTTCCAATTAGTTCAATATTATTTCCAATTAGTTCAATACTACCAGAGGTACTGCTTTATAGTAGGTTCCATGATGAATTTCATACCCTGTGGAGAAGTTAGAAAAATTTATTCTGAAAATGCCTTACTGACAAAGAAGGTCCAAGGTCCAAGATAAAGAATTCAGCATTTAATATTTTTCCAAGTTAAAGCTTTCATAAATTGATCCAGAGTCAGTGAAAGCATTTGAACTCCTTCCACGAACTGCAGAGGAATTGGGATCAGCTTTTACAAGTGGTGTAAGGGTTATCACAAGTAAGATTTCTTTCAGTAGACAAATGACAGACTGAGAAACTAGGAGTCAGCACTAGTATGATTCTACATTTTTTTTGAATAATTTAAATGGGAAAAGCTTGAAAAACAGTAATTAAATTTAATAGAATGAACAATACAGAATCTCTTTATCTGAATCTAAGCCAAATATCTGATTTGCAAATTAATTGCAAAAATGGGGAAGATAGATTTGTAACTAATTTTTGTCACTAATTCCAAGTTCTTGTACTGCTGCCTAACATGTTTTGTCGACAATGTATTTTTGAATGGTTTGGGTTTTACAGTTACATAAGCATAAATAAATAAATAGGAAAAGAAAAAGAAAAATGCACACTGCTAAAAAAGGCGGTATGTAGTTTGAAAAATGGGATCAAAAGTTAGCAAATAATGAAGTCCTGGATCTATTCTGTTTGGTAAGCTCACACATAATGCAAATTGATTTTTATCTGTTTGGAACAATTTTAGTTATCATCACTTTTAAAAGTCTTTTTACTACAAGGATCAATTTACCAGTACCAAAAAACAGTTGTGCATTGTTTTTTTGCACTGAGCATTTATTTAGCCTCACTACTATCTTCCCCTAGCAAGACACTAAAAAAGGCCATCTATATTATTCAGGTGCTCTACAAGAGGAACCAGTGTTTTTTTCTAATAATTTCTGAAACTGAATTTCTAGGATATGCAGCTTCAGGATGGCCAACTCTGCAAGGGGTCCCCAGGTGCTTTGCCATGGAGACAGGTGTCTGGGAGCCCACAGACTTTCCTGCTAGCCAGAAAATCCAGTTTTCGGAAAAACAAACCTCTATTTTTGGCCAATTATTTAAAAAAAAAAAAAAAAAAAAAAAAAAGCTGACTACAAGAGTAAGCTCTGTCTTCTGCTAAAGAAATGAAGGTTCAGCAGAAACAGGTCTAAAGACAAAGAAAAACACTCTTGATCAATCCATTCAAATTTACTTAAAAAGTAGAACAGTAGACCTTCACCTACCCATTCACTTGGTCTGGTACATCATCATCTGGGTTTGGTGAAAATGGGTTTGATAAGTAATGGCATGTGATTCAGTAGAGATTTTTTTTCTTTGCAGTGATTGCCTTTGAAAAGATATCAACATGTATTGGAGGAATTGATTTGAATTTTCATTAGGAAAGTTCTACTGCTTCTGAGATAATGAATCCCCATCTCTCTCTTATCTTTGGAGACACTGAGATACTGGGAAGGAGGGATACCGAAATTATAGGTTAGCCAGCAATAGCAGAATGAAATGATGCAGTTACAGAAGCTGTATGGGACATAAAAGAGTGATGTAGTAATACATAACAACCAAATGCCTCTGTAATTTTCCTCCAAAACACTTTCTGGTTTAGCTGGTTCATTGGAAGAGAATGTAAAAGAAAGGGGCCTGGGCTTCCCAAAATACACTGTCCTTGTCAATGGAAATCTGGCTGCTGGGATCTTCCCCTTGCTGCACTTCTTTGTATGTACTCCATCAAAGTGTAACTCTGGCTAACAGAACTCGTTGTGTAACACTGGAGTGCAAATTCCCAGATAAGAAATTCCCAGCTTGCATTTTCAGGTAAGACCTGCTAGTAGTGAACGTTTTAAGGAGAACTGAGGGGCCTCCTTGGTGTCTAATGCAAAACATTCTGAAAAGGCTCTTCTCAATAAACAACAGCCCATATAATCTAAACCCTCCTCACCTCCCTCCCACCCCCCCCCCCCAAAAAAAAAAAAAGAGAGAGAGAGAACAAAAGAGATCATATCTTGTAGTTGGATTGCTATGTTGGTCTAAATCTTCAGTGTATTAGCCTTGCATTTATTGGATAGGATTATTTATATTCTCACTGCAAAGTAACTCTTCTGAACTCGTTGGAGTTACTGTAGATTTTAAAAAATATAAATGCTGGGAGAAGCCATCTAGTGGTTCAGTGTTCCAGAATGATAATTTTGTGTTTTAAGATATTTATGCCAGGAGAATAAGGTGTATGAAAATTTGCTTAGCAACCTAACCTCCTGAGTCATTTCCATGGCATTGTTGATGGATGTTTCTCACTGAGCACTGAAAAAAAAAAAAAAAAAAAAAAGAAGTGGAAATTGCCCTGAGAAAACATAATGCAGGCCCAAGAATGCTGCTTTGAAAATAAGTCTGGGTCAAAAGAGCTGTCAAAAGCAAGTGAAATGTAAGTCACAGCTGATTCTTCAACATTGCTGGAAATGTGTATGTGCAGTGCTGAATCAGAGAAAGGAAAACAGAAAATTATTTTCTATTGCCTCATCTGTAATATGTTAGACTGCCAGGCTAGATCATCAAATAACTCAGCATGACCAGAATTTATGCAAAGGGCAGTTAAAGCAGATCTTGAAGAGTCCCTGTGGTGAATAATGAGTTTTGATCTGGAACAAAACTAACTGTTTTCAAGTACGTTCTCTTGTCCACCTGACACAATTTCCCATCCCTTTTCCCCTGCCCCAAGTGAGCTTTCCAGCAGACTCCTTGCATAAATGTAGATACTCTTGGTAGAATACTGTTTATTAAATGCAATGAAAGTTATGGCCTTAACTTCAAAGTAATCAAGAATTTCCCTGAAAATGATGTTTGGATTACTGCTGAAACTTGTGGTCTTGGATTGATCTGAAGTGGGTTATACATCTTACTGATGTCAAGGGAAAATATATGAAAAAATTATTTCTTGGACTTTTATTGAAAGTGCATCCTGAAGCATTGCTTTCTGAAGTATTTTTTAATTTCTTTGCATACCCATTTGATAAAGTCCACTTGTAAACAGAGTTGCAGAGTACTACAAACAATGGCCATGTAGCATTTTAACCTCAATACACACAGCTGGTCACTGTGCAGAGGCTCTGACTTACAGCACTGAACTGAATGGGATGAGAAGATGCCATGAGCTCACATGGCAATTATTTGTGCTTGGCTGATTGCAGCTGACTGCAAAGTGCAGTCAAGCTCCCCATCAAGGCTGAGTACCAGTGCTGAAAAATACAGTGCAGTATGTGGGTACTGAAGAGTAGCATATTTGAAAAGAATGAGCACAGAAATGGGAGATTAAAAAACAACGACCTCTAATTCCCATTTGTTCTTGGATTTTCATGTCGCTTTTGGAGATTTCTTTAGCCCAGGTCTTGATTTCTCCGTCTGCAATGCAGAGGTAACAGTTTCTACCTATACCATTCCCCCAGTTGTCACAAGGAACACTTAATCCTTGTACAACACTTCAGAGGTGTATTCACTTGTTTTATTTATGCTTTTTATTTTTAATGAAGCTTGCTCTCAGCCACACTGTGTAGTCCAGAATTTTTGAGCACCTTCTTGCCATAGCACTGAATATGAGAAGAAGACCTCAGACAGTCCTCTGGAAATGTGCCCAGATTTGGTCATAATGACAGCCCCCGTGTCACAGCTGCACTGTCTGGGAGACAGCTTGGAGGGGACTGAGCATGCTGCACTCCAAAGATGCATGGAGGGAACTGGCCCCTTCTCCCAGGGTATCCCAACTTTTTTGGTAGGAGACTGCGATGGAGACTACACAAGGAGATTGTTGTTTCTATCTTATATAGGCCTCATAAAACTGCAATGACAACAACATGCCTTATAGAAATCTGATTAGTACACTTATGTGTGTGCATGTGTGATTGTGCATGCATACGGAGAGAAACAGGATGGATCTGTCTTTCTGAAGGTCTCATTTTCTTACACAAGCCTAGCAAAAGAAGACCTACCAGGAAATGTATAGTTTTACATTCAGATTGTGATTTCATGAGCTACACACTCACTACAACAGAGGCAGAACCACAGCTGAACACATCCACAGAAAAATAATATCTGAGCACATGATTACATTCTAATGTAACCATGATATGGCAGATATAAAGGCAGTTGAACTAAAGCTGGAAGGCCTGTCTCAGGTCAACCATTTCCTATATTTTGAGATTTGCAGTCTTACCATTTATTTAACGAAATTTTCTCATTTGAAATAAATTATTTGCTTAGATAACATTATGTAAGTTATTCATTGCAACAGACCCATCATTTGTATTTGTATTCAACATGTTGCCACAAGTGCTAGCTACAGGCAGCACTCATTGTCTCGTGTGTTACACTTTTATTTAAAGGTCAAAACAGAAGGAAGAGCATGATAATGGTCTGGCTGGCTGAAGTCAGATTTTATACTTCTCAGCTTCATTAGATGACATTACATCACAGGATATAGACAAGCAAAGCCTGAATTGATCTTACTTGACTGAATTCTAAATGAATGGAAAATGACTGCATGGTTTGCCAAGGAACAGAAATAATAATATGACAAATATGTGATTTCTATGAAGATGTATGTCTTTATAGCACTTCTTTTCAGTTTATTTGCTTCAGCTGTGGTCATGGAATTTGAAAAATGAAGACCCCTTTGCAAGAAGATTTTTCAACAAATTGAAAAAATATATTGATTTCTTGGTGTGTAGCTTTAGAGCTTTTTCACTTCAAGAATTGTGCCTTATTGCAAGCACAAAAACCTTTTGGTATTTCATAAGTTTATTTAATTTTACTCATAACTGCCAGTTATCAAAATGCCTTCTCCATTGCTTTCTTGAAAAAGATGGGAGAGAAAAAAAATAAAATAAAATCAGGCATGTATGTCATAGGAATGTACCTGGAGAAGATGAGTCCTTTAATGAGCTGGTGGTTTTCAGGACAAAGAGTCAGGAAACTAGTCTTGTGAACTTAACTGCAGCATGAATTTGAGTAGTTCATTTGAACTTTAGTTCTGATTTTACCCTTACCCAGAAAATGTCATAAGAATATTCTTAAAAAAAAAAATAAAAAAAATTCAGAAAACTGGTTTATTCAGAGGATGTAGAGAAGATACCTCATCTCATTTTACTACTCTGACCACCATAACAATATGAATTTTTGAGGATATTTTGTGCAATAAGGAATATACTACATTTTCTTCACATGAGCTCTTCAGTGTGTGATGAACAGTTTTCTCCTCCACTTCCAGTCATATTTGACACATAAACTGGGAGATTCACTTGTAGAGAGTTCCCTAAATCATAGAATCACAGAATGGTTTGGGTTATAAGGGACCTTAAAGATCATTTAGTTCCACACCCCCTGCCATGGACAGGGACACCTCCCACCAGACCAGGTTGCCCAAAGCCCCATCCAGCCTGGCCTTGAACTTCCAGGGATGGGGTATCCACAGCTTCTCTGGACAGTCTGTTCCAGTACCTCACAAATACACATACAATTACACGTCTGGATAGGAAACGGCAGAATAAGCATCTCTTTTGACAAAATTCAGTCTTAGATAAAATCTTCCATTTTTATCTCAAGGAGAACAATAGATTTTTTTGGAATTGAGGATGCAACACTTCTCATTTTCTAGGAATGGCAGAGGCCAGTTTGGGAAAAATCAGCCAATAAAGAACAATTTCACGTCCAAAATATATGTGCTTGCACCTGTTGGGATTTGAAGCTCTAATATTTTCTTTGCTGGTCTCTCTTAAAATATGTTATGAGCAGACTGGGTGAAAAGAAGGAACAAGATATCCTCTTGTCATGTTCCATGGGTGAGTATTTAATGACATGGGATTCGTTGATATAAAAGTAATGCACTTTCTTAAACTTTCTTCCTGTTTCCATTTCTGATTATCCCATCTTCAAAACAGATTACTCAACTAGCCAGACAAGTCTAAACTTATGAACAAGTTGTATGATTAAAGTGGAATCTGAGTCCACAAATCTGACTATCATTCACAAAGTTTGTGTCTAAGAATAAATTGAAAGGTACCATGACCAGTCGGAGCAATGCCTACTCTCGAACTGGAGAAAGGAGAACATGCAGGGTAGAAGGTGCCCAAGAATTGCACTTAAGCCATAACACTCAGCTTTTTCAGGAGAGAGCCTGAAGAAGACAAAGGAATACATATAGGTCAGTGGAAAAGAAATGTAGAACAATTGGGTTAAGCAAGAAGAAAAGGTTTTGAAGATATTAATAAGCAACAGAATGGAAGAAAGAACTCTTAAACTTTGAACTCTTATGGAAAGGACTTTTTTATAAAATATGGAACAGTAGAAGTTTTATACTGGTGGGGATTGACATCAGAATGAAGGAGTAGGCTTTGCTTGTAATGGAGAGTAATTTTGATTACAAAACAGATTATAAATTTCAATCTGAATATAATAATTATGTTTGCCCTCCTTTTCAGCGCTCTTCTGGTAGCATCATTCAATAACATCAGTAACCAGAGACTATTTCTGCGGCATTTGACTGTCTGTTAGTCAATAAACATTTGCAGCAAAGAAGCCTTGAAAGGTTTGGGGGTTGGATTTGATTCAAGCAATCACCCAGAAGTCTGAAAGCTTATTCAATCTTTCTACATCTTTCATTTCTTGAAAAAAAGAGAAAAGGCCCTTGGAAATTTCATGTAGACAGACCTTCTCTGAGATCATTGCTATTTCTGATTCTGCACTCAAATGGAAAAATAGAAGGAAAGAAATCCATGTCAAATATTTTAGAAAAATACAAAAACTTGTTTCTTCAAAGGTAAAGTTCTTTATTTTTTTCCATAATTAACTCAAGTGAATGAGCCCATTTTTATTGTTAAAGACACAAGTAGATGTGAACAAAATCATCTGAAAAATTTATATCCTATATATCTGAAAATGAGGAAAGAAAAAAAAAAAAAACATTTAGAAAGCAGAAAAAAAAATCCACAGTAGATATAGTTCAATCATAAAGGGGACCCATTAAATGGGCTCTAATACCAGATCAAAAGCACTATGGCCACATGATATAAAATTGGATCTGTTATGAACTCACTCATAAAAAGAGTCTGATTATTCAGATTTGTATTTTAGTAAAGGCCTCACTTCAGTCTGAGTATCAGACTTCAGCTTCAGCTGTTCTCCTGCAAGTGGCCTGAAGCTAGTGAAAAAGTCCCCAAGACAAGGTACAACCCATTGAATTTTATATAAATGAAATACAGCTATGTTCCACTGTCTAACATGGAGCAAAACTGATTGGTACAGTAATGCACAAAACAGATCAGAAAATGTGAAATGGTCAAATTAAGGAGAAAGATGATATGGGCATAAAATACAGAGGAGATTAGTAAAGTGGAAACACAAAGAAGAAAGCATTTCCAAACACTAATTCCTTCAGCAACTCCATTTTCTTACTATTCCTCCATCAAATAAAATACCATCTTGTTAGGTGTTGTCAGCATGTCTGGAAAGCAAGCAGTACAAAGCTGTGGCATTGCATAGTAGCAGTCCATTTTCAGAGGTGATGCAAGCTGGAATCAAGAAAAGACCTGAAGAGAGCAAGAAACAGGGTTTCAAAAAGAAATAAAAAAAGAACCTATTTCAAACAATTGTTAGCTCTCAAACAGATCTGCCCTTTCTGTGCAATAGGAGCACGGGTATACATGTTCCTGTACATGTGGGATCATCCTACTGCTCCCAAGAAATGAGCTGAACACCTTATAAGAGAGGAAAGGGGGAAGGAGAAAGTCCCAAGACCTAGAAGCTGTGGGATTCCATTTTTCCCACAGAGAATATTTTCCACCTTTCCTCATGTTAAAGAAGACAAAATACAGACAAGAAAAGTTTAGTCTCTTATTAATTGTCATGAATACATTTTTTTTTCCCCTTAGCTTTCCAAACTGGAACTTCATCAAGCCTTAAAAATTATTTGAATGGTAAAGTACCAATGCAAGCCACCAGAAAATTAGCTTATTCATTGATTAAGTCCAAGTCAAGTCATGACAACCATTTTTACTTGGATTTAGTGGCTTACCTATTTAGCCACTTTAGCCTATTTAGTGGCTAACCTATTGCAGTTCAGTTTCATAACAGACCGGGTCATTTTTCATGAGAAATCCCTAGCATATTGCTTTCTTGCTATATTTTGAATACGCGTACTTCTCTAGTTTTAACATTCTGCCCAAAGGGAGAGATATGGTGATGAGTTAGAGAGGCTGGTGTCAAAATATATCTTTAGAAGTTCTGGAAATAAATTCTGCAATACTTGGCTGAAGGAATCTGTGGTATCAGTACACTGCACCAGTCCACAGAGCAAATATCTATCTGTGCTGAGCTGTGTCATGCCCTGGTGATGGGAAGATGCCACCAGTGAAGTGAGATGTACTACAGCCTGAATAAGGATTAAGGATCAGCCCCATATTTATGAGATCAGACATCCCTCAGTCTTGCTTTGTTGCTCAGGATGGACAATACAAGGAATATCAATACATTTTGCTGCTAGGGCACTGCAATACCTAAAAGATCCTCTGCATACTAGAGACTTTACCCTGTGTTAAATCCTTTTTGTTACCACCTAAAGTAGAGAGTACATTCAGCTGTGGTTTATCTCTACTTCAGCTTTGGGTACACAAAAGGAATGAGGGCTATATTAGATAAATACTGCATCCTTAAGGGAGAATCTAGTATCTTGATAATATCTGGAATCACTTACCTAAGGTTTCCCTGGGAAGAGCTGGCCAAGCTTTGGAGAGGTCAGAGCAAGGGGTGCAGGTTGAACTGGGTCACTGGGCTACCAGTGACAGGAGAAAAGGAGTGTGGAGATCCTACTTTGGGGGATTTTGGGGGGTGTTTTCTTCCTCCTCTTCTCTCACAACAAAGAGACTATGAATCTAAACCTTTTCCTGATAAACAAGTCCCTGGCCACCACTCTTCCCCACCCATAAATTATTCTTCTGTGTTCTCGATCCCTACTAAGATCCTCCTTCCTTCTCCCTGAGTATACCTCAAAACCTGACTACCAGGCATCCCCTTTCCATGCTCTGCCTAGGTACCAGATGGGCCTTTGGATGTCATCATGCTGACATTCAAGTACCCTGCCAATCTCCCTTCTTCCTGTCCAGACCTTCTATTGCCTATCTCCAGCCCTTTCATTTGTTATTCATTGTGTAGTATCCTTTTTTAAATTTCCAGGACTGGGAAGGAAAAAATGATCGGTTGCCTATCTATAAGCAATATTTCACCTGAGCTGCCCTGGAACACCTTATAGGTCATTAAAAATGTAGCCCTCCAGAGTGTTCCTGCAAAATCACATGAAACAATGGATACCGGCACCTCCTCCACTGTTGCTCTATGCTGTACACCTTCTCATAAGATCAAGTGTCCTTCCACTGTTCAGGATACACCACTCTCATCCCTGAACAAAAAAGCTGCAGTACATCTCAGCACAGGGAAAGAATCCTTATGGATTACTAAAATATCTGGCATTACATTTGTGTACTGACTTAGTTTTTGTAATGATTTCTTTTCTGAACCCATAGTGATGTCAAGAACAAGAAGCAGTCTTTGAATTCTCATCTAAAACATCACTTTTTTGGAAGGCAGTGTTTCCCTTGACAGTGACCAGGATTACTGCCAGCATAAACACAGACTTTTTTCATTGGACTGTCTGCGTGTGATTCAGTGAAATGGATGTTGTAGTCTAGAGAGAATTTTAAAACATCAGCTATTGTGCCTCTAGCAGTTTCCTCATTTTTTGAAAGGAACAATCTTAGATTTAGGATTTTTTTGACTTTTCTTATGAGTATATTCTTGGCGATGCCTTGATTACAAATCCAGACAAAGAATAGTACAGAAATGTCTTGCTGATTTTTGAAAGGATTTTTAAAGTTGCAATTCTTTCAATTCTACAGGAAATAAGACATATTAAGGTCAAACAAATGTCAGTTGCAACAGTGAAGGGCTCAAGGCACTTACTGTTCTGTGTACCTCAAATTTTTCTGGTGATTCTTGTACAGCAGTAAGATTCACTGAAGTCAGCGCAGTGAAAGGATGTTTACATAATGCATAAGGACAACAAAGTCCATACGGCAATGGCCAATAGTATTTGATTCAGTGACTTGACTACTGGGTCTTCCCTGCTCATGGAAAAAACAAACAAACAAAAAAAACCCACTAAATTCAGAACTTCTGTTTTCAAACAGCTAACCACATTTTCTGGTATGAATATGGTCAGGAACTTTGTTACTGAGCAAACTGCAGTAAATATAGACAGGAAAAAAAAAAAGGTACTAAGTAAATGTGGTTGGAAAATAAAACCAACAGCAGTGTTAGAAGGATTACTAAGGAAACTGTTTATTAGAATCAATTGTAAAATCATCAGACGGTCCAGACTGGAAGAGAACTTGCTCTCCACCAGCACTCAGGTCCCTTTCAGCAGGGCTGCTACCCAGCCATACCGATCCTAGCCAGTGCTGTGCTCTCTGGTTGTGTTGTCCCAGGTGTAGGACTTGTCTTTGTTAAAATTCATGCAGTTCTTTTGTAGCCGCTCTTCTAGCCTTTACAGTTTTCTCGGTAAGACGGTTTCTCTGTAAGATGGCCCCTTCTGATGTGTCCTCACCACCCATTCTAGTGTCATCAGCAAACTTGGTAGGGGGACTTTCAATCACATTATCCAGGTCATATATGGAGACATTGAACAGCGTGGGGCCAAGTATTGACCCTTGGGGGACCCTACTTTTGACGCCTGAGTAAAAAACATTAACCACCACCCCCTGGGTGTGGCCCCTTAGACAATTTCCTTTCCTTTTGAAGACCACCAATCCAGTTTTTATCTTGTCAGTTTGTCTAGGAGGAGGCTGTGGAAAACAGTGTCAAATGCTTTGCTGACATCCAAGTAAACAATATACATTGCTCTCCCCATGTGGGCAGAAAGTGTTACTTTCCTGTTGCAGGTAGTCTGGTTAGACAGGTGTGATTTGTCTTTGGAAAATCCACATTGGCTTTTCCCAAGCACCTACTTCATTTGGTAACAGTTTATAAGAGGTGGCATTGAACCACTTGCATTAAAACATAACCTGTTTCATACACAGTAAACACTGATTTACCCAAAGCTTACAGAGTTTACTGATTCATAGCTTTAGGTCAAAAAAGACACAGATAAAATATTTCTTCTTTAGTTCATATTGCATTAAACAAGAATACGTATGCATTTATTTTAACTGACATGTTTATTTGATCAAATGATTTTTCTGGGTCACATTAATTTATGAATGAGATTCCCATGATCCTTGAGCACTTACATTAAGCACTGGCTTAATGTAACCTTTAGATGACCTTTGAGCTTGTAAAGAATTATTTATTTTTTTTTAGCAAAGTCTTTCTGTGGACTTGTCAGAAATGATTTATGTGTTTTGCACTTTATATGTCTGCTTTTAAGATTTACCATACAAATACCAGTTATGAAGATTTGTGTGTCTGGTACTTCAGTATCTCTTCATATAAGATAAGCAGATGAGATTAGCTCCTTTTTAAAATATGTAATAAACAATTTTGGGTATAAACATACATGTATATGTACATATGCTGAGCTTGCTCATTTTCAATTACTGGCAATCCATAAGCCCAGGGCAAGTCTTGCCAATGTGTACTTAATGGGTTATGAAATTCAGAGACAATCAATAAGTTAATTGAACTCCACCAGGTTAATTTTCTAGGGTCTTCTTCAATCTAGAAACAACTAATAGGTCCTACTATGATGATCATCTAACCCCAGCATTTCCAGCTTATTAAATGTTTTCCCACTGCTAGACTGGGCTGCCTTTAAAAAAAAAATCTTATTTTATTTTGAAGATGATTATAACGGGTAGTGAATTTATCACTATTTACTTGAGGAAGATAACAGCACAAGCTCACTGAAATCTAGCCATATCTCTGCACGTCAGCTCATTAGTCCAGAAGACAGCATCCAGTAAGTTATTTCTATGGGGACTGTATTCAGAGATCTAGATGTACCAGCAAGATCAACAGCAATTCCAGGTGGGTTCCTTTAATACTGGAATCCAGGCACGGTCTTCCAGCACTGCATACTGCCTCTACAACATTTTTCAATTGTGAACATCTTGAACTGAATACAATAATCTCCATATAGCATGTCATTGGCCAGAAATCACCAGAGAGCCCCACATAATGATGCTTCTCTCAGGCTACTTTTAAGACTAGCCACTGACCAAGCATCTGAAACAGCGCTGACAGGAGTGCAAAGTGACAGATCACCCACTGGGAGCAGGACAGATGTACATCCAGAAATGTTTACAACAAAAGATTAAGGTTAGATAAGCGAAAAGATACAGAGTTGTACATATTACTATCAACTTTTGCTCTACATACTTTTAACCCTTAATGTTTTGTTTGAAAGATGCTGTTTGTATGACACTTACAGTTAATTGTAACACTGATTTTCAAAGGAAATTCTTCCAATCTCCCAAGCTCAGATCAGCTTTTCATGTCAATAGTATTCTGAAACTGCTCAACACTTTGTCATGATACTACTCCTTTACCAGTTTCCATACAAATAAATGTGGCTTCATCTCGGTGATGGGATGAATTCAAGAACAGGATGGAGAAGTACAAACACGTCCAGAATCTGGAACGTGTTCACCCTATTCTGTGCTTCATTTTTCTGCCTACAAAACAGAGAAAGAATTTTTCTAACCAATCATGGTCTACAAAGGTAAGATATGGTACGGAGCATTAGTAATTCAGAACCTCAATAACAATCATATAAATTAAAAGGGAAGAGGGGAAGAGGTAGTAGAACAATTATATTCACTACTGAGAGTGCATTGCTCCGACACAAAAAAAATTGTGTGATAAGCATACCAGCTGAAGCCCTTTAGAACTGATTTACCCTGCAGTAGGGTAAACCCTTATCATTCCATAGCTAAAGTAGCTATGATACATTTGGTACCTGGGTACACAGGGTTAATTACATACACCAGGTACGTATAACTCTGATCTCATTTGAATAGCTGTAATTTAATAGTGTCTTAATAAATCTACAGGAGAGATTAGTTATTTTTCATTTACTCTGGAAGCTTTGTCAACTGAAAGAAATCACTTCATCCTATTAAACCATTTCACAGAGAATATGCGCAAAGGGTGCTAGAGACTATTTCAAAGCAACCAGCTAAACTAACTGACATCAGACCTGTCTGACATCATCTCTCTGACAGATGACACATTCCTTCTTGCAAGTTTCAGAAATTTAACACAGTGCACAGATTCTTGTTTGATAGTTAGGTAATGTTCTTAGATCCTAAGGGAAAGACTAGGATATCACACAGAAGGGGAAGTTCTTGTACACACAAAACAAGCCAATATTCAGATTTTGTCAGTATAAATGGGTTGATGTCTGTTTCCTAGTCTGTGGTAGGAAAGAAAAAATATGCACACAGCCTCTTCTCTGTCATTTCTAGCCTTCCCCTTTTCAGCCAGTCAGCAAAAGAGGCAGTACCATGCACAGTGACCTGGACTGATTATTTATTTATGGCAATAGTTCATGTATTAAGCAGCCAGCATGCTTAAACAGTAAAGGTTACTTCCTTCCACAAAATGTTTACAGTCTGAATTAAATGGATCATAAAAAGAAAGGATTAAAAAAAAAGTAAGTTTACATAATTTCCCAGTAAAGCTCTGTTTCTCAACAGCGTTTAAGCATCTGCTCCCAGTGAAAGAAGTGTCTTCCACTATTTACAGATACAGACCAAAGTTTTGGCACATGTACCAGAATCCACACACACACCCTTTTGGTCCTTCAAAGTAGCTCTCTTTTTAATGTTCTAGTCAATTGCAATAGAGCGAAGGAATTCTGAAGGGTAGTTTGAATGAATCAAAGAAGGATGTCAGTTTATATAAGCTCAGCAGTTCCTGCTGGAGAAAAACAAGTTAAGAACGAATAGTTGGAAACATTATGCCACCAAAAATGGTTTCCCTAAATGATAAAATGATCTCCTTCATCTTCAATTTGGTTTCTATTTCTGACTTTCTGACTCCAGCCTGGACATTGAATGAGTCACTTCAGTTCTGCGCTAATTTCCCCCTCCACCTTTTTGTTTATTCAGTGTGGATTTCATCTCTCTCCTCAGGTTTGTTTCTTGGCTGAAGAGTCACACTGCTAAATAGAAAATAAAGATAGTATTTACCATCAAATAGTGAGAAGTAATCAACTATTCTGTACATAAAGAGAGGAAAAGTTCTGAAACATAGAGTAACAAATGTTCCTGAAAAACCTTTTTTTTTTTTTTTTTCTTAAGACAGAGAAAAACAGAAGGCACTCAACCAATTGCTTAGGCTACTGAAGTCACATTCAGAATACGGTAAAACTGACCATTAAAGCATAGTCCTTTAAGGGGAAGGAAAGCAGCACTAGATAATCAAAAGTACTCCAACATCTTAGGTACAAAATTAGAAATTCTTTGGTACGTTCTCAAAGGCTTTACTCAGACAAGCCAACTATTTAAACTAAATTTGTCTGCTTGGAATTATGTTTGATTTCATGAAGGTAAAATGTCTGCATGATTTACAGGCATAAGGGATTCAGATGATTACAGCTGGTGACTTCAGTGTCATTATTTTAATTTTCTGGGCAATTTCTGCTTGGAGCAGACATGGATCAAGTTTTCCACAAAAAAAATGCTGGCACTTCAAGTACAGTGGCACCAGTTTGAGGCTGGAGAGTTTATGAAGGATACCCTGTGCCATTCTTTGCTCAATAAATTAGCATTTTTGTCTTTATTTCCAGAAATAACATAAAGTTCCCAAATAGCTGACAAATGTTCTTAAGTCAGAAAAGGCCTTTCCACATGGAAAGGACTTCAAGATGCATAGGAAACTCCCCTGCTTCCCACAAGGCTAGCAGCCAAGAATCTCCAGAAGAAGCTAGGAGGCTGAGCTGAGGCTGTCCAGTTGTTATTTGACCAAGGCAACAGGGGGGTCTGTGGGCTTCCTGCATGCATCAGTCTCACATGTTTTTTCTGGATTCAACATCTCTCTGCTGATGTTTGACTCTGTGTTGCTTGGGTGGACTCACCAGGTCAAGGAGTTGCTTCTTGCTGACAGTGTCTAGTTTGGTGCAGTCGAGCAGGAAGAGATAGAGACATCTGGGGTTATTACAGATACAGCTCCAGACCTACAATCAACATGAAATGGGGCACAGCCACTCAGAATTTGTGGCTTACCTGTAGAATAAATCACTTGGCCTGTAATGGCAGGAAAATCAGAGGAGCCACCCTGGAAAGGACAGCAGCTTGCTCTGGCCCATTCCATCTTTTACCAATCATAATAAAAGATCTCCGTACATACAGGCTGTACTCTCATTACATGAAGGCACAGGGACAGCCCAGCCCAACCCAGCCTGTAGATCATTGACCAGGACAGTGGGCCTGTAGATCATTGACCACACCAGCTGGTGTGGCTGGTGTCTTCCCCAGCTTCAATGGCCCAGTGACAAATAAATACATTGAATTTTCAGAGACTGAGTCTCCAAATCTAAATAGTGAGTCTAAGGCAGGAACAAAGACTGAGATTTCCAGTGATCAGATTAGGTGGAGTAATAAGAGAACCATAGAGAATAGAGCTGACCTAATTCATCCAACTGAATGCCCAGGACATTCAGGACAAAACTGTTGATAACAAGCTCATAATGTGTTGGAATTAACTTGATGTGGGGGAGGCAGCTGAGCTGAGCCAGAACTGGTAGAGTTAAACTTCAGGAACTCAGAAGATTTACTGTAGGTGGAATTTCATTACACAGAGAAACTCATGGCTAGATAAGCTGCCAAAAGAAACAATAGAAGCTACTACTTTACTTTAAAGACTTAAGAAAATATTTAAAAGAAATAAATATTTGGTAGTACATCTGCCATCTCAAAGGATACCTTCCTTTCATCCCTACAGTGTTCTGTATTCCAGCTGAAGTATATTCTTCCCCATTACACTGCTAATTTTTTTCTCTTTTTTTTTTAATAAAAGAAACACCTTTTATCCTTTTATAAACTAAGCCTAAGAGCAGCATCTGCTGCATTTTAAATTGGTTCTCTTTGCTCACTTGAGCTACCTTTAGCTCCACTCCCAGCATAATGCATATAAAAGCAGCTTCACTCTGCCTTTTGCCTCTTCTCAGCTCTGGGACTAAAAAAATAGCTGTGTCAACCTTCAAAAAATATCCTATCAGGCTCAGAGCTGGTCTACAGTGTTGTTTGGTAGCTATGGAATATAAGGCACTTCAACATCTGTCCCAGGCTCAAGAATATGCTGACACTTAGCCATCCATCTCTGCTTGGAGAATTGCAAGCTGACCTGCAATACCAGAGTATGGCTTACATGTGTCACTGACAGGCACTTCATAAGGAACATCATGGGACTGTGAAGGAGGACCATTTAAATCTCTAACCTCAGCTGCTCCAGAAAAAAAAAAAAGAAAAAAAAAAAAAGGCATTTAAAAAAATATAAAAATGTAAGTTCTGAATTTGGAAGTCATGATTAATTTCTGTGTGGGGAAAGAGGATTACACATGTATTAGTTTCACCATGTGAGGAACATATTTTTGCCATTACCTAAGTAATGAAGCTCAAGGATAAGAAAAAGAAACTTGGAAGCCCTATTTTTCCCATCTTGATCCAATAGCAGCGGGGGTCGATGCCTCCTATGTCAATTTGTTATAGTGAAGAGTTAGTTACTAAGAGTTTTTTCTACTTGTCAGCTTTCTGACAATTCTTGAATGTGGTGAAGGTGGGCTAAGGGATGATTAGTCACCACCTGCCTCTAACAAACATGTTCTCTTGAGTGACTGCTGTGAAATGTTTAACTATGAATAAAATCATTTAAAGTGCCAGCTCTCCTGAAGGCTATCAGATGGCAATCAGGTCTCATTTCTTTTCAGAAGAGTGGTCTTTAACACTGCCCCACAAAGAAGCTCCACAGTCACATGTTCCAGTCCTGAGCATCTCCAGATTCAAAATGTATAAAGCAAGAGGCACACTGAGTGGTTGATGCTCAGCACATCAAAAATCATTTTGCATTTTGCTTCATGTCCCATTAGGCCTACTTGGACAATTCAAGAGAACTGGGTACAAGGACTTGGACACCATTTCTTGACCCTGAGCAACTTCCCCATGCAAGGGAAGAGCAAGCAAGCCACCTGCAGTGTGACAGACACAGGTGCCTGCAGCTGTTGCTCAGAGCTATGCCTTGCTTCTTGAATAGTGCAAGGAGCTTCATGTGCTCTTCCTGCAGATTTTTTTTTTTTTGTGTGCCGGTTGTGTTTCATGTACACATATTGTGAATAGAAAAAAAAACAAAAAGAATAATACTTATCATCCTACTACTTACTGACCCCCTTTAATTCCTCCTCCCTTCTCATATTTTAATTCATTGAGTTCCCAGCCTTGTACTTGCAGTCCATTGCACTTCCTACTTTTTTACTCCCATCTTCTCTATTTAAGTTCTCCAGTCCCACAGTCCCTCCCACCTATCAACTTAAACATATGTTTTTCCCTCAAAGCCTAACATTAAATTCACAGAGTACCTGAGCCTGTACACATACATACACACACAGAAAAGTACAGAAAGACATACCAAAAAGAAAGTTTATGTGTGAAGAAGTCAATAAAAGTCTTTAGACTTCACACTTTTCTGGCAGAAAATGGTTCCCTAATTTGTTACAATAGTAACGTAGTCCAAAAGCCAGCCCACACAAAACATTTCAGGCTGGACTGCTGGTACCTAAACTAATTCTTATGCATATTGTGCCTTGGGCTGTATTCAAAACCAAGTTTGGCAGCATCCTTTTATCATTTAATTTGCAGTGTCTCATTCCTTTCCTTTGCTGGACTTGTCTTCTAACACATTTCAGAAATACACTGGGCACTAGGGGAAAGTTGGCAGCATGCATTCAAAAGACCTGCTTGAAGAGAGAGCTGAAAATGTTAATTCATGCCCATGTAAGATGATGAAGAAAAAACTCAAAGAGCAAACGTGATGATAAACAAAGCAGTAAGTGGAATTAGCTGTAAAACTGGGTTTACTTGCAGTGGGTGGGACATCAAAAGCTCTGTGTACCACCCTGTGCAGTGATGGCATGATAGTTTCCTTTCACATTCATCTAAGATTGAGCTAAATCTTCATCATCCCCCTTCATGGGGAGGTAAGCTGTGCTCTCTTCTGGGAGGGGACACATCAACCTGAAGTGTGATTTTGAGCAGCTTGTTATGTATCCACTTACCTGTATAAAAATAGCCCTTGTGTGGTGCTTTCCTTTCTAAGGAGCTGTGGAATAAGCTAGCAGACTGCTCAATAAATACCCAGATATGAACTTTAGAGATCTAAATAGTGGGAGATATTCAGCTGTGAAACCAAAGTTTGTAAGTGTATCCCAGGTGAGAGAAATGACTATCCAAGCATAGGTGCAAAGAATTCACGCGGTAAGGTACAGGCAACACAAGTTTCTGGAGGACAGGCAGACCAGGACCAACATTGTTATTGTAACAGAAACTCCTAACAGGCTATTCACAGAGCATTTTAGATCTTTTGAGAACAAGATATATTTTAGCAAAGCAGACCTACCCATTGAATGTACGTCTGGTCATTTGACACAGGGGTCTGCCCCTCATCACTCTAGCTTTTGATTCTCTCCCGTTCAGTTCTTCCATATTTTCCTATAAGATGCTGAATAGAAAACTGCCTTCAAAATGTTCACTTCACAGTTCCCCAGGATGGCATGGTTTCATTTAAATAAAAAGGCTAGGTGATTTACAAGGGACAAGCAAGTGTCAAATATGGTTGTTGCTCCAATGCCAATTCCTTCTGAAGCACAAAATCCCACATCTGCTGTTCTAAGTTTCCACATCTGCTCTGGGCTGGAAGAGTGTTTTTAGATCATAAATGAGAGTGAATCAGCTAAAGAAGAACAACTTACATCTTCTGGCAAAGATAATAAATGCAGGGTGGGTGGAAGAGGTGGAAGGGGCAGAAAGCTTTATGCCAATTTTTCCATCAAGCTTGGGGAGAAGCACATTTTTATGCCTACCCCAGTCCCTGGAACACTTCCCCATGAAATACAGTTTGCCATTCATGTTCTGGGAAGCACAATTCTTTGATTACAACATGAATGTCTGCTAAAAATTTGATGGTATGATTTGGCCTTCCTGTAAATGATTATCCCTTTATAAAAAAATATTTTCACTACTTTATGTATTCGGATCTACAATGGAGTGGGGTTACTGGCTAATAAACTGGACTTTGATGTCTGTGTTTAAATTCTGCAGGACAGGTTATCTGTAAACAATCTATGTTGCATCCATTTTATGACATATTGGGGCAGTTATTCATTTTAAAGGCCTTGTTTCCAGTTTTACCCCCATATAAGCAGACACAGCCACCATTGAACTGCAAGGGCACATGAAAATCACATGATTCTGACACCCACTTCCCTGTAATCCATCCCCTATCATATAATACAAGACATACAAAACAATCATCGAGTCCACTCTAAGACTAGTCTGCTCTTTTTTTAACAGGCAGAACAAACTGGGTAGCCTTTTCGGAGACTGGACTTTGTATTTTCTGAAACAAACAAAAAAATCATTTTGCTCAAAGACAGCTGACCAAAGAGAAGATCTGTTTAGACATCTTCCTTGCACTGATTAAAACTTTTTAATTTATTGATTTGCTGAAAGTTTCACAGATGCACTAGATAACACCCTCGGTCACAGTAATAGTCTACAGAACCATCTCTGAAAAGATGTGTTAAATAAAGCAGATGAGGTGCTTTCAGTGCTGGTGAAGGAGAATAAATTTGTGTTTCTGGAAGCAAGAATATCTTGAGAGTGAATGGGAACCACAAAGAGAGGAAGGAAAAAGTAAATCAATAAAATGTCAGTTATAGTGTATCCACAAAAGCTGTGCAGTTTATGGACACATGATGATTGCTGCAGAGCTAACAACTATATTCACATTACCAACAAAGCTTTCAAGTATAAAGCTATCACCTCGGTCCTGGTGTCAGTGAACTAACTACAACAAAAAGCAAAGAAATTGGTTAACATATATAAAATATCACACTGTCTTCCTCTACCAATACTTCCAAGAGAAGAAAAGAAAAACAATCCGCAGAACATCTTTCCTCTCCTCTGTCACTAAGACTGAAAACATTATGGAAGATGTGACAAGCCTGCAGGAAATCTTGACAATGAAATAAAATGTAGCATTTCTTTATATTCTACACATTAATTGAACTAGCTGAAGATGAAGAATAGATGAAAAGAGTAGGTTTTGTTGAAGGCAAAGGAAGGAAAAAACCTTGCTCAAAATTAATTATAGTTTGCAGGTCTGAAGTCTCTGTTTTGATATTTCTGACCTGAATTGTTGCAGCTCAGCTCTTGATCTGAAACCAATGCTACCTCGAGCAGAGTTAAAATCTATTATTATTATTAACAATAATAATTAATTAATTAATTATTGTTGAGTTAAAATGCACACAAAGCTTTTTTTTCTTTACAATCAAAATATTTAAAGGGATTTCATGTTTCCATTAGAAATTTAATTTTCTCCAAATGTTTTTCATGCCTTAAAAAGTATTGCAGGAACTTAAAAGTAACCGGTAGATGAGTCCAGACGTCACAGCTAATATCTGTGAGCCTAGCCCAAAGCCACAGATTTCAGCAATTTTTACATCTGACTTTGTAAAAGGACAGATCAGAATACAAGCCTAACCTAGACTAAAAGCTAAAGCACAACACATACAACTGGCCCTACAGAGCCTTATATGCATAGTTGTATCATCATACTCAGAAATAACATACTAACAATAAATGTGCTAGAATTCAGATGTCTCTTTATTCTTCACCATCACAACATGCTGTGTGCACTACTCAAAGGTGATGAATCCCTAGTCCTTGATGCTAAGTGTTTTCAATCTCAGCAGTTAGAAATGTCATGCCTACATTAAAGGTGTGCCATTCACCTCAGCACTTTCGGAAATTGCCAGAAAACTGCCCAAAGGTGACAAACATGTAAATGAGCTCATTTGCATTCTTATTACAGAAGTCTCTGTGAAGCTGATTCAAAGTGGTGTTCTCCTCCATAGGGCCAATTTGTACAACAAAACAGACCAAGTTACATATTGTGTAATTCCTAAACTATCCATGTTTCCAAAAGAAGGTCACTTTTTGCCTTTTCTGTTTGTTTGCAGGTAAGTTCAGGATGGTGAGGGAAAGCTTTCTTGTACCTGTGCTAGGAGTAACTGGACCTAAAAGACAACTTGATGTGTCTGTGCTACAACAAGATATTTTCACGGTATTTTTTTCACTAAATAAAGATGAAGGTGGAAAAAAAAAATCATTCTGAAATCAGTGTCCCATCCAAGCCTGGTTAGTAGTGATGGACCAAGTGGCACATTCTTGGTGGCTTTTGAGAGAGTTTTACAAGCAACACAATTCATTACTGTGGACACAATGTAGTCAATTGCAGTGAGAGGGGCATTGTCAGTTAAAAAGCCAGTTTTATGACACACAGAAGAAATCCTTTAAGAGGTGAGTGGTTGGCTGGAGGGAAATGGGGAAAGGGAATTAGTGAAGTCGGCTCTTCCTCCTTCCTTACTGTACCTGTTTTGTGGATCAATGGAAAACCTGTTTCCAATTTTGCCAGTTTGCCATTTGTCAACCTGAGTAAACAGACCGTTTAAAGAAACGTCATTGCATCGCAGGAACCCAGTGCTCATTCTGCTCTGCTAGCTCTCTCACATGCCAAGATTAACACCTGTGGTAGGAAAAGTAACATAACCGCTAACACTGTGCCTTGGCAATCTCACCAGCCCAAAACAGGCTCTTGCTTGGTATAGCCAAGGACTTTCTCTTTCCCCCCCATCTCCTTCTCCACAGGAAGGAGAGATTTTTAAACATTCAGAGGTGGATGAAGACCATCAGCTTGTGCAAACTGGCATGGCTTCTCTGACTTTTTACACAAGCTAAGGAGCTAGTGCCAAGAGAAAGAGTTATTATCTGTAGGGAAGCAGGAGAATATAAATTTAATCCTCACACTCTGTTCCACTGAAGCTGGCATGAGAAGCCACTGCTGAGTGACTGCTGTTTACGTGTCCCACTTCCAGCTGGTTTTGTGAGCATATGTTATATCTACAGGAGATCTGTATAGGGAGCGGAAACAGACACTACAGAGTGATCTGTCTTCACCAACTGGAGAAATGCTTAAAAAAGCACTTTTTACACAGGGAATCAGAACTATCCCAGTGCTGAGGAACTCAGGCAAATTTGGGGACCATGGGGGCACCACTAGCAGTGAAACTGGAGCAGTGCTTCTGCTAGGGGTGGTGGAGCATAGAATGGGGATGATCTAACTCTGCCCTGTCAGAAGCCCAGGTCCTGCCATGGAAATCTCTTCTCCATCAGTTCACGACAGGCAAAAAGGTCCAGAAGGCGTGGAGGAGATCTTGAAACCGCAGGATCTGCATGGGGACCTGCTACACTTTGTAGCTTGTTGTGGGAGAGTGCTGGCCCCAAAACCCACACAGGTGTCAGAGTACAGGCAGTGGTTTTAAGTGGCCTCCACACAGAGCTGCAGGTGGGCCTAGAGAGAAAAAGCACTTTCACAGTCTCTGTGGTAGTGAGCAGCCAGCAAAGAGCAAGGTATTCTGTCTCCTTCCAAGGTCAAAACTTGACTGCAGAAAAATCTCATTCAGACCCTTACAAGTCATATCAACAATTTTTCCTTCCCGTTTCATTACGCTTGTTAGTACCGGGATCACTCAGCATTTCATAGTGTTTTTGTTTTCAATGTTATTTGTCATCTGAAAGCTGGCAACTTTTTTTCATGTGCATTTGATTTATATTGTGGCTCTATGGAAACAGGTAATTCACTCAGGATAGTTCAAGTAAGATACAAGAGTTCCTGCATACCTTAATGAGCCCAAATCAGCAGTTCCCACATTTCTTCACTTCTTATTCCCTTAAATCAGCTTCACAGCAACACAGAGATAAATCTTAAAGCAGAAAACCGTACTCATGTTGAGTTCAAACAGTTGAATACCACCACTACTAAGCTCTTCTAGCATAAGGACTTAGGACTGATATCCATTATCCAGCAAATTTTTGGAAGAAGCTTAGGTGAATTTACTAACACAGTGGCTTGCTTTCACATCTTTTGAGCAAGCCCATAAAGCACATTTTCAGCCCTTCTCCCTGCTGCCCTCACCAGTGCAAATACTTTCAAGCCCTTCTTGCACAGAGCTAGTTCAGGATTTTGAGGAGGGCTAGTGAAATGATTCATTGGGCAAAAACTCAAATGTGAATGCTTTACTTCAGGATGGATTTACAAATGCAGCCAGGGAACAGTGCTCAAACTCCAAAATCAGTGCAGAAAATTAGTGCAAGACAAGGAAAAGAAACAGTTGCTCTTTTCTGACCTTGCTTTCCACTTGGGTGGAAAAAAAACACCAAAACAAGGTTTCCAAAAGACACAGAACTCCCAGTCTCTGTTTAGATGATTAACGTAAGAACATTTCTGATATATGTAGAGAAAACTTGACAGATTTATCTTCTGTGCCTTTCTAGCAATTGCTTCCAGATATGTAGCATGGCTGCAGTACCTGGAAAATGAAGTCAAAAGTAGTGATCAACTAAAAAAAAATCTTCTCTCTTTAAAAAGGTTTGTTACAGAGTTCTCTTGCATGAAGATTCACATGTCCTTTAAAATCTACTCAGAGAAATAAAAATCCTGACCCAGGACTGGCTCCAAAGACCTTCGAAATCCTATTAAGGCCCTTACAGTCTGAAATACTTTCCCATACTCAGCATCTTTTCTTTCTTCTTAGGAGCAACTCCAACATTTCTGTCTACACCTGCAATTATCTGAAATAAAGTTCAACATGGAAAACTCATCTAGAAGGGAAGTATGTGTTTAAAAAATCTAATTCAGGTCATTCAAATGCCAAATTTACATTCTCTAATATAATCATATAGTTCACAGGGGATCAAGCTTCTAAGCTACATTTACAGATCAAAAGATCTTTCAGAAAACCCCACTTGGCATCCAAGTGCCTCTAGAAATGGACTCTGATATCTACTTTTCAGTGAGCATGGGGATGATGCTTTTGCCTATCAGATGAAGTAACCAGTGACCAAGTACTTAATTTTCTAAACTCTTTCCAATGAAATGCATTTGAGCCAGAAGACTGCAGTGACAGAAGCCAGCTATCAACCTCTGATACATTAGTATTAGTCTGCAGCTCAGAAGAGTTTAACTGAAAGATGATACATCTGTTAAACATCTTGGCATTTCTGAAATGTTCTCTGGGACTGAATTCCATGAGTCTGCTTCTAGGTACTCATCTTGAGGCTCTTTTAACCCAGTCTGGGTAGCATTCTGAATAGAGCTCATCTTCAGTGAGATATGCCCAGAAACACAAGAATGTGATGGCAAGATGTTGACCAAAGGAAAATAACACATCCTGCATTTCTCATTATGTAATTACTTAGACTGAAAATTAAATACTTTGGAACTCTATAACGTCCATATGCTTCTCTTTTCTTTTCATATATACCTAGAAAGTAAAAATGTGAGCTGACATTCTCTCGTCCTTTGGGATATGAATCACCTGTTGATAGATTTGGAAAGAAAGGTTCCTCTCCCAGTTATATGCAAATATCCTCTATCAGTTTTTTTTTGTGCTGGGCTCCCATCTTATTATTAAAGCCAGGACGTTGGAGTAGGCAGACATAGGACTTGTCCAGTTTAACAGCTCACATCTTGCTAGCGTCAGATGATGACCCTCTGATCCAGCAACACTCTTCTCTGTACTACTTTGCATATTCTCTTGAAAAGCTAGTTTTACTTAATCTTTGCATACCTACCTATATTGAAATGGTACTCTGTGCCAAGTATTTTTATGACGTTTATTTAAAGCATGCAACTGGGAAAAAACTTTATTGATGAAAAATATGGGGAACTCATTAGGTTATGGTCATCAAGCCATTTGATTTTCCACACATAAACCATTATATTGTTCATTTCCCCAGAACAGAACTTCAGTTGGAACCATTACATTTACCACAAGCAACTTTCAGAGGACAGGTGAAATCCTGGTCCTGCAACCTAAGCAAAAACTTACACTGTGTCAGGGAGGCCAGAATGTTACCTACTATTTCAGCCTCCACAGAGCCACCAGTCAGCAAGTCTTTCTGCTCTCTACTGGGGATTTTTATCCTAATTTTCAGGATTGAACCCTTAAATTTCAGGGTAGAAAATGATTCCTAAAACCAAGAGAGTGAACTAAGAAGAATTTACACTACAGTAAAGGGACTGTACTCGTGCCCAGTGTGACCATTCTCAAACCTGTTTTAGGGTGACTTAAACACCACCTAACTGCACCTTTTCAGGCTGTGGAATAGGCCAATAACCACAAAGGTAGGTGTCCAAGAGATTGCACAAGCACCATAAAGGGAGCTGCCTATGAGCAGTCAATAGGAAATACCAGACAAGCCTGCTGGTGGATTTTAGGATATCTAAATTTGGCCCTTAGTAGCATAAAGCTAGAAGTTTCCTACTTTACTCTCACATGGAGTAAACAAGGGAGGCCTAGACTCTAGCAAATTCACAGCTTGGCTTGCTCATCTGAATTTTGTGACACAGACAAGCTCTTAGCCTTTGAAAGTTGGAGCCAGTGAAACCTCTGCTATCCATAAAGTCCATAGCACATCATCTTTCTGTGCTAAAGGACTCACAAGCTATAACACATTACATTACTGCAACATGTCCATCTTTCTTTCCAACTTGTTATCAAGATTAGATGTACACAGATTTTTATTTTTTTTTTCCCTTCATTACAGGGATGTGAGAGAGACCAAAAGAGTAAAATGTATGTCTTCAGACCATATGTCTAAAAGCTCAGGTCTGCAGTAACTCAGCCACTTTCAGTCATCTGTTGTGCTCTTGGGTATGATGAGGCCTTTTATTAAGCCAAGTCTTCAAAACAAGTGTCCAGGATATCCATTAATGCAACAAAAGACTTAATAACATTTTCATTTACTTTGCGGTACATTAAAGAGTCATTTAAAGAAAGGAAACTTCACATTTGCTCTCTGCCTGTGCAGAAGAACCAGCAAGCAGATGGGTCTGGCCCCAGCAGGGTCTTCTTTCTGCCTGGATGGTCCCCACCTGAAGGAGAGGGCATGTGGCCAGCTCCGGCAATCCTATGCTGCAGCTCCACTGGGAGCTTTACAAGCACAAAGTATGTGTGCTCCTGCAGCCTGTGGCTGATGGATGGCCTCAGTGGGGCTCTGTGGTGCTGCTCAAGCTAGACAGCTTTTAAAACAACCACAGCAGGAACTTTCTTGCATTCACCATGATGGTTCAGAGTCATAGTTTACTGATGGGTAGGTTTTTCTAGTTATAGAGGTACTCTTCATATACCTTACACTCAGTGTCCTAGGCTGCATGGCAGCAAATATGGCTAGCCCCCTACCATAAATCATGCTCATTGACAGGCAAAATCAATGCATTTTTAACCATAGATAAAAATCGCTGGCTGAAGTGTGAGCCCAGACGCTCTGCTAGTATGGGAAAAGGAAATGTATCTCTTGCTGTGGCAGGTCATAGGATTGTTGTGTAATTGCTTATGGCTTCTTTCTCAAAGTGAGGGAATACTGGCCATATCTTCACTGCAGAGATGAACCATTTGCCTTGAAGTTAATGCCTTCTGGGCTAGCCTTGCTTGTGTGAGAGCGCTTTGTGAAGTAACACCTGTAGTACACACGGTGGTTGGCTTTCTTTGCAGAGAGATTGGATTAGCAGCTGGGGAGCTGAGCTAATAAACTGTAGCTAATGTTCCCCTGTGAGCCCACTAATTTGAGTTAAAAATGCCACCCTGCTCAAAATAAGGGGCTTGCATGTGGAAGGTATTTGTGATGGTAGAAACACTCAGGTTATAACGGCAAATAATCCTGTGGTGAAGACAACAAACCCTCTGACAGTTATTATGACCTTTGAAGCTCTGGGAAAAAATACAAGTAATGAATGATAACAAGCCTATAAAATGCTCTAAACCAGAGGTGATGTGATACGCTTCTTTGAGTGTCTCTCAGAGACTGGGAGAAGGAAGGAGGAATTATCTTTATGCCACTGTTAGACCTCTCCAGATGAGCAGCCAGCTTGGGAAAAGGAAGGGGCTCAGCTGCTGCTGTCAGCAAGGCACAGCCCCATCTGTAACAGCCTCTCCGTCCTGAGCACCACAGAGCCGTGGTGACAGCCACCGCCTCCTTCTTACGTGCTTCAGACACAAGAAGCCTGTAGATGAGAGCCACAGGAGTACTCTTCTGGCCCTTTCCTGCCCTGGAAACCCTACACTTATACACAAGCACAGTAGAGGCTTTTCCAAAAGCCTGTTTCAACATCTAAGTCTCCTTGCAGGCAGTAGAGCCAATTTTTAATACTGTTCTCTGTAACTGAAGCCAGAAACATTTTTGTCTTCCAAGACCAGAAGTAAATGCCAGAAGACACTAAGTGTTGCACCTCTGGGATGCAGTGGCAATCCAAGTTTCGCTTTACATTAAAACAGCAGGCAAAGTCCCATATGACTATTCAAGTCCACACAGCACAGTAATACGCAGCATACACAGCCCTGAAATGATGCCAACTGGGTCCACAACTGAAGTGGAGGAGGGTGTTCGTACCGATCCCCGCTGAAAAACACTGTGCTGCACTAGCACAGCAGCTCCCAGACCCAAACCAGCACTGGCCCTACCACTTCGGGCCAGGATCAGGATGCACAGGGTGCAAAGGAGGCAGGATCAAGTCCACCTTTTGGGCCACTTTTGGGTCACTGTACCTGCAGAGTTTCCTAAAATTCCAGAATATATAGGGTTTTTTTCTCCAGATGTGATATCTTGCTTACCTGGTGTTGATATTCTGTCTGCTTGCAATTAGAGGATATGGGAATGCATTTATGCCATTAGGCGAGGCCTATGATTAAAACACAAAATAGCTTAAAAACATGGAAAAGGCCAGCTATCTTGTTATGCCTACCTTTCATTCACTTAAATTTCTATTACAATTTCTTGCTTTTTACTTTCTCTCTTACTTCATTGCTTTTCCAGAAATAAACCTAGATGACTTTTAAGCTTATTTATGCTCCTCATTTTGATTTCCTTTATTGGTAATTTATTCCAAATATATTTTTGAATTATAGCATTTTCAACTTTTCAGAGCAATTTATAAATTTGAGGTGTGGTCACAGTAGTGGAAGTCTTACCTGAAAAGGAAAAGCAGGAACTGAAACCAAACTATCTACCTTTAAAGTATGTTCTTCAGTTTGACCTCCTTCCCTTTTTTTTTTTTCCAATATATGAAACTTTTTTTGCAATAGCTATTGGCTATGATGAGCCCAAGGTGTTTTGGTGGTGGTGGTGGTGGTGTTTTTTTTTGAAAACACATCATTGTTCAGGGGAAAAAAATACCAACTTGGTAACAACAGAATTTATGCAGACACCAGCCTCACATTTGTCTTTGCAGACATTACTCTTGAGATGTTCTTTGTGTTTCTGAGAGTAAAATGTAGGTGCCACTAATGCTTTCTCATGAAATGGTATATTTTTAAATTAATGTAATTTAGGGGCAGCTTCCTGTAAAGGGAATACAAGATTAGGATTTGTAGATCTCTTCATTTTCCATGCCTCTAGGTCTAATCTCCCAAGGTGCAGTTGGCTCTTGGGTTCTAAGTAAAGCTAATGAAAATATTTTCAGTGATATTTTCTATTTCCAGAATCCCCATTCTTCAAAATCTAGAATGTTTTGTTAATCAAAAAGATTTCCTACAGCCTATAACGGAAGAATGCAGAACAGCCCAAGATGTTATTTATGAGGTCCTGACCATACCAGGAGCAGCTCTTTTTTTCCCATATGACACCTTAATGCCAGGCTCATCTTTAAACCAAATTATTGGCAATTGCTTTCTCTCTCCTGATTCTTCTCTGCTTCTTTTTGCTAAACGACACTAAATTTCACATTTTCATTCCACCACATGTGGACCAAAACCAAATTTCAAAACCTCAGAAATAGTCACCAAAAGAAATTGCTGTTTTCTGGCCAGGACTAATCAACAATCCTAACTACAAATACCCTTAACACAATAATCCAATACAAAGTAGGGGAAATCTCAAAATGAGTGTAAACATTCTTCTGTTTGCAAGCCAGTCCCAAATGTATTTTCAAATACATTCCTCTGTCATTGCTCGGGATGCTGCCTAATGAGTTGACAATAAGCCAGTGACAGTCTAGTACAGCAAAAGTTTAGTGCTTCCTTTTTTGGACATTCATGTGTTCTCTATTGTTTCGAAACCGTTAGTAATGCTGCCTCTTTGCCTTTGCCATCCAAGTCCTTCTCTAACATTGACTCATTCAGGTTCTGGCACCATGTGGGATAATGGAGAAGCATTAATGGAAAATGCTTAGTGACATAGATAGGAGGAGAAAGGGGAGAAAGATGCAAGGCAGCATTCTGGCTCTGTTGCATTTTCTCTAATTTGGTAAGTTATCCACTCTTTTCGGAAACTATACATGCCTAGGGTGACCACATTGTATTCCCTGGATAGGCAGAACACTGAGATCCCAAAGAGCAAAAGTTAGTGAACAGCATGTTATTTCACATTGTTCCTATTAAAAAAATAATAATAATAATAATTTATTTCAGTGGCATGTGTTACTTTTTTTCTCCATGTTGCATCTTGGATTATTTTGCTGTCTTCTATACAGTGAAGCTTCATAGTTATGGAGCTTTGCAGCTGCTGAGAAACTCTGCTCTTCTAGGGATCTCCTAGCTATCTGCTGGTCCGTAATGACTTCACCTCACTGGAGTGTACAAGAACATTCATTTTGAAAGGAGATATGATCAGTGCATCTATACTGCATGTAAAATCTTCTCACATAAAAGACTAGAAGGAAACTCGTTGTCTTTAGCTCCAGCAGTATTTCACTCTGCAAATTTTATTTTTTAGAGCTCCACATCTTCTTTGTCCTCCATGGTTTCGGACCCTTTGGCAAGGCAGATGGGCCTCACTAAGAACATACTCTGCCTTTGGGAGTTTCTTTTCTTTTCATATTTTCTCCATGCAATTAAAGAATTTAGTCCATTTTCTGTTCCCACATCCACTTCACACCAGACTAATACTTCCATATTAAAGATATCTGTAATCTGCAAGTTGAAAGAAGCCCCAAAATACTAGTGAGAGAATTTTCAGATAATGTGGACCTGGTTCTCCTTCTTGATGGAGTGCCGACATTTTAATGGAGTCATGTAGCTAATGGAGTAATGTAACCCTGACATTAACAATCTAAAATTGATGCAAGTGTTCTGTATATTTTATTAGCTCTTAAAACTAAAACAGTAAAAGTAGTTTTGAAAAGAGACAGAGAGGTGAAGAGGTCTGAATAAAACTGAGAGGAGACTGAGTTCAGTTCATACAAAGCAATCATTTGCTCATGTATTTCTTGATTATATGTCACCCTGAACTCCTATGAAAAGCTTTTCTGTACTATTGTAGTTTCTCTCATTTCTGCTCTATAGTCTCTTGAGACACCCACTGAAAGCATGCCAAGGGGGGTGGAAGGGTGGGGGTTTAAATATTTTAAATCTATTAAATAAAATAACACTTTTGAAATACTAAAAAACATATGGAAATGTGTTTCCCCACATATGGGAATTCAGCTGTTCCCAGGAACAGCCTGGGTGTCAGGAGACCAGAGCAACATATGAGGAATGTATTAAACAAATGATGGAAGGAGGATTGAATAGCTCGGGGAGTTGGAAAAAGATTACATAACTTTTCATCTTAAGTCTACCCCAGACTGACAGTGCAAATGAAAATCATTAGACTCTAAAGACAGTTTGGTGGTCCATGTGGAATCACTTGGTGGTTTCTCTGGAGTTACTAATAGACAGCTTTCTACATCACAGAAACTTCCATACATTTATCACTCTTTTCAGCAATCTTAGTGGAAGCCAAGAATAAGGGTTTAAGACAGAAAAACATTTAAGCATATGCTTAAGATTAAGCACCTGCTCAAGTACTTTGCTGGATGAGAGCCTTAAAAACTGCACTGCTAATACATGTGGTAAAAACATGAAGAGTAGAAAGGAAAGCTGGACTGTTCATGCGGTACCTGTTCTGGAAAAATATTTTATTTTCATTAAATAGCTTTTAGCAACATCACATTGTATTAAAAAAATAATAATAATTTAAAAAAAAAATCAAAGCTTTTTTATAAAGTCTATCAGTAATGGACTACCAGAAAGCAGCAAGCATATCAGTATCCTGTGCTCTCTCTCTTGAATGCTTCTCTCTCATCAAGTGTTTATCATGCCGAGCCCTCTCACATGCTTGCATTTTGATGTAGTCTCAATTAGTAAATCCCATCATATTTTCCATTTCTCTGTAGTGTGCAATGTTACAAATATGGAGGTAACTTCCAGGCAAGTCAGTAGATGAGCACAGCAAAGCGCAGTACCAAAGATGTCACTTGTGTCCTACCAGCCAATATAGTTGTGTTAACCCCAGTGCAGACACATCTACATTGCTTCCAGTTTAAAAGACGGCTGAAGTATTGCAGCTTTCTCTGCTAAGTGCTGACTCGTGTGGGACAGATGTATCTTCCTCTTCCCATTAGGGAAGGGAATGGACTGCAGGGCCTCACCATAAGTGACAGAAGCTGAGTGATCATCTATCCTGTTTTTAGAGATGCCCCTTTTTTTTTCCTTCTTCTTTTATTTGCCATGTAATTGCAAGAAAGGCTGAATGTACTGATCCAGCCTCAGAAAGGGAACACCGAGAAATTTTGGTCAAACTTTCTTCCACTGCAGAATTTACAGTAACACCAAATGGAAAAAAAAAAAAAGGATTACCCCACTTATCTCACCCAAAGCCTGCACTTAATTACACTTCTGAAATAAAACAGAAAGGAAAAAATTCACTGGTCCATGATTATTTTTTAATGGCACTGAAAATGCATTAGGAGTATTTGCAAAAATATCAGTGCCATATACCATTCTCTTACCTAAACTTTCTTCTTTCTGCAAGTTAACTAGCAAAAAGATATATTTGCTTCCACCTGACTACTGAGCTCAAATTCTATATTGTGCAGCTAAATACATTAATGATAAGACAGGTTTTAATCACCTTTCCTCACTTTTTCTGCCGAAACTATTAAGAATCACAGGAGCTACTACATTTTGTCAGCCCGAAATGCAGGGAAATATTGAAATATGTCTTGATTGATTCTGTTCATATGTAACAGCTGTTATAAATTACATTAATGGAAAAATGTCTGCTACAATTTTAAAATTCTTTAAGGATGGTAAAAATTGAGAAGATAAAGCAAGAGAACATGTTTTTATTTCTTTTATGATGTGTTATTTTTTTCTGACAACATTCTAAAATTAGTCTGCTCCAGTATTGGATAAAATTTATGACCTAATACATTAATTACATGGCAAAGCAAGGAACTGACAACAAATTCTCTGGCCATAAAATGTGTGTTTCTTTATTTAAAAATACATCATGACAAAGCAGAAAAAAAAAGGGGGGGGGGGGTAAGAGGGACTACTTTATGAAGGACTATTTTGTTCAGGCATATATATTACATCTCACCTTCCTGCCTTTTACTTTACCTAAAAAAGTTATGCTATTCCAGTTCAGCCAAATTCTCAAGCATGAAAGAAGCTGAAAGCATGGTGTCACAGCTTGTCTTAAAGAACAAGTCTCAAAAATGTTTGCAGACAGTATTCAGAGCACACAGTCCTCTCGGGTCCCAGTCCAGCTCTGGAGGCTGGAGCACGTGAGGGCGGGTGCAAGCTTTTCTGTCTCTTCCTTGCCAGCACAACCCCTCCAGCCCAACGTTCTTCAACTTTTTCCTCCTGCACCTCCTGACTCAGGCCCCTCATTCATCCCTGCCTGACCAGTGCATGGTCCACTCTCTGGGTTTCTGGACCAAGTCCTCTTCCCAAACCAAAGATGAGCCCAGCCCCGGACTTTCTCTCTGGTCCTCATCTAATCTCAGCTTCTCCACACCCTCCCTTCCTGGCTTCCCATCCCGGTCTCTTTGCCAAGCTCATAAGTCCCCACCCCGATGTTCCCAATGACATTCCTCCCTCCTTAGGTCAACTTCCCACTTCCCTGGACTCCAGCTACTTGTTTCATTACTCTCCCTGTCCTTATCTGCTCCTTTCCTCTCCACCTGAACTGCACAGCACCCAGCCCTCCTGCTGCCCCAGGCTGACCGTGGCAGGGGAATACGGGGGCAAAGGCCAAATGCTCGGGGCTTCGCGTCCCGCCCTCCTTGGCGCTGTGCAGTGGGAAGCCGCCTTCACAAGGAAAGCCCAGCTCCTCGGCTGGGAGGCAGGCTGGGCTGCTCTGCGCAGTCACTGTGCACCAGCCGCTGGCTCTGAGAGGCTCAGACCCACTCGGGGCAGCTGCAGCATTCAAAGCACTTGCTGGAATTTTTGAAGTCTTTATGAACAGGCACAGGGGATTATTTCTTCCCCCATATCTTGCAACTTCATTGATTTTCATGGGTGTTTTACTTGGCATTCGGAATGGGCATGTTCCAGACATGAAAGGTTAGTCCTATGCCAAATTTCAGCTTGCTAAAAATGCACCAAAAATATCTAAAGGAGACAATTACTTTTTAACAAAAGAGGTTTTATTTCTTGTTTCCAGGAACACCCCAAGTACATAGAAATTTGCCTTCAGATTTCTAGCAGCACTTGGCATGGAAAACTTCTCCCCAGCTGTTACTGTGGTGGGCTAATAGCTACTGACTAGAGAGTCTTGTAGGTGATGCTACAGATAATGCACAGCCATTCCGGTTTGGCTGGTTATACCCTATGTGCTTGAAAAATGTTGCTTGAGTCCAGGGAACTCTACCAATTTGTCTGCTGCTGCATAGCTTCACGTGGCCGATGTCCAAGCATGTACATAGCCCCAGTCCTCACCAGCTTGTAGTATATCAAGGAGATATCCAGAATGGAAATTGTAGGAGGATCCTCATTGCCTTCCATAAACACTGTGACAAGGCTTCATGTTTTAATTACAAAGTCTGAAGCAAAACAAATAATGCTCAGCCACTACAGGCTACTCTGGGGGAAAGGCATGACTACCTGAAGATGGGAAGCTGCAAGTTTCTGGGGTCCATGAGGAAAAGTGTAAAAACAAACAAACAAATAAACAAAACAAAACAACAACAACAACAACAACAACAAAAACACCACCCTGATTCTGAACTGTCCAACCCCACAGAACTTTTCATTTTTCTCCTGGGGTTTGGATTCAGAAAGCTTTTCTGATGCATGCCTATGTGTACTGAAGTTCTACATACATTCTTCTGTAAAGAAGCAAAATGCTGGATTTCAGTTTGTAGATGTTGAAATTGATTATGACTGTCCCATATGAAGATTAATTTGCAGTTTTTGTATTGCTAGAAGGATGTTTGGGGCATTTATCTGAGTTAGCAGCAAAGGGATGGTAATCTCTCAGATAGCAAAGATTGATAGGATGTAAGGCAGTCAATTAATTCAGGCTGCAGATACATGCTTTTGCTACAAATAAGTACCCTATCCTTTCCAAAAAACCTCATTCGCAGAACTCCCCTTTTGCCTGTCCTTGTCTTGAGAGGGAGATAAGGACCAAAGCTTTCCCCAGGAGCTCTGTAGCACAAGTTTGAGGTGTCACCCTCCTTATAATCACTGTTAGCTGTGGGCCATGTGCTACTGAGAGCTTTGCGAGGCAGTTCAGAGCCATCCAACTTTTCCCAGTGAGGCTCCATTAGCAGCAGTGGCTTTACCAGCACAGCAAGCACAGGGCACACTCCTGTCAGCCAAGCCCTGCTGGAGTTCACTCTTCAGTTTATTTCTTCCTCTGTGTTTTTGAAGCTGATATTTTGAATGTACTTTTCAAAACAAAAGACCGTCTTAGCCAAGCAGTGTATCACACCTTAAAACGAGACAGTGACACTAAATAAAGACCTATAGCTGTGACACAGGATCTCACGGAGCATTTTGGCTCACACTAGACAAAAATGCATCCACTTGTTTTTCTCCTGGAAAAAAGAACAGATTCCACATCATTGAATCTTTTCTAAAGCTGAGTTATGTTTTTCTAAATTGTATCAGAAGAATAAAACTTAAATTGACTCAGTGAACAACTTCTAAATTGTTTGGGCTTTTTATTTGGACTGACTTTTAATTTATATGTTTATTATTTAAAAATGTTTGAACTGAAATATCTTTTGCTTTGAGTTCTTTTACTTTCTATTTGTTGAAAATGTTACCAAAAAATGTTTTAGATCAACCCGCTCACCCTTTCTTAATTTCCAGAGAACACAAAACCAGATACACTCAATGTTCTGCCTGAAATACACAAACGTGGTTCATAAGACCATGCCTCATGTACAAAATGAAGCTATAACACTACTAATATTAAAGACTGATTCTGCAGTCTTGCAGAATTTGGGTCTTTGTTTTCTCTCAGTTCCCTGGCATGACTCCCAATTTACTCCTGGTTGGAGTCTAAACAAGGCAAACTGGAACACGCAAGAGTGTTATAGGCCTGCAGCTGAGACAGGAATCTGCAGCACTGCCATTTCTGCTACGGGCACCATGTGCACATGATCAGTCTTCCCTTTCTCAGGCCTAACAGAGACCATGCATCCAACTGATAGCATGCTTGTTTTTGTTGGGATTGTTCGGTACAGGGAGGTATGCATGCCAGCTCCTGCCTGTTTGTGCCCCTCTGTTTTATATTAAGCTTTGCTGACCTGAACCAGCAGAGCTTCCTCTGGTGGACTGGAAGAAGCTGGACTGGAGCTTTCAGAAGGAAGATGGGTAAACCGAGGCGACCGGCTCCGGGGCAGACGCGTGCTGCAGCGGAGCGCGGGATCGGGACAGGCAGGGCTATTTTTCGGGCATCGAGCCTACGTGAGGGAGCCGCCAGGCACCGGCAGCCCTCGTGAGGGAGGCTGACGAGGCGTAGGCGGAGCCAGCAGCGTCAGCGACAGCTCCTCCCCCCGGCCGTTCAAAGGCAGCCCTTAGGGAGCGCGAGCGACCAGGAGCGCGGCGACCAGGGCCAGCAAACAGGGAGTGACGCGGTGGGAGTGACGCGGCAGTTAGCGAGGCAGTTAGTGCGGGCAGGGCGGGCGGAGCGCTCACACCCGCCCATAGGGACAACTCCTCCAACGGCACTCTCCTGTCAGCTGGGCTACAATGGTCTCCACCAGGCACGGTGCCTTCTCTAGGAAGTCAGTACACACCCAGACCGACTGCCCGCCCAAACATGCGGCAGTTCAGGTCTCCGGATGCGGGGAGTGTCTGAGCCTCTTGCTGCCATCGGCGGGAGGCAGAGAGACTGCTTGCGTGAGGTGCGAGCAGGTGGACGACCTGGTCCGCATGGTGGCGGAGCTCAAGGAGGAGGTGCAGAGGCTGAGGGATATCAGGGAGTGCGAGCGGGAGATAGACTGGTGGAGCGACTCCCTGCAGGACTGGAGGGAGAGGGACCAGGGTGAGACGCCCCAAAGGGGGGTGGACCCCCTGCCCTGTTGCCATCGGGCAGAGGGAGGGGACCTGCGAGTTGAGGAGGAATGGAGACAGGTCCCTGCTCGACCTCGCAGGAGATGCCCTCCCCTGCCGGCGCCGCCTTCCCAGGTGCCCTTGAACAATAGGTTTGAGGCCCTGGAGCTTGAGAGACCCGTGGGTGAGGATGAGGTAGGAAGCCTACCCAGGAGGATGCCTGAGGTGAGGAAGTTGACTCCACGCCTCAGGACTGCCTCCACCAAGAAAGAAAGAAGGGTGATTGTTGTGGGCGGCTCCCTCCTCAGGGGAACGGAGGGCCCTATTTGTCGGCCTGACCCCACACATAGGGAAGTCTGCTGCCTCCCTGGGGCCAGGGTCAGAGACGTTACCAGGAAGCTTCCAAACCTGGTTCGCCCCTCTGACTATTACCCGCTTTTGATAGTCCAGGCTGGCAGCGATGATGTTGACAAGAGAAGCCTCAGGGCCATCAAACAGGACTATAGGGGGCTGGGACGATTGGTGGAGGGAGCGGGAGTGCAGGTGGTCTTTTCGTCTATCCCTACGGGGGAAGGGAGAGGCACGGAGAGGACACGGAAAGCTCATGTGGTTAATAGGTGGCTCAGAGGCTGGTGCCAGCATAGAAATTTTGGGTTTTTTCACCATGGGGAGCTTTACTCGGCACCCGGCCTGATGGCCCCAGATGGGTCTCTATCTCCAAGGGGAAAACGGATCCTAGGCCAGGAGCTGGCGGGGCTCATAGAGAGAGCTTTAAACTAGGTAAGAAGGGGGACGGGGCTCAAACAAGGCTTGTTGGAGCTGTGCCGGGGGAAACAATGGCTAGGCCGGGGAAGAAGGCGATGGCCCAGCTGAAGTGCATCTACACTAATGCACGCAGCATGGGTAACAAACAGGAGGAGCTGGAAGCCATTGTGCAGCAGGCAGGCTACGACTTGGTTGCCATCACGGAAACGTGGTGGGACCGCTCCCACGACTGGAGTGCTGCAATGCCTGGCTATCGGCTCTTCAGGAGGGACAGGCAGCACAGAAGGGGTGGTGGCGTGGCTCTCTACATTAGAGAATCTTTTGATGTTGTGGAACTCCAGGCTGGGAATGATAAGGTTGAATCCCTGTGGGTTAGGATCCGCGGGAAGGCCGGCAAGGCTAGCATCCTGGTGGGGGTCTGTTATAGACCGCCGAACCAGGATGAGGAGACGGATGAGGAGTTTTATAGGCAACTGACAGAAGTTGCAAAATCGTCGGCGCTTGTCCTCGTGGGGGACTTCAACTTCCCAGACATATCCTGGAAACACAACACGGCACAGAGAAAGCAGTCTAGGAGGTTTCTGGAGAGCGTGGGAGATAGCTTCCTGACGCAGCTGGTCAGTGAACCTACCAGGGGTGGTGCCCCGCTAGACCTTCTCTTCACAAACAGAGAAGGACTGGTGGGAGATGTGGTGGTCGGAAGCTGTCTGGGGCAGAGTGACCACGAAATGGTAGAGTTCTCTATTCTTGGCGAGGCCAGGAAGGGGACCAGTAAAACTGCTGTCTTGGACTTCCGGAGGGCTGACTTTGAGCTGCTCAGGACGCTGGTTGGCCGAGTCCCTTGGGAGGCGGTTCTGAAGGGCAGAGGAATCCAGGAAGGCTGGGCGCTCCTCAAGAAGGAAATCGTGATGGCACAGGAGCGGTCCGTCCCCACATGCCCAAAGATGAGCCGGCGTGGAAGAAGACCGGCCTGGCTCAACAGAGAGTTGCGGCTGGAGCTTAGCAGAAAAAAGAGGGTTTATAATCTTTGGAAAAAAGGGCGGGCCACTGAGGAGGACTACAAGGATGTAGCGAGGCTGTGCAGGGAGAAAATTAGAAAGGCCAAAGCTCATCTGGAGCTCAATCTGGCTACTGCCGTTAAAGACAACAAAAAATCCTTTTACAAATACATCAACGCGAAACGGAGGACTAGGGAGAATCTCCATCCTTTACTGGATGCGAGGGGAAACCTAGTTACTAAGGATGAGGAAAAGGCTGAGGTGCTTAATGCCGCCTTTGCCTCAGTCTTTAGCGGCAATGCCGGTTGTTCTCCGGACACCCAGTGCCCTGAGCTGGTGGAAGGGGATGGGGAGCAGGATGTGGCCTTCGCTATCCATGAGGAAATGGTTGGCGACCTGCTACGGAGCTTGGACGTGCGCAAGTCGATGGGGCCGGATGGGATCCACCCAAGGGTACTGAGAGAACTGGCGGAGGAGCTGGCCGAGCCGCTTTCCATCATTTATCAGCAGTCCTGGCTATCGGGGGAGGTCCCGGTTGACTGGCGGCTAGCCAATGTGACGCCCATCTATAAGAAGGGCCGGAGGGCAGACCCGGGGAACTATAGGCCTGTCAGTTTGACCTCAGTGCCGGGGAAGCTCATGGAGCAGATTATCCTGAGGGTCATCACGCGGCACTTGCAGGGCAAGCAGGCGATCAGGCCCAGTCAGCATGGGTTTATGAAAGGCAGGTCCTGCTTGACGAACCTGATCTCCTTCTATGACCAAGTGACGCGCTTGGTGGATGAGGGAAAGGCTGTGGACGTGGTCTACCTTGACCTCAGTAAGGCTTTTGACACCGTTCCCCACAACATTCTCCTCGAGAAACTGGCTGCTCGGGGCTTGGACTGGCGTACGCTTCGCTGGGTTAGAAACTGGCTGGATGGCCGGGCCCAGAGAGTTGTGGTGAATGGAGTCAAATCTGGTTGGAGGCCGGTCACTAGTGGAGTCCCCCAGGGCTCGGTACTGGGGCCGGTCCTCTTTAATATCTTTATTGATGATCTGGATGAGGGCGTCCAGTGCACCCTCAGTAAGTTTGCAGATGACACCAAGCTAAGTGCGTGTGTCGATCTGCTCGAGGGCAGGAAGGCTCTGCAGGAGGATCTGGATAGGCTGGAGCGATGGGCTGAGGTCAACTGCATGAAGTTCAACAAGGCCAAGTGCCGGGTCCTGCACCTGGGGCGCAACAACCCCAAGCAGAGCTACAGGCTGGGAGATGAGTGGCTGGAAAGCTGCCTGGCCGAGAAGGACCTGGGAGTATTAGTGGATAGTCGGCTGAATATGAGCCAGCAGTGTGCTCAGGTGGCCAAGAAGGCCAACGGCATCCTGGCCTGTATAAGAAGCAGTGTGGCCAGCAGGTCGAGGGAAGTGATTGTGCCCCTGTACTCGGCTCTGGTGAGGCCGCACCTCAAGTACTGTGTTCAGTTTTGGGCCCCTCGCTACAGGAAGGACATGGACGTGCTCGAGCGAGTCCAGAGAAGGGCGACCAAGCTTGTGAGGGGTCTGGAGAACAAGTCTTACGAGGAGCGGCTGAGGGAGCTGGGCTTGTTCAGCCTGGAGAAGAGGAGGCTCAGGGGCGACCTCATCGCTCTCTACAGTTACCTGAAAGGAGGCTGTAGAGAGGTGGGGGTTGGTCTATTCTCCCACGTGCCTAGTGACAGGACGAGGGGGAATGGGCTAAAGTTGCGACAGGGGAGTTTTAGGTTGGATGTTAGGAAGTACTTCTTTACCGAAAGGGTTATTAAGCATTGGAACGGGCTGCCCAGGGAGGTGGTGGAGTCACCATCCCTGGAGGTCTTTAAAAGACGTTTAGATGTAGAGCTTAGGGATATGGTTTAGTGGAGTACTTAGTGTTAGGTCGGAGGTTGGACTCGATGATCTTGAGGTCTCTTCCAACCTAGAGAAATCTGTGAATCTGTGAATCTGTAAAACTGTAAGAAAAAGGCTTTAATCTACTGCCAGATGTTAAGTGCGCTTCAGCTGACTTGGTCAGGTGCCTTCCCCCTGCTTCCCTGCTCCAGGTCTTGCGTAAGGGGACAAAGAGTCAAGACAAGTCCCAAATGAATCAGTTATGAGATATCTTCCAGCAAGCTGGCATCCTAGGGAGGGAGGATAATCCTGTGGGAGTGGGGAAGAAGGAGCACGAGCTGGTGAGGAACCAGAGACCTTGGTCTCTGCAGCCCCAGAGGAAACCAAAGACCTGGCAGACCCTGACAGCTCCAGCAGGGAAAAGATGCATTCCCAAAGAGGGAGAAACATGGCCCTTTGGGCTGTTTTGTTCCAGTCATGCCTTTCTGGCCTTATAGAAATACAGGAAGGACTTTCAGAAATTGCAAACTGTTCAGGAAGGAGTTAAACAGCAAACACAAGGGTGCCTCTAGTTTCACCCAGGACACTATGATTTTATTACACTCTTCTTTGAAAGTCTACAGGCCGAGCACTTTTAATTTTTATTTTTATTTTTTTTTTACTTTCTCACACACAGAAATTATCCTCAAAACTCCTTACTTCAAAGCTAAGTGCCAAAAAATGTTCAAGTGCCAGCCAATGACTCATCTTTTAAAAGCCTAGCTTTTGGAAGGTGGTTTTCATTTCAGGAACTTGGGATTGCTTCCTGGATACTAAACATTGTGGGATCAATAATTAGGCTAGAAAAATGTCAAAAAAGAGGTAGTTTAAATATTTAAACATCAGTCGTCTTTGGGGGTTCTGCTAACTAGAGATATGTGGGAGTTCCAAGAAAAGGAAAAAACAGAAAGGCCAAGAGTTTGGCTGATGACTCAAAATGGCCAACATCCACTTCATATTTTTTTAATACTAAAACATATTTTAAATCATTTTAATCTCTTTTTAATAATGAAACCAGACACATACATCACATTGCCTTGGAAAGAGTAGAAATATTATCTTTTTTTTACGTGGGTGCAAATGGAAAGCATATGATGACATTCCATCTCTTCCTCCCTTGTGCTATGTTTCACCCATTTCTCAACACACAACGCAGACATACGGCCTTTATTAGTGCTGCAGTTACATGTCATCATTTTGCCATCATGCAAGCCAAACTTCTGAAGTGCTCTTTTGCTTCTAGGGATTTCCTTGTTTACACACCGCCTAAAGACTTATTTGCACCATGGTGAAGGCGTGTGGGAGCATGGAAGCCTGTACACAGGTGAGGCGTCTGTCAGTAGGCAGGAAGGAGGAAGGGCAAAATCTGTTTTTAATCCTGATGCAAGGATGGATCATTTCTGTCTGGAGGTAATGCTTTGTATCAGCCTCAGCAGGACAGTGGCTGGGCACCTGAAGCACAAGACTACTAGTGGGAATAAACTAAACGGAAGAGGAAAATTTAGAAAGCAGAAGAAATTAAAAAAAAAAAAAAGAGATATTTAGTATGTCAGATACTAAATATGAATTACTTCTTCCTATGTTTGATGCATGTTTTTCAACATAATATTCAGGGTAACTCTGCCTTTTTTCCTCCTTTTACTAAGGCTAACAATCATGACTTGTGTGGTACAACCCTCAGAAGTTGCTTATAAACACAGTTCATATCTTATGCATATAACAATCTGACAGCACGCAGGTGCCCTTGTCCAGAGATGTTCTGGGTGAAATATATATAGCTATCTGGTTATTCTGGGATTGGTGACATCCTGGATTGACATTGCAATCTGTTAAGAAGCAGTTTTGAAAGAGTCTAATGACATGGTATAGATTTTCCCAGAGCAAGAATGGCTATCAGAATTCATTCCCACCTCATCTACTCTTCTGTATCATAGAGAAACTAGCACCAAAGGCTTCAAAGAAAGGTCAAGTGTCCTTGATTTAGCTGGTTACAGAGCTAACTGCTCCTAGAGAATTATTCCTAACTGCTCAGCTGAAGCATATGGATGTTTAGCAATTAAACTGCACACCACAACTTTGGGCCCTTTTTATTCATTGCTGTGTTGTAGACCAATTGCTAATATAACCATAGCTTATTTCTCCACACAAATCACACCTTATTTTTTCACAGGAATCAACCACAAACTAAAAACTTCTCTTATTCTGACTAAATAAATAAATAAATAAGAAACAGTAAACCAACCAACCAACCATACACTGCATCCATTTAGCCACAGTCCAGTTTTAATTCCCAGAAGTGAAGAGTTTCAAATCATGCTACTGAGCATCATAATGCAAACATCCCATGCTATTTTTTTTTCCAGCCTGCTGAGAGCTGCAAGTTAGGTAACTTTGATCTTTTTCCATCTGATATATAAGCATAGGCCACGCAGTCTGTCCTCTCTGAAACCCCGCTGGCTGCCCAGGTCTCGGTGTTGCCATCAGGCACAGGATTGCTGCTTAGCTTCCTACACTAGGTGGCATGGAAGGACCAGGTTTCTCCACCCCCACCACCGTCCGACGGTACACGATGCTGCTGCACCGAGTCTGCACTTGTGTTCTGCAGAAATGTTTATTTCTTAATTTAATCACTTGACAGAATTTTATCAGGCTAAATGCTGAAGCTCTTCTTCGAGGGGTTCCCTTGTGACCTCTCCATTCCATCTGAGAGCTGGGCTCTTCGATGCCTTTTGTGACTTTCCCTCTTAACTTTCCAATATCATTTGACTTTCAGCAGCCAGATATTATATATTCTAACTCTGTACCTTACCCAGTCGAGTCTCAGATTTCCCATTAGTCGTCCCCATTTCCCCATTACTCTACATTTATATATGCCAAGAAACAGCACTGACATCTTTGAACTTTTACAATTCACAGAGGAGGAACTTGGAAGCCTGCGTCTGAAAATACTTTTAACTCCTCTGAATCACAGCACTTTAGATGTCCGAAATAGTCAGGCTTCTTGAAGAGGTCAATTTGCCTCTTACCTTGCTCAACTACTAATCTGATTACTGCAAATTATTGACCCTATAAAGCAACCAGGCTAGATCCATCAGTGCTATGACTGGGAAGGGCAACATTGCTCAATATTGAGATTGCAGTTCAAGTACAGCATGAGCCCTGCCACAGCCCTGCTGCAGCCCTCCTAGTCCTTACCCCTATCCCATGGCAGACACAGATGCATAACAGAGATCTTCTCTGTCAGGCCAAAATGTCCATCTGGCCCTAAATCATTTGGATGAGGAAAACTTAGAGCACAGTCATTACCTTGTATTATTCCTTCTCCACTGTCACCACAAAATACCTCATTTCTACCAGAGGGTTTCCAATCCTGTGTGCAGGCAAAGCCATTCCCATTACTTCACCGTTCTCCCAACATGCTACTTACCAGCCTTCCAGCAAACAAACCCTGCCCATGCAACCCCCACCCAGCCCGTATATGCAATCTGCCTTCCTCTGCCTTGGGGAACAGCGGGGGTTAGATTACCTCTTGAGGTGCTTTCCGTCCCTGTCTTCTATTATTCCCTGAGGAGAGGCTTATCTCTGAGGCAACATCTTGCAGGACTCCAGGGTTATACTGGTGAGTGTGTTAATGCCAGGAACAGGGAGGGAGGTATTTAGCGTTAATGTCAGAGGCCTGACTTTTCAAAGTGGAAGATTTTCTCATCATGTGAATGGGACTGAGTCATTCAGGTTTTGTCAGCTGGAGGTTCGGGAGAAGAGATGTCCCAAGACCGTTCACTGTATTTTTTAACCTGATCATGCAGTCCCAGCTATTTAACTTTGTCTTGCCCTACTTTCTGCCCTCTTGTCCTCACTGAGGTGTTTTTCCTTCCCTTTCTCCCTGCTGCACTGAGCTGACACCTTCTCCCTTCCTCTCCGCCTGGCCCAAACCTCCATGGCCCTTGCCAGGACACAAAGAGAAGCAGACAGACCACCTGTACCAGGAGTAGGAAAAAAAACTGTAAAAAACACTTGGAAGGAGGCTGAAGCCAAGGGAGGCTAGAGCCAGGCACAAAGCTCATAAGAACATTTTTCCCCAGTTTTGGTTCAAGGAGACATCTAGTGAATATACTCCGTGGCCATTAAAAATGCCTGTATTTCATCACTCGTTATACAATGACAAGCACCACTAGCACATTTCCGTTTCCATGGTATCCACAGAAATATACTTTCTGGAGGAAAAGAGTTCCTACGAGAAGCTATATATTATGGCACTGTCACCACTTGGCACAGGCAAACCCACCATGTTGCATGAAGGGGAGAAGGCAATGTTACCTCACAGCACCCTCCTGGCTGTGTACTACCTCGTGGTTCAAAAAGGGGGGGAAAAACTCTGAGAAACTTCAAGAAAGATGTAGGAACAAAAAAAAAATGAAACAACAAAATGAAATTATGGTACTGGGGTGACCAACTGGGGACAGGTGTTATCCTCAGTTCCACCAGTGCCGGTGTAAATAAGAGCTAAAAATTACACATAGGGCACAAACAAACATGACAATGTGAAATGCTGTAAAGTTTTAATTGCTGCTTATGTGGTTAAGCCATTCATAACTCTCTGCTCATGAGTCTTTAGCAATGTGGTCATTCCATCCTTGGGATCATAAAAATTTACTGCATGCCTTCACGTGTTCTCCCTATATAGTTCCATTTTGTTTCACTGGCAAAATGCAGCCAGCTGGAGTTACAGCTCTGATTAACTGAATGCTCAAGATGCAGAATGCAGTCTCCAGAATACATCACATTTGCAGCAATATTCTGACTGTAAAAAAGGCTTGACTTTTTAATCTGTTCCAGAGATGCAGATAAATGTAATGTGTCAGAAATAGGGACCACCTACACATCAGATCACACTTACAAGGATAATGTATGCAGGCATATAAAATTGCCAAGGAACACAAAGCCACCCAGAAAGGGGTACTTCCCCAGGCTACTGACTGGTTTATTCCACATTTCACAGACTTTATAAGGCAGCCTGGTGACATTTGGTTTCAGCAGAGCCACCTGAAGGGATGAAAATGCACTGTTCTTGGATGGTCAGCACCAGGGACATTATGATTTTCAAATATCTTGCCAAAAGACAAAGCCAGGAGCAAACGGCATTGCAAATCAGAACCTACTTACTTCAAAATCATAAACAAAACTGATGAATGTTAGCTTCCCGTTAGAGACACTGAAACAGCTCCATTAATTGCCAGTTATTAAGATTGCCAAAACATTTTTAGAGAGAGGGAACTGAAACATTTTTCTGATGTTTCTAAAAAGGAGAAAAGGGGGGGAAAAGGAATGAAGAAACACAGTTCTGTGACTCAGAGCTGCAACTGAGATAAAAATCTAAATGTTGGCACAAGTGGGATCACTGAAGCCCAAGGCAAAACTCTACATCTTGGAAATCTGCAGAGGATCTTGGAAGAATTCAGTGCTTTTAGATGAAGAACACCAAAATAAAAAGAATGTAAAAAAGAGAAGTTGAGGATGAAACAAGATGGTGTATTCAGTGCTAAACCTTTACTATTTCTTTAGTCCAGAGAGCAGTAAATATTGGTGAATATATAGGTTGGTATAGGAAACTTGTATTTCATGCTTATTGCTCTTGTTCCACATAAGAAGGAGGCGAAGAAAAGAAAAGTATGGGGCTTCCCATCATCAACATGCTGATATCAGACAATTTTTCATCTTTCTCAATAACCTCAAACACTGTTCTTGCCTGGTTTCCCAGAGTTTATCTGAAGAGTCCTCAAACAAAACTAGCCAGCTTTGCTTAACCCAAATACTATCCTGTAGTAAGAAAGCGGGAATTAGAAAGATAGAGTAGCACCCCAGCTGCCACCTCAGCCACATATGTCCACCACCATGGACAGTGTTGTCCAGGTGATCCATGACAAATTCATACCCCACAGTTATTCTGGTGACTGAAACCTTGGAGAGTATGACTGTGTTATGCTTAAGCCCTTCACACAGAATTGTGCCCCTGCACTTCTCAGGTGAGTGTTCCCATCCCCTGGGAATTGTTCACAGTCTTGCTCTCTGCACCGACAAGGAGCAGCTGCAATAAAGGAAAGGCTTGAAAGGAGCCACCTAAGATGCACAGGTGCCTAGAGGCTCAGATACTGCTGGGGAGCACTGGGGGCCTCAAAGCTCTGATGCTTCTTTTAGGGGAAGATCTGAGCCTAGCTCTTCCATCTTAGAGATGAATGTCCTACAAAGCACTGTCAGGGCACTCTGAAGTCAGGTGAGTCACCTTAGATACTCCAACTGAAGCCAGTCTACTTGAAATAAAATGCCCTTACCATTTGCTGAAGCAGAACACAAGTGTGAAAATGACTCATGTGGCTGGGAAGTGGAAGTTTAGTTTCTAGAGTGTGTTGCAGTGAATGCAAAATGCTGCACACAAAGTGGTTGTCTCATCAGAAGAGATCAAGGAGCAATGCTCCAAACCTTGCATAAACACAACCAGCTTGCAAGGGACTAGTGAGAACATTGTCCTGTGTGGCACATACCCTCAGATTTCTTCAGAGATGGAAACTTAACTAGCTTTCTTGTCCCTATGCATGCGCCAGGATACTTGGTAATATATCCTCCCACAGCAGCTTTTGTGACTATAGCCTTTATTTCATCTACAAGTACCCAAATGAAGATCTTTTGAACACGTTAAAAGTTCTGAGATTTTGCTTCACCAAGAAACACTTTTAAAAAATATTTTATTTTATGATGGTTTTTTTGTGTGTGTGTCTTAGAATGAGGGCATGAGTTGGCAACAGAGCCAAAAAAATCCCTTAAATGCACAGCTCTTCTGGTGGCAGATTGTTCACTGTAGGAGGTCACTGGTTGTTCTTCACATCTCATGGGTGTTGCAGAAGTAGTTGTCAGGGAGCTATAAAAAAACAGAAAGGAAGGTTGTTTGGCGTATTCAGAATAGAGTGTTCATGTAATCAGAAGAAAATATTGCGTTGAGTTCTGTGAATGGTACACAGATACTATGGGCAATTGGAGCCTTATACATTTATATAACGCATAATTACTTAATTCAATTATTCAAAGAAAATTACTTCACACCCCCACAAAATACCCTGTATCTTGCTAAGGAGACAGATATGCCTGGTTTTACACTCAAGTAATGTCACCTCCAGTAGAAGCTCATTTATTAAAATACCAGAATACTGCTGTATGATGCCTAGTGTAACACCCACCTCCCACGCACACAGGGCAATGCGCGTCTTATAACAAAGGAGGCATTCATAGCTATTATCTTGAAAGGTAGTATGGGCGATAAATGCATTAAAGGGACCAGAGAAATGTTCATTTCACCAAGAAAAAACTAACATAGCTTAGCGGTGTTTTTACAGGAAGCTGAAGTTCATCCATACTTGGTATCCCAGGACCAACTTCCCCACACGCTGTCAAAAATTTTATTATAACCTTGAACTTCATCTGTGTCTTACATCTATCAAGAACCCCAAATCCAGACACTTTACCCTTTGTTCCCAAAAGATCCAAAACTAAATTTGGGTCTCAGCTCTTTAGCTAAGGCCCTTGGCAACTTCATCTAGGCCTGTTACCACCAAGACATCACTGCCAGCTGAAGCTCTCTTGCAGGCTGGAGCAGGCGCAGGAGCAGGCGCAGGAGCAGGAGCAGGAGCAGGGCTCCTGAGAGCCCCTTGGTTTGGGTTAGACAGACACTGGTGACTGGGTTCACTGCTTCCCTGCGGAAGGGTGCTGGCTGCAGCTTTTGCTGCTGTTATAGCTACAACAGCTCTCTGTCCATTAATATGCCTTTTGTGCAAAATCCAGTCTGGCACTTTCAAGAAGGAAAAGGTGGTAATGAAGGGAATCTCAAGTTCCTAAACTTACTCCAAACTATTAGAAAAAAATGATTGAGATTGAGCTATGATTCTTGGAGGAGAACGAAAGAAATAAATGGAAAAACAGACAAACAAAAAACAGCTTCAGTACTACCAGGTCACTCTATGCAAAGTGAGTTCTCTGATCTTTCCCTGCTCCACAGGTTTTGCTGAGCATTTAAGAAATGGTAACAGATTTCCAGAGCAGCAGACTGACAAGCGGCATTTCAGTGAGAGGTCAGCCCTCCGCATGGGCCACGTGAAGTGTGTGACAACCTGCTTGCCCAGTTGGTAGCTGAAGGTGCTCAGCAGGTCTAACTGCAAAGGCGACAGCTTTGCTTTCCGAGCTCAGATAGTGTTATTCAGAGCAAACCGCAACCTCTTGTGTGTTGAAACTCGCAAAGCCCAGTGGGACCGAAGCAGGGCACCAGCTGCTTCCAAACAGGAACGGCCAGATTTGGGGGAGTTCACGCTAGCCACAGGACAGAGATTAGCAGTCACGAGGTTCATGCAGGTCAGACCTTCCCTTTCCCTTCAGCAAGTTTAACTCCTCAAGCGCAGCAGACTCACACTTTGTCTTCATGCCATGTCCTGACAGTGCATGCAGGAAGCAGGAAAACCTAACGCGTGCTATATAAAGCAGCACAAATATGCACATTGTGTAACAAAGGTCTGTTGAAAGGAGATAAAGAGACAGCCCGATTTCTTTCCCTTTTTCGCCCGTGTCCTCATTCCCCTCCGCCCTCCCGCCTGGCTGTCTGGGGGAGGTTTCACATTGCATTAGCGTTACCGCCCGTGCGTTGGCCTTTGCTGTGCCACCGCCGCCGGCTGCCTGGCAGCTGGGGCAGGGACAGCCTCCGACGGGCAGGATGGGGACCACTCTGTGGTGACAGACCCTCAGCCCGAGGCAGATCTTTGGGGCATGGAGCAGCCGCGCGGCATCACCGCTCCGTCCATCACTTCCAGCTGCCTTCAGTTGGGTATCTAGGGCAGCTTTGGCAGCTCACAAAGCCTATTGTTTTGATGCTGATGATGCCCAGTTAGACCTTGACCCTCGGCATTAAAAAGAAGACATCTTTATTTCTTTTTTTTTTCTTTTTTTTTTTTTTTTTTTCCCAGGGAACTCCATCATACTGCGCAATGCCTCTTGTATCTAACCTCATTAAAGGAACTCGTCTAACTCAGCTGTACTGAGGAAACTCTCACCTCCCCCAAAGGCAATGACTCAAGATACTAATCAGTACAATGAGGATGTCTGAGGGTTTTTCCATCCACTACTTCAGTCTGGGCTATACTTTTCCTTCCTCCACTACTGCAGCCACAAAGGCTGTGCTCACTTTGTAAAGGAAGGCATCCAGCCACTTCTTGTGCTGACCGCCTGGGGAATATGTAAGTTTAAGCCAAGTGCCAAACAATTAAAAGTGGCCCAGAGTACACCCAGAAGAGGCTATATTCTGCTTTACCGTACCCTTCCCTCTTTACTGTTCTTTGTTTCTGCTTTCTTTGCTTTCCACCATAATTTTGCCCTTGCAGCCCTTTGGGGTTTGAGCAGAAGTAAGTGCCATTTCTGAAGAAGACTCTTAGAGAAAATATGGCTGCTGCATTTGGCCCAGAAACATCTTCACAGCTGCTGACCATCACGGTTTCATCCCTGGTTGTTGAAGAGATGAGATAGGAACACCCTCAGGATTCAGAAATATGTCGTACTAAGGCCCGACCTAAGAATGTAACACCACCTGAAGTTGCTCTGCTCACATCTCTGGAAATAAAATTGGTGGGTTCAGACCTTTTGGTGTTATAAGCAATGAAGGAACTGACAGGAGCCACACACAGGACATGGGGATTTTCTAGAAAACCAAGGGCACCCCCACTGCCATTTACTTTCCCTGACGGTGCATGCCCCAGTCCCTCAGGCCCACACAGCAAATCCAGTCAGAACTTACTGCTAACAACACCGAGCCACCTCTGAAAGGGTATTATTAAAAGTCATTCATTGCATTAATTCACAACCCTAATTTAACGTCAGCAGACCTTTATCTTTTAGCCTGGGGGGGTTATGCTAGCTCCTGCAAGCCAAAACCCAATCATAACAAGTGTCTTGGATTGTAATTACAGGGTGATTTCCAGTGATACCAACTGCCTATTTTGCCTCTCTGTGTTTTCAAGGCCAAAGGTTGCCTCCCTATTACAATGCTTTTGTTGTCTGTACCGAAAAAATAAATAAATCAATAAACGGTTGAATTACTGGAAAGAAAATATGTAATGAATAAATGAAGTGGAGCACCTATAGTTGTGCTTGATGCAGGAGAAGGGGAGCAAGGCCTTGCTGGGGCTGGAGCAGAGCTGGTGGCTGGCCAGTGAGGCGAGCACATGAGCAACCAGCTGCTCTCTCTTTCCTTAGGAGGGAAAGGAGCAGCGCAACTTCAGATCACATTCCTCATTATTGTCAGGCTGGGAGGTTGAAATCAGTTCAGATTCCTCCCACAGCTCTCCTCCACCACCACCGTGCATGAAACCTTCACTCAGAAATAATGCCAGATAGTCCCGCATCTCCTTCCTGCACCCTTCAGCTGACACAGAAGCTGGCTTTGTGAGGCACTTGGGCAGGTGCTTAAAGTTAAATGCGCAGTTAAGTGCTTGGCGGGATCAGGGCAGTCCTACTTTGGAAAAACATGCTTTCCAAAGTGGTGTTTCAGAGATTTAGGATGCTGTTCTGACCGAGTTCCTTCACAATTCCCTAGCACAGAGCTAGAATCTCCAGACCCTTCAAAATATTGTTATTAGGTTCTTTTTTTTTTTTTCCTTTTTCCAAAAATAAATCAAGGTGAAGTTACATTTCAAGAAGCAAGCAAAGGAACTGAAGCATATTTAAATTCTGAATTTGCACATCAATTAATGATAAGTAATATAATAAAATCAAGACAGCAATCCTAAATTAATTCTGGGGGGATTTGGAGGGGTGGGGGGAGATACAAATTTAATCACTGCTGAAACAATTTTGATGTATGTTTTCTGGTCAGGAAGAACATCTATGTTTAACCTGGGACAAATTTCAGGAATGCAATCATTTCCATTGAAAATAACGTTGTGCTCCACATTAATTTTTTATGTTTATGCAAGTATTTGATGAATACACCACCAATGGATTACAAGAAAGGCAATATTTTACCTGAAGAAGCTGTGCTGAGTCTAAAACAAAATTAGTGATAATGAATGATTATGTTAGAGAGTAGTTTATCTTAGAGGTTGTATTCTAAAAATCATTATTTTTTCAACAACTTGTCACATATAGTCTTGTACTCATAGTTTACAAATGTCTTTTTTTTTTTTAATCCAAGCTGTAAGAGAAAATTAAAAAAAAATAATAATAAGAGTAGAGTCTAGAAAGTGGAAATAATGGCAAGAAAATGTTGTTAAGTTAACTATAAGCATAAGGAATTTGGTCAGATGTTACAAACACATCCGACAAGACGCTCTCAGACTATTTAAAGGTTGTGGAATGCATCTTTTCCTTCAAAAACACAACTGTTGACAAGCTGCCAAAACTCTGAATTGCAAATCCTCCAACCATGAATAAATCAAAGGAAATTCCAAGATATAACTAAGGCAGCTTAAATGACTTATTTTGCTATAGTAACTGCAAATTCTCCATGAAGATATATTGGATCTGCCACAACAAGTCAAACATATTTAAGCCACCCTCAGCGGGTATTATGACTCTGCTGGTAAAGACACGTTGTATATAATCCAAGCATGTCTGCAAGGACCTGATCCGGTTCCTGCTGAAGACAGTGGATTTTGCTTCAGACTCAATGAGTTTATTAGAGGGAAATGGCCAGTAGGCTGCAGTGTTGATCAGGGAACACCATATGCTTTTATTTCAGGGGGTATTTATTTGGCTGGGGAAAATCTTTTCCATCTAGGGGAAGGGACCTTGGGGAGTACACTCAAGGAAAGGCATTATTTCTTATTTATCAGGATCTAGCACGTCAACCTGCCTGCCACCATCCCAGGCTCTATTTTGGCCTGAGCTGTTAGCAGTTTGGGCCTTGCAGATTGCTTCCATGGGGACAGCAGGCTGGCACAAGTTGTGCTTGTTGGGCGTTGACTGATTTATTTACAAAGAGGGCGCAAAGCCCTGCTTCACTTACAAGGAAAGAAGAAATTATCAGGAGAGCCACGTAACCCATGAGAAGAAACGGATATGCCCAGTCCGAGAGGTGCAATACTTGACCCTTATCTTGTGGAATGCCAGGGTGACTGGAGTAGGCTGATCCCTCGGTTCTCATAAACTCACTGCATAATTTAAGGTTCAAAATCATCTCTTTACGTGATTTTACCAGAACTGGTCAAGAATTTTATTACTGTCATAGCTTCTTGTCTCCTTCCTGGACAAATTTCCAGCCATTTTGTAAAGTAGTTGGCTGCTGACAGCAAATATTGATTGCATGCCTCTGCCTCAAGCAAAGGCTTACACACATCAAAACACAACAAAACAGAACAAAACCATGATCCATTGATGATCCCATGAGATATGGCTGCACACGGGCTTCTCTTGCCTTACACAGATCCTTTCCTGCAGCAAATATTACCTCTCCTTTGTCAATGATCTTTACCCTGCCTGCATCTTAGGCAGTCATTTATGTGAAGAGAAATAACTAAGTAACTGCATCAAATTTGCTGTCACTGAGGTTTTTTTAAACCAGGATGATGAGGGAGGCTGAAGGACAAGGCCACTTCCTACTTTGAAGGGAGACATTTTCATCTGTTTGAACTTTGCAGTTTCCTTGTAGATGATCAGTTACAAAATCTTCTGGCTCACTTTTTCTTTTTGGGAGTGTCATAGTTCTCTTTTACAACAGAAGTAAAATGTTGGTATGGATCAAAATTATTGCACAAACAAGTAAGAATCCATAATTTGTGAGAGCTTTGGTAGCTGAAATCTAAAATTCATCTCTAAACCTGGACTTTAAAACCAGACTCAGCTGGTGGCTGCTTTTTCTTTTTTCCACCCTTTGCTAAAACACTATTGCAATATACAATTTATTATGTGCTCTGCTTCCAGTTCTGCAGGGCCACTTTACCACAGCAAACTGTTTGCCTACAAACTATTTGCTCAATCTGTTCACATAAAAGTGCTCTTTCCTGACATTTATGACACAACAGCAAAGAAATCCAGACAGCTCCTAGATCATCCGCTGCCCTAGCTATCCAGAGATTATTGCTCAAACTTCAGCAGTCCATTTTCCAAGTTTCCATAATTTCCCCAGATTTGAACAGTTGCATGACTCCACATCATATTCTGTACCTGAGACTAATTGGAGGCTTCTTTTGGTTCCTGTATTCTCTAGCACTGCTCTGCATGACCCATCTCACTGCAGTCATGTCACATTTGAGCCAGCACCCTCATTCCTGTACAATTCCCAGATGTTACTGTATCTCAATTCTCAAATTCTCATTCTCATTTTAGTATACCTCATGTGTCCCATGTTTGCCCATTGTACTGGGGTACGGTTCCCTAAAGTGGCTGAGTGGCCCCCCCACTAAGCTCTTGGGTGTTCAAACAGCTTCAGCCCCACATAAGTCCTATTATGTCCTTTTTGTTTTTACTACACCTAATTGAACCATTTGCCTTGAGTTTCTGTATAATTACCAATTTCCATGAGTTTACCAAGCAAATATAGTGCTTTCTGAAAGTCTTTAAAAATATCACAGTCCAGTTTTACATCCTCCTTTCCCTCATGTTTATTCAACAGAAAGTTGCACTTGTCAAGCTTGTGACGACGGGCTGCTGTCTGAGCAGGGGCTCCTTTCACTTCCACTGAGCGACTACAGGGATTCATCAATGCATTGCCTACACTACGGAGCCTCTCTCACCTTCTTCTCACACCCTCTGCTCTGAAAGGCAAAATCTAGCTCAATACTTACTAGCTATCCAGAGGCTATTTATCCTGGAAACCCTTGCTAAAACAAGCATGATCTCTTTCTTGCGCACATGCATGCACTCCCTCATTCTCTCCAAAGGCTGCAAGCATTAGTGGAGACCTAGCCCCTTGGGAGAGGTTTTCCTGTGATGACAAGTATCTCACTCCCCGGAGGAGATCAGCAGCTACATATAATTGTTTTAAGTCGAGTGTATCTAGTGTGCACATCGGTCTCATCATGTCTGGAGCTGCTGTTGCAACATCTGGCACAGTGCACCTTGTCAGCCACACGAGAGATCAAATCAGCTGCAGTACAGAACCCTTGCGTGTCTTCAGCCTTTGGGGGGTAAGCAAGAGTCCAGACACTTTACCTGTCTCAGGGGTTAGCAAAGAATTAGATCCTCCCCCTAGCACTGTTTCCTCAAGGGTAAGACCCACAGAAAAAAAAAAACTACCTATTCCTGGGGTTCAAACAGAGTTCCTAGAGTTTCACTTTTTCCAGAGTTTTAGGAGAGAAGCAAACCTGGTGGTTTATGTATTAAGTCACCAAGAACACTGATAATATGTTACCCCATGTGTGCAAAAAAATGAGGAGATGCATGAACATATTTTTTCTTGTTTGTTGGTGGTTTTGTGGTTTTTGTTGTTGTTGTTTTGTTTTGTTTTTTGTTTTTGTGGTGGTGGTGGTGATGGTGGGTTTTGTTGTTGTTGTTGTTTCTCCCAAATTTATTTAAATTCCAAAGACAAACATCTTAATGGATCTGGACCAGCTTTTGTCCCTTGCCCCTTGGTTCATCCACCCTCTTGGACATCCTTGGTAATTCATGTGCATTCAACAGTGCTGGGAGTTTCCTGTCTGAAGGATTTCCTCCTGCAGGCTGTTCCTCAGCAGTATAAACTGACAGAGGTTTAAAATTGTTCAAGAGGGTACATTCTCTGTCCTCTGTCAGATCAGATCTGATTCACCCTATCTGATGACGACAGTACCCTTGCCTGGTGACAGCATTGCCAAACTAAGTTATGCACTGATGAACCAGTTTGACTTGATGGGATTGCAATAGTATCACTAGTTATTGTTGCAAGCTCTATGCCAGGTCCTCCTAGGAACGTTAGTCCAAGCCAGAGGGAGAACACAAAGATCAGCCTTCTGATAAAATGGAGTTTTCTGTATCATACAAGTGAACTGGATCTATAGCCCATTAACTGTTCTTAGACAGTTTCCCCAAATCACCATGTCTACCATGAACACCATCTCCCTCCAGCATAACAAAATATTACAGTATTTATTATCTTGTATGTCCTGACTAATTTATCTCACTTGTCTCACTATAGTGCAGCAGATATTAATGTACCACAAATCAAGTGAAATATTCTAAAGAAAGGCTTGGATGTTTACTTCCTTTTCAACAGTTAATTTCTCTGTCAGGAACTCTGAATACACCTAAAGCTTCCAAAAAGCACCTCGACCCAAATTAGAGGTTGGTTTCAAACCTTGTACCTGTACACATTCTCAGAAGCAACCAGCCATCTACATGCAGCTCTTTCCTAGAATTCTTCTTTGCAAGTTTGGGTGCTTAGGACCTGCTACAATTTCATTGTTTCTGAACGGGACTGATATCTGAACAGGGACATCATAAAAAATAATGTAATAGGAATATAACCTTGTATAAAAGAGATCCTTCTAGCATTTCTAGTTTTTGTTATTGTTGTGTTTATTATCATTCCCCCCTCTTGCAGTGATCAGCTTGCACTTTAAAAAGACCACTGTCCTGTCCCTGACATTTGAGAAACTGAGCTTTGCCCTTTGTTCTGATCCTTCCTCTGGCCTGGGTGTTTGTAGCCTGGAGCTGACCCCCTCCAGGCTTCCCTGAATGGCCTCCAGATTTGTATGCTGATGTGAACAAACACTCCAAAGCCTGCATTTTTTCCTGCACCTTATTGCCAGCTGCCAGCAAACCATCACTAAGCTTGAGCCAAAGGACAACGATGAAAAATTGCACCTGTGAAGCAACAGGAAAGTGCTTCATGATTTTCCCTCCATTGACTTTAACAAACCCAGCTTTCAGCTCAGCAGCCCAAGGTAACTGAGAGAAAATGGTTTTTTTTCATTCAAACAATAAAATCCAATTTGCCCAGTCAGACTGCCAGAGCTCTATAAGCCTGTGCAATTGTATGTTCCCTCTCACCTGCGTCTGTCAGCAAGTAGCTTGCTTCTCAGTGTGGGTGCTGAATTTTTCTGTGTCTAGTCTGTGTAACATAGCGGATATTTTTGTGGGATTATTTTTGTATCATTTCTCATCCTAATGCTTCAGGCTGCTCTACAATCATTAGAAAATTTAAGCTTTCTGTGACACTGAGTTTGCAACACTGAGAGTTATGATAGCAGCCGTTATCACAATATTATATTTGGTGAGACGGAAACAAATAGATTTTAAGTGAATTTCTGACAAGGAAAGTCATGAGAATAAAACTGTACAGAGTTAGCTGAAGCCATGTGTAGCATAAGGAGAGATATATTTGCTCCACAAAAGTACAGATCTGGTTTTGGTTGCCATTAATAAGTTTTGTACACACCTGAGAACCTCAGAAAGTCAAAGCAAAACTCAGTTCAAGGAAGCTTTTTTCACCAGCTGCTCATCAAAATCATGCACAATTAGGAGCCAAATACTCTGAATTACAACAAGATAGTTCTGTTACAAGATTTCCACCAGCATATACGAGGCACTCTGGAAAGCTGCACAGGAGTTAAGTGCTCCCAAGCCCTCCACTGGCTCACGTCTCCTGCAGAGCCAGGAAGCATGCTCAACAAGGAAATTTGGCCTCCAGCATATGGTGGAGGGTTATCTAACCCCAGAGCATGGAAACAACCACCAGGTTTCCTGCGCTATAGAAATAGGGTTACCCGTTCCACTGCCACAAATGTTGTGCTTGGAAGGATGCACTGTCTGAAACAAAATCTTGGCCAAAGAGGCAGACAAAATCTTTGACTGAAAGAGCATACAAGTTAAGGCATAGACCATACAATGATTTTAAATAAGTTTAGTCGATGGGGCCTCTCTGGGTGTGTAAAGTTAAGCACATACCTCCAGCTTTGTAGGACCAACCCCCCTGAAATTTCTCTCTGTGGGAGTTTGGTACAGAGACACATTTTTTCCGTCCTCTCAGCCTTTTCTTCTTATGGAGCATTCGCACACAAAACCTCCCACAGCTCTTCCTGAGGTAGGAAGCCTTTGGAGGGCATGCTGCAGAGCTTGTTTTTTACTTCACAACGTTCAAAGCAAGTACAATTAATGCACAGAAAGTAAACCCTTTCCCCCAGGAGCTGGGAGCTCCTTTTCTGGCACTCCCAGCTCTTAGCAAGCTCCATGCATTAGTCACAAGAATGAACTTCCCAACCCCCAGCCCAACCGGGGTGCATTTAATGCTACATAGCACAGCCCTTATTCATGTTAATAAACACCCGCTCACTTAAGTAATCCCATTGATGTCATCAGCATGAGCAAGAATTGCAAAATCTAGCTGCCTTTAAGTAGCACTGTGTGCTATAGGGGAGAGCTTTTTTTTTCTTCTTCTTTTTTTTTTTTTTTTTCCACAGGCATAAACGTTATCCATCAAGATGGCACAACCTGTCTAGTCATCCAACTGATCTCTTGATTCCCCACCAAGGTGACAGATTCGAGTTCACCCCAGAGGCCATACAGTCTCCTGAGCTTTCCTTCACCTTCCCAGAGGACTTCTGCGCATGCAAAGCAACAGCCTTAGTAGCAACTCTCCCCTTATCCTCAGTCCCTGGTATCACCTTCAAAATTACTGACAGCCAAGTCTCCTCTATCAATAGAATCCCAGACATCAGCATAAACCAGGTGCAAAAGAAGGAAATAACATTCCAACTCAGATATGCAATCTGAATTCCTAAAATGCAAAGGGTTGCATGTATGGTGTAATGCAAGCCCTGGGAGGTAGTGTTTGCCTGTAGTTCGACTTTTCGCGCAGATAAGGAGGGAGGAAGCATACCTCCAAGTTATGAGCTGAGCTGGTTTCCCCTCTTCAGCTGAGCCAGGCTGCTCATATGTCAGAGTAACTGGGCAGGAGCTTAAACAACAAAAGGAGAGACTGGAGCTGGTGTGACTGCGTGGCTGGACATTTTGGGTGGGCTATGGCCATGGAATGCAAAGGCATTTCTGCTGAGAGAGAGAGATGACATGTTAAGCTTTGTAGACCAAACGACATCAGACGCTGTGAGATCTGATAATCACTTAATTAATACAGTAGTCTTTTTCTAAGTATACAAAAAGCCTGTCACGAAAAGGGCAGTGGTTCAAGCTGTGCTTCAAGTGCTGAGCTTCCCAGGTGAAGGACGTGAGCAAAGCCCCAGGCAGCTCTTGTACTTCCTGCTGGAAAAGGCCACTGCGCAAAGAGGCTGTCTCACAAGATCTCCAAGGACCTTGCCCACCGCCCATCTCGTGTGAGGAGATGCAGCAGGGCTGAGCCATGTGAGAGCCCTGACCTGTGCAAACCCGCCCGCAGCAGAGGACTCTTGGCAAAGGATTCAGGGAGAGCCGGGGCGAGGAGGATGCCTGCAGCAGGGTTCATTCACTCTGTGCTCTTGCTCTGGTGTCCACCACTGGGTAGGACTGATTTATAGCCTAGCCTACAGCCTAATGCTTGCACTTACACTGCTTGCATGGGGTACTTTGTGTCACTGTTCAAGAGTACATGACCATTTCCCTCTACAGTGTAAGACGTTGTTTCCTTTGCAACCAGGGATACCTAGGCTTTGCCCTGTAGAGAGCTCCAGCGCATCTGTCTTACCTCTGTAAGAGGGGATTTTATGTGGGAAGGAAGAGGATCTTGCTGACTTAATCTCTGCCAAAGTTCTTGACATCTGTCCTTGGAAACAGGGAGTGAACGGCTGGAGGATTTAGAAGAGACAGACAACAGGAACAGGGTAAATCATGGACACGGGGCTCTGGTGGAAAGAAAATGGTACCTATGGCCCAAGAGCCAAACTCTTAGGAACATGTGGGCCTCTGTGCTAAAAGGCAGCAATGAGTGTACATACATGCGGCTTTTTCTGTGGTTGCAGAGGGCCCTTTACCAGCAGCCACTCCAGCAGCCTGTGGGCAAAGAGCTGGCGGCACTACTCATGGTGCAGAAATGCCCCCAGCCTGCCCACACCCTCTGCCATTCTCCGCTCCCGTCCCCCCCTGTTGACCCGCTGCCTCGCTACAGGCTGCCGGAGCTCTTAGCAGAAGGTGGCCCCTGGCAGCTCCTCCACCCGTGGGGATTGTCGTTCTCCTGGCACCCCAGCCGGCTTGTGCGTCTGCAGGCACACACACGCAGGCCATCTTCGCAGATAGGCGCAGGGTGTGGTGGCGAGGCGTCCACGGGGTTTCTCCCCGTGCAAGGACACGTTCCTGCCAGCCTGCATTTCCACAGGGAGCGGGGAGCAAAGTGAAGGCCAGCCCTGTGTGTCAGAAGCAGCCCTGAAGGCCACCTGGGGTCTTCAAGGAGACAGGAGTCAATGCTCACGTAGGCCCACCTTAAGACACATATAATCAAACCTAGAAACATCTCTGGAAGTCCTGTTTTAATAAGTCACAAGGAGAAAATAACTTGTGTAAGGTATTAACCAGCAACAGGAGCAGAGTGAGTGGACCTATGCCATTTAAAGGCTTTGAAACAGACAGTCTGTGCTGGAAAAAACTGTTCACTAATATGCACATGTAAATTTTTCACAACGAGGTGGAAACATCAGAAATAACAATATCGGCATCTGCCTGAGGACAGTTGCTACCTTCTTATAACTATATTTTTTTGCATCTGGTTCCATTTATGACTCATACTTCCCAAACAAGCCATATGTTGCTGCAGAAGGCCTTTAACTTTGCTCGATTCATATTGAGCTGTACTCCTGGCTGTCAGCCAAGTAAATGTAATAAAACCACTTTTTCCATCAAAAATAAAAATGAAATCCCATTTGCAGCGAGATTTAATTAGCAGCCAGTAAGTCATTTTGGTGTTGAAAGCATGCACACTCATGTTTTGTTATAGCCTGATTTGCACCTTCAAACTCCATTGTAGCATTTCAGGCGTTATAGCACAGAAAGGCCTCCTCTCCCTTCCCCCTATTCCTTTCGCTGCAGACTCGGTAGCGTTTGAAATATGGTGAATTTTTGGAAAATGTCACACCCTCTGAGTTCTTCTCTTTGGATGTCACATTTTGCATCACCTATTTAGAACATTGTGACATTGATGATTTTAACACCCCGAACACCAAGCTGACAACAGTAATTTCTGCTGAAATAGGCAGTCTATCAAGAAACTTGTGTATAAAATCAGGAGCTGGCATTCCATTAAAGCAGAATACAGATGACTAAATCATCGTCACTGCTGATGTTTCTGAAACTAACAGGCCAAAGCGGGGGTGGGGGGGGGGGGGGGTGGGGGGGAGGGAGAGGGGGAGATCTATCCTACCCTTTAAAAATGGTTAGAGACTCACTTCTTCAGTGCCCTTTTTAATTTAGTGAAATTCTCAGGTAGTCTGCATTGTGACAACGTATTTTTGGTTCCTGCCCCATGTTCCCCCAGAGAATGGGTAATGTTTGGCACTGTTGGCATTATTTCAAATACCTTAATTTTAAGAAAAACAGCAAACCAAATCATCGGAGGGTTTAGATTGTCCCCTTTCCTGGAAAATCAGACTGCGGGAGCCAGGAAACTTTGCAAGCTCCAGGACACAGCATTTCCAAGTTCTCCTCGTGGGACACCAACCTGCCAGCAGAGCCTGAGCAGCGTGTCCCCCAGGAGCGGCCGCCCCGGAGCCACCCCCCCAGCTCCCTCCTCACAATGCCCTGACCCACGGGGCTGCCCCAGCCAGTGGTACCCCACCAGTGGCTCTCCTGGCACCGTCGGAGCCAGCGCACAGCTGCGCGGTAGCAGCTAGAGAGCAAGCCCAGCCAAAGCTTAGGCTGCTCAAAGCAGTATTAACTCTCCCTTGGACTTCGACATGGAAATCCAGCGGGTTAGCACAGGGCAGTGCTCTAGACGGTGGCTGATCCTTCACTCTTACAGCCTGGCTGCAATCCAGCACTGCAGAGAGACGGCAAAAATGTTTGGTGGGATCCCGTGGAGCGGGGGCAACACGGCGGGGGTGTTATTCCCCCCAGCTTCCCACTGCTGCCTGTGTTAAGTGATGGAGCAGGCAGCCGGGCTCTGCTTACAGCATCCGCCAGCCCTCTCTGCCCCCCCACCCTGAGAGATCAGTTGGATCCGAATCCCTTCTGCTCACAGTAGGACGATAGGAAATACAGATGGAAAAAACTATTAGCCTATTTAGCTCATCTTCTGCCAGAGAAAGACAGATCCCCTCAGCACACCATGCTTTTGCCTCTCTTCTTTTTTTTTTTCTTTTTTGGTTAAAATCCTCTCTCTACTGACTGTCCAAACAAACTTCTGAAAGATTTAAGATGAGTCCAAGATGTCTCTCTGCACCAGTCCCACATTTAACTGTTAAAATGTAATAATGAAATATGAAATGGAGAGGAAAAACTTTGTCACAAAACTGGTCAAAGTCTCCACTTTATCATTTTCATTTTTCCTGGCAGCAAAATGGAGCAGGCTATTTGAGCCATGAAAATTTGCTTGTTATTTCATTCATTTTTTTTTCTTTCTTTCTTTCTTTCTTTCTTTCTTTCTTTCTGGCTAAATATGGATGTTGTGGAGGGAAGGAAGATTATGAGAAATAACAAATGGAAGTGAAGTGCCAGACGTCATTAAGTTAGTCATTAAGAAGTTTCTAAGGGCCAGATTTTCCGTCGTGCCCAGAATCCAGCAGTTTCTGCCGAGAACAAGTGCTCAGCACTTTTGAAAAATCTGACCACTTCATGTGAGTGCCTCCATGAAACACCCCAGCTCTTCAGCAAACCTGGCTTGTGAAATATTTACCCTTTCAAAATAACCCATTGGAGAATATGAGTGTATATCTCTTTAGGAAGAATAAGCACGCAAGTCGTCCCCTAAGCCTTGCAGACTAGAAAATCTCTCTGCTCAGAGGGCCAATGCTAATACACCTGGAGGATTCAGGACACCAGCACCTGGGGTATGGAGGGACCAGCTCCCTCCACAGCCTGGAGCTGCACCCCCAGCCCCTTGCCCTGGCAGAGTGCAGCTGAGGCAGGCAAAGACCTTCGTTTCTCCGGGAGCAGATGGGAGCGAAAGAAGTTGAGCCGGCAAAGCGCCAAATGCTCTGACATCCCTGCAACTTTAGCAGCAAGATTTCTCATCACCTCATGGAAACAAGCCTTCAGAGACTGAATCTCCTGCTGTTAAAATGAATGTGGAAACTCCATTAGTTTCTATGGCATGGTGTCAGCCTCTTCTTATATTCTGGCAGGGAAGAGGGGAAGGAAACGCTGTTCTCTAGCACAGAGCCGGAGCTGCCTCCACTGGCTTTCTCCACCTTGCTGGGTGTTCGTGGGGCTGTGTGTGCCGCCATACATATTCATACTGACTGCTTGCTTAGCAATACTCCTGTCAGTTATGAGATGTCACTCATCGGGAAAGAATGCGAAAAGGCAGTTTATGTGGTAATACTGTTTTTGTTTTTGATCAGGCCTGCTGCTGATCAAGCTCCCCTCCTCCTGTCAGCTTTGGAATGAATATTCATACAATGCAGAAAAACAGGGAAACGCACTAGAGCAGAAATTTTTACTGCTTTTCAAAAGCACTTTGGTATTTTTTTGTTGTTGTTTTCTTTCACAAACTTGCAAACAGTCAAGCTTGTGCAGGTTATTTAAATGTTTGACTGGGCCTCAGAGGTGTTAGGTGTGCTAAGTCCTTTGGCTGCTCTGCAGCAGAGGTGCACTGGTAGCACTGGAGCTAGGTTGATGAGCCTTGGCTGAGGAGCTTGCCTCTAGCTTTGATGTGAGTGGAGAGGATTATACAACCTACAGCAATGCACGACACAACAGGAGGTCATTCTTGTTTCTTTAAGCTGCAGGGAAAATGACACCAAGGCATGATGTGCAGCTAGGTGCCAGCACGGAGAACCAGCAGTCCCTGAATGCCATTTCATCCTTTATGGGGATTTCAGTGGTTCGTGGTCACTGCAGGGGTCTGATCCCAGCAAGGGGTTTAATCCATCCCAGCCTCCTCAGGGGTCCAGCTCAAGATCATCTTGTATAAAGAAGACAGAGACATTATCTCTTGTTTAAATTCAATCATGTGTAGTGTATGCCTATAAAACCCCACACATGTGAACCATATGTACAGGACACCTCTATACTCACAAATGAAACTCTTAAATGAAGTTTTTCTCCCCAAACACAATCATTTGAAAAAAAAAATTAAAAAAAAACACACACCACACTTCTGTACACACAACAGATCAACTTCTTACAGCTCATGTAAGCATCACAGAAAGTCAAAAGCTGAGTGTTTCACAGGGAAAGCTGTTTCCAGCATTCCTGGTGGTATTCGGGGTGCCTAATCCAGTTAAAAGCAGGTATATTAAAGATTGCAGAAACACAAGTGACAGACATAGCATATGTAAAGACCCCAAGAATAGTTGCAGAACAAGTCAAACTATCCAGAATTTTCATCTTAAATTGAGTCTACAGTAAGCATGTGTTCAGAGTCCATGTTAGCATATGTGATCTGTATTGAGAAAAGGGCACAGGGACATCATCACGGTAACAAACTTAATTAGTATACAGACTGCTGATTTTTTTTCATGCAGGCAATTTAACTCAAAAAAAAAAAGTGGCTAGACTAAAATATATAATGTGCTGTGTAGGTTTGCATTGAATATCCTGAATTTACTTTAGGGACATTCTTTAGAGAATATCGATTGGGATTTTCAGAGGTGGCTAAATGACTTAAAAGGATAAATCCCATTGACTTGTTCCACTGTGCAAGGTACTAAATCAATAAGGCTTGTTCTCTCTGAGCTATTTAGGGCAAAAATCAATAAAGGAGTCAAGCACTGCAGCACCTAACTTTTGGGGGCTTGGTTCTCACTCCGAAGCCCAGAGCTGTAAGCCTGTCATCTGGCCTCCATTGGACATGGGAGAATCAGCCACCTCAGAGAGCAGCTGCGTGCTAAGCAAGAAGCATGTTTGAAATCACACTTTAGAAGCTGTTCAGGTAGCCACGGGCAAGAAAATGCATGAGCTCCAGTCCCTGTCCTTCAAAGCCTCTGCCACACCGCTGTAGTCACTGGCCTTCCAGATAACTCCTTCCCCACTGAGCAGGCCACATATTTACATACACTTCTCCAAACAGCTTTTCATCTTGGGGAGCATACACTACAATCTTGCTGAGCCAATGAATCCTGAATTTCTTGCTTCACAGTAGCAGAATTTCAACAGGAAAGCAAAGACTCTTCTACTCCTTGTGGGGGTACTTAGGGCTCTCTCCCAGGAGACTGAACTGATAGACTACCAAGGGAGAGGTTTATAGACAGAAATGTATTTTTAGATACCCAGGAAAGGGGACTAAGTCATTAGGCTAATCTATAAGAGGTGGTGACTGCACTTGTCATAAGTGTAATTCAACAGGGAGACTCATTTCATCATATGTGAGGTATTTCCAAAGACCCACTTCAGCAGGGCAGGTCCCTTGGAGGATCTAGGCCAAGAAATGTGTAGTTTCTGGTGTCCAGGTCAGACTGAGAGAAGAACAGGACTCAAGCAGTTCTGAGGAGAGAAGTTCAGCTCATGCCCAAAAGTACAACTGAAGGAACCAGCCTCAAGCAAGGTGCCACCTCCTAAGGTTAGGTGCCACTGGAGTTAAATGGGAGCCGACTCCAGCATTCTTGGACTGAAATTTGTGTAACTAAACAGCGTGAATCCACTTTGGGCCTGCTTCAGCTAACTGTCCTTTATTGGTACTAATTCTTACCCACAGCTGGCAATGTGTCCGACAACGGGTAAGTTCACACAATGGCATTTAACATGCGATAGAGTAGCTACCCATAGTTGGAATCTAAAGTTTCATAAGAGCGTTGTGCAGGCAGCTATGTGAGACCGATATGCTCTCTGTTTTGCTGACGCAAATAAATCCTGAAGTGACTCTGGTGACAGTATTCTGAGGGAATGGAATAAAGAGTGCTTGCCAGAGCATCTGTATCTCCCTTGTGCTTTACAGAAGAGACATATGGATCTTCACAGAAAATTATAACCTCCTTGAACAATGTAATAGGTAATTATATTCCCAACTTAGAAATTCCATAGCATATGCATATAAAAAATCCTCATTAGGTTCTGCAGTTTTCTAATGTGCCCTGTTAAACCTCTTGTGTTCATCCCATTTAAAAACACGGAACTTCTACAGCAGAGATCTCAGAGTTATTCTTCTTGGTCCCATCTCCCTGTTAAGTACAGAGGCTAGCTGTGAAAAATTAACCGGCTGCTGAGGATGAGAAGAGGCTGTTGTATGAAACAGCCAACAGGTCACTGCCAGCTGCAGTGGTACCAACCATGCCTGGGAACTGGGCCTTGGGGAACTAAGAGCCAGATAATCACAACACTCATGAAACTCTCACCAGGCCTATGCGCCCCCGCTGTAGCAAGTACTTTTGAGGAACCCCCACCCCAGCACCCTGGGAAGAGCTACCAGCACAGGCAACCCCAGCAGGAGGCCATGCAGTCGTGTTACCGCAGCACTGAGCCGGAGTCTCCAGGCCCGAGGAAAGGTGCGTTAGCTCAGCACAGCAGCACACAAATGCAGCCCCACATCTTTGTTACCGCTGATGGCTCAGAGCAGGCAAAGCACTCACAAAACTATCAATTACTGTACTGGCTTTGGCGGTTCTGAAAGCTGCTTGTGCCTCTGAAATCTTTGTCGGACTTGTTTGCCTTCCTCCTCCACATCCCTTCTAACGCGTGAAAAGTAGTCATAATCAATGCCGAGGACTTGCATGAGAATGTTTTTTTTCAAAGCATTGTATAAACATTAACTCATTAAGAAAATACAATTAAGATTATAAATACCTGAAACCTCTTTAGGGTTGCTCCATTCTAACCCCAAAATATCACATGTAATTTCAGTGATATTTGCTCAATGATTATAAAAAAAAAATGTCCCAAGGCTGAAAAGGTGGATGGTAAATTGCAGCTGCAAATTAATTAAAATAATCAGACAAGCCAGCAGTAACTGCCACAGTAAGGGGGTTGCTTATAAAGGCAATGTTAATAGAACATTTACCATCAGGGGGTTAGCTTGGTTCCTTTTTAATAAAATATCTGTGATTACCTGATTAGCTGATCACTGTGCAGAGCATTCTGTTCTTAATACAGCCATGAAGCCATGGAGAAGAGAGGTTTTTATCAGATAAGACTTGTTTATTTAAAATGTATAATTGCCTTTTTTTTTTTTTTTTAATGGAAGCACGATCCAACAAGCTGCTTGCCTCCAACTACATACACTGCTTCTCTCTCCAGCCTGAGATGAACCAGCTTTCTTGCATGCACTTATCTTCGCAGGGTTACCATAATGATCTGGAATAAAGGTAAGAACACCCCAATGGAGATAAGAAACTAATCTTTAATGGTTATAGCTGGTCACAGTCCATTATGGTGTTAGGCTAGTCATATGCCGTAGTGTCAGAATTATGACAACATACCAGTTCTGTGGTTCTGTCCCCACTGGGTATTATTGAAGAAATAAACTGGTTTAGTCTGATAATATCTCATGAGGCCAAAATGCGATCCACAAATTTAGCTGCTACTCACACTCTTAAGGGTGCTCCTTGTGCAGGAAAGCAGCACTTGTGAACAAAAGCTTCTGACAATGTACTGGAACGCCAATAAACTTGGAAAATGCAAAGAACACATGAAAACTAGACACCTCATGCATGTAACTGTATATTTATTTCTTTTTAAAGAACACTCCTTAAATGTATTGTAAGTCAATATACAAACTTGGTTTCACAGAATTATAATCCACTAAATAGCACAAAATATAATCCAGGTTGTTGGTTTCTTTCATGTGTATGTCTGTGTGTGAGAGAGAGTGTGTGTGTGTGTGTGTGTGTGTGAGAGAGTGTGTGCGCACACGCACGCATGCTGCTGGTGGTAGTGGTAACCCACCACAGATGTTCAAACACAAGCCCGGGCTCCTACTGACTTTCTTCTGGATCAAACCTCACACAGATGGAGACCCTGCTCTGGAAGACTGTGACTTTCTTGCCCATGAATCCTGCTCCTTGAAGATGCCAGGGTGGTGGTGCTCTCTGCTTAGCTGGAAGGGCCATCGTGCTCCTCCATCTGCAGGACGGGGAGCCTCCCCTACAGCTGACTCAGGTGTCGCAGTGGGGAGTGACCAGCTGCTGGTGTTCAGGTGTGAGGAAATGTCATTTTTCCCCCTCCAAGTCCCTTGCTCACACTCCGGGGCACCTCTGCGTGACACCTAAGCTCCACGCTCAGCTTGGGCAGAGGCGCCGCGGATGCTCGCAAGCTGGGGACTGCTGGGGCTCAGTGTGGTGCCGCTTGTCCAGCTCCTCACCAAGCCCCATGCGGCCATAGGGGCCTTGCCACCCTGTTTCTGGAGAGGGAGGAGCAGGTGAAGCCGTGGCCTGATGGCCTGCCTGCCTTGGAGCCAGTGGTGCCCCCACTCAGCGCCTGCATGGCACGGCCGACCTGGCGTGTGCAGGTGAGTTACGCAGCCGGCACCAGTGATGCACTTGTACATACCTACATGGGGTGGAATGTTTTCCCATAGCTTTTTAAAGGAGTATCTAGATCAACATGTTCACATAAGACCAAATACTTTTAATATATTTATAACTGTTTTATAAAGCTTTGAAAAAACTCACAATAGCACATTGTTTTACTTTAATGCTTTACGGTACTATCAGTTTAAAATCACAATCAGCACTTAAGTTATAGTCAATCCAGCAAACAAGAGACAAAAAAAAATTACAAGAGTTAAGAACTGACTGATACATCCTTTATCTTTTTTTTTAACTAATGCATAAGTGCAGAATAAGATAAGATACTCTAGTTTAAATATCTTGTTTTACAATATACATTTTGTTCTAATTACGCAACAGTAAATCCCATGCTTCACATAGAAAAGCAATCCACAACATTAAGAAAAAAATTTACAATTTATGAAACAAAGTAAATAAATATTAGTATTACAGAATCAGAGCTGTACATAAAAGCTGTTCAGTTTTAATCATATAAAAATATGTTTTAGTGCAACCTCACATATATTGATGCTGTTTTGCTTTACATCATTTAGATCCAAGTGTCCAAAAAAGGAAAGAAATTACATTTATTACAAAGCAGATACACAAATTCTAAAATATGTACAAATTACTGCTAAAAAAATGCTTATAAGAATATAAGCAAAGTAAAGAAAAGGCACAAACATCTGTACAATTTAAAAGTACCAGACCCAATAAGAATTTCAAATTTAATTTTGGTCAGGCTCATGATGACTTGTTATTTTATCTAATTCTTTTGATATAACAAAAGTATATATAATAGCAAACTACTGTAACTTAGAACAGGCATGCTGTAAAGTTGGATACTTCTTCTATCTCTAGAAAAAAAAGTGGGGTAAATGTATGGGTGAAAGTCTCCATGCATCTCAGATCAATGTGGCTTGCTCTTCTCAGACGACGGATCTTTTCTTTCCTGTGTGCTTGATGGGGGCTCATTCCTGCTGTGAAAGCCCATCTGTCGGACGTCCACAAAGCTCTTGTTGTAAAAGGTGGGATGGGCTAGCGCAGTCTGTGATGTACCAAAACTGTCCTGTTCACCACCGTGCAAGTCAGGATGGGTGGCTGAGGCACAGGTCTGGCCCGGCTCAGATCCACTAAAGTGTTTAATGCTAAAATGTGCACTTTCTGAGGGTTTCTGGTGAGGCTCAGAAGGCCTCTGTGGCTGCTCCGCCCCATGCAGAGCAGCTTCTTCTGTGGCGATTCGCAGAGAGGCTATGGCTTTCGTACAAGTCTGTATGTTCTCCTCCTGCTCCCCCTCTGTCGCTATTACACTGTCCTCTGAAGTGCTCTGTGTCAGCAACAGCAACGGAGAGGAGGGTGCACTGGAGGGCGCGGTCGGGTGCAAGCTGTGCAGAGAGGTACGCTTCTCGTGGTGCTTAGAAACACCGTACGACTCTTTCGTGAGGATTTCTGCAGGTCCTCTTTGCTTCTCCCCAGAGCCCTCCCTCTGCAGGGCAAGAGTGGACGGAGGATGTAAACCTGAAAGGGCCACAGGTACTGAATGGACCATCTGAATACCCCCAATAGGCATCATGGGGATGGGTGCTCGGATTTGTTGCTGGGAGTGTAGTGGAAGGTGACTGAAGACGTAGTCATTCGGACCTTCAGGGAATGGGCTAGACCCGTGGTGCTCCATAGCTCCTTTTTCTCCATATACGCTGAAGTAAGGCCCCTGAGACAATCCCCTCCTCTGTAACCAGAAAAACAAAAGAAACGTCAGCGCTGCCACTAGCAAAATTCTTGTCACGCTGCCAAACCACCTATCTGCTTTCCTGTGCAACACAGCCTCCTGTTCACACAGCACCTTTCATCCAGATGGATCCCAAAGCGTCTGGAAAACTCCACTAATTGCTTATCCAAACAACATAGGAGGTTTTGCTTAGCTCAGCCCTGCAGGGCTCTTGCCTCTGAGGTGAAATGCAGCAGCTAGTTAAGTGTTCAGCAATACAATGCAGCAATTTATGTCAGGAAGTGAAGAGTATTATATTCAACTGAAACTGCAGAGAGAATTTGGGGTAGATAGAGTTTCATTCCCCAAGAGAAATTTGGCCAGGACATCCATCTTATCCTCTGGTTTGGTAAATTGTGCAAACTGTGCTGGTACTGGCAGCCTGCATTGGGTATCGAGTCTTTGCTGCAGAGAAATGCACATCTGAATGCTCCCTGTTTGCCACCAGTACGGGAAAAATCTGACTGCATGTACCCAAGTTCTGTCTGTTGAAAGGTCCTGCTCTGAAGCCCCAGGGAAGGGACTTTGTCCTCCTCCCCGCCACTGTTAAGCTTTACCCATCCACCTCCTTGACAAAAGGGGACAAGTATTTCCAGGGAAGTTCAAATATCTCTGTGCAAAGAAGTTTTTATAGTCATTAACACAATGGAGCACCATTCTGGCCTATCTGTAGTGTAAACAATAAATAATAACAAAAGCACAGGCATTAACTGTGAGTGAAAGTGATGATTCTGCAGTGGGGACACTCACCCGCTCATAATGGGACTGAGAAGAATGAAGGATTTTGTAATGGCTAATAAAAAACAATCTCACTGTACTGACTTTTTCAGTGTCTTCCCATTAGTTCCTGCCTTGGAAGAATGAATAGCTTCATCTCCACTCAGCATTAAATATGCCTTGGGCTTTTGGATTTCTCTTTTTTTCGTTCTTAACTTTTAAAGTTTGTTTTCTATCTGATGATTAAGTATCATTTATTGTTGAACAGAGAAATAACGATGACAGAAGTGCAGGATGACATTTGCATAATTGTATGTGGGATTTGGCCACACAACTCTCGGGGATGCCCATAGGAAATTAAATGAACACAAATACCCATCTGTGCTCTGCAAATTGACCGAACACCTATCAGTTGCCCAGAGCCCCAGTCCTAGTGTGGCAGCCTGAGGACTGCGCTGCTAAATGCCAATGCACTGCAGTGGCAGCACTCCACTGCTGGGAAATCCTAGCTCTCAAGGCATTAAGCAACCTCTTGATCCCATCCTGGGGAATGGGTTTAGGGGGCAATTAAAGATTCAGTTTCTGTGTTACCCAGTGGCTGAATCTCACTGTGCTCAGATGCTTTGTCCTGTTGAATATAAATCAACGCTGAGACAGGAAGGGTGACCCATAATCATCAGACTTGAACTTAAAAGATGCTATTATTCTGAGAATAATCTAATTCTGGGAATTTTCCTATTCAGAAAGCGAGACACTTGAGTCTCATAAAAGAGAAACTGTCATAAGAAAGTACAGTGACAGCACGTTATACTGCTGAAAGGGGAAACATTTACAGAATAAACTAGAATTGCCAAGCCACAAGACATAGTTCATTTACCCTGTCACCCCTTCCTATCACTAACCTCACCTCTGCACAGTTACTTGCCACCCTTTTTTTTCCATCTTTGTTCTGTCAACCCGTTTCTCAGTCATGTTGTCCTCTTGGCTGTTTCCTAAGCCATGACATTTATCACTATTGCATCTGATGTGAACTTGGGCCAAGGGAAATAGAGCAAAAGCAACCAAAACAAAAGGAGTAAAACTCATTGAAGAGCAAATCTAGTCACACTCATATCTCTAATTGAGAAAGACACTGTCTTCATGTTGTACCCTGCCACAGCTTCAAAAGGGAGTAAGACATCACTCTGTCCTTGCCAGACAGAGGTGGTTAACATGATAGAAACTGCTACATGCTCCAAGATCAGCAGTATCATCCAATGTATGTCTCATGCCTAATTTTTACAGAGACAATGACAGTGTGTGCACGTCCACTGGATGCCTTCCAAGCCTGCCTAAGCATGTATCAGATTATCTTTCTCTAGCTCTGGCAGATGAGTTTTCAAAGGGCCATCATAAATGGTTATAGGCATTAATAAGTATTCACACCTTTCATGCTATTTTTAAAACAGTCACAGCCGACACGGGTTCATGAGGGGAAAGTCTAGTTTAATTAACTTAATTCCCTTTTATGATAAGGTTACCCACCTAGTTGACCAAGGGAAGCCAGCTGATGTAATCTTTTGGGATTTCAGCAAAATTTTCAATACTGTTTCTCACAGTATCCTTCTGGACAAATGTCCATCATACAGCTAGGCAAAAACATAATGTGATGGGTGTACAATTGGCTGATGTGTCTGGCTCAAAGGCTTGTAGTTAATGGGGTTACATTAGGCTGGTGGCCAGTCACCAGTGGGGTTCCACGGTGGGGGTTCCCCATTTTGGGGCCAGTTCTCTTCAATATTTTCATAAATGACTTAGATGCAGGACTCAAAGGTATACTAAGTACGTTTGCAGGAGCTGTTGATTCCCTTGAGGGTAGAGAGTCCTTGGTGTGCAATCTTGACAAATGAGAGGGCTGGGCAATCACCAACCACACCAAGTTTAACAAGAGCAAGTGCTGGACTCTGCACCTGAGACAGGACAACCATGGATATATGTACAGACTAGGGGACAGGAGGCTGGAGAGCAGCCCCACAGAAAAGGATCTGGGGGTTCTGGTTGACATCAAGTTGAACACGACCCAGAAGTGTGCCCGGGCAGCCAAAAGGGCCAGCCATGTCCTTGGGTGCTTTGGGCACAGCATGGCTGGCTGGTTGAGGGAAGGGACTGTCCTTCTCTGCTCTGCGCTGGTGTGGCCTCACCTCGAGTGCTGCGTGCAGTTTTGGGCACCACAATACAAGAAGGACATAAAACTGTTAGAGGTTGTCCAAAGGAGGGCTACAAAGATGGTGAAGGGTCTAGAGGGGAAGACGTACAAGGAGCAGCTGAGGTCCCTCGGTTTGCTCAGCCCAGAGCAGAGCAGGCTGAGGGGAGGCCTCATGGCGGCCTGCAGCTCCCTCACGAGGGGAGCGGAGGGGCAGGCGCTGAGCTCTGCTCTCTGGGGACAGCGACAGGACCCGAGGGAACGGCATGGGGCTGGGACAGGGGAGGGTCAGGCTGGGGGTTAGGGAAAGGTTCTGCGCCCAGAGGGTGCTGGGGCACTGGGACAGGCTCCCCAGGGCAGGGGTCATGGCACCAAGCCTGCCAGAGTTCAGGAAGCATTCTGACAACACTCTCAGACATATGGTCTGATTTTTGGGTGGTCCTGTGCAGACCCAAGAGTTGGACCCGGTGATCCTTGTAGGTCACTTCCAACTCAGGATATTCTATGATTCTATATCCTTTACAAATATTTTCATACTTACAGACGCACATGGGGTTGTTTTGCCTGGAGAAGAGGAGGCTCAGGGGTGACCTTATTGCACTCTACAGGTACCTTAAAGGAGGCTGTAGAGAGGTGGGGTTGGTCTATTCTCCCACGTGCCTGGTGACAGGACGAGGGGGAATGGGCGAAAGTTGCGACAGGGGAGGTTTAGGTTGGATATCAGGAAGAACTTCTTTACTGAAAGGGTTGTTAGGCATTGGAATGGGCTGCCCAGGGAAGTGGTTGAGTTACCATCCCCAGAGGTCTTTAAGATGTTTAGATGTAGAGCTTAGCGATATGGTTTAGTGGAGGACTTGTTAGTGTTAGGTCAGAGGTTGGACTCAGTGATCTTGGAGGTCTCTTCCAACCTAGATGATTCTGTGATTCTGTGACATACACACATTCATGGGGAAGAGACTGAATGTTAGATGATCTTTTAACGAACACTCTGAAAATCTAAAGACCTTATTCTCTTGGCAGTGTTAGATCTCAACACTGACTACAGTAAGGAAAGTCATAGTATCTTTTTGCTGTACAGTCAGAATGGATTGCTATCAGCGCAGTGAGATGAGTCCCTCTCTTTGTCAGGCAAGAGGAATCCGTTTAATATTCTATTAATTCTCATTTGTTGCAGTTTAGTGTATTTCCCTCCAACTCCAGGTGACATAATTTTCCAAACAACAATATTCTGTAGGAGCTTTTCACTAAACTCTCTAACCTGATCATAAAGATAGACTTCCACACCACACCCCTGAGCAAAGCCATATCCAACTTCACATGTCTCCCAGAGCGCCTCAAGGGAAAAGACCAGGACATCACCTGATGACTGGCACATCACCCAAAACAGGCTATGGGGAATTAAGAGGAAGATCATATTTCTCAGACAAATGCCCTTCACAGATATCCTCTTGGCAGCCCCAGATCCCCTTAGACTACAACTTGCAAAAAGATGGTGCATGAAAAAAAATCACTTTGATTACCATATCTTAACATACTTGAGGCTTTTTAAAGTTAAAAACCAGAAAACATTGAACTTGATGTGGAAATTTGGTAACAGAGAACATCATTACCAATGTGCTTTCTAAAAGACATGATGCTCAATAAAGTGACTGTAAATCTATGTGGACGTCAGTTTCAGGATCAACTTGATTTGCAGTGCTATTAAGAATGCACTATAGCAGACCACATAGATCAGTGGACCTATTTACAGTTCACCTGGACTTTCAGACTTCTGTGCTGGCTTTCTGTACAGGAATGCACTTCACTCAAGATGATAAAGTATTCAGTGTTTGGGAAAGGATCTAATATCCCTATGTGTGGGATGATCAAAGGACCTTAGTCCTAGTGCCTTTCAAGTGTATATAGAGGTGCCTAATTCCCTTCAGCCCTTCTGAATACATTGAGACAGGCATCAGGCTTCAAAATGAAAGAAAGGTGCAACAGAATAGGAACACAAGCAGACTCTAGATAAACTTACATCAATAAAGCAAACTGCATTAACTTCCTACTCAGCAACTGCTTGTGAAAACTGGCAAAGGAGGCAAAAAATCCACTACCTCCTAGAAGCTAAAGAAGTTGCTAGTGACAAGTATGTACTGCTTACAGCAAAGTATATTCACAGTCTTGCTGTGGCTAGTCCTGGGACTGGAAGAAAAGGAAAAAGCTTTTGTCCACATGAAGAGGTAATGGGGTGTACCAGGAGTGGGGAAAAGCGGGAGGAGAGTGAAATGATTGATGCTGCACCTAATGTTCACAATATATGTATTGTGGAGTTGGAGAGGAAGGTTGGTTTGGACTCACCCTATAGTCCCTTCTCACTCACTTGAATGCCCACTCACAGTTTAAGTGCACCTGGTGCACTCCTCGAGCACATTCTCCAGCTTAATGTCATCTGAAAATTATCCAGCTCACTTATTCCAAGAATGCTCTACAATGTGAGTCAAAGCACAATAAATATGACAATAGAGACATTCACTTCCAAAGCACATTCCTATCCAAACTAAAATGCTAACAGAGATGCACTCAAGCTGAATAAAAGCAGCGTTCCCTTTTCTCCTTTTTCTCTCACGACTGGTATAAAATAACTACTAGAGAGAAGAATCAGAGCCCTGCAATACTGGCACCAGCCTCCTCAGAAAGAAAAGAAACCTCTGCCATTGACAGAATAGAAGATTCCGAATGTATTTAGAGAGAAATGGTGATGTGCCTTTAAATTTAAAGACAGCAATTTAACTTGCCAAAGCCAAACATGCACCCGCATTGACAAGAGCCTTAGGCTACTTTGGAAAGAGTATCCTATTGCAAGAGTGCATCTTGTTATTAACTGCCAAAGGAAAAACAATATTTTTCTGTATTTTTGTCTATAGTCTACAAAAATAGTTACTTTCCCATGCTCTTTTCCACTTCCTAAAGAAATAATTTCAACTGCTTTCTATATGGTGATTTCAATGTCAAAGCTCGTTGCACAAGACCACCAAACAGCATGAACATTCAAGGTGAAGAAACATGAAGGGGAACCAGATAAGCACTGGCCAAAGAGACTAGAGTAAATACATCAATTTCAATGGAGAAGAAATAAAACTGGCTTCTTCTGGTAACTTCAGGCACCAGAAGCACAAAAATACTCTAATTCCTGCAAGGACTGGGAACCCAATGCAGCTCTGAAACAGGAAGCAGGATTTCTAGTTGGCATCTGCATCACTGATACAGTTGTTAATTGTGTTCTGATTTGCTGGATTTCACTTCTCTGAAAGCGAAAAACACCCTTTATTCCTTTCTCTTTTCTAACAGGTTCATTTATAGCAAGCTCAGGTGCTATCTGTCTTCCCACACACTGAGTGCATTAATGTGTATTTCACCTAAACTCAACTTCTGTTTGGCTCAAGTATATCTTCTGGAAAGGCTTCGAGAGGCGAGGAATCCATCTTTTCTTCCTCACTGTGTTCGTTGAGATGGGCAGTCATCTTCAACTCTAATTCCCTCATTTAAATTTGCCCAGGCTCCACTTCTAGTGACACCAGTGTTCAGGGTCCAGTGACTGTACTGAGGTCTAGGCTTCTCTCAAAACACTCAACGTGCCATTGAGTTGCCAATGCTTTCTGTAGGACAAATGCCTGATTGTACCTCAAAAATAAAGTAAGTGTTAAGAGCCCATCTGGCATGGTGAAGAGCAATTTCCAAAAGAAGGAGCTAAGGGTGCTAAAAGAGTCTTTGCAATGTGCTAAACGCCTTGCTGGAAGGTGTGCATAACAAGGCAAATATTGCAGCAAGAACTGTCACATCGCCAAGGGTGACTTACATACCCTTTTGCCAACATCACCACACATCCAAAATCTCTACTACAGGATGACAGTGGAAGTGTCTGATGCAGGACATTAGGGACTTAAACTTTCTATACAATGTCAGCTGTAGCATCTCATATAATCCCTTCCACTCAATACTGAGGCACTATGACTCTTAAACTGGTGGCTGTTTATCCTTTTTTTGGTACTTCCTTACTTTGTCGATATGGCTGATGGCTGCATTTGTATCCCCTCTCAGCTACACAGCAATTGTGCCTGGGAGAGCACAGCAGGGTTTCAATGTGCCCTTCCCCACGGACGGCTTAGGAAGCCACCCCTCTCTGCTTCTCTCCCCAACAACTTACCAGACCATGATACCACATCTAAGATGAGGCAGAGGGAACAGATGTGAGGCCAAGAGGAGGTGGCTGCGGCAAGGATGGAGCTTGGTGACAGAGGCCTGAAGCAGGCTCTGGCCAAGGGCAGAACAAGCTCTGCACAGGATTGTAGGGACCTGTGTTGCTCTCTCTTACATGCCTAGCCACTCATATTGCAACTTCCCTAATCCTCCTGAAAAGCCAGAAAGCCACTTTTGGATCTGCCCAGCTGGCACTCCTCAGCACTGCTTGATCCATCCCTGCTCCAGCCACCTCGGCCCAGCTGTGTTCCTCACTCCACTCCCAGGTGCAGGTACTAAATCTGCCCAAGCCCACCTTCCCCAGCCTATCTCTGTAGAGAAATTCAAGCTAGAGCTCTGGAAATGCTAATTCAGATTTTCTCCTCTACAGAGAAGAGCCATGATTACACAACAAATAAAGAAGACTGATGACAGCGAGGAGAGGAGGGCAGCCCTGTTAGGGGCTGACGTGGTGGCAGCCTGTCACAGCTTCCCCGTGTTGGTTCCGCACACCGGTTAGTGAGGCAGGCAGTGGGAGGGCAGCAGCAGCATCAAACATGGCAAGGGAAGCATACTACATATATAAATAAACGTATACACAGTAAGGCCATTTCCTAACTCCAAAATCCAAATTCACTTGTAGACAGAGTGCTTTGTGAATGCTAGGGCCTGTCAAAAGAGCCAAGTCGGCAGTTTCTGAGAGCTTATTTACTGAACAGGAACAGCACAGACAGCAGCTGTGCAAGTTTTGCATATTTCCATTTCCACTCAGACAGTTGTGTCCCTGCCGAAACAGCCAGTTGTGATGGTGCTTTCTGCAGGGCAGACAGCTGTCTGCTCCTGTCACACAGTAATATCCTTTAAACTTCAGCCACAGATCCTGATTTAGATGGGCACCCTGCTTTTCAAAGGGGTTCCATTTATTTTAGTGTTTTTATTGCATTAAACAATACTTCAGGGATGGGCACCATACTGCAGTATCAGGGCCTTGAGCCCTGATCTGGGCTTGATCCCATCTGACAGTCTGGGAGGTAAAAGGTTTTACAGTGCTGTAACAAGCCCCACACACCATGTAAGCTTCCTGGGACATTTTAAAATAAAGACAGGGGCAGTTAATGCAAGCCAGCCTAATTTCATTGAAGCTAATGGAACTACTCTGATGTGTACCAAGTGAAGATTTGACCCTTAGGCTGACTGTATTGCATCTAAATGAATCAGCATCCTGACTTGGTCCCTGTCTATTCCAAATTTCTTGCATTCATTCCTGGATTTCCCACTCAAGTTCAAAGCTTATGCTTTCTTTTTTTACAAAGCTGCCAAGTTTTCCAAAATACTATATGCATGTTAGGCAAGAGCACTGGTTTTGACAACAGGAGTAAAAATACTATTTCATACTTACTGAATGCCCCACTGGAATAGATTCAGACTGTAAATATTGACCCATGGACAACGCTGGATTATGGTATAAGCCCCTCCTGGGAGATGCCGCTCTAACCGAGGCCATGTATCTCCTCTCTCGCCTAGGAGACAAATCTCTTCTAACAGACGCATCTTTCCCTGGTGACATTGGTCTCCGTGGTGATAGGTGACGTCTCGGTGAAACGTCCCGTCTCGGTGATAACTCTCTCCTCAGCACAGCCTCCTTCCGCGGGGAAAGGTGCCTCATGGGTGAAATATCTCTCCGGGGTGACAGATGCCTTCTGGGTGATAAATCCCCTTTTGGCATTAAATACCTTTTTGGTGAGTTATCTCTATACGGTGAAGAATCATAGCCAGGGGATGACTGCCGACTGGAAGGTGAGAGGTCCCTCGGAGATGAACCAGGGTCTAACGAAAGCACATAATCCTCATCCATGCAGCTAGGTATGTCTAACCTGTCTTTGTCGGGCTCTGAATCAGTGCTCTTACTCTGGAAAAACCTCTGATATTCTGTCATCTGTGAGTCTTCACAGGAGTCGCTTGGTGTTATAAGCTGAGTAACCTGAATGCTAGGTAAGGTGACCAAATAACTGATGAGGGAGGAGTGTCCCATGGAAAGAGAGCCCTCAGGGGAAGCCCCCTGTGATGCCCCAGCCGAGTTCACCGACAGGGAGGAGAACCGAGGGGGCTGTGGGCTGGTGCTTCTTGATCTGGTTTTTGGTGTTGAGTCTCCCTGAGTATCATCAAAGTCATCCTCATCTTCATCATCTTCATCGTTGTCATCACCATCCTCACCATCTGACTCCTCTGCATCAGAAAACTGATGCTCTGCTGACAGGCCTGCCAAGTTGCTACTCTTCTCTGCCTCCTGCTGCATGTCCTCCATGTTTTCTGAAACAGCCACGACAAGTCAAAACGGTGAGCACATTCAACATTTCTTACTCTTTCTGCCACATTCACTCCACACCCAGAACACCTGCTGCCATTGCTGGATGCTCTTCATCTGGGATGGCTAAATAAAGCCACTCTTAATGGTCTCAAAAATATTTTCATATATATACACACTATAATAATACCTTAAAACTCTACACTCAAATTCATCATGTGAACAGGAAAGCATACAAAGCAACTTCATCATTCACCTTGTAACTTCACTGAATGTTGCCATCTCTCACATCTAAATTGAAAATACTTGGTACTTTGTATGAGATGCATGACAAATAATAGGTCATACTTTTATTTCTAGCTTCTCCTCACGTATCATAATAAAAAACATAACTCAGACAAATGGATCAGATTTAGTTTTTATATTTCCTGTTTGTTAGAAAGATATCTCTTAATTAAAAAAATGCCCAAAATACTCTTAATATATTTTCCCATGCCAGCCACTGTGCTAAAGTGCAATGAGTCATTTGCATACTCCAGAGGCCATTCCAACTAAATTAAATCATTCTGACATACCTGCTTCTTCAGTTTCAGCATCATCTACAGATGTCATTGATACTCCAAGCTCCAGGCATTTTTTCATGTGTGCTTTAGACTTCATATGTTTTGTCAGATTTCCTATGGATCAGAGATGAATCTAATTAACTGACAAAAGCAAAGATCACTTTCCAAGTCAGGTTTTGGTGTATCTTAACTCCATTATTCTGCAGATAGGGTTTTTAGTTTAAAAACAAACAAAAATCAAGCAAGCAAGCAAACAAACAAACAAAAAAACACAGATGGGGCTGATTCATCCAGCCTATTGCCCTTAGAGCCTGTTCATTAAAAAACACAGAGAGTGGGTTTTTATATCTTCAAAAAAATAATAATGTTCAAATATACTTAAACTCAGGGCCTGAGAGGTATGCAGGCATCTCTCCAATTTCCCACATTACATTCAGGTGCCCCAGCAAACTCAAAAACTCACTTTTCTATGTTATCTATCCCTGAGCTTAGTGTTTGTGATATGTACAGATTGCCTGGACATTGACGTAACACCAATGCACACTAGTTGTTCAGGGTTCAGCCAGAGTTTCACAGTGGCACCTCAAGCTAAGGACTCTCCCGTTTACATCACATGTGGGTTCCAAACAATCGTTGTGCTTGAAGCATTTTGAAGCAACAAAAAAGACATTTGTGGGTGATTTCTCAGTGCAAGTTTACTGTCTGGCTGCAATCTCTGAACTGAGAGGAGCTGTACTTAGAGTACTCACCTGGGATGTGGTAAACCCAGGTTCAGTTCCCTTCTATGGAGTACGGATTTGAACCAGACACAGCAGGGATTTGAAATCAGATCTCTCGTTCCCCTGAGGGAGCAATCTAACACTAGACTATTGACTTTCTGGAGTGTCTGTCTTGGTCTGTTTTTTCACAGATAAGAGAACTGGGTTGAGACTGGCCCCAAGAGACATTTCATGGCAAAGAACCCTGAGCGCAAAGAGAACAAGCCAGAAAAACACGAATATCACTCTAATCCATTATCCACTTCAGTCATATCTGTAACATCCAACAGGGGAAGTGCCAACCCAGACATGACACTTCTTACCTCAAGGAAAGCACTCTGTGAATGTACCTACGCTACTTTTGGGACCCTGACCAGATGGTATGGGTAGCACATGCAACATGGTGGGGGGAATACTGCACCACTCTCTTGGATAGTGGAGGAGTGCTTAGAAGCACACAAGCTTCTTCTCTGATTCTCAGTCCTGGCTAGTTTATGTAATTCTCTTCCCAGTAAGTTTCTTATGGTGTCTGTGCACTGCACGAAAAGTCTAACACAGCTTCTGATGACTCTAGGTGGCTAAACGCTCAGGGTGTACTCTGAAAACCTAAGTATCTTTGAAGATCTGTCCCTTACTGTCCTCAGCAAAATAGCAACAATAGTTATGAGGCTGACAACTGCCCATGAGCAGTAACACAACAGTTAGACACTTCTTGCACTTTGAAGACTTAGTCTCTTCCTACTCATCCCCCTCTTGTGCAATAGCACGCCACCTCCTCCCTGTTTCTTCTTCTCTGCCAGAAATGCCAGCCTCAGCAAGCAATTTCACATTTATTTCCATGCCATCTCTTCTGCCTGGAATGTCCTCTCTGAACACAGCTGCAAAACCACAATCCTTCTTCAAGTCTCTCCTCAAGACCCATTTCTCCTGCAATGTCAAATGTAAACAGTGATCTGAGAACAGCTCCGCAGATGGCCTGTTGGGACTACCATGAGCAGCTCCTTCTCTTTGTCTCTACACCCCAATGAAAGTTCTCATCTTAAATTAGGTTGATGGATCTACTACCATCCATCAGCTATTCCCATCTTTGGCAGAGGAAGAAGTGCTGGAGTCATGGAAACTATTACAATCCTCAATCCTCAAAACAGCCATGAAGCTGCGCTGGGATCTCAAGAGAAATTTCTTTCAGCTTCCTCTCTCCCCCTTAAAGTAAATTCAGTGCAGTGGGACCAGAATCCACTTCCCTTGCCTGTCAAAGGGGAGCTAAGAAACTGAGAATGTAAGGCTCATTTGGGCTGTGCTACAAAGAAATGCTATCAAAGAAAAGGATTTTTTTCTTTTAAGGAGACAGTTGCATGACAAATCCAAATTCCAAAGAATATCATTATCTGTGGCCTCAGGGTGACAAATGGAAGCTTTTTTCTGTGCTGATAAATACATGTGAACACAGGCTATCAGATCTCTATTCATAATTAATGCCACAGTGGATGGAGTGGCCCATCTGGGAGACATACATTATTTATAAACTCGAAACTGACCCACTGTAAAGCCTGCGAAGGCATGTTTTCCTCAGCAGCTGATGCTCTGCTTCTACATTATGTCATAATAAGTGTACTCTCCCGGTAGCATTTGAGTGTTGTTGCAATTAAAATTTGTACCACATAACAATTTTGGCAGAAAGTATTATTTGTAAGGGCAGTTCTTATGCTACTACATTTTTTCTGCAGACAGATGGACCAGCCAAGAGCCAATAGCTCTTAATGAAACTATCCAAGGAGTCTCTGAGTCTCAAAAAATTCCTGGGCAAATTCAACAGGAGAGAACAATCTCTCTCATGGAGTCCTGTACCCATAAATACAGCCATTTTATTTTGAAGAAAATTCTTCCCTTGAGTGAAAAGGGTGCTTGGATTCCAGATGGCAAAATAGCTCAGGATTTGTTTGGGAAGTGGCAAAAGTTCAGCAAAAAGGGTCAAGTACCTTTAGTTTTGAAGGCAAAATTGCACAACTTGCATACATAAGGCCGGACATCAGTATGAGTGCGGATATGTTTTTTGAGCATGCTTGGCTTTTTGCAGCGAATTCCACATTCTTCACAAATGTACTTTCCTCGGCCACGACCTCTGACATAGACATAATCCTCATTTGATTTATACCTGTTGGAAGAGAATGAGCATTTAAATCATGCAGCCTCTAGGTAACATACATGCACAAACATTACCTCTGTGTATCTGATCTGATCTTGTATGTATCTCAACACAAAACTTCCACAGAATTCTGCACAAACTTTTCATGCTGGAGCTCACAAAGTATTTCCCTCTCAGGGAACGCACTGGTCCCATTGTGTTTGTGTATCTTAGTTATTTTTAGTATGAGACCAAAGGGCTATAGTATGGGTATAGTGAAAACACGTTGCAAGGGAACACTATTCCTATAGACAAAGCACAACCTCAAATATGGATGTGTGTGTTGGATTCATCTGTACTCTTGTATCACACAGGCATCTACCACCACTGAAGACAGAGCCCTTTTGTGGCATGATTCATTTGACCTATTTTAGTATATTTATCCCTTGGGATCAGATAAATCACATCCTGTTTCTCTCCACTAAGCATAAAGGGAATGCAGATGACTAGCAAGTATGTACGTATTTACACTACAGATGTCTGAACTTCACGAAGATGGAACCCTCCTTAAGGGACACCATGTTGAGCTCATGCAGGTACTTGCTGCTCTACAAACAAAATTGGAAACTTCCAACCTGCTTACTTAGCAGAACACCGTTAAAGGAATTTTTCTTAGCACAGGCGTAAGCATTCCATGCTATTTTTGCTGATTACATTATCTGTAGTTAGATAATAAATAAGATATGCAAATCTATGTAAAGCTGTACATTTCCTTTACAATGATGATAAAATGGTAAGACTGAAATCTAAAAGGGTTGAAGAGATCTGCTCCAGCTATTCTGAGGTTTGAAGTTGCTGGGCATTCCCTAGAGGGAGAACCTCATCCTCATTCACCTGAAGTAAAATCCAGAAATTGCAAGAACTGAGAAATAATAATTTTTCTACGCTTTTCTCTCTGTTGTCCTCTCCCTAAGCAGTACAAAGTACTCTCAGTCATACTATGGATGCAGAGCCCACAAACTATCACTGGTACTGATAGCCAGCACTTTAAATAAATAAGGGTTTGTGTGAAAGGTTCTGTTAATGTGATAACTCCACAAGAAGCAAGTGGCAATTTGGGGGTTACAGAGCTGAAACATTTTTCAAGCCTGCTTTTCTTAGATGAACACTCCTTCCATATGTTCAATAATGCCACTGACAATATAAATACTGAAACTAATATCTTACAAATACATAAAACACTGTCCTGTTCTCACATCCATCTCATTATCTATGAAAAACATCAGCTTGTCTTTCAAATGTGGGTGCCTAAATTCAGTTTTTCTCATCTCCTTTCTAATAAAGTTGGCCGTCTCCCTTTTCCTTCATTGTCCCTGGCACCACAGGCAAAACTGACATAGTTTAACGATGTTTAAGAGCCATCTCTCTGGCAGTTTTGGTTGTACATTTCTGGGATTCTGCTTTTCTGTGTGCCCCAGTTCCCAGGTTCTCTTTCATCTTCACATCTATTGCTTCATCAGCCACCTCCAGGCCTTCTTTCACAGACACAAAAAATATTCATTTTTGCTTGAGACTGCCATCTTCTCTTCATCTCTCCTCATAGTCTGATTTTGCTGGGATGGAGTCTACCAAACCATGCCTGCTTGATACTGCTAAGAAAAATGTTGTGTTATGACATCCTCATTCCACCATCTTCTGTCACCTCTCAGATCCCACTGGGCACAAAGTCAATTAGACAAGAGTCATTTCTTTGTCACTCATACGCACAGTTCTTGACCACAATTGACCTTGACTCTCTAAGTATGCCCCACCAGCACAACAACTGCAAGAGAAATGACACACACAAATTTGACATTTAAATATAGTCTGGTCCAAACACTGAAGCACAAGAAGTCTTGAGTCTATGGTGAACACCTTTCCTAGCCCTCAGGAATATTAGAGCTTACTACTAACTTGTGCTTCTCTCAAATCTTTCAGTGATTTCCCCTTTCCCACTGCACAACTTTCATGTGACTATGGTCAGTGGTACTCTGAGCTTGATGTCAAAGGGCCTCTAGAGCTAAAAAGCATTCATAAACCTGAGAGTCATGCAATTTCTAACCGAAATGCTATTTTATTGGGGATTTTGAATTAGAATCTATTACTGATAGATATACAAGAGCAAACATAAAAAAACCTGTGCAATCTTGCTGTAAGCTGGTAAAGTCATTAAGCAAGAAGTCAGATGAGCGGGAGCATTCTCTACCCCTCCTTTCTTTCAACTTCACACTGCGAGTATCTAACTGTACTGAACTACTACCGAACTTCAAGTTGCTGATTTTCACTGAGGAATATTGCTTCATATTGCACTGAGGTTTGGTAGTCACAGCTGGTGGAAAGCAGATTTTGTGATTCAAATAATTTCATTTGAATCAAGCCACCTGCCAGAGGTAATAATATGGTTGTTAGCTTCCTCCTTCAAAATCCCCTCTGCTGTGATGCTTATAAACAGCTCTTGACTGACTTTGGTGCAGCAAGTGATGTGTTGATGTGCCATGACACCTACTTTTCTGCTGAACTCCATTCATTCTGTTACCTTACCTTCTCATGGATCCCCAGTCCCCAGCCCTGTCTATTTGGCTTTTTAAACCTACTTGTACCTGTTGTACAAGCGCTCCACTCCCCTGGCATAGAGCATCTGCATGACTACACTTCCCTGTGTAGTGGATAGACTTTCCCAGGAACTGAAAACTGTGATGGTTGCAGGTCTTTCTCAACTGTGAATTCTGAATTGCCTTCTCCACATATACAGAACAAAAATAATCAAGAACCATAAGTAAATCCACTCCTTAAGACAAACAAAAACTAGAGGAAAATACCTTGCTGAAACAAGATATCGCCATGCATGCTTGTCTGTCTAGGGGGGAAACATGAAACAAACACAACAGAGATCTACTGCATAGTTCAGTGCACTGCTTGTGTGTGCTCAGGTGATGCAAAGATGAGCTTGATGAAAGCAGAAGAGAACAGAGTAGAACAGAACAGCTCTACAGACAAGAGCAAGCAAGCATGAAAACCCACCCATGTTAAAAACCTAGCTTTCAGAGGTCACAAACAAAAACCTGAAGAGGAGGACAAACTCATCAGTCAGGACAGAAAATAATGAAAGACATGGTTATAACAAGTAAAGAATATTTGATCCATTAAAAAAACAACAGCAACCAAACTAATAAAAAGAAAAAATCTACCCTTCCACAAACAATTCCTATAAAACGTACATTAAAATGATGATCTATAAGGAAAGGGTGGACTGATTAACACTTTATCGCCTCATTCACTGAAGCTTTGCAGGTTATATGAGCCTATTAGGGAAGTATATTGCACAGATTATTTTTTCCCCTCCCCTCCTCCAACTCCAGAAATTAATGTGTATATCAAGGTTTCTCTCTTTTTGTTCCACTCTAATGAAGTAGAGTAAACATAGCCATGTATTACTAGGATGTATGTCTGGCTGACGTGAATTATATGCCTTTACACAAATAGTTACATAAACCTTATTGGTGTACAAGGAAACTTAAGATGGTGTGAGTAATGTACAAAGTTTCTTTAAAAAAATGTTAGATGGTAGAGTGATCTGTTACAGCACATACTAATCTGAATCCTTCTAAAAGTTGCTTTTCTTAACAAACTTTTACTCTTCTGAACTCTCATCATGAGCCTTACATCAGTGCAGACTATCTTCAACTGACTGATCCAAATTCAGAAATGATACGTAGTGGGAAGCAGGCAAATTTTATTCTTCAAAGTGGGCGTGAATCTAAGCAACAGCTCTTTAAATTTGTTATAAACTTAGGCTCACCCCTGAATTTGGGTCACTCTCATGTAGTCGCTTTACTGACTGGGGTATTAAGTTCTCTGTAAAGCTACAGAGAACAGCCACGATCAGGGTGTCTGGGTCAGCATACCTATAATAATCTCCAAAATAACATTTTCAGTCTTTCAAGCAAGATGTAGGCTATACCCTTTCATTGTTGCAGACTAGAAAGAAATGTCAATGTTCATTTCATGGAGACTATCCAAGGGGATTCAAAACACATGATGGGAATGAAGGACACCTGAGATTTTAGAGTACCAAATGATGGGGGAATGAAAGGCATGTACAAATTTATCACATCTCCATCCTGACCTATTTAGTTATCCCAATAACACATCGCTATGAGACCATTTGGGTGTGGTAGGACTAAAAAAACCAGCTTGTTCAGCCACCTGACTATTCACTACTAACCTCTGTCAAATTAATTGCATCTTGTCAGAATTCTTTAAAACAAATAAAACAATATCTTACATTTTAGAGTATACTCCAAGAGAGGCAAACAACTGTCCATTTCATTTGTTTTGTATAACAAGCTTCATAAGCTTCAAAACATTGCTAATGGGCTTTCAGGTCTCCTTTCTCCCTCTCTTTGTAGTTGCTTCTATTATCACATGAGTAATAGATGGCTGTAGTAAAATTAAGCATGATTTTATCAACCTTACGTGACAGATCTATGGATTAGGCTTAGATACCATAGATTTCATTGCTATCTTACATTTACATCTTACATTTTATCTCCAAAATCCAAAATCCAATAATGTAGTATTACAAGATTAAGAGTAAGCATACCTAGCTAACCCATTCAAGTAAGTGGAGGCACACATAGTCTAAAAATGAATGATGTCCTCACGGAAGCCGTTAGATACCAAAAAAAAAATGTATAGAAAATGACAAAATGTTAACTGTCTATCCATTTATTTTTGACCTAAAGAACAAAAGTGACAATTTAGAGTGAGTGCTCGCACACAGATATAACAAAATGTAAATGTCTTAATAGCAAAGGTTGATCCAAGAGTAACTAACTATACAGGTATCCTGTAGTTTGTTTTAAGACTGACATATACACAAAACAAAAAGAAGCTCGGGAGCTAAAATACATGGCAGAAATACAGGAGACTGTTTACATCCCAGTTCATTCATGTTCATTTTCAAATCTTTTTAAAACGACAGGCTGAGCTTGAAATTTCCAGTTGCATTTTCTTACCCTCCTTCAAAGATTTTAATTCGTATCGGCTCAGTTTGTTTGGATGTAATGTCTTTATCTCCATGAATGTCTCCTTTTACTCTTTCTTTTATAATATTCCCCACTACTTTCTTTTCAAGCTTGCTGCCAAACAAGAAGAATGGCTCGTGTTTCATCTGTAGAACAAAGTCAAGGAATGGTGTTACTGCTGGAACACACAATAAATGCACACTTCATTTCAAGTACTTTTAACATTCCAGGTCAAAGCCAAACTCTCATTTTGGTGCAACTCTATACGATGAATTAATTTGTCCCATTCAGTTTGATGGAGAATAAGAGAGGGGGCAGCATGGACAAATTTTTATGAGAGTCTTGACAGAAAAGACAGCACCATATCTTTCCCCAGGGGAAAAAAAAAAAAATCATGGAAAATAGAGATGGAAAAGCCTCAGAAGGTAATTTATTGCTATTACAGAATTTTCCCTGGCACCATTATCTAATGCTTAGTTCATGAGGAAGAGTCAATATGTAAAAGACATTAAAATGACCTGAAAATCCTTATTCAATTTTAACTTAATCTTTACTTATGAACTTGCACGGATGTTTGTGTCTACTGTTTGAATCAGGACATGGCAAAAAGGTAGGAAAAATAAAAGGAGATAATGTATCGGGTTCTGGCACATGTGAAGAGAGGGCTTTAAAAGCCTCACTTTTCACAACTGATTCTCAAAATGGCGACAGAGGAAGCAGAAGTATCAGAGTTTGCAGAGGGGTAAATCGAGGCTCATAAGTTGTCATGGGAAGATGTTAAAGCCTGATTTCTCAATGGGGATATATATTTTGGGGTGGGGGGAGGAGAGAAGGACCTTACATTTCATAGATTACTAGTATTTTCTCAAATAAAGATATATGGATTTAATTTTATTAAAACCTCTTATTTACCTGAGAAAATTGCTTCCATGCACTTGATGATGTCAGTTTACCAGCTCCAGGTCTATGCATAGCAGCCAGAGTGTAGATTTCCGTGGTGTTCTTTTGCTTGGACCTTAGAAGTGCTAAAGTGGTCTTTGTACTTAGCCCAGATGGGTTTGGGTTACAAGAACTTATACACCATGAAGCGTAAACAGAAGATTTGAGGGTTGGTTGCTGAATGTAATTGGGTTTTGTATAGTTTAAGAAACACCAGCTCACAGTTGTAGTAGTGCGAAGACTTGGGAACTGAAGGATCTGCTGAAAATCTGCTACGTCTGTCAGGAGAATGGTAGAACCTGTGACTTTCCCACTGTTATTGGATGCCATCTGGACTAGCATCCCAAGAGGCATTTTCTGATGTTTCAGTTGGTCTTCTGGCTGAATTTCTCCTGGTGGCAATGAAGACCTCTGTGGACTCATGCTCATATCTGAGGCTGTTTCATCCACATCCAGTTCTTCTGGCGAGTCTCTTCCTTCAGAAGGGCCACTGGACTTTTGCCCTGGTGATGTGGAATCAAAACTTGAAAGTTTCTCCCTGCTTGGTGGGAAAGCATCAGCTGTCGGCATGCTGACAGGTGGGTAATCTTGAGATGATGAGGATGACAGTGGTGAAGAGGATGACACGGACGGCAGACTTTCTTTTGGCTCAGTAGTACAGCTCTGCCTTACCAGTTGAGGCTTCTGCATTCTTGGAAAATCTTTCTTTATATCTGAGTTAGTTAACTCAACGGCACTTAGCTCCTCAACTATCTGCCCATACATTTTTTCTTCTTTGACTCGTTTCTGTTGCTTGGTCTCCATGAAGAGCTCCAAGCTACTGGCAGGTGAAAGCATTCGTTTGCCTCCTCCCAAGGTAGAAGCCATGTCAGAACTGGAAGTCAAACAGAGGGGAATTGAGGGCTCCAGTCCAAGTGATAGTGTCTGCGGCACTTTCCACAAAGGATATTTTTCTAGCCCTCCATGCTGACCTAACATCTGAGCTATATTAAATCCAATTCCATGCATTGTTGCATTAGTTGCCAATGTTCGTTGAGAAACAGTTTCATCAACTTTACAAATTACAATTGCGGGACTGTTGCTTTGTCCAAGGATCTGGGAAATGCTTGTATACATGACACTACCATATGATGGCACATGGGTTTGAATCCTGACGGGAACAACTGTTCCTGGCAAGGACTGTACAGATCCGTCAGATGGGGAGTCAAACTCTGTCTGAAGATGCTGCTCAGAGGAGGTATCTGTCAGTTTAATGCTATGGTCTGACTGGTACTTCGCAAGAGTATTTTTTGAATACTGCCCAGATGTTCCTGAGTAATGCTGGTATGCTTGCTCTTTAGCATGTACATAATCAGCTGGTTTCTTTCCAATAAACTCTGAATTATGTTCCAGGTGATAACTTGGAGGAACGTCTGTTTGGAAAGGTGGCTTGACATAAGATTTCTGCAGCTGTTGTACAAAATGATGCTGGAAGTGTAGAGGTTCTGTGCATGACTGCCACAGGACTGGCTGCTGAGATGGTGGTAAGTGAACCATGCAGACAGTTGGATATGGGAACTGAAATAAGGTGTTATGAATAGGGGGAAATGGGACCTTATCCTGATGTGCAAATAGCTGCTGCTGCTCTGATGGATGTTTGTTGGAAATATAAGGTGCTTGTTGGATCAAGGGAGTCCTTAATATTTCTGGACTATCTGCAAGAAGAGCCTGTTGCTGGGCAAGGTGGGATGAGCTATTACTAAGCTGAGCACAAGAACCAACAGCCTGTTTTCCAGAGTCATCTACCTGAATGGGCTGAAGTACAGAGGAAGGAGAGTGATGCCAGGCAAGCTGGGAGGAGCGGAGACCAGCCTGCGCGTGTTCCATCTGTTCCTGCTTTATACTTTGTTCTGTGCTCTGATCAGTCTGGGAAATCTCTGGAAAACCACTAAAGGAAGCTTGGCGAACCAAGAAGCATTTCTTCCTTTCTCGTGATGGAGATAGTGCAGTAGTAGGTGTCCCAGCTGAAGAAGCATGAGACAGGTTCCCATAATCAAAGGATTTACTTCGGATCTCTGGGATTTCAGCAGCGTGAGGACAGGGCATCTGTTCAGATGAGCAGCGTCTCATTTCCCTCTGATGGTGATGCCCAGGGACGGAAAGTGAGTAAGCACCAGCTGGAACTGTTAAAAACTCGGACTGTTTTCCAAACTCATCTTGTTTGGGAGGTGTGATGAACTTCATTGTTTCTTCTCTTTCAAAGGACATTGAAAAACTTGAACTGTGGGACAAATTACTTTCTTGGCTAGGGCTGCGAGAGAGGCTTGTACCTGTGGACTCAAAGCTAGACTCTCCAGAGGAGTGCTCCATGTCAGCCAGTCGTAAACGCTTCTTTTTGGGTGGTAGCTTTTCGGCTGGAAGTTGAGAAAGGGTTTCACTTCTCTGGGGCCACTGGAATTCTTCTGTGGGTCTCTCCTGCTCTTTGTTCTGCACTTCTTTTTCTTTTTCAGGCTTATCTGGCTCCTCTGTGACACGAATTTCAGGTACCTGTATGTTGTGCTGGCGAACCAATCTGGGCTGCATATGATATGGCTGAGGTTGCTGGGATGGAGATGGCTTACTGGTGTCAGCATTTTCTGTTTGTGGAGCTCGGTCTGGGCTCATCGGGGACTCAGAAATCTCACTCTCACATGTTTCAGATGGTGAATAGATCTTATCCTGCTGGCATACAACATGTTCTGTAGATTCAGACCTTTCAAATGAGTTTGGCCTGCTCAATGAATTTGTGTGCTGAATGACAGAGATGACATTTCCAGGGGGCTTTCTAGTTAGTGATTCTGCAGTCTTTTCTTGCTCTGCAATTAAGGATGAGTCTTCCAGAGAAGCTGCAGGACTTCCAGACTGCAAGTAAGGCCTGCACATTTCAAAACGCTCTGCATGGCAATGGGCAGAATTGTCCAGACCTTGAAGGGAAAATCCACTCCTTGGCACGTCCTGAATTTGGGATTTGGGATCAAAGTCCAAAGGCTGAACTCCTCCAGTGGTGCCAGTTGTACTGCTGCAAAGCATGGGACTGTCCTCCTCATCTCCAACACTCTCCTCTTTCCTGCGCTTTCTGTTTTCAAAAGTTGTTCCAAGCATGGATGGCACTGCCTGAGACTGTCCAAGTGGATCAATGAAGTACTCTCCCCCCTTGTTTGTTCCACCTAAGGATGGCGAGTCCCTGTAGTTTTGCTTCTGAGCTTCAAATTCTTCCCATTTTCTGTAGTGCTTTCCACTGGCATCATAGTCATAAAAGGTCTTGTCCCCTGCTTTCTTCTCTTTTGATGATGGTCCTTTGTCACCTGCTGGTTGTCTGTTGGAAGCAATAATGATATTTTTCCCTGGTCTTCCATGATAGTCTGAATCTGAGTGCCCCTCCTGCACAGAGGGCAGTTCAAAGGCAGCCTGCCTTCTCAGCATCCTTTGGTGGGATATTCCCACTGTGCCAGGGTAAAATACATCATCTGAGCCAGTCATCTTCTCATCAAATGAGTGGCTTCCTCTCAGAGATGGGGGAATACTTAGGCTGTTTGCAGAAGAGGTTGGCATGGAGTTACTTCTAATAAGAGGAGAAGAATCTACTGGGGGCTCTAGAAGGACAGGCACTTCACCCTGCTGACTGGCTTGATACAAGTTGGATTCACTTTTGATGGATGATGCGCTCTGGGATTGTCTAGATTCTGTACTGCTGCCTGGATAAACTTGTGTAGATTTAATAGTGCTCAAATTACTGGAGTCAATAAGTTCTTCTTTACCTGGAGTAAGCTGGGAAATATGTTCCTCAAGCATCTTGATATCCAATCTGTTATTTAAGAGAGGTAATGGCTCCGCTTTGCCCTTTCTACCCATTAAACTGTGTTCCTGATTTGTTGTGGCTACTGTTAGTGCTGTCCTTTGATTAATCCTATAAAACTTCCCAAAGATGATCTCTTCATAAGACTTTGCATTAGTATTTGGTGGGCTTATTTGCTGCTCAGCACTTTCTGAGCGGGAAAAGTAACCAGAGTCAGTGCTTCCTTTACTGTGTGGGCTCAGGAGGTTTAATGACTGCTCAGAATCTTGCCCTTTTTTCTCTGAGAGTCTTAGTGCAAGTCGCTGTTTAACTGTGTGAGAGTCATCAGACTTAGTACTTAAGGATGGGTTTTGCAACATATCAGAGCCAATATAGGGTGAACTCTCACTGGGTAACTGAATTCCACTTTTAGGGATAATCAAAATGGGCACCTTCATTGGCCCCACCAAGGACTCTTCCATGGAGGAGTGAAAATTGCCTCTGCTAGCAATGTCCAGGGGGAGCTGCGGAACAGGGCTCATTTTGTCAGACCCCTCCACAAGCAGTGAGCTCTCCTCATCAGTGTCTGTGCTCTGCTCACCATCTGAATGTATTTCAGCTTCCACATCAATGTAACTGGCATCTAGGTCCAATTTGGAGACTGCTGACTCTGTAAAAGGTACCAGTCCTGCTTTAATTGCATGGGCATGTGACTTCCTGTGCTTGTAGAGGTTGCTTTTTGTCTTGAAGGAGAAACCACAAGGAACACAAGGGTACGGTCGCTCCCCAGTATGAGACCTAATATGCTTTTTAAGTACACTAGGTTTGGCACAAGCCCGATTACAGTAAGGACAAATGTATTTGCCAGGCTTTTTGGGTTTGTGCTCCTTTTTGTGAGCATCTTCTGATTGTTCTAAAGATTTCTGTGAATATTGGCTGTACGCAGGATTCAAACTTGAAATCTTCTTCCTGGAGAAACCTCCACTATGGCTATGCATATGAAAAGGAAACAAGTCCTCTGAGGCAACTGATTGCAAGTGGCTAGGAAACTGCCAAGGAGGGCCTTCCAAGCTCTGATGTGGCTTTATGTTGTGCAAGAAGCCTTGTGGCAATGAATGCTGTGGGAAAGAAAGTGAATGTTGACATGAGTAAGGAGTTGGACGATGCTGTGGATATTGCTTCTCTGTGACTTGCTGTGCAGCCTCATTCGATGATACCAGTTTCCCAGAACTAAAAAGTTGTGCTGATGCTGTGTTTCCAATTTGCTCGTGATCTATTTGTGGTTGCCTCTGTACTTCTTGATTGCCAAAAGTGCTCATCTTAATAACAGCTGAATGTTCTTGCCTCCATCTAGTTGGTACTTTAGCAGTTTCTCCAGACCTTGAGGTAGCTTTTTGCCCTATAGCTGTGTCCCCAGAGTCCATTTTGTTACACAAGGTCTTAAGTGCTAGTTCACTTGAAAGCTGTGCAGACTCATGGAGTGTGTCCAAAGCTGTGCTTTTTAAAGTTTTGTTGCTCCCATTTTTCCAGGGCTGTTGCAAGTTCACAGACTTTTCTTTCTCTTTGGAACTTTCCACGCAGTAGTCTATAGGCATTAGATTTGTGTCTGTACACTAATGTGATTATTATACAGTCCTTTTCATGGCATGAACTTTCCTAAACAGTTTATTATACATTTGCAAAGACTTGTTATAGCATTTGGACATTTTCCATTGTTATTAAACACTGAGATGCAGAATGACACAGAGATATTTATGATTTACTAGAGCAAGGTTCTCTTCATCTCCTCCATGGTGACACAAGTATCTGTAAGGAAAAAGCAAAAACAAAGAAAACCCAAGCACCAATTAATATAGCTGGGCAAAACAACATCACTACAGTTGGTTGTATTTTTATTGAGCCTTTCATTAAAAATACTAAGAAACTTAAGAAAAGGTAACTGCATTTCACCAAATCCCATTTTGTGAGGAGACACAGTAAAGAATGGTTCCAGAGATTTCACACGAGTGTAATCACTACTCAATAAAAGCCCTGAGAATAGAAAACAGGGATCTACACTTTCCAACTTGAACAGTAATTTTTGAAGGCTTTCTCAGGAGAGTTTAAAGGGGTTTGATTCTCAGAAAGTCTGACATCTACTTTCAAAGACCTTTCAGCAAATCACTGCTGAAAATACAGTCCTAACCCCATCGGCAGGAACTACCTTATCCAGTATTACTCACCTGCAGTTCAGACATGCACTTTAGTCACCTGGCTTTCCTCTTAAGTCAGAGGATGGTGATCAGTACTTCCAGAGGAGAAATCTTTCCATATCATAGTGTGTGCTTCAGACGTATGTGATGTCTATGCATATGGCCCTCCGCTCTGGAGATGCCTGTTTCTCACTGTTGGCTAGGCAGAAATCCTAGATGACTACCTTGGATAATATTCCAAGTTTTAAGATGGCTAAAGTGAGGTACTTCTTACCTTATATAATCTAATTTTTTTTTACAAGGAAGTCTTGATCACCTTTTTACACTACTTTTATACAGTCAAAAAAGACATCAGCTAAGCCTTCTGAACACAACAGTATTAATACCTTTCCACATCTCCATCTTCCAAACACCATATTAAATTTTAGTGAGAATGTCTTGCTAGAGGTAAAACACATATTAGAGAAATTTGCTCTGACTGTTTTATGTGACTTAAGCATTTTAGATTTCAATGTTGAAACATTTCCATCCAGCTAATACATGCAGTTTTTATGCTTAAACGCAACAGGATTCCAAAGTTCTTTTACAAAGAAGAAAACTTGGAGGTATGACATTCACAGGCAAGTACAGCATTTGAATTAGAAGAACACTGTAGGCTTCCTGCTTCCATATTATCCAAACAGAGGATATTTTCTGGATGAAACAGTGCAAATTATAAAGTCACTATTTTACAGTAGAGAGAAAAAAAGGTTATTAAAAAAAGCAGTATTAAAGATACTTGAATATTTTTAATTCCTACAGTATAAAAACTGAATTGGGCTTGAAGAAACATTAGAGAAGTACAAGAAAACAACAAGGGAATGAGAATATATGCCTTTTTTGGCATAAAACAATTACCTGCATCTTCTAGACATCTAATAGGCATGACTGTCTTCAGGTTTTCTGTAGAAAAAAAAATACAGTCGTAAGAAGTTACTGATATTAAGTATAGATGCTGAAGAAAATTTTCTATTATTTACAGTAGAGGCCTGAAAATTTCATTTATCCACCCATTGGAAAAATGTCACGGCGCATCTCAAGAGATCTGAGCAAGCACATTTTGAAGAGTATGTGTGAAGCTTTTTAAAGGTCTTTTAAGGATAACTGCAAATCTAAACTAGTGCAGTCCCACCTTCCTGAATCAGTAAAAAGAGAGCTGCCCAATGTCGCTCTTCATTCCTACACCTTTGCTAAACCTGGATTATTCCTGAATCCCATTGGCAAATCCCCTTTCAATACCTCACTCCAGCTAATACTTTTAGGCCTTCTAGGCTTCTCATTAAATGTTTCAGGGACCAGAATGAAATTGTGGCCAGGATGTCACCACTAAGGTACATAAAAAAAGTAGTGAAAACAAGTATGCTTCCAGACCAGTTAACACCAGTGGGACAGTGCTCAAGAATATGCGTCTGCCTCCTCAAAAGAGAAACCTACAGACAAAATACATATCTAAAAGTCTTATGTACCTGCCATAATTTGCTACTGCAAGCTACTCTTTGCATTACAGAAATGACCAGCACAGGGAATGCATCTGAAAAAGGAAAACTGAGCAGTATCTCTCTAGCTGCAGTAAAAGGAGGATTCTCCCCTGCGGTTTTTGATAAATCCAATCTTGAAAATGTATTTTGTTTTGTTTTGTTAAAAAGGAGATTTGTTTGATTTTGATAACAAAAGCAACATTTCTTTAGAAGACAAAAATCCAGGAGGACAAACCCCAGAGCACTTCCATTTACGTTTATACAAAATCCTTAGAAATACCTTAAGTATTAGCTGCAGAGGATGGGATATGGTTTAATATAATAACACCCAATTAGAAATTGTCAGAACAACTGCTAGTAAACTTACATTTTCTCCACTGAATAAAACCAACAGATGATGAAATAGCAAAGTGTATAAAAGAAAAAATATATCTAAAAGTCAAAAAAATTTAGCTCTCCGTAATCACTTAGAATAAGTGCTAAAAATACACTTATTTAATAACACTTTCAAAGAAAGAATGGACATTAGTAAAGCCTGATGATTTGATGTTAATAGAATTACTACTGTGCCACCAGTTATCAATTATTTATTTTATAGCACAAATAGAGCTAAAAATGTAACTATAGAGGATTCCCATATAGTACAAAATAATAGCAATCTATTAGACAGAAACCATAATATTTTAGGTCATGAAGTCATTCAGCTTTGATGTGCTAATGGATTTTTAAATAGTTCTCTTGTCTGATCCTCCAAAAGGAAAAAGACAAAATGTAATCCAAGTAAAACTTTTTAAATTTTCCTGATTTGCTTCTTCATATTAAAAGTGTCACTACAAATGTAAAAAAAAAAAATGCACTATTCACAATATATGAGAATTGGTTACGGTGGAGCAGATCTGCAGTTCCTTATTAGCAAATGGCAGGCAAAGGGCTAACCATTTTTGGCAACTGAGCTAAGCCGAGTCTCATGTCAGCAATGGTGCTAACATACAAGCACAGAAGTAAAGGGAAATACAGCATCTGAGGAGCAGAAACAGGGACCAGCGGCAATGTTCCTAAGTGAAAGAGCATAAAGTTATTAGCCATCTTCAAAGAAAAATACTTTTTTCCATATTAGACAATTTTGCAAACGGTGAAGCAGAAATTTCTAGAGGATGGAAGCATCCTTTCTGTTCCATATTTCCTCTGCCAAGAACATCTTCAGGGCAGAAATGTGCCAGTCACAGAAATGTGACAGCAGTGGTTTTATTTGAGCAAAAGATGATGCTAATGCACTTCCATCAGTTTCTAGTTCTGGACTGAGACGTCTGCTACAGAGTTCAAGTCATTCTGTGGTCCTGCTATTTTCAGAACGCTCTATATAATTTTTCAACCTACACTATGAAACAGGTATAGACTAATTACAGGGATTATTGATGGCTTAAGTTTGGTCAACGTCACTCTCCTGGGGAAAATAAATCCCTTTCCAGAATCAACATAGCCATTTCTGGTTTGGTTTGAACTCCCATCCATCCTGTGTCAAAGATTGTTTTAATAGTCTTTCTTTCCTTTTGTTTTTTTTCCCTAATGCTAAGTTTTACTGGCCTAAATGGAGAAATCCAGCGCACCAAAAAGGTAGTTTGCATTCTGTCCGTTCTTTCCAGTCAAGCTTTTATCTAATCTTCCTGCATCCATGGACTAGCTTAAGCCAACAAGAGACTTCCAAATTTCAACGGATTAATGTATCTCCTTTAGAAAACACTGTCAATATACTTGCCAGTATTGCTCTTCATCAAAAAGAAACTCTTCAATAGACAGAAACTCCCGATATTTCATATACTTCATATTTCAAAGCAGGGAACTACGGATGATAAAAATGTGCATTCCCTTTAATACCCCTGGCACCGTTCGGCTCCTCCGGAGCGGCTTGGAGGAGCCCACCTAGGCGGACCAGGCAGCGCACCGAGCCGGGCTGAGCACCTTGCTCGCCACCAGCTGCGGAGGCCTCCCTGGAAGCGGCCGGGCCAGGTTCCCGTCGGATTGCGGCCTGGCAGCCGGAACCCCCGCCCCGCCACGCCAACCGCGCTATCTGCCTGCTTCAAACCAGGGCATTTCACTTCTCTGCGGGCTTTGAACATGAGAAGATTACTGGGAGACCGGGAACTGTATTTATGTCAGATGCACCTACTAAATCAAGACCTTTAAAACTTTCTAGAAAAGGAGCATTATTCTGTCACTCCCGTTCCTGCGGTGCCTCTGCGAGCTGCGTGCAAGAGACATAGATCTGGGTGGCTACAGAGCTCCAAGATTCTTCCTTCCTTTCTTTTCTTTCCTTTTTTTTTAATTTATTTTATTTTATTTTATTTTTGAGACCATTAAAATGGTTACACTCAACAGCTTTAAAATAAAATTTGGCAAAATACAACTTTTACTACTTCTCAATTTGTAGCTCGTATTACAGCTCTTGCAAGTGAACAAATTGGAAGCTTATGTCTTCCCGGCTAAATCCTGAGTGCACCATACAGAATAAATATTGACTCTAGAGTAAGGACTAACGGTCAGATCCAGCCGTGCTTTAAATCTTTTCTGTCCAGCACTGCCAGCACAAAACCGGCCTAAAACCACCGTAACTGGCCCCTAAGGGATTCTTATTCTATAGGGCAATCATTAGTATAGACAAGCTGCAGTGGCTCCTATAAAATCCCAATGCTCGCTCACAGACCTCTGCCAAGACCCTTATTAGCCAAGTCTAGTTTATGTCTGGGACAAGCCCAGCAGCCAGCCAGCCTTACGGGGAAGGGAGGCCACCTCTGAGCACTTCCCCACCTGCAGCTGAGAATAAAACTGACTTGGCCTTTCAGGAAGAGGGGGAGCACACCTTTGGCTTGCCATCCTACCCCTTATTTCCCTCTGTCCCACCAATGATATTCCCCAAAGAGCTGTTTGGTGTTGACATGCCAGTGGGGGGAAAAGAAAAAGGAGAGGAGAAGAGAGAAGAGGAGAGGGAGAGGGAGAGGGAGAGGAGAGGGAGAGGAGAGGAGAGGAGAGGAGAGGAGAGGAGAGGAGAGGAGAGGAGAGGAGAGGAGAGGAGAGGAGAGGAGAGGAGAGGAGAGGAGAGGAGAGGAGAGGAGAGGAGAGGAGAGGAGAGGAGAGGAGAGGAGAGGAGAGGAGAGGAGAGGAGAGGAGAGGAGAGGAGAGGAGAGGAGAGGAGAGGAGAGGAGAGGAGAGGAGAGGAGAGGAGAGGAGAGGAGAGGAGAGGAGAGGAGAGGAGAGGAGAGGAGAGGAGAGGAGAGGAGACAAGCATTTGTCCATCCTTCTGTGTAGGGTTACATATTCATTTGTGGGCTGAGTTTGCTTGTGCACTGTAGCAAGGTAATAAAAGGAATGTAGTCTTTGGGGTATGCTGCTTTGTCATTTTGCACAAACGAAAAACCAAACCAAACCAAACCAACCAAAACAAACAAACAACAACAAAACCAAACAAACACAACATGAGCAAATTCAGTCTTTTCATACTACTTGATACCACACTTGATAATGCCACCAGGAAGCAAACTCCCTTTCTTCACTTTTTGACCTATAGTTACTAAAAAGATAAGGAAAATGAAACACTTCTTAATTTTCCCAGTTTTGTAAAAAAGGCTACCCACTCCTGACCAGAGAGATTCTCTTCATATTTTCAGCAGTCCTTGGCTAGGGGTCCCTTCTGACTGTGGTTTTGTAGCTGGCCTTCTACCTGTCTGTTTGAACACCTCTAGGAATGACTGTAAATTCCTTTGTCAACCACTGACACTTGGCAAAATCTTGCTTTACTGGGAACACAAAGATGCCCGTGCTTTTGCTGCAGTTCGGCAGGAGCTGTGAGGCATCCTTTTACGGATGCAATTTCAAGAAGGCAGCCACTTTAAGACAGGTTAGGTGTATTTATTTTAATCTGCTACTTTCTGTACTGTAAATACTGTTGTTACCTCTTCATACTTGAAGACGCTACTCTGACTTGATCATTTAATTCCACCCCAGATGTTCTGCCTGCCCTCTGGATTTCAGTGTTTTATTGAATGCATTGCCATTTTTCAAAGCTAGCCAGAAAGTCACAGTTTTGAAAATACCCTAAAATATTTAGAATAACATAGATTTTTAAATTTGGGCAGCTGAACTAATCTTTACAATATTTTTTTAGACATTATTTAAAAGTACTAGAAAATATAAAAACAAATACTGCTCAGCAAGCACATACAGTATGCTGTGAATTTACTATTAAATAATCAAACAAACTGTACTAAACTTGCTTAAGGAGAGGCTACAAGGCAGGATCTGTTCCTCAGATTATCTATTACTCATTTATTTGTTGGGTAAACACTTCTCACAGGGGTTCCCCAAGAAGTCAGGAACCGAAGAGACTGACTGAGAAGATGAAGTTACAGAAGCATCAAGAGCAGAATATTCTGGCTCTTTGCGACTGCAAGCTCTCCACAACTGAATATGATTTTAGGCTTTTACTCTCAGGTTTCTAAGAACATACTTTGGTGTCCATGGTACCTACTGGTTCCCAGAGACAGCATCTGTGCACAGAAAACTAGAAGTCGTATGAAATCTGGCATCCTGATTTCTGTGACTATTATTTCAGTTATCACACTAAATCTGGCCCAGATTTTGAGAAATGTTCTAGAATTCCAGCAGTTGAGAGATGGCACACAATGGCACATTTTAGTTAATTGTAGTAGCACTGATTATTTCATTCATATGAAGGCTTTACCAAGCTCACTTTAAACTGGCTAATTCAGCTAATTAAAACTATTCTGAGACCATTACCTGAGCATGCTGAAGAAAGTAAATGAATCAGTCTGCTTGAAAGCAACCTGGTCTAGTGAGAGGTGTACCTGCCCATGGCAGGGGGGTGGAATTAGATGTCCTTTAAGGTCCCTTCCAGCCCAAACCATTCTGTGATTCTATGATTCTATGATGAAAACAAAGAAAGGAATCTGTTTTACTCTTGTAACCTTAACTGTAGTAACCTGTCTTAGGCATTGCGTCCAAAAGTCAATGGGTACACGCTGTGAAGAACAGGACTGTCCTTCCCTGCTCTGAATGTGACCCTACCAAGCCAGAGGTCAGGCACACTGGTATGGCAAGGTAGAAAACCTATATCCCTTCTGTGGTGACCTTACAGAAAATTCAGGCATGAAACAGGAGTCTCCCATTTCACTTCAGGAGCTTTGATCAGATATGAGGTATGCCTCTGAGTGAGTAAAAGGAGACAAATTATTTCAACAGCAGGTCAAAGTAAGAGCAAATTCTCGCAGAATCGGACGTTACTTAGGTTTAGACTTCATCATCCTATATACTAAATATCTGAGGTTATTTAATACAAACAGAAAATAAACTAATCCAACACCTCTCAGATGTCCACAGAGAAATTCATAATATGTATTGCAATAAATTTTCAATTACATGGTATTAAGAAAACACGGATGATTTTCTTTAAGAGATGTTGGCTTGCAGCCTAAATGCTTCGAGCACAGCTGCACACTGTTTTTGCTATGTTAAGTATCTCAAATATAATCTTAAATTGCCACTCTCTATAGAAAAATAGCATCCCCCAAAAACTTAAATTCAAGTTGAGTGTATATTTTAAGAAGTCACAGAAGAAGCCTACAGCAGAAATGCCTTAACGTTGACCTTTTCACTGCAATGACACGGATTGCTCACTTAAAGAACATCACTATTTCCTGTTTCAGCATCATACATAATGTACACATTACTACCGGATGGAAAAAATGTATAAAAAAATCTTTCACGTTGCCAAAGTCCAACTGAACACAGACTTATTTCCACAGGATGACTATAAAATAAAATAAAAAATGAGAGAGAGAGAGGAAAAAAAAAAAGCTACACAGGAGCCAAATTCATCTTAAACACTTCCTTTATAGGTAAAAGTTCTGAAACTAACCACAGCTCTTGAATTGAACAAATAACTGCTATCAAAGAGATGCCAAAACAGCCTACAGGACAAACAATCTTGTCAGTAAATTAGTAGCTAATTGATCTCTCTGATCTCACTGCTTTTAACAGATCAGGTAAATATTTTGTTTCTGGATGCCTAACCTTGCTGTGCACATAGGATTTTGTTGGAGGTGCTTCTACATGTCAGGTAACACAAAACCTACCTGTTCTGGCTGACCGTGTTCAAGCACGGACAGATTAAACCTATTGTGACACCAAAGCAAAGGATTGGGATAGTTCAGATATAAAACTAAGCAAGAGAAGTATGTAAACTGTTAGTCTCCTCACACTGCTACTTATTTCCTTGGAGAACACATTAATAAACAAAATTGAACCCACATGGACCTTAAAATGTGATGGCACAGCAATGGCAGATCTGACAGCCCATACTTCCAGTATTATTAAAAATTTGGAAGGCAACAAAAAATACCACTGTCATTTTGCTCTTTTCCCCCATTTGTCTTTGAATCAGAGTATGCAGTGATATACAAGAGTAGCTCCCATGCAGAGAACAGTCAGAAACTGATGCACACCGAGGCCCTCTTTAAACACTATTACGATTGCTAAAGTTAAGTTGGTATGATGCATGATCTTGTTGGTCCCAATCTGTAGAAGAATGAATTTCACTCAAGGGTTAGATAAGTAGTAAGTAAACAGTATTTACTAAATGTGCAGAAAAGATGTATAACAGTATCTGAGAGGGTGCTGAGATACAAACGGGCTCTTAATTCTTGGGCTGCTCTCTTAATCAGCAGAAACTCGGCTCTATCTCACTTTCTTCTAAGCCACAGCAATTGAACAATCAGGGTACCATACTAAACTGGAAAAGCAAGACTTTATAGGGACTGCAATGAAGCTTTTGCATTTGCAAGAGCTGGTGAAAACTAGTGAGACTGAAGACCTTATTCTTAATTCAACACAAAGAAATGTGTTAATCAGAAAGGGGAATTTCATATTTAATAAGAGACAGATTAACCAAACTATGAAGTTAGCAACACTGTATGAATGATAAAGTATACGCAAAGGGCAAGATTCCAGTGTGTGTGTGCTATGTAGTCGTTTCTAGATTTAAAAACACCAAAAGGGTGTAAGAAAGTTAAAAGCAGTGACACCAGACAGTTCAGACTGATAAGGTTGTCAGATATAATAATTTTCCTAACTGAAAATACATGCCATTTCTGAAATTGTTTCTTCATGTTCACACAAGAACTGCAGAGTTGGGCAGCAGCTGGGAAGAACAGCCCAGTGTTAGTAAGATCCTGCTAAGGTGTTATGAAGGATTTCCCCAAGTTTTCCCAGGAAAAAAAATCTTTTCTTTTGTAAACATTACATCATTTTTAGGGACAAAATGATTGTTATTCTGTTGCCAAATGGAATATTAGAAAAATATCAGGCAGAGGCCTAACATTTCCATCACAGAGGGAAAACACCACCGAATTTTCTGGGAAGTGATTTTTTTTTCAGTTAAAAGTTATGCAATACTAATTATGCAATCACTGCAAGATTTGCAGACAGCTATGCTTCCTTTCATAGTGTGTCAGAAGAAGTCACCTGCACTTCATATGGAAGTATCAGTGTCTTTCAAATATTTTCTTGAATGGGCAAAGGCACCAACTCAATGCACTCACCCCAGAAAGAATTACATATGAAGACATTTATAAGTATCTGATCTTGCTTTTGTGTTTTACTCACACTAAGCTTATTATTACAAGCTTATTTTAAAACCTTCTGTTATTTACTAAACTCTGTGGTCACCACATGTCAAAACAAAAACAGATGTATACAAAGCATCAGTAGCATGTTCCTACCAATTTTTTCCATTATTTGAACCCAAAGTAGAGTGGGGTTTCGTGACAGTTCTGTTTCAATCAATTCTGAAGCCTTTGTTAAAATTCATCTGAGATCAGATATTAAGCCCAAAGCTCTATACATCACGCAGGTGTCACAACAGTCACTACCCTGCAGCCCTAATGTTTGGTTTTGATTAGTGACTGAACACAGGCATTTTACAGTAGCAAATCTGGTCACTTAGCATTGCCTAAAGACTAATGACCACTGCAGTGGTCATATAAGATACACTAATTAGACTGCACATTTAAGGATGATGTTTTGTTTATAGCCCTCAGGATGTTTAACAGGAGGAAAAAAGGGGAAAAAAAAAAAAAAAAAAAAAGCTCTTTTAAATTACCCTAGCTATTTTTTATAGTACTTCCTTCTTTTTATTGCATGAAGTATTGGAAGCCAGTATGCACAATATCCAATTGCATCAGAACACCTCTTAAAACATTCAATAAAATATGCATATGCTTTCTTGCTGTGTTTTGTAGGTATATGAGATATTTCATTGTGTGCAGTTGTTTCTTTCTACAAGACACAAATCAACTCTGCTTATTAATGTGATGACCACTCACCTGAGCGAATACTACTGAGAAGATGAAGTTTAGCAAAAATGCCTGAATCTATACGGCATGCCTCTGTTACTCCACAGGTTGATACTTGAGAGGGGAGTCCAAGCTGACAGCTCAGTTACAGTCTCAACAAGAGAGATACACTAAAAAAACAAAACTTCTCTTGGGAAAGGCATTGTTCAGGTTTCACGAGGACTTGCTATCAGTCAAGGTTAGACAAGGGAGAATTATTCAGGGCCTTCCTAGTGCAAACAGCTCCTTAAGAGTTTCCTATATGTATCCCTTATCACAGTAACTTTTGAAATGACTCCAAGGAAGCCTGCAATATGAAACCATTATCCTGTACTTCAAAAGTGGCACAACTGGATACCAAATCTCTCCTACATAGGAAAAGTCTAAGGACAGCAAAAACGTTAATATCAGCCACCAAGCGAGAGCTCAGCAGGGTCTAAGAGGACATTTTGATTGCTAATGGTGCACTGAAAGGGAAAGCAACCACTGCTCAGCTCCAGAAACCCCCAGACAACTCTGTACAGGGTTCTCCTCCTACATCATGCTTGGCCCATTCCACCAGAATTAGTTTTTTTCCAGTGTCAGAAGTGGAAGTGAAATCAGCTTTGACCCAAAAGTCTCCTGGGTGTTTGTGATACACCAATGGCACTTGTACACTATGAATAAAAGAAAGTACCGTCGACACAAAGACAAAGAGTAGATGCACAAGCATATAGGGCTTCATGTTTGCTAAGTTACAGTAAGACTGATTAATCAGTAAATGCTCCTTGAGATAGCTCTTAGTCTGAAAACCTCCACTGCAAACCAAAAGCACGTAAGTTATTTTCACTAGACTAAACTGCAATGTTTTGGCATTCAGACCACCTAAGACAATCAACATTTGCTTATTCAATTGAACTCTTTCCCCCACTTCTTTCTCCCTACCCCACTTGCAGGATTTGAGGACACCCTGTTCGCTTGGAGATGGTGAATCATTTCAAGCCAGAAGGCCCACACGGTTCCTCAAAAGACACAAAAGGTGTAAAAATAGCTCGTACTAATGAAGCAAGTACAGCGTCAGCAGCCAGATGAGCGTGGGTGATCAGATAAGGGTCTGCCGTTGCAAAGGGCAAATTATTAAGAGAATGCTTCTCTCTCTCTTTTTATTAAGCTTTGTTCATCCTTCTCTGGAATCAGCCCTCTGCAAAGTATGATAAATGACACCTGACAAGATTGACTCCTCCTGTAATTGCAAGTTTCACAGAGGCTCAGGAAGCTGTGCCTCACAAGAAGCTGAAGGTACAGTGGAGGTGTCACTAAAAAAAATAAATAAAGAGAGGCAAAAATAAAGCCTAAAAATAGCCAGGACTACCCACTGAGTATGACTGTGTAGGTATATTTAGCTAGTCTAACACCAACTTTACTTGTTAAAAACACAATCTTACCTTTATGCAAAACAGTTTCCTGTTTCTAAACATAACTTGAGAAACGAGAAGATGAGGGGAAAAAACTCAGATTTGGAACTGTCCCTTTTTCACTGAGATTACCAACAGATAAAATACAAAAAGACTGGGTAGAACTTCTACCTGGTGTCTGCATTCCAACATCACATAATGAAGGGACAAGAGCTTGTTAATTAAGGCATCCTCCTTCAGCCGACAGGACTAGGAAGTAGATTCAGAAACAAACATGTTTTCAAGTACTTGCAAGTCTTCAAAACAGCATTGATGGGGTGGGCAGAGTTTCAAATGGGCCAAGACCTGGCAGAAGCACTGCGTTAGGCAGCTACTGTTCTTCAGCCCAACCTGCACCGTCCCCTCCATGATGGCTCAGCCACCTGCAGCCATGCTACAACGTTTGTGGGACCCTGCTGCAAGCTGGAACACTAGAAGGATCTGGGAGAAAAGTTGTCTTTTAAAATTAAAGGAGGGAATGTTTTTTTGTTGTTGTTGTTGTTTGTTTTTTCTTCTAATCTGGAGCATTTCAATGATCAGGTTTACAACACAGTTCCTCTGCACCAGCACACAGAAAGCTTCTCGAGGAACCAGAAATGAGGCTCTGGGATCTAAAGGAAGGTGGGAACTTGTCATGTCAGAGCCATTACCTAAGTCAGCACTGCCCTGGACAGAAGGCTGTGCCCCACTAGAAGCAGACACATAGGCCTGCATGCGAACGAGAGGGTGTTGCACTTTTACAGTCCTATTCTGCAAGTCTTGCCTACTCTGAGGCCAGTTTACATCCCTTTTATCAGCACAAAGGAGCTGTTAGAAAGGGTGTAAATATAACTTACTGCCATTTAAAGCACTCCTACAGTGCTTAATAAAGTGGCACAAGTATAAATGACCATCTGGCCAAGTGATACAGTTTAGCATCTTACGAGGAATATCGAGAAGAACTGCCAACCACACAGATGAATTTCTTATTCCCTGAGACCTGTATTTACAGGAATTAACGACTGTACCTCTCCAGTGTTGGTATATTTGTCACTGGGGCAGCAGTGGGCACACGCGGAGGAGTAGAGATGGGAGCTCAAACTCTCCCAGCAGCATCTGGTCCGTGCACCCAGGAACAGCCCCAGCCCAGGCACTTGCTCACGATGCCATACCTGACGGCGTATAGCTACAGGATGACCAACAGCTAGGCAGTAGCAATATTCTGCAACCTCCCTTTCCAGGGCGACTTCACGCTTCTGCACGACATTGAGTTTAACACAAAGGGAAAACAAGCCAGGCCCCAAGGACTCTCTGAAGAGTTTCTGCAACTGTTTAAACTACATTACTGCAACATTACTACTGGAAGTCATACACGTGCCAACTTTCTAGTGCTCCATTTGAGCTGTACAAGGAAATGGTCTTTTCTACAATTATGGTTTTTCTATTTAATGTTGTGACTCCTTTGGCTGATGCTTACATGAGGGTTTTGTTTCATTATTATCCATTCTTCCTGTGTGGCTCCAAAGACCTCACATCAATCACTCTGGGGCTGGGGTTAAACAAAAATGCACAGGTTTATACCAGACCTTTCTTCTCATTTACATCAGGAAAAAAAGCCCACTGTAAGACACTGCCAACTTCACATGCAAGAGTCGATAAAAATGATTACTCTGGCATTACAATTTTTATTTTGTTCTTATTTTAAAACTAAAAAAAAAAAAGAACAACACTGTAATTGAAGTTAATAAGATTATATTTTTAACATGAAGTCCAATGGGAAATTGCGAGCCTGCTCGTTTCTTTATATGCTGTGATTAATTCCCATTGATACAATCATCCTTTGTTCAGCATCATAGCATTGCCTTTTTATCTTATGTCTTAGCAGTAAATTTAATAGTCACTGATTTTTTTACCAGAATAGATAAACATTGAAGTGCAAGACAAATCAGCTGATGCTATTATTCTTCAGACAATTTAATTTTAATCTGAAATTAAGAGCAAATGTTATTCTACTACATGAAATATGAATGTAAAAATAATTATTAGTAGGTTTAAATACTGAAGACCATACACTGGCAGTACATTTATGTAAAGTTAATAAGACATGGGACCATATACCCAAAACCACCGTGGGGCTCTTAAATTATAATGCTAAAAGCAGAATGATCAGAACCTAATACTATCCCCTACCTCCAAATTTGGAAAAAAATTTGTGTTTAAGTAAGAGCAATATGACACCTATCACCAATCTTTACCAATTTAAAGCCAAAGAAGAAAAAATTGTACAAAGAAGAAGACAAAATGCCTGATTCAATCTAAAACCAAGAAATGGGCTAACTCAGAAATAATCTGGGGGAAAGAAGTGCTATGTTCTCAGTCGGATCAGTCCCTGCATGCCGGGGAGGGGATGTGGTGGCAGCCCTGGGTCGGGGAGGAGCAGGGCAAGGGGCTGCAGATTTAGCACGGAGCTGGTGGGGCAGCGGGGCCACATCCTGCCGAATGCCACCTCCATCCCACAGCTCCAGGGCCACCGGCTCACCTTCTTCTTGCCTGCTCTGCTGCCCAAATCAGGCTGAGGGTCTGCTGGACTGTTACAGAGCCTACCCATGGGGTGTTCAAAGTCATGAATATTTTCTGCTTTCAGCATAACATGCAACAGTCACGATACAGGTGAGGTAATGAGCAGAAGTAAAGCAAGACAAGGTGTTATCTTTTCCTTTCGATAAGTTCCTGCTGTAGGCTTTCTTCGTCAGCCAATGTTTGAACTGTGGGTGTTGGAAAGTTGTTGGCCTGCGTCTAAGTCCCTAACTGTGGTCTACGCAAGCACGTGGCACAGCAGCTCCCAGCACCTCGGGTCACACAGCCAGGATCTCCACAAAACAGCGGCAGCACTCTCGATTTTGCACGGAGGGCAGGCAAAGGCCACCGAGGCCAAATGGAGGCTGCTGGCGCCACGTGCTCCAGAGAAGGAGAACAGGGCAGGAGGTGACAGGAGCCATAGGGAGGCGGCAAGAAACAAGGCCGGTAGGTGAGGAGGGGCCACGCTATCTCGTATCTGCCTGCATCCTGCCGTGGGTGCTCTTCCTGCCGCAGCCGCCTCTGGCCGCCCCTGCGTGGCGGCAGCACTTTCACCAGCGCCGCTCCCCTGCCACCGACCGGCCCTGAACGTGCACCCTGGTTTGTGACACCTCCCCAGTGGGGCCTGGGATCTCCCCGCTGACAGAGATAGATGCGGTCTACCAAAGGTTAGGATTAATGTTTTATTGGCAATTACTGCAGGCAAGAGGCTTGGCTCATAATGCAGTTTTTCCCTTATGAAGACCCTAGGACGTGGGAGCGCGTTGCCACCGGCCTGGCTGGTGCTGAGCGCTGAGGTAAGGGCAACTCCGATTAGGTGCCTTGTGTCATTAACTTTCTGCTGCTACATCTGCTGATCACACACCCTCCTCCCGGCCTGCGTGACTTGCCGACACCTGCAGGCTCTGCTCTGCCGGGGGAAGCTGTCCCGCCAGCCCAGCTGTGGGGACAGGCCACCTCCCCGGGTGGGGTGGCTGAGGAGTCGGGTCGCTTCAACTGGGATCCGCAAGTTAAAAGATAAGAAATAGGAGATATCTACCCTGCCTGCAGTAATAATCACAATGTATTATTAACAAAACTCAGGTTTCATCATTAACTTGTCTCGGGTTTCAAGAACTGATCTCACCCTGATCATCCTCCAAATTGCACTCAGCGCTCTTCTCTTCACTTCCCTCAGAGCTGCACCAATACCAGCTAGGAAGGCTGCTGGTAACAGTACACGGAACGGAAAGCACAGGTAAAAATAAACCATAAATACCACAATGAAACAGGTGCAAAAAATTGCAGACAGATTTTAAATTGCCTGAACCCAGTGCAACCTCACCACTTGGGCCTGATTCTGCCAGAAAAACGTGGCCTATTACTTCAAAGCGGCGGAGAGGAAAAGGGCTGACTGTCAGCAGGTGCTGCACATGGCACAGCTGACACAGCCCAGCCTTTTCTCCCCCAAGAGGTGTCAGGAAAGTCACTGCTCCCCTCTTGGATATAAAAACACAAGAAGAGCCACCTACGTGTTTGCTGTAGTGAAGTAGCCAACTCTCTCAGTCGTGACCCAACCACTGCAACAAAAGGTCCTTGTTTGATTTTGTTCCTCTACCAAGCTCATCATCAGAGCTACTAAAATCTTCCAAAGCTTTTTCTCAACTTCTAAGTGTGAGATGAAAATGCCATTTTAATTGCGGATTAGTGAGGTCTGCTTGAATAAAATAACCCCAATCACTTGGATGAAACTGCATAACAAACATCGCTTTTCTAGCAGGGAGCCTAATTGCTCTGCTCGCACCAACAAAGAGCTGCTGGTTCATTAGAGCAAGCTAGAGGAGCTGCTGTTTGTATCCTCGCAAACTGGGAGTATTTGATTGCAAGACTGCTTATAGACGTTTGAGCCAAAATTCAGCCTCTGATTTCTGATCAGCAAAACTTAAAAAAAGATGCTGTCAGTCTGATTTTTTCTTTATAGCTTTCTTCAGTATAACAATTTATTTTTCACCTTAATCCATTCAAGGATGTCAAATCTAATTTCAAGGTAGGATTCGGACTTCTATATTCTGTGTAAACCTGCTTAGCAAAAGACATAGCAAGGACATGACTGGTATAAAATGCATTACTTTGTTTCACATGACATCTGGAAGATGCTGACAGTTACGTTGCTATCCTGCAGCCTGATTGCACCAGAACTTTGCCAGAAAGTGCAAAGGGCAGAGGAAGGCCAGAAAAAGGCTAGCAGAGGAAGGCCATGGAAAGGCCAAAGGCAGCCACAGTTCCTGTTGGCTGGTCAGAGCAGGTTTGTATGGGAGGAGACCAGGCAGATGGCATGGGAGATACAATTTTGTCTTGTCCAACAGGGTAAAAATTTGCTGAATCACACTAATGGGGACCAGCTAGTCCCACCACTATGTCCAGGAGCTCCCTTTGCATGTTGCAGTTGCCCCCAGGTACAGCTCTATGCCTCCATGCTGTTGTGCTTGGGTTTCTCTTTCCAACCACTTCTCCCCTCATCATGCAGATCTGATAAGCCATTGCTTTACACTTTAGGAACACATATTTCTGTTTCTTTTCCTTCACCACCATCTTCAGACTGAATGTATTCTGAACAGAAAATATAAATGTAAATTGAGGCAGACACCTGCCTCAGTAAGTCTACCAAAAGCAGCTAATTCTCTCAAACTCATATTCCACATGTGAGTGCATCCACATATGGGCTCAGCCGTACCTGCAGTAGAGTGTTTGCCAATGAATGTTTGGCAGTCAGGGACGCCACAAGTGCACCCAGCTGGTTTTTATTTTTCAAATAAAAGGTTATTTACATTTCTAGATACAAGGCATCGCTGGGACTGCTCATAAAATGTAACACACATGGATTCAAAAAACAAAAGGAAAAATCAAAGGTGCAAAGAAGAGTAAGTTTTTTTCCTTTTTTTTAAATGCAGCTTGATTCACCTTGTGAGAAAGTTAATAGTAATAGTCCACCAGTGAAATGGAAAGTGGATCAAAACAGTATAATGTAAGCCTTCAAAGCAGAGGAAAACTCCACATGGGATGTTCTCAGGAAAACCGCTCAAATACAGTGCTACCAAATGTGATGAGGGTTCAGGAAGGTCAGCTCTTTGCACAGCCAGGACCATACTCTGCCTTTCACCCAAGATGCTCATCAGGATTGGAAACCAAAACCTATTTTCCTGACAGGTCATGAATTAAATAGCTGCAGCTGGTTTCCAGGATCTCTTTCCCTCTGCTAGCAATCTCACATAGAAACAATAAAATTACTGGCACTATAAATTAGTTCTAGAGGTATTTTTTCAGTCACAAAGTTATTGCATGATATTTCTTCTCTGGTAGAGGTAAATTCAGTAAGCACAGAGCACCTACCAGTATTAAGGGAAGATCACATCTAAAACCACAGCTCCCAGTTATTGCAATGCTGCTTGTTACGGGAACTTCATCTATGCTAACACTCTGCTAGAGCAGTCCAGGTCATAGTAGTAATAACAAACAACATGGAAAAAGTTAAAGGAGAATCAGTATAAGTGGGACAGCATTGTTCACTGACATTTTTAAGCCCCATTACTGTCAATTCACCCATGAGCAGGTCTGAATTTATAGCAAAGGAAACAGTAAGTCCATGACTGCGCTATAGGAAGTTTCAATTTCAAGAAGTGTCTGCACTACCTGGAAATCAAGATCACATTGCTGAAATTCCCACCAGTCCAATACTTTGTTTCATCTTTGGTTTTCTTTTTCCCTCTGCATTCAACTGAGCTGCTCTAAGATTATTTTTCTGCAACTTTCAGCAAAAGTAGGTACAGAAGGCACAGTGGACAAGCACTGAGGGCATGTAGCCCACAAAATATTTAGCCTTTGTCCCCCTTGAGAAATGGATACAATGCCAGCTTGAGTGGACTCTGAATCCTAGCTTTAATTTGACAGAAGGTGAAATCAGATGTACCTACCTCTTGCTTAAATACTAGTCTTTCCTCCGCGTCCCTCTGTTTTCCACCAAAATACTCTTCTTCCTGTTGGTGACCATCTATGTAGGCACAGGATCCAAACCCTTTCCCACCGTGTCCTCAACATCTGCATGTTGTCTACCTCTCTATTGACAGCTTCCAATAAAAGCTTCCTTTAATAGAGTTGTCCTGACTCACAGGTGTGGGGGGGAGGGAAGCTGACCTCGCTGCAGCATCAAGAGTCTCTGACGCATTTTGGGAGGCTGTGGTTTCAGGTCTGAAAGAATTCAGCCTTGTTTTCGACTAAGTTTTAAAAGCTCAACTTCCAAAATACCACCCCATAGATCCGTGTCCGTTTGCAACTCGATCTTGTTTAGTGGCTCAACTTAGCAATATCCAGGGCTTTGGCCATACACTTGACAGATCAGCAGTGCTCACCAGCAATAGAGAGTTTCTCAGAAACACAGCCACCCGGGCTCCCCGCTAGCTCCACCTCTTGTCCGCCCACTCCCAGTTTCAGACATTTCACATTCCAAAACTGGAAGTGTCTATGCACCATAAGGTCACAGTATTGCACAACCAACCCAGCTCCTTCTAAGAGCTACTGCATCCTCAGAAGTACACCAATGACAACAGCAAGAGGGCTGTTTACAGTGAATTTCTATCCGAGTGGGAGTATTTTCTTCAAGAATCTTATAACAAGGACATAAAGTGTATGGCTCTTCCCTGCGTTTGGTAAAATTGTTACTGAGATGGCACTTATTTAATACTTCCACATCTGCATTCCTTCCCCTTTAAGCTGCCTTTTTAAAATTTGAGAATTAATTTTAACACTTCCCCTAAGTATTTCTGTGCTGGATAATTTTAGGACATGCTAAACAGAACAATTTCTGACTATCTTAAATTTAGAACTGAGGCTGTTCGTAGCTTTCGCAATGTAACTGTGAAATACGACTGATTGTCACCAATGTGAGTTTTGCTAAACGATTTATTTTCTTATAATCAAATGATCTGAATAACTTCTATGATCCCTCCTTCACATAGTCTTTAAATTCTAATAAGTGAATGAAAACTCTGGTTTCAGTTATCACCAAAAAACACCTTATCTAATATAGCAGATTAAAAGTAAGACAAGTTTTTGGTTTTGTTTTTTTCCCCCAAAGGACAGTACGTTGGTAGAAATGGTGTTGTCACATTATGTTACTTCTGAAACTGTGTTCGGCGTTTCAGCTAAAGTTAAGTCTTAGCTGTTAGCATGGAAAGTGTATTTGGCTTTCCCTTGAATGCCAAAGAGCTGGTATCTGTCAAAGGCATTTTTTGACTTATTTAATTAAATGGCTGGTCTGTATGCGTCACTTCTTTCAATTCAGGTCTGTTCCCTTTGTCCCCAGCAGCCCGGGGCAGCTGAGCAGTAGGGAAGCAGAAGGGCTTGGGGCCACGGCTGCTCCCCAGCACCCTCAGGTGAGAATAGGGCTGCTGGTGGACAACGTTCAGAAATCTGATTCAGGCCACTCAGTTAAAACTACGATGGCAAAAATAAAACACCAACAGAGTAAGAGGGAAAAGGAAATGGAGAGAATCCTGTGAAAGAAGCAGAATGAGGGACGAAGGAGGACCCTTGCTCTTCTCTGTTTCATTAGCTGCACTGGCATACTCTGCTGTGGGTAGCCTGGCACTTCTGTTCTGAGTCATTCATCTGGAAAATATAACATGATAGAGAATCAACTGCCCTTCGTCCCACGGAAGAGATACTTAAAATGGAGCTAATGGTTTAAAGTTACTTAGCTCCTGTTTGGTCTCTGAGCAAGTAAAAGGTTAGACTGTAATATTTAACCACAACTCCCGTGCCCTTCTGAGAAGCACCGGGGAGACCGCCCGAAGGAAAGTCAGACATCTGACATGCTGTTTCCTGTGTACACGTGGTGGAGAAATCTCCACCAGCCTCCAGTCTCATGTAGACAGAGAGCTTCCTCCCGTGCAGCAGCATGGTCGCTGGTACAGCCCATTTCCCTCTGGGGGACAAGTTTCCTTCAGGGATGGCAGGGGCCAGTGATCTGTGCATGCCACCAGCCACGATCATCAAACCTGAGAGATGGTCACTATTCAATATCACCAAAGGTTTGGTGCATTCAGTATAATTGGCAACATGCCTACATAAAAGTAGGATGTGTGTCCCCATCCCCGTGCTCCCCACCTCCCCCCATGAGGGACAAGAAAAAGCAAAAGATTAATGAAAGTCAGGAGACACAGTACTGTAAGGAGAACACTACATTTACTACAAACCTTGCTGAACTATTCAGACTGTTACTTGAAAAAGTAAAAGTAGCATTTGTGATACGAGCATTCATTCATTTTTAACGTTCATCCATAAGAGGTCACTGTGTGATTCAATGAACACTTTGGTGTCAGCAGCATTCCTCTCCCTTCCCACATGCTCCACACCAGGTGTCCAGTCATCTCCAGTAATGTCCCAGCTATTATCCAGCTGCCTTCTGTAGGGAAAGCTAAGGCAACAAAGCAAGAAACATGTAGGCGTCCTTCAAGCACTTTGATTGTATGACCTTAGCCAATTTTACAATCACTTAAATGTACTTACTTTTCATTCATCATTAAGCTCAAACGGATCCAAGAGTTTTACAACTGCTGTAGAAGTTTTAAATAACTGGTAAAAAATACACGAAAATCTGGGAGACTGAGTTTGAACAGCAAAGATAGAAGCTCACACAACGGCTCCTCTGGTTTCCCAGGGACTGTGGCCTCTGTTTTTGAATCTGGTTCACCAAGACATTGTTTTGTTACTAGTCAGTAGATGTTTTCACCACGGTGACTCCCATACACCATGGGACATGTAGGCCTGACAAGGTGACCTGCCCACAGGAACTTTTCAAGCATGAAGTTTTTGTATTGCCATTTGCCATGACATGAGAGGGAGTAATAGACAGAAGTAACTTAACGACAACTGAAACTATGCTAGCTCAGTTCAGCTCATCAAATATCTTCTTCGTGAATTAAGGTGACTTAAAGGGAAGTACTTCGTTCAGAGATTTCCATGGAAAAACAAAAGCAAAAAATAAAAATAGGCAATACAGAAATTTTCCAGTGGAAAACTTGTTCTTGTGGAAAGTCCTCTTTCAATTGACAAATGGTGTTTATGGGAAGTTCCTCCGTAGCTGTAGGCATAGACCTCATGCTGAGAAGTTTAAAAGCAGCTCATATTTGACCTGCTGTCCTCGTCAGATAAAATGAGGGACAAGAGCCCTCATCTTTCCCTTTTGCCTGTGCACTCCCTGAAGCACACATGTAGTCCCACCACGAGTACAACAGCATATTGATTGCAGCCACAGTACTCACCTGGTTACTCAAGCATGTGGGGGGACACTTTAAGAACTGATCTTTTAGTGTCCCAAATCAAGATTAATTACAGGTTCTTATACATAAGCTGTCCCTGATAAACCTGCCACTGACTTCAGCAAAGTTTTGACCAACACAAGGGATTGCAGGCTTGGGAGAGTCTTAAACAAAGCTCCTTAGAGTTGACTGCACCACAGACAGGGGACCTGGGCCTGACTTTTGCATGATTATGTGAATGGAGCTAAATCATGGATGGGACTTTATCGCTATTAATTGTTTTACACTGGCTTATACCAGTAAGAACTACACACTCCATAGCTAACATTACAGGAAGTAAGACAAACATTTTTAGCGAGCTTGCTGAGGGTCTACTAAATTTGCAGCAGGAGCACTGAGTAAGCGTCTCCTTTACAGAGTGATATTAGAAAAGCATAAACCATTTATTATAATGTATTTTCTTTCTATCAACCATGCTAGCATGAATCACCATACTGTGTAAACAGGCTAGAAATCATATTTATGGCAGGGCTCAAACTATCTCAGCATGTTAAGAGGAAGAAAAAATCTGTTAGAGTAGGCAGGTTTGTAAAACCCCTCACAGTCCAGAAAGAAGTACCGAGTCCTTAAATCATTCACCTAAACTTTTGCAGTGATTTACAGTAGTTCTGTATAAGCCTTGTAATTTCACACTAATGTATTTTTAACCAAAAATAAAATGTAGATCCCTTTGGGGAAAAACAGTTAATTCTACTGGCAATCTGGGACTGATCTTCACAACTTACTCCCAGCAGTGCACCTTGTTTCTGTGCTGACTGAATGCTGGCCCATGCAGGCTATCCAACAGCAGAACAATCCAGCATCCCCAAAACCAAGCTGAGCTGGAGGAGTTTGGGCACTGCAGAGCTGGGGCAGGAGCGCCAGCCCCAAGGTGCCGCTGAGGAGGCTGCCGGCAGCTGGCTCCCTGCCCGCTGCCATGAGGTGAAGGAGTGGACAGAGGCCACTGCTCAGCTGCTACGGTGACCTTCAGCTATGCTGATCTGCGATGTGAATACACTCCTGGGCCACGCTCTTGTTTCTAAACCGCATGCTTTCTTAGCTATATGCAATGCTACGTACACATACATGGTATTGGGTTCACATATATAACCCCATGTCCATACTGCGCATGAGGCCCACAGGTTTCTCACCGCCCCCAGACACAAAATGGCCAGCCCATTATAGCAGGGGATGCTCTGCACTGGGGGAATGCAGCAACCACACGTGCTCACTAAGGCGTGCTGTGTGGCTGTAAAAATCATGTATCCTGAGGTCAAATTGCAAGCAACAAGAATTACAGAGATCAATTAAAAAAATATCTTGTGTCTCTCCACCAAAAGGAGTTATGCTTTTGGGACACTGCAGTAATAAAACACAGTTACAATGAAAATCTCACTTGATACATCCTTTTTTATTGAGGTGGCAAGAAGGGCGTTTATTGTCAGTCGGACACTCGAAGGAATACCCCACATGCTAGATAGGTATCGTCATGCCATGCAGCAAGTTGCCTCTTCCAGCATGTCGCAGAGTTCTGCTGCACTGAAACACGTGTGATAAGGGCCCAGGCTCTTTTTCATATTCTCTGCATACCTGTTGCTATCACACAGCTGCTCTCAAGTCTACAATTTCCTGTGCAGTACAAACTGCATACCACTTCCCCTACAGAAAAAAAAAAAAAAAGGCCTTGCTTGTTCTTAATTGACGATGGAAATACTGTCATATTTTCCACTAGCCAAGCTTGAAACCATTACTGAACGAACCTTCATTAATTTTTCCACAACATTTTGCAGAAATGTCAGGAAACAGCTGCACCAGAAATGATTAACTGTCCTTATCACTAGGGTTTCATTGGCCAACTTCAAATTATATAGTTTTTCTTCTTTCAAAATTCTACATTCAATGATGTTTTTGTTATTCTTTAGTTGAATATCTCAATACACTACTTTCTTTTCAAAAGTATCCAATTACACAGGTTTAGTGGTGCACAGAAATTTTACGATCAGTGGAAGAATTTGTACAGTTTGGAGCTGCATACTTCTAGGAAAAGATTGCTTCCTGCAGATTGCTCAGCTGTGTCTTTCTTGGATCAAATTCAATGAAATTCACAACTTGAAGTCAGATTGTGTTTGCCAGTCAGACTGAATTCATTACACAGACGAACTTTTCTTGCTGCGTTTTCTTTCCTCTCCTGTCCTACCCTTTTCCTTTCTCCTTTTCTCTCCCCACATTTTCTCTCTTACGTCTTCTTCGAGCTATACCACCCATCAAAACTTAACATACAATGCATGGTATATTTACTGGCAAAAACAAGTGGAACAGTGTGTTTCATAATTCCAAACATGCAACCGCTGAGATGCTGAAGGCTTGGTACAAAATAGATTGCAGCCATCTGGAGATAACTGCTAGCACGGATCTGAGATTCCCAACTAACCAAAACTTTTCAGGCTCAGAACTTATTAGCAAAGCATCTGTGAGCAAAAGAATCCTCTAACATGGATTTGCACAATTGCAACGGGTATTATGTATTTTTTCAAAAATGTAAATTCTTCAAATTTCTCATAAGAATACAGCGACAAGAAGGAAGGTTCACAGGATTATTTTTAAAGATCTACATAATACAAGTTTCTTGTTTATGTTTTGAAATATTTAATTTAGCATTACTACAGCATGACATGTTAAAATAATTCTGGGTATTTGTCACCAGCAAATTCAAAACCACAATTGTTCATTCTATGTCTGCATTGAAGCTGTGAGCCTTGCATGTGTAACCTTAGGATATATTTAGAAGAGGGAAAAGTGTATGGGAATAGGTAAATGCATGTATTAGAAGTTACATAAAATGAATTGCACTGGGTGTGGTTCAGTGTTAATAATCTTACCACACCCCATCCCTAAAAAAAAAAAGGCTATTTGTTGAAATATAGTATATAAATGGAGGTTTATCTAGGTATTATGGAAGGATCCTTCTTGCTGCCTGTAATTCAAAATGATTTGCATTTCTTGCTTTTTAAATCGGTCCTTTCCACAGCAGTGGGCATTGTAGCACAGGATTCACAAGCAGCTCTGCTCTCAAAGAGCTGGACACTGACACCCTCATCCCATGCTAGGTCTCAGAACCTTTTCTATTAAATTGGTGCAGTGCTGGCTACAAAACAGATCTGTTTTAAATTACTCTACCAAGATATTTGCGTAGATAGCAGAAATTGCAGTGCATTATATTCTGCTTAAAATAAGCATGAATATATACGGATTCTATTTACAGTATATGAAATTCCGCCAGAAGTGACCAGTTTTTTTAAGGATTCAATTTTATAATAGGCAATGCTGAATTTCTCCTTCACATTATCCTTATCTGTCTCTGTTCTAGTTTAAAAGCAGTAGCTTACAGTGCCAGAGGATTTCAAGGACTGTGTCCTTCCAATATATGGCATGTTAATGCACTGCTTGCTATTGAATGCCCAGGGGCAGGGAGACTTCAAGTCACAATGTCCATTTCTGCCTCCTCCAGCTGTTTTCGAGCATCTTTCTTCCTACCCCAGACTGTCAGAAAACTAGCAAATAAATTTGTTATGCTACTATCCTGCTCAGCCACCTCCTGGAAGTAGAGGAAGAAACATGTTTTTCTCTCTCTGACTAGTAGTGGAACAAGAAATTAGTGTTCTCGATTCTCCTTGCACTTGCACATCTAGAGCTCAAACCACCACCACTGAAGCACAGCCTTTTCGTGCTCACACACACTCATCAACAAGCTGCAGGATCTCAGGGCAATGCCGTAACAAAAAGAGAGACCTTGAACTTGCTTTACCCTTTGCATGGTCATTTATATTTGGGCAAAGTGGATAACAGCTCCTTTAGCACTAGGGTAGTGGCATTTTATGCTCGCCTGGCATTCATTTTACCCAGGTATAAATAGCAAAAGGTTTCAGACAGTAGGGAATCAGGACCAGTATTTTCAGAGTATACTCAGCCAAAATAAAGCAGCTAGTCCTCCACACCACAGCTTGTGCAATCTCTCTCTGCTGCAAGAATCATCCCCTGCAGGGCGCCTGGGACTGCTGGTTTGGCAGCATTGCATGCTCCTGTCTTCAGGGAAAATGTGCCTTGCTATCGCCCCATATCTAGCTGTGGAATCAAACTGCAAGTTTTCACCTGTAAAGTAGGCAATATAGGGTTCAGTTTCTTAATGGGAGCCTTTTATTAGCTCACATGGCATATTTACTACCCTACCAGTATTAAGCGCTTGCTTTAATATCCTTAGCACAGAAGGCTGCAATACATATTGTCATAGTTACAATAACACTACTCTGAACTACATTAATTGAGAGCATCTATTCTAAAGTTCAGCTGTTCCAAACCGAAAAGTAAAGTACACCATTACTAGGCTGACAAATTATAAGGGGAGTTCTCAGCATCTAAGAGAGCCACAGCAGCAAGGGTCCAATGCACAGAAGTACCATTAAGTTACACACTAATGAAACCTGAAAAATTTATGCTAAAAACCCATTTCGGAGGATGGCTGCCACACTCTTGTGTACCAAAGTTCTCAGTTTTCCCCTTAAATCCTTCCTGGTGAGTCAGGACATGGCTAGGTTTCGGTACTCCATTACTCCTGCTTATAAATTTCACACACTGTTAATGCTTCCCAAACAGGGAGCAGAGCTCAGGGGTGCATGAGGACAGTTTGTTTCCCTGCTGAACTTTCACCATAAATTCCACAGGACCTATGGCAAGTATGATGCGTAGTTTTTTGCGAGCATGTTCCCTGTTAACACCCCTGCTGACAGGCATTAATTTGCACCCCTCTCACCTAGCTCTGATCCCAGGCTGCATGGGAAGATCTCAGGTCTCAGACTGCACGGGGGAAATAGTGCAACGCTCATAGACACGACTTCAATTGAAGGGACTTGCAAAAGGATCCACAAGAAGAGATATCCCATATAGCAGCACCATGGACTGCAGAATATTTGGGATCAGTTCCAGGTTTGAGCAAAGGTTCAAGGGACAGCCCATTTCAATTTAACCCCCGCCATTCCTTCCTTCAATTCATATATAGAATGAAACAGAGGTCTAATCCCATTTACAGTTCTGAAAAAAATGGCAGTTTTATCTCAAAATACATTGTGTGTTTTCTTTGAACACCTCCTGGGATCAGGGTAAGGCATGAGAAACTCTTGTGTCTTCTTTATATGCCTGCAACCATTCTTATGGTTGCAGATAAATACTAAATAATAATAACAAAAAAAAAAGCCAATGACAAGGATGAAACATTTCCTTAATTTTTCACTATTTTAAGTCAGTCTTATTACATTCGGAAGGCTAACCAGTACACAGAATATTAGCGAAGAGGAGCTCCTCAGTGCTGCAACAAAACTAACTCTGTCTACTACACGAAGGCACAGTCTCTGAGACAAAGTCAGTGTGAAATCTGTCCAACCTGTGACTAGCACCCCAAACAAACATGGAGCTGCAACAAGTAGCTGAAAACAGACCTTTTCCTGACAAGATAAACTGGCTTCTGAACTGTGTTGCCATAGCTAAACTGCTACTGGGAATCCACTAACTTTAAGCTAGCTTGGGTATCAGGATACTACAGTGTCATTATTTTCATAACTGCAGTTTGCATGTGCCCATGTGTTCAAGGCCCAGAGGAAAAAATAAACCTTGATCTTAAACAGTATCATCAATGGTGCACTTGAAATGGCAAGACGGCCAAACAGAAACCACCAACTTACTCTTTAGGACAATTAAAAAATAATAACAGTAATAAAAACAGCTCTTTTAGATATCAAAACCCCATCCACTTTTTTTTTTCTTGTACTTTTTACAAGTAAATTTTTCTGCTTATTTTTTTCAGAAAGTGTGCTCCCTGGATTCTTGATGCAAGAACTACACGAAGAAGAGAAAGCGGGAAACCAAATATACGGTCAAAGCAAAGACACCACTTCTGAATTACCAAAAACATAACCTGTCCAGAAAGAGAAATGCTTCTGGTTTCAGCAAGAGGTGAGTTCACTTGCAACAAAAGGACAAGTAATCAGTTACTATTTAAATGTGAGTTACTTCCAGTTAAAGCTTTCTGAGAACAAAAAAATATCCACCCAGGCCTGCTCCCCCAGTTCATTTGAACACATTCTTTCCTTGCTTTCCTACCTGGCTGCTGCCGTCAAAGGTGCAAGTGAATAATGGTTCCAGTCAAGGCAATTCGGTTCAGCACTCCAGCGAATATGGCTGTTCACACTCTCCTCCACCTATTTAGAAAAATAAATATGAAGGATTTTTAAGGATTTTTGTCAAGTCAGCCTTGATTTTATAACCTATGTTATATATGCTGTGAAGCACAGATAACCACAGCTTGCATTTTGCCCAGCGTTCTTCCTTTCAGGCTTCCCTGTGCTCTTGAACGCCTGCATGTGAGTTGCCACCGCAGGCTGCTTGCCAGGGATGGGCAATGAGGAGGGCATCCCGGGGTGGCTGTGCTCCTGGAGAGGGCTGCACCCCAGGGCAGCTGCCGGGGATCCACCTGACAGCGCAAGGTCCCAGCAGGAGGCCCTGTACGTCCCCTCTGCTCTTCGCCCTGCCGTGCCCTGTGGTGCATGGCTGTGACGCTGGGCCCTGGCTGGCCGCCCTCGTGGAGCAGCTGGGTCACCACAGCAGGAAAGGTGCCTGCTCCTCAAGGACTGACAGGCACTGTGGCAGAGGAGCATGGCGGAGGCCTCTGACAGGAAAGTGCCAAACTTGGCACACTGGACTCGCAGATCGGTGGCCATGGCCTAACCAAGCTCCCACAGGAGTACACAGAAAACCTCCCTGGGCTTCTCATGAGCGCAAGGGCTCCTCACACTGCCCCGTACCCCAGGCAAAGCCTGCCCACCAGGTGGGTGGGCAAAGCCCCATGCTTCCACCATCAGCAGAGCGCAAATGCGAGCTGAGGGAAACAGGGTGCCAACACGTGAAGGGTGAAGCAGGCCTGGAACTAGTAGAAGAAGGCATGTGCTTATGCTTTATGCTGTACTGTTTGCTATCAGCAACAAAAACAAATAGCAAATGATAATGTGTTACTAACCAGCGATGTCAACAGTGGTCTATACAGGCATCTGAGTATATAAAAGAACATATGCTCTGGCTCCAGACACTGACATTTTATCACATCAATATACAGCTTTCTAGGAAATGAATCTGGATGCGGAGCCAGGAACCACTTTTCAATCTCTGAGCAGACAAAGCCCAATACGTTTTTAATCTATGGGTGAAACTTTGGCAAGGCTGCACTCAAGGGCAAAATCCTGTTTTTAGCAGGGCCGGTATTTCACTCTCGATTTTTACAACTAGCCTGAGAAAAGTTCCAGTCAAAAAAACAAAGCAAAGCAATAAAGAAGTCACGAATCTTTATTAGTCCACCCTTCACTAAAACCTAGGGGTGCACCAAATTGCAGCTTGCTTTCCCTGTTGGTATATGGATACCCTCTAGCCCTGGGCCCCGTGCTTTATGCTTTCAGACAGGCCTAGCTGGCTTTAATGATGCTGGCTACACTTGCATAAAGTTCTTTTTAATGAATGTGAATTGCAAATCTGTTTATCTTGCCCCCAACCCAAAGACAAGGGGCTCATTTAGACTAAATCCTCTCGATAGCAAGCTGGGAGGAGCAGAGGGGACTTCCATTAAAAGACAACAAAATCATAAGTGAAATATATCATTTATGACACAAAATCATACTGCTGTTCCAGCTTCAAAAAAGTCTTTGAACTGAAATCCATGAGGAATGCTATATCCTGTTTTCACCAATTTCTCTTTTAGCTTTTAACTGGTGCAAGTCAGCATATTCACTCATGCGGTAGACTTCACTGTCTTCAGCGGTGTTCCTCAATGGACACATTAGGGTCTGATCCAAGTGTGAAAGACTCCACCTGACTTCCATGAAAGTTGGGTCAGTTTCTGAGTATTTAAAAAGCTTAGTCTTTACTTATAATTAGGTAAAATATTAGTCAAAGTTCTGGTTAAGGACAGTATGATTTTGTCTAGGCAGTACTAATGCCTTTCCTTACTAACTTAACAACCTTACAGAAATGTTCGAGCTAACAAACAGTACGTGGTCTGAGGGAACAGACAACCGACAGAGCCTTTAACAACTCCAGATGATGCACGTGTCATCAAACAGAATTTTACTGCCCAATTAAAGCTCCCAAAGGCTTTGTTGTGATACTAAAACCAGGAACTTTTAATTTGTTGTTATCACTGCATTCATAAAAACTTGTGCAATCCTTGGTTGTTTGGAAGCAAAAGAAGACGAGTTCCTTTAACAACAGCCCAGCAAAGAAAGGCAACAATGCAACAGCCATTGCAGATCATTTCCTAGCATTTGGTCATATCTGGTCAAGACTGTTTTAATATACTGCTGTTGTTTGCCAGCCATGGAGACTAAGATTAAACAAGCACATCAGAAGGGGAATGAGAGTATGAGAAGCATGGCATGGCACTGCTGGGAAGACTTTTTTCAATTTGAACTTTGTAGCTCATACACTCAGGGATTAGCCTTTTACATGGGACTTGGAAACACAAAGGCAGAGGTACTCTGATGATGACTCTTACCATCTGCTTTTGAAAAAAGTGCTAGACTCTCCCCTGGCAGCTCCACTAATCACTCTGATTGTATAACTACACCTTCAGTAGTGAAACAAAAATGTAGCAGCAGGCATTGGCAGCATCTGACCACAAAGATTAATTCATTTCATGGATCAACAAGAACTTTGTTTTGTGTTACTTCTTATATTTCTGTTACACTGTCACTGTTCAGTTAATTGAGGAGGTATGAGAGGAAGATTCCTGTGCACTTTACAAGGTAAAAAAAAAGAAATCAGAAATCTCATGTGTATTTTAATGAAAAACTAAAGGTTAAGGAAAACAACTGGCAAATATTTATTTTACTGCTAATTATTCTAAAGTTTTGAAATAGCACAATAAATGGGTGAAATTGCCTCAAGAGTACAAAGGGCAAATAAAGCCTTGCCTCTGTTATTCCTTAACTGGCTTGCAGCAGGTATCATTCCAGCACAGACTGTACCTTACCATGGGAAGGGAATTCACTTAAGGACTCAGATTGACCAGGTCTATAAGTTTGCTACCAAAGATGATCCACACAACACAGGTAGAAAAAGTCGCACACTTCTGCAGCTTGCCACCCCAGGGCTCAAATTCATGGCTGGTAACTCAAAGCACTGAGGCAACACACAAATCTCCCACTTCTTTTCCATCGGTTCAAACCCCTCCTTTATATATGTGAAACAGCCCATGCAGACTTTTCTCTTTGCTCTCTTTCTCCTTTTCAAACACAAAGTCCAGAGAATTACAAGAATAACAGTCCGCACTGGGAGGAGTAAGAAGTCTAGAACTTGGTTGATTGACGCTATGATGCATTAAGCTCCAGACATCAATCTCAATCTCAGTACTTACTCCCTGAATGGGCTATATTTTACAGTTATCGCTCTCTAAACAAAGCACAATTTATTATATACACAAATTGATATCTACAGCAGCTAAGACTAGAAGTAAAAGTGCCTCCCTACTTGAGGAAGGTAAAAGCAATGTCATGCTTTAAATTGGCTTCATATGATCAATGGCAGAACACAATCATCTGAGAAATGATGTTCCCGTCCTGATCAAATGCAATCATACTGTATGCAATTGAATTTGGAAGAAGTGAAAGAAAATTACTCCCATTACTGTACTGGTGTTCTCACTTAATGTGTTCACACAAATCATTTGTGAATAGATGAATTAAAATACTTATAGTGTCTCTACCTTTACCCTCCTAATTCCAGGTCACTCTGGAAGCCCTTGATGCTGCAGAAATATGCTTTCCTACAAGCAGTTTGCTGAAATTAATGGATCAAATCTTGAACTACCTCCAAATTTAAAGGTATATATATTTTTTTAATCTTATATCTCTATGTTGTAAACATTTTCATCTTCATTACCAAAACATAAAATTGAAGCCTAATATATTTTTCTGTATTTATGCTTTCTTTGTTTTCCACATTTTTCTCAATAGGAGTGTGACAGCCCATTAAAATTTTGTTTATTCACAGCTTTTCTTCATTTCGGTATTTTTGTTCCTGCATGCTAGCACCGTGCTGCAGATCTGAATGCAAAGAGCACCAAGAAAACTTTGCAACATTTTTCATTTGTTGAAATGCATTCATTTACAAATTCACATGCATGCAGATATGTGCACATACTTGCATGTATGTGTATATGTATATATGCATATGTATATATATTATGCAACTAAAAATAGCCATACATACTAACGCATGTCTATGGTTGTGAAGCTGTTTCTGTTACCTCTCAGGCTCTCCAGAAAGTTAGCAGTAAGAACAAAATTTACCTAAAAGATATATCATGCCAAGTGACTTTTGGAACATCACCTATGAACTTTGTTTGTTTACTTCACACATAAGTGATCCACTTTATGAAAATCAAACACCTGATTTCTTTGACAGCATTATATGGAGTACTGGATCCTCTCTAGGTTATTTCTTTTATTGCCAAAATCTACAATGTGCAGGATCCTGTTTTGCTGCTAGCGCTGGAACTATGATTTTGGGTTACTTTTTTTTTCCACTTCAGCCAGGAGCTAAATTAGCAAGAGCACATCCCCCTAAGTATAGGTCCATAACCTCACTGCAAATAGCAGTTTAGACACTGCCAGCTGAGATCAGTGCCCTCAGCTAACCAGGCCTGATGCTTTTAGACAATGGTCAGGCTGACAATTGACACTGTGTCTACATACACATGTTGCTCAACCCATTTGTCTAGTCTGCTGTTGCCAAGAGGATCGGGCTGTTTGGGCAGGCAGCTGGCACAAAGACGTGAGTACCTTTCGCGATCATCTGGGAGGGGGCAGAGGCAAGAACAGCAGGTCTCAGCTGAGCCCAGGATAGGATTCCTGGTAAAGCTCATGCTCTAAGCGATTCAAACAAGCTTCAGCAAAACCACCCTGAGGAACCTCCTGCACCAGTGCCTTTTTTGTTCTTCCCTCTTTGAACAACTGGGCAACCTGCTCTAGGTGGCCCTTCCTGAGCAGGAGGGTGGGACGAGCTGGCCTCCTCCAGAGGTCCCTTACAACCTCAGTCATTACGTGATTCTGTGACTACCCTGCTATGACACCCGTACCATGGGGAAAAAAAATAAAATAATAATGAAAAAAAAAGTACAGCCCCACACGCCATGAAGAAACCAAAGCAGAGCCACTGGTAGCTGCCAAGCAGGTGGGCTGTAATGCAGCAGGTGACCCACAAACCCATGACAATCACTTAAGCTGCCAGAACAATCTCACTGGAAAGACCATCCCCACAGGCACCTTGTTTAATGCCATGGCAGAGCACCGGCAGCAGCACGGGACAAGCTCAGCAGGATGAGAGCTCACTTGCCCCTGAGAAGTTGACAACTAGGCAGACATGCAGGACACCAGGGAATTGAAATGACTGGGAACAACAGAAATTTGTCAGCAGAGGACTCTAAGGACTTGGGGTACGTTTACAGAGTTTTGGTTGCAGTTACCTGCAAAATCTAGTCATTACTGTCTATAAAATAAAATTAAAACCTCAGCAAGTATTAAGTCAAACTCAGCAGTGCTAAGTCAAAGCACAGACTTCATTTAAGGCACTCTGAGATCAATCTCTGACCCTGTGCTCCTGGTTGCAAAGACCTGTACAGCGCAGCATGAACTATTGTCTTTTCAGGTCTGCGTCCACAGTGAAGCACCACCACGAGCAACTATGTCGTATGTTTAGAGCCACAAGATTGATAAGAGAGCTGGAGCATCTCTCCTATGAAGACAGGCTGAGAGAGCTGGGGATGTTCACCTGGAGAAGAGAAAGCTCTGGGGAGACATCATTGAGGCCTTTCAGTACCTAAAGGGGTCATACAAAAAAGATGGAGAGCAACTTTTTACTGAGGCAGATGATAGGACAAGGGGGAATGGTTTTAAACTAAAAGGGGAGATTCTGATGAGGTGTTGGGATAAAGTTCTTTACTCAGAGGGTGGTGAGGCCCTGGCACAGGCTGCCCAGAGAAGCTGTGGATGCCCCATCCCTGGAGGTGCTCAAGGCCAGGCTGGATGGGGCTTTGGGCAACCTGGTCTGGTGGGAGGTGTCCCTGCCCATGGTAGGGGGTTGGAACTGGGTGGGCTTTAAGGTCCCTGCCAACCCAAACCATTCTGTGATTTGTCCTAGAAATTTGAATGGGACACTAATACACCTCTGACCGGAAACTTTGTTAGCATTTCTACAGGATGCTGCACAACTTCTTTACAAGGAGGTGGGTGCTTTCCTTCTCTGTCTCTTGTCACTTCCACATCTAGAAAGGGAATGTTTAAAGTGTCCTCATTCCCAGTGCCTCCACACTGCCCCTCCAGGTCTAAAGAAAGACAGGAGAAAGAAGGCCGTGGCGTCCTCCGTCCTCCGCTGTGAGGCAAGATCCCTCTGCGCTGATGTCACTGTGCTCTTGGTGCTCGCTCACTAAGTCGGTAATTTGTCATGAGCGTGGGCCCTATCCATACATGGCAGGCTGGAGGAGGAATGACCTCAAACTCTGTTTCTGATCCAGGGGGCGTTGCCAAAGCACAGTGTTTGAGTTTGATGCATGAAGCGCAGAGATATTTTCAGCTCCTGAATCACACTTCTGGCTCCACAGCTAACTTGAACTTCTTAATTTTGTTTGCAATTTTTCACCTCCTGCTATCACCATGGACTCTCAGAAATAGGAAAAAAAAAGCCATAAATATGAAGACATTTTTTTAAATCACTTTTATTTTAATCACTTTATTTTATTCCCCTGTAAGTGTGGATAAGTGGAGTTAAACAAATTACCAATAGATTAGTGGTGCATCACAAATGTCTGGTGTTTTTTTTTTTTGGTTGTTGTTGTTTGTTTGTTTTTAATATGCTATTAAATACTGCCAGTAAATGTTTTCTAATGATTTTGGTGTCCAGCCCAAGAATGAAATGGTCTGAAAAATGAGGCAGTCCAACAGCAGCTAGCCTGGTTACAGCTGTAGGAGAACTTTGAGGGATCCAATTTATATATTCCTACAGCTAAAGCAAGAACGTTTTGCTATACTTTTCCCATGAAACAACACTGATCTGACCAGAATTCGAGAGCATAATTTGAAATTGGCCATAACAAGAAAGCAAAACTTCATTTTACAATACAAAAGGAGTAAGTTTTAATTGGCATATCCTTCCAATTACACCCGCATCACCTCTCCATCACCATGGCCTGATTCTACTCTCACTGAATTCAATAGGAAAGCTCGAGGAAAATGAGCAGACAAATTATGCAACCTCAGTCACAGCTGAGCAAGTCATTTAAGCTTATGCTTAATTCCATCTCTAATCATTAGAGCCAACTCAGCAAAGCAAAGTGTGTGCTCGAGTCAAAAGTAAATAGATGGCACGCATCCTTCTGAATATGTTTTTTTCACAGACTCTGGATGTAATACCAAAAATTTTCTTCTGAGCTCATCGTACTGGAAGAAGGTCAAATTCAGCTGTTAATCAAACTGTCACTTACACACATACTAGTCTTTTTAATTCATCCATAGATTGATTAAGCAAAACCAAAACAAAAAGTGAGACATATATTTGGACACAGACAAACATGCACACTTCCCACAAATTGCAGGGAACCTCAGAGGCAGGGTGAGATGATGATTCCTTATCTACCAGAAGAAAAAGGAAAAATCATGGGCATATAAACTCCTCCATTTCCATTTCCCTCACATGAGAATGAGGAAAGAGTAGAAAAAAAAAATGAACACAAGATTTGATAAGGAATGTGTCTCTTTCCTAGACGCGCAGAAGTAAACTGGGCAGTCTCTAAAGTCTTTTCTTTTCCTTTAGACTTCCTTTAGTCTCAGCAAGAAACATTAATCTAACAGAGACAACTTCCAGGCAAGCATGGATCCCCAGAAGCATTCCTCGACCGCAGATGAGGGAAAGGAAAAGCCTATTGCAAACAGCACGGCTGCACCAGGTCACGAGGAATTTGCACTCGGCCGCAGGCTGTACCGCTCGCCTACTGCTGCCCTTCTCCCCAGATGGAAGGGCCTTACCTACCTTCATGTTTTGCCCTATCTCAGAGGTCACGAATAAATAACAAATGCCTTGGGGTTGCCCGAAATCATGCTTAGCTGCCCAAGGCTGCTTCCTCCACAGCGGGTCTCCCTGGGCAGAAGCCCAGGCTCTACCTGTCCTCCAGCCCCTCCAGGCTGCCGGAGGGGTGAGGAGCACGGTCAAAGACCTGATTCACTCCCTGCGGTTACAGCCTGTCCCTGCCCCAAAGGCACCATGAGCCGTATAGTATAAATGTTTGCAGGAATTAAACAACTATAGCAAAACACACATTATGCAAACATCTCCTCTCTTTCGAGATGACACAACATAGAGCACCAAGCACAAACAAAACCCAAACAAACAAAGCAGAGAGGCATTGTGGAAAAAAAAGAAATCATTTAGTGAAGAGCTTCTCTGCTCTTCTTACAGCCATTAGGACAGCGATAATGCTGAAATGGCTGGCCAGCCCTGAAAATTGGATAAACTGAGACACAGAAGAGACAATTGAAAGCAAGGAGACAGACTGAAAAAATAAGTGAGACAACAGATGGAAAGCAGAAATGCAATGTCTAAACTGCAGCTGTAATTCTGCTAGTAGCAACCACGTTTAAGCACAGTTTGGCTTGCTTTCCTATTTTGGGGAGGGCAGGAGTTTTTTTGTTTTTTTTTTCTTTTTTACAAAAAAAAAGAACAAACACAACTTGCTACCAAAACTGCCATGGGCTCTCCCCAGATAGTTGTGGGTCAGGCAAATTATTTTCTTCCATACCTAGTAGCAAAATTATGTATCTAAGGGGCAAGCCTCTGACACCCTCTAGTTCCTCGTTACACAGTTGTCCTAGCACAGCTGGGGGGCAAAGGGGGCCGCCTCATTAAAATCTATGTCCACAGCTCCAAGAGCTGTGTTTTAGTTGCTGCTGGCCAGGGGTCAATGCAAGGAATTGTTACAAGCTCTCCCTTGGCAGCACAGCTCTCTTAGCCTCTCCCCTTTACTAGCCTGGCTGTTACAATCAGACAGGAAAAGGGTCGTTATTATTCCAGCAACATTTTATAGACTAATTTGGCAGTTTTTCTAGCACGGTTTTAGTAGTTTTGATAGCACGCTAGTATGGGAAGGGAGGATTTCCACATTGGCCCAAGAAACAGTTGTGGCAAGACTACCTATTTTTAACACGGTTTATTCCTAGCACTATTTCAGACACAGCATTTTCTTTCCCATCTGTTGACACAGTTGTTTTGTTTCTTTAAAGACACAGTTGTCTGTCTCTTGGAGGAGAAAAAAAAAAAAAAAAGAAAGAAAGAAAGAAAAAAATACCTTCAATAGCTGCAGAGAAAAACAGGAGACTAAAACCCAATCAAACAGTGAACTGGTCAGAAGATAATGCTGGCAGACTGAAATATAGAGCAATTCTTCAGGTGCCTCTTAAAAATTACATCAGGTTTTGGCCTCTGTGGTATTCTAAGTGCGACTGTGGATTTTTAAAATTCAAATCTGATATGCTCAGCAACTAACCGAGATGGTTTATTGATCTACGGAGCCTAACTGTGAACCTGCTGTCAGAGCGACACACCGGTCTGCTCAGGAGGAATGCAGCCACAAAATCACAGAGCAAGACGCCAGCAGTTTCTTTAGAAGAGGAAGGAAAATGTAATGAGAGAACCAAAGTGGGGGTGGAGAAAAACACCAAAAATTAATAAAATGATAAAAATTAAACTCTCATAACAGGACAAAACATTAAGCAATCCTTTTGAAGCTTGGGTTGTCAGAGTGTTTTCTCAGATTTTTGATGACAGGTTTTTCTCCTCACTGGACTACTGGAGTTCTGGGTTATGATCTCCCAGGCAATCTGAAAACCTTATCTCCTCTCAAAGGCATTTCAAGCAGCTTGAGAGTTTGTAGGTGGAAGCAAATAAAGCTGAAGCATGGCTGAGGTAGGACCTCTACAGATCACTACAGCAGTAGTGATTCTAGTAGGACAGCCTATTTGCTGGCAAAGCTGTAATATGAAAATGTGATATATTAAAGGTCAAGACTCCAATACAGAGCAGACTCGTATGTATTGTGTTTTAATTTCTTTTTACGCTGAGAGGTGCCTAGGGACCTGAAGAGGTGACAGAAAGATAAATCATGCATGACAAACTGGAACAGAAGACAAGGCTGTATCCAGAATAGGATAGCTCGGCTGGTGCAGCTGTCCTAGCAAACTGTACTGACAGTGCGTTCCCAGCGCAGGCTTCATTCGTACCAGCAAAATCATATTAGTTGCTGGCACAGCTTTTTCCTAAGGTCCCTCTTCCCTCATACAGTAAGCCAAAAATGTTTCTGTAAAAATAGAGGTTTGTCATAAGTGTATGAACAGTGAGAGCTTTGCGTCAGTCAGGGATCACATCAAGGATCAAGCCTCATTACACCTTTGGCTGAGATAGTTACGACAGCAAAAATCTGTAAAACAGGTGTGTTATTCCTGTGACTGGAGTGAAAAGCCCTACGTAAAGATTTCAATACTGGCCTCTGCCACTAGCAGGAAATCTTACATTCTCATTCGCGTTTTGCAGAAATGCAGAGGTGCCCGGATCAGAAAGGTTACACTATTTCCACAACAAAAACAGTCCCTAGCATGCCTGCGACTGACCCTAGCTGCTATTCCACCACGTTTGGGAAGGGAAAGCTCCCCCCAGCCCTGCCCATGGCAGCAGGCACAGCCCAGGCTGAGCGCCCTTCCCTGGGGCCGCGAGGAGGGGGAAGCGGGCGGCAGGCTGGGTGCTGCTGCCTTCTGCAGCCTTCTCCTGTGCCGGGAAGGGAGGACCACCCAAGCCCTCTCTTCCCATCTGCACAGTGTACAGTGAGATGGGACAAACTGCACCAAACCAAGTGCCTGGGACTACAGGGACGGCTTTAAAAAAACAACCGCGTTCACTACAATGATGAAAAATACAGCTGACTTAAGATGTGTTTTCAAGAAATTATCACGTGGATCTGTTTTCAGGAGCTGTCTGAAAAGATATTTTCCAGGTGTGCTACGTCCTACTGTTCACAATCACCCAAGTGATTTAAGATTTTAACACTGTCATCTATGATTTTTGTAAGAGAAGGGGCAGTGACTTTAACATGCCCTTGAGGAAATTATGATCCGTGAGGGATCTGGCAGCCTATACATACACAGCTTGCAGCCTGGTAAAAGGGCTTACCTGCCTTCGCTTTGGCATGTCTAGAGCTGTGGTCCTTGCCCACCCAGTATTATTTAATTTCTTTACAAGGCATGCAGTACGTATTTCTGGAAGGTTGGACATAATCCAGGCTACTATGGTTTCCATGGACAGGAAGCTTGAAGGTTTGGGATTAAAACAGCAGGAGGCTGAAAAGAAAATTGAGGACCTAGAAATAACAACTGATGGTCCTGACGCAATCATTGCCGAGGACACTGCGGCTCTCAAAAATGTAGTCAACAGCCTGGAGAATCATCTCAGAGAAAAGGCTAGGTTTTGAAGGATGGTGGAAAGCTCCTGCAAATACAGTTACGTGACAGGTTCTGGTATGCTTTTGCTTATGGATTTCAACCAATTCTGCACAGCATCATGGAGGAAAATACACAATATTGAGCTATCTGATCTACCCCAGCATGCCTCATTTAAAGGAAAACTACTGCTGGCTAGGACCCATGACAGAAGTCCTCTTCTTCCTCTAGCTCTTGTCCCCATTTGAAGGTGCTCCTGTCTCCACTGTCACCTCTTGCTGGCCAGAGGCTCATCTTCCTATTTCAGTCAGTCTGAGCACTCCACTGACCTTCAGTAGCCACTGAAGCCAATCCAGGTGGCTTTGCCTGCAGTAAGAAACAGAGCCCTTGTGCGACTCTTTCAACAAGTAGAGTGGTAGAGTAGTAATTTTCAGCTAATTAGCAATGATGATCCATGGGCAGAGTGTCATCTTCGACCTTTGCAGCCCCATGCAAAGGCAATACTTGTCCAACATCTGAGATCTGCAGCATAGATGAAGAGTGATAGAAAAGGCATGAAGGAAAATTTGAAATTCTGTATCATTACTGTGCTAGCTGAAGAAATAAACTTACCAGGAACCCTACTGAACTTAAGAGCCATAAATAACAATTAACCATGATTTTGTACTTGACAGTAGACTCATTACTTTAGGGCAGATAGACAGGTTTTATCCTGAATTTTCAAGACTTGAAAGCATTGTTGTGGTCAAAGTACCACCCTGGTATCCTTTTGTGATGGCTCAGACAACAGGGCCATAACAAAATAAAGACTCCTAAACAGCGTACTAAAATGATCCCTCTCTTAAGCTACCTTTAACATCCCCCAAAAGGTCACTAAAACAGTACATTATAGAGAAGAAAATTATTTACCTTTGAAATACAAACGGCAATGTGTGTGAGCAGAGCCTCCTCTGAATTTATTCATGTCTCTGTCCAAGAGTCTGGTGCCAGCTCACACTGATACCCCATTGAAAACCTGGTTTCAAGCTGTCTTTGCTCTCTCTACTGTGTTCAGCAGCGGTTTAGTGCAGCTGCAGGCAAAAGAGTAAAGACTGGAAGGTGGCAATTCCACCAGGACTTGTCCCCTTAAAACCTCAAGGCTTCACTCTACATTAGGGCTTCTGCTCAAAAATTAATAGAAAACAGGAAAATGGTAAGAGGCCACACTGACTGTGGAAAGTCCAACTGAGGAAAAACTGCCCTAGGAAAGGAGCCAAGAGCAAGCATGGGACCTCAAACACTTTCAGACAGCACTGTCAACATGCTAAACAGCAAAAGTGTTTCTGCCAGGAAAACATACTGCCAATGCTAAGAAACATAAAAAAACAAGTTAAAGGCTTCTCACGAGGAAAACAAAAGGCAGAACAAACAACAGTGATCATTCAGAAACTCAGACACAATTAAAAACTAAGGAAGAAGATAGGTTAGATCAAAAAAGGGCAGAAAAGGCCCCCACTGAATTCTACATCTCCAAAGAGTTATTCAAATTCCCACTTCAGTGTTTCCAGAGATGAACACCACAGATTCTGATTCAGGAAGTGCAAATAGATATATTAAAATTCAGTCAATTATATCCCAAACAGTTACCATGTCACTCCAGAACCTTTGTGAACACCAAAAATAGCTTAAATTATTATATTTTTTTTTAAAGCAAGCATTCAGAGAAAATCAGCTATTATTCTATCAAGACTACTTGATGGGAGATGAGCAGAGTCAACAGACCCCAGGGGAAGGCTAGAGGCCAGCACAGCACACTTCATCTTCCCAGCTGCATGTCCTCGGGATAGGTTAAAGCATCTCTCACTGCTCCTCTAAGTATTGCTCACTAATACTCCGATCCCCCATTACTTTCAAATGGGTTTTAAAGGGGTTAAGTAAACACAGTCATTATTATTCATGTTGGGGCTTCTCCTTCTCTTTCATTCTGACAAATGAAAGAAATCCTTAACTTGAACTGCAGAGCTGTGTTTCTGCACCTACGTGCCAATGTTTTTCATATCATTTCATAACGACTAGTCCTGGCAAGGAGCAGTAAAGTCCCCAGTGGGTTTGCAGATCATTACAGCAACATGATTAGAAAGCTACGTCCAAATATCGTAAAAGTCAATGGAACTTGGACTGAACCCAAAGAGAAATATTTTTTCCTGCTATGGGTGGTTAGCTGTACATTATGTTTCTTCTATTGATAAAAGTGAGTCTTCCTCTATGCACTAATTTTAATTACTCAACAATACAACCTGCTTTTGAACAATAAACTGTCATGAAAGAAACCATAACCTGAAATAGAAAAAACATGTCTTTTGTGTCCTGGAATCAATCAAAAATCCCAATGACTACAGTAACAGTTGAGTAACACTACCCCACTATTACATACACTGTGTATACTATGTGCACACACACAAAACACACATGTGCATTGACCTACTGATCTGTAGGTCCCATAAACCCTTCCCTGGGAGCTATGACTACGATGAATGTTTGTGGGAGGAAAGATTAACTTGTATGGTCATAGGGATACAGCGTTTCTCACCTTCTGCATAATATTATTCTCTAAAATTTTATACATTTCCCAACCTTAAAATAGCAATACATTTCTGTGAAGAAAAAAAAAAATCTAAGAAAGAAGAAAAAAAATGTTTTTTAAAAAATAGTCTAAATACTTAATACAGATACAAAAGGTTATTCATAAGCAGTACCACACCACTGAGTTTATGTAATAATTACTTGGCATGTTGTATCTGTTACAACATGCAAAGTAATATTCGTAATATTTCTAGCTTATATGCTGTTCTTAGCACAGAGGGCTGTTTTGTCAGTAGGGCTGTAATAATTCACATTCTGACTGGAAGAACAAGCCAATCTGTCAAGAGTTGTACCTGAAGAGAACAAAAATCACATAAAACATTGAGGCTGGAAGCAACCTCTAAATGGGTCGTCCTAGATCATCTATCATAGACACGTATCTAGTCTAGCCATGACAGACTCCATATCCTCCCATGGCAGTTTGCTCCACTGACCTAAATGTTGCACAGTAGTAACCCTTTTCCAATATCGAACCGTCTAGCAAAACACTCCCTGCTGCAGCTTAATAACAGCATTGTTCCCCCTTTTCTCTTCAACAACACGTGAGGATACCTTGCCCCATTCTTTCCAACTATTTTGGATGTATATGTATAGTTACAGTTCTGAATTACACCTTCTCCAGACTCAACATACCTACACTTCTTGTCTCAAATACTCTTTTATCTTGACTTTGGGCTTCTCCATCTTGCTGAGGAGTTCTGTGAATTGAGGTTACCTTTTGGCTCTTGATGTTATGGACTGAAGAGGATTTGAAATGTTTGCACCAAGTCTAGTTAGGAATTTATTTTATGAAGCTTGAAGTTACAAATGTGTCATTACACATCTCCGTGCTTTATAGTGGCATTTGTTCTTTCAAATTTAATATTGTACTCCCAAGAAACACCTTGAGCAAATCATGCATACAAAACCAATAGGCACAGTAATGAGATAGTTGGAACTTAATACTGCTGTTCTTCAGGATGAGCTCCGTAATTCCAGGGAGCTTCCACCCAAACTTGACCAAGGAGTTTTACCTCCTTACATAAACATACACTTCCAATTAGAGATTAGGCACTGCTAGGAGTGAAGCTGTATCAGCACCAAGATTATCCGAGCATTTACACAGAATATCTGAAGGCTGATGAGTACACACTAAGCTCCAGTAGCAGGATCCAATTTACCTGCTTCCAAGCTGTTTCTGATATGACTAGTCAGGCTCCAGACATGGCAATGCTACCACACACTTGGACACTCTGTTCATTTGGTGTATCGTTGTATCATAATGCACATGCATTTAAGTAGAATTTGGGACTTTAAATCAATTACTTGCCCATAACATAAAACAAATCGATGTTTCGAATGAAAATATATGCCTAAAGAAGGTGGTAAAGAAGAGGCTCTGATACTTGAAAACTTTTTTCTCTGTCTTGACAATTAAATTGGCAGAGGGCATCCCAATGGCTTACTCCACAGTCATTTCAAATATCTGCAATACATTACCCATCCAACCTGTTTTCAGAATCAATAAGGTTTGTTTTTTCTTATTTTTCACCATTTCAACAAACAGAGGACATCACTGCCAGGATAACCTCTGCCTGCTGCTAACACACAAAGCTGAAAACATGCTTAACAATAGCGTGGCACAAGCGAATTATGCATTGAAGAAATAGCTGTAAGATCTGATACGAACAGACAAGCGTTAACTCTCCAATATGCAGCCGAGAAGACCGGCTTATTGACCATAAATGAATTATATAACCCAACTTGTATCATATCATCTGAGACTGGGTTAGGCCACTACCACTTACATCTATGTGGGTTTTTTTTCCAGACAACTGTCAAGTTACATTCCTTATATAATGCTGCTGCGTTGCTAACCTGAAGTGTAATGAATGTGCTCATTATAGGGTAATTACGAGTACTGAGATCAAGAGCTGTCAATAATTTGATTTGCTCCATATAAGGTAAAAATTTATCTTTGCTATAAAGGGAATGCCAATTGCATCTTTTGAAACAGCAGCAAAACTTACTGATTTCATTGGATTGAGAGTTGTAATCTCCCTCTAGCCACGTATGTGAGCCCGTGCTTCAGCAGGTGCCTGGGACAAGGAGGTGGCGCTGCAAATTAAACTGCTGCCTGCACCATGGCTGCATCAGGCCTTGGCATACAATCCTCTGCATCCTTTAGCAAAACAACTTAGTACAGTACACATCTGCAGCACTCATGGTCAAATAGATTCAATGTTTTCTGTATAGAAGAAAAATCTATGCACAGTAAATTTTCTTGATTGTTCAGTCTAGTTTTCCTTTTTCCTTTTTTTTTCTGTCAATTAAGTGCAGCCTATTAAAGACTGTGAAAAGAAATGGCCTTCAACATGGATTTACATTCCGATCACACAATCGCAAATTCTTCCAGAAAAAAACAGACTATTGAACTGGGTCTACAGTTTTCAAATAAGTCAGGCCCAACTTCTAGATGTTGCCTATAGGTTGTGCTTATGCATTGCCAAAGAATTGCTATTTAATGTATTCCAAGGTAAAGTGATGCCCATGTAATTAGGCTCCAAATATGTTACACCAAATTGATAATGACAGTAGTAAGTAAGTCTCTAACACCTGTCCACTTATATGGAAGGTTTTTTGGCGATTTTTTTAAAAGATTTAAAGGTCTGTTAAGGGCGTCACTACTGGTGAGCTGGGAGAGAGACCTTTTTTTGCCATAAGTTCCTGTAGGAAAAAAGCAATAGTGTTCCTTCCCCACAGATAGCAAAACACAAATAAAGCCTGGTCAGGTAGGCCTGTTCGCCAAGCTCAGTAACGTATCGTACATCCATTCCCTGCGCCCCAATGTACAGCCCGGTGCTGGCCAGCAGCTCGTGCCCCCACCTTTCACCAAGTGACACGGGTTCACAGCTAGAGATGGGAGAAAGGCTGCAATGAAAGAGCAAATGTCCTCATAACCACAGTGTCCCTGCCTGTCCCCTCTGCTCTTCTGGCTGAGCACCCTCTCTTAGGATCAGCCCCCACCTTCACCGTCCCCAAGCTCTTTTTTGGGGAGCCGCCTGTGCGACTGGTGCACACTCCACTCCCCTTCTGGCACTCTGTGAAGTGATGATCAAGAGAGCCTGTTCCTGCACAATCTGGCCCAAACCATAGCTCTAAATGTATCTTCCAATTCTACTCACATATTTATAGGCCCCATGCAGGGAGATTATTCTTTAAAAAATATTACAGGAAAATGCTGCAAGTGATCATCATAAAAAAAAATCCATCAAAATTTCATTAAAAATTAACAAAAAGAAAGCATTAGTGTTGTCTTACTAACTGGGGGGGAGGTCTCATATTATTAAATTGAGAAGGGCAGCAATGGAAGGCCCTTTTAGATTGGTGTTTCCATTCTTTCCTCTTTTGCTTGGTTCAAAAGTCCTGCATAATTAATACCACAGTACTTAATAAATGCTTATGAACCTACTACCTCTCTGCTCTTTCCGTTTAATTAGGTGATTGACTTCAGGCATACTATAAATTATAATGACAATTTAATTACTTTTTTAATGTGCACACTTAAAAGATTTATAAACAGGAATAGAGCAGTACAGTGCACTGAAAACTAGAAATACCGTGAACTTGAGCACAGCACAAAGTAATCCAGTCTGAAGCACCTCTCTGAGCACACATCTGAGCACCTGCAATGGCTGAAAGCTCTGGTGTCTGCGGTGGACAGACACCAGACAGCCGTGGACAATTTTCCACTTCTCACCTGAACACCTGTGCACACTCCTCTCAACTTTTTCTTCTGGTGCCTGGGAAACCCACTCAGTTTCATGGAAGGAACCAAAAATAGTTCCAAGGAGAAGTCAGGCAATGGACTTCAGTGTACCTTAAGTATGGTGTTTGCAAAAATGAAAGACCCTTTCCCCTTGTTTTAAATAAATCATAAAACTTCATTCTCGCTTCATCACAACATAGTTGTTAAAATTTGCAGGAGGCTGAGATCTCCCACGATATTTCAGCTGTCACAGAGAAATTGATAAAGACTGCAGATTTCATAATGCCAGGAGGAGACCCTTCCTGGTTGGGAGACAGAAATGTGTGTGTGAAAATATTTCATATCATCAGCACCACATTCTGCAACAATCAGAGTCAGCTCTTCTGATATTGCTGTTATGCGACTTAGGACTCTATTCCCCTGTCACTTACATGAATGTAATTGGAAATGAATTCACAAAGCTAACAGAACTACACACACAGAAATACGTAACAAATCAAGTATGAACCAGGTCCTATTTTTCACATCAAACTAGTCCTCAGAAATGTAAAAACGGTAAACTAAAAACTAACTTTTTAAATTTTAAATACTTTAAAGTACTAAGAGAAGAGTTTACCTATCTGAATGTCCAGGCTTTTCTAACCCCCAGTCGGTCATCAAAACCAAAATCACCGCTGTTCTCTGGAAGTTACCTGTCCTCACCATAGAAAAACAACAGCACTTGTTTTAAATCTCACTGTATGTTCTATTGGTGAAACTTTCTCATGTAAAAATGTCATTAAAATTTGGGCTAGAGGAGATGCTTTCCCATTTGGGAGCTGAATCTGGTTTGGTGTGACTATTCCTGTCTGTTAATTTAGCAGTATAAAGTACAACTGTACATTCTTGGCATACTTACTGGGGATGCTGGCATCTCTGTAACCAGAACTGCTTGAAGAGAGAAAAAAAAAAAAAAAAAAAGCAAAGAGGCTGGGCAATTCGCAGCATGCTAGGAAAATGATGGGCCATTCACTGTTTTAAACCTCATCTCTAGGCAGTGCTAAATAGTCAAAGGGGAAATAAATGTAAATATATAGCCAAGGCTCAGCGTTATGACAATTGTTTCTGGTTTTCCTTTTTTCACGTGGAAAAAGCCATCCCAGAGGCTCATCTCATCCGCTCCCACAGCTTCCACATGTACCTGTACCCCTCAGCCGGTACCACCGGGGCCAGAGAAAGGTGTGCATGGAGGAGAAGCCCCCGCGGTGCTGCGCAGTGGGGGAATCACGAGGAGACGCTTTGTCCGCGGCTTCCGCTTTCAGAGCAGCGGCGCAGGGCTGAAACAATGGATCTCCTACGGGGCCGGCGTTTCATCCACCCTCGCGTACAGCCGGTGATTGATGGTGGGTCAGGAGGGCAGCAGACTTTGGGTGCACAACCCTTAAATACTTTATCAAAGATGGCAAAAGGCCATGCGCTACAATAACACAGCAAATACTTCCTTTCACTGTAGCGCAGACGAATTCCTTCCTCTCTGCAGGCTGAATTCGAAGCTTTTGGTTCTCGGCGCAGAGCGTGCGCAAGTCCTATACTCGCAAAATGCACACGTAAAAAGCTGCACTTTTAGTCGTGAGACTGTTTGCCTGTAAACATTCTCACCGAAATGGGGAGTCAGCCGTGTCCGGGCTGAAAGCGTATGTGGTCATAAACACGTAACTCTAGGGATTCACAGCCTCTACAGGACAGTAAAAGAAGATAACTCACTTCTCTTTAAAAACGGAAGCTATACAGTAAGAATCAAGAAAATTTGTAAAGCTGTGTAAATGATCAAAATTTTTCACGCTGAAAGGGTTTCCTGAATAAAACATACTGCTTTGGTAGAACTGAAAAGTTCCACAAAAATATAGATTTTGTCCCTGGTTTAAATGAAGATTTAGGAAATATATACCTTCATGAAATAACACGTTACTTCAGTACTAACATTTTAACAGTAGTTCATACTACCTTAACGAGACTAAGAGATGAGCTGGAATACTAGCATGCCATCACAGTGTTTTTCAGCAAATAAAACTGAAGCAACCTTTAGAGCGTTCTGGAATAAGATGTCTTACTGTGTAAGAAGTCTCGTGGTTTTGTTCCAGCTCAGAGCACAGGTGAAGTATTCCAGAATCTTCTGCAGTTTTAAATTTTCTTCCAGTCAGCTTTTGCTTTCTGTTCCTCCTCAGCTGGTTCTCTCTCTGTTTAACCACCTCGATGTTTTTAAAAGCTGATCTAGCTGCTCTGAAGTTGACAGCATGCCCTAATGCCACAACAAGGATAGAAAGTTGAGGCCTTGGATTTTGTTTCTAAAGGCACAGGCACTCAAAAATCTCCAAAGAAATCTCCAAATTGGCTGTGATGATTTCAGCTCCCTCCTCAGCTGACTGGAGCTCTAGCAACACAGGAAAACCATCTAGCTGCCCACGCAGAGGGCTGCAGAAGCCAAAATAATGATAACCAATAACGAAATCATTGATTAATGACTATAGCAGCTAGCAGTAGATCGTGACTGTTCAGTTTTGGACACTGAAGAGTCTGTTCAAATCAAAGGGGTGAAGCCACTGGCTTGGATTTTGGGGCAACACAAGGCAGGTAGCAAAGCATCAGGCAACATCGTCACACGGGGATGTGCATCCACGCATCACTTGTGGGTACCCCGCGGCAGAACAAGCGGGTGGTTTCCCTTCCAGAGGTCTTACAGCATATTACGCTACGGCAATGGATTTGCATAATTTCAGTCAAATGATGTATTACAAATTTCACCATAGATTTTGAGCTCAAACGCTTTAGAACTGAGCAAAATAAATGGTGCTTATGTTGGGAAAACGGAAAGTCTCAGGCTGGAGGTATCTCAACTTGTTACAGCCCTATCGAGCAGATTACAAGTAGGCCCGTCGTCTCCAATTCAACGAAGTCCAAAATTCAGATTTAAAATAAAAGTGATGTTAATTAACAACTGTACTGTGTACTAAAAAGTTTCTAAGGTAATAAAAGCTTTTGCACCACTCATATTACACAGAAACCAAATCTGCACACAGGCAACTTGTCCTCTGAGCATTTTCATTCCTTCTTGAGAAGAGTGTGAAGCTAACATTAGCATCAAACTGTGTCATATTTTTAATGCATTTTACATATAAACTGAGAGGTACTTGAGGAGCCACAATGATGTCACAGAGAAAAAGATTTTGAATATAGCTTTTCAGCTATACCCACCTTCAGCTTGTGCCCCAGCACTCTGTCCCCTTTTGTTCATGCAGGTAAGCAGAAACTGGCAGCTGGGGAAATTTATCTGTATTTGTGAATAGGCACAAAACAGATAAATGCTGGCAGGCATAAATTCATGTTTTATCAATATATATTCTGGTACTTACTGTCAGAGTAATTTATTCAAAAAAGGCTTTCAAAGGCAAACACCAGTTTAAAGAAAAACCAAAATCCTTAAAGAGACAAATTCCAGTCCTGACTTATTCCTTGTCACAGCAGATCCAGGCTCCCAGTGGAATGCAGCAGAAGACAGAAGCACCCTCACTGGGTTTCTCTCACAAAGCCAAAAGGGAAACCACTGTAATTAAGTGAAGAGCCTAAGAGAGAGTTTCTACAGGCTGCTGCCTAAAACAGGTCCCCTGCAAGTGGGGCCCCTCAAGCTGGGGTGGGTGACAAGCACGGTGCGCGGAAACACAGAGGCTCCACATCCGAGCCGCTCTTGCACAGGGCAAGCAGAGCTGACAGTTTTGCATGCAGCATCCCATAATGACAAAGACTATCAAAATTACAACAACACACTGTTTTTGCAGCTTGTAGCTGATGGACCTACGAATGCTCGGTTTCACTTCTCACAGTTATTCAAATTATCCAGCCCTCGTAGGTCTGCAAACCTGAGTTGCAAGTCTCACACACACGGGGATTTATTAAAAGGCTGCTGGTGCATTTGACCGTAACAAAAGGCTAAAATAAATAAATAAGTAAAAAAGTAATGAAACACACTAAACATTTCTGAACCCCAGATTATGTTTGGCCTGGATCCAGTGGACATGTTTGTTTTCCACTGACTCCCCTATCATAAATTGCCTTCTCCCAAAAACGTGATGTTAATGCACTGCACACCAGGGGCAGGAAGACAGTGGAGCACTATCTGTGAGAGTCACTTATTCCATTAGTCAGAAATCAAAAATTAAAAGAAGCGCTTCAAACGATAACAGAATGCAAAACCTCATCACTTCCTTCAACGGGAGGGCACTTGAAGACCTTACTCATAAGCTATTGATCAGTCAGAACATGTGCTGGGGTAGAAAACTTCTGGACTCTGTTCAGAGCTCTTAAATAGCACTGGCTGGACTTGGGCAAATGGTTTGAATTTTCTATGCTTTTGCAAAATAGTAATAAAAATGCATACCCACCTCACAGCATAGAGGCTTCATCAATGTTTCTAGCTCACTCTCAGCTTCTTAAGTAGACAATCCTGCAAAAGTACAGAGTATTATTATTTGGGTTTGATTTCCTTTAAAAAGTTTTAGTCATTTCTATTTCTTGTTTTTTTACCAGGTAGGAACAATTGTGGATGTAAAATCAGCACGTCTGCCTGGAGGCTAGTCTAAGGCTCCTGCCTCACGCACACATGTACATATATATCACTAGTACCCCACAATACATACCACTGGTCTATGAATAGGTCACTAGAACACAAGCCAAGCAATGCGCATCTAAATTTGAATGCTGAACAAACAAAAACGTGGGTATTTTTAAGATCAAAACTCCTTCCTAAGAATCTCACATGCTCCCCGTCCCGCAGTCCTGGTGCGACATGTCAGAGGCGGCTTTCTGAGGCATGGTGGTGTCTTCTGAATCACTGCCATTACCCGAGAAAACCCCAGGAAGTGGTTTGAATGAGAAGCTGGACCCGACTTGCGTAGGTATCAGCTGATGTCAGAATACACACAGCACAAAGCCGTAACAATAAGGACATTGTGAAACCAGGAATAACCTTCTCTTATCTCCCGCAGTTTGAGAAATCATTTCTAACCCGGTGACTACAGAGGAACAAGTCAAATGGTTAATTATTCACTGCGCGCTTCGTAATTAATCTCCGTTTCAGGGCAAATCCTTGTATGCCCATAATAACATGAAGATCTCCAGTGAGGGAAACAACAGCATGAGCTTTTGGACCTCCTTCTGCAAAGCAATTCGTTTTTCCATAAACAGTTACTATTAAGCAAGGACAAAGCAACAAACCAGACAGCCATCTGTGTAAACCAATTTAAAAGGATGGTGATCTCATAAAATTTTTTGACCTAAAGCTCTCCATTTAACTTCTGCCACCCCGTTCTGCCTTGGCAAATTCTAGGTTTTAGCTGGTCCTTGGGCTAAGGCCGCATTTCCACTTTAGGGAAGGCCGCTCCTTGAAAGCCAGAGTGACTTCAAACCTGTGAAAAGAGCGTGTCAGTGAAAATACCTCGGCATATATGGAAGCAGGACAACCTAACCAGCAGCCCACACACCACAGAGGGTGTTACCACGACGGTCTGGGCTGCATTTGCCAGCCGAGCTTCCTAGAAGTATGAGGTCAAGTGAGAGCAAAGATTCAGGCCAGCGGCTATAATGCAATTCCAGCTGAAGTGTGCTCCTTCTTGTGACCCAGAGAGAAGCCAGTGAAAGCACTGATTGAGACCATATTAAAAGGGAAGACAATCCTGATAGCCTTAGAGCAAAATTCAGAAATCCACATATAGCACGGCCATCCTACACACACCCAGGTTAGCCACAGCATCCACAGAGCCTTCCGCCTCTTTAGACTCGACTCTATGAAGCATCAGGCAAAACACACAAAATGAAGGAAAAAAAAAAAAAAGTAAAATACCTAGAGACCTAGAGTGCAAGTAAGGAGCACTCATGGCCCTGTCTTGCACTGCATTACTTGCAGGACTGCCCTTTATTGAAGTCAACTGGAGCGCTACATCACAGCTGAGAGAAGGGGATATCCATGAAGATGTTTGTAACACAACAGAAGGAAAAACACACACTAGTTTACAAAGGCACACAGAACACAAACAGTTTGGTATAAAAGCAGGTAATTGAAAAAATGTATAGATACTCTCTTCCCATTTCCAAGTTCTAGAACAACACAACACTATATTGACTTTATTTAAGTGACAGAAGGAAGCGCTTGCTTCTCCAGTATGTAAGGGTGACATTTCAATCCATGTACTGCAGACACGGAGAAAAATACCTCCCACAGCACCAGGGCTTGTTACATGCCCTTTTTTTCTCGTTAGCATGCAGTTCCAAACACTCATTACTTTACTGCTCCCCTTCTGCAATCCCTGATATTTGTGTGCCTGATAGTTGTGTTTGCTTTAAAATAATAGCTGTGAGGCGAGGTTAGCTGCCCTTTTGACCCACTGTGTAATTGTACATGTTTGTGCAGTAATAACCCGTCATACCCATAAAGTGACATTTCTCTCATTGGCATTTGCTGAATGCACAGGCACCCTCTGCAAACACAGTGGCTTTTTTATTGGCAACCTCCCCAACTGCCTTACTCTTCTCCACGTGGAATCTCCCTTCCATCATCAGAGAAGAACAGTCATGGTAATACTATTTATTTCATGTTGTGTGCCAACAAATACTATTCAAGGTTAGCCTTAAAAGACAGAGTAGTATCAACAGCTGCCTTGGGAATTTGCTAGAGAAAAGGGAACAGTTCTGACCTTTGACTCTGCGTTTCAGTGCCTTTCTGATACGCTTCAGAACAAAAGTTCAAGCTGTGCCTCATTTCGGTTTGTCACACCTTGCTGCGTGTGAAACAGAGGACAGGAATTCAGGAGAAGCTGGGCTGGGGCTGCTCTCCCTTGCCGTCGGTCCTGCCATGTCAACTGACGTTGACACATGCGGTGATTTCTTCACTTCCTTCATCCTCGCCTTTTCTCTGTCACCGCTTTGAGCTCCTACCCAGCCACCCCCAACAGCTCTGCTGTTTATTGCCACGTTACATAAAAACTCAGAAATGGCTTAGAAAACACTAAAATATCTGCACCGTCTTGGCACGCAGATAATCCTGGGAGCAAATTCTACTCAAACAATGGAGTGCCCACGTCTTCCTACCAGCCCTGGAGATCTTGTGCCTCATCCAGCAAGGCTGGAAGCAATGCAAAATGCTTCATGGCATACCTCGGACTTTCCATTTCTACCATACAAGCATCTTGTTATCAATTTTTATAGGGAGGGAAAATGGGAAAGGAAATTCCTGGAAAAGATTACAATTGTCAAACAAGCTTTTGATATCTTTTAAACAGCTGAAGCATTAATTTTTTGGCGACGCTGTCAAAAGTCTATGAGGGCTTCCTGGCTGCAGTGGAAGAAATGGTACATTTAGTTCAACTACAATCTGTACTTTTTAAAAAATCCATATGAAAACAGACTCATTATTCATTTTTCTGTTAATACATGTTTTTGACCTGCAGTTTCAATACTATTTTTGTGAGACCTTGCATTCTCAAGAAAGAACAGCAACTTAAAACTAACGCTTTAATAAACTCTTGTTTATATTATGGTCAAACCAGAACAAAATAAAGCTACAAATGACAGTTTTATAGGAAGTCAAGAAAAAGATTCATGTGTCTGAATACTTAGTTACAGTATGGTAGGCATGATTATTATTTCCTGTAAAGCCCAACTGTAGCTTTAAAGAACTGGAAAAGGGCAACTGTGGGAGTAGAGCATGGATATCTCTCAGGCCTTGGAAGAGTAGCTAGTGAGTAGACGCAGCCATAAAATTTTAATGCAAAACTCCCATCAAGAATTATGGGAATTTTACCCTGGAACAACAGCAAGAAAGGGCCAGGAAAAATCTGTTTGGGTTCTTCAAAATACTACTATGTTGCATTCCTGTAAATGTCTTCCTTTTTGGTGAAAAGTGCCAAAAAATTTCAGGAAGAAGGTTTGCAATGAGACAGGCAATAGAATGACCTTTTTAAAAAGTGATCATAGAACCCCAGAAATTAGATCACAAAGGAAATGTACAAAGTCTATTAGATCATCTCATACCCAAATAAGAAAAATCTATGTGGCATATTTTACAGTGTTTTGTCCAGGTCACTTTTGAGTTACTCCAGCTCATCAGCTCTTCTGGTTTCCGTCAGGAGAACTGGCCTTCAACATAATGATTTTTTTCCCAGTATTTGAGCTAATACTCCTTTTGCTTGTTCGCACCGTTTCACTCCTTTATACCTCTTTGAGACTGTTATACTCTTTTAGGTGGTCATGCCTTTAACATTGTATCTAATTCAATAGCAATCAATCAAGGTAGAAAACGTTAAACTAAAACGAGCAACTGATCTTCTGATTTAGCATCCCAGCTCCCTCAGTAAACAGAAGCAAATTTCCAGTGGAACGAGAAGTTAGTTCTTGGTCAAGAATCAAGACTATGAAAAAAACAAGTGTCCCCATTGAAAGAAAGGGTGCATTTCATCAGCACATGACCTGAGCTTTATGAAGAATGGAGATCTTCAACCCTTTATGCAATGTTCTATGATTTGGTTACACTAAAATAATTTGGTTACTCTTACTTCTCCCTGCACATTGCTCATGTGTCTCCACGTTGCCATAACCCCATTTCTTTTTCATTCCCAAGTTACAGACTTCCACCTAAGGATTTCTGCCTGGCCTTTGTATATGGATACTGAAGTCCCTGGAGGGGGCAAGGGGTTTTCATGCTGCAGGTTGACATCGTACCTCCCAGGAAAGGGACAGCAAGTGTCGGGACCTCACAGGCTGATTTCTGTCTCCCCTGTCCTTCAACAAACACAGTCACAAAGCAGCACATAGAGCAACAACATCTCTTCAGACATGTACATTAACTTCACCAGCTAAAAGTATAAATAAGTATAGAAAAAGGAAAACTGCGCAGAGACCAACTTTGAGGACGATGGAGTAAGTATGTGAAAACAAAATGACTACCTGAGAAGGAATTTCATTTTTTAACTTGGTCGCTATTATTTCTAACCTGCAGGGTAGCAATTGGCAGTTGTGTTTAAGAAGAAAGGCGAGACAAGTTTCCGGAAAACTCCTGAATGCTAACGGTCAGTCTGCAAAGGGACAAAGTCAAGACATGAAACTCCAGACACTTGGTAAACTCCTGAATTAGTGCCTGTGCCACACTCATGTTATATTACTGACTTGCAGTACCATGTAAGTCCCTCCCATCAATGATATTTTTTAAGTACTCCTGTGCTGACAGGTGTCCTGTCTTTATCAAGGCTCCAGAGGATGTCAGTGTGGGGCATTTCTTTCTCTCCGTTTTTACACCTCATTTCCAAGCCAACCTGATCTCCCTGTGGAGGGCCAGGATGCATCTGGGGAAGACTTCAACCAGGGCTGGGAGGGAGGGAGCTTCTTCCCTCACCACCCCTTTGGGAACAGGACCTCTTTACCCGCAGTAACCCTGTCCCTAGCCCGCTGCTATCTCAGGCTTCACGTGTGGCTTTGCATCTGAGGAGCGGCGCCTGGTAGGAGCTGTGCAGGCTGCTACCAGATGGGCTGAGTCACTGGCAGCACACAACTTGCAGAGCTATGTGAGGTCCTGCATGAAAAATGCTCACTTTGTGGCACTGAAGAGAAATACTGCCAAGAGCAAAAATCCATGCAGGAGTTACTGCGCTGTGTGTACACGGGAAGCAGAGCAGGAGACAAAGAAAAGACTTCGCCACAGTTCACAGGAGTTGCTGCCAGGCTGCCAACATGAAGGAGGTGCCTTTCCGCCCGCCACAGCACGCAGACTTCACTTGCAACATCTTCATTCCTTCCTCTTCCCCACGTCCAAACCAATGGTTGTATTTCTTCCAAACTAATCATATTCCAGGGCAACATTCACCAAGCTGTTAAGCTACTGACAGCCTGGTCCTGGATCCCAAACAGTCTTATGAAAGTCACTGGCCGCTTGCAGGAGGAAGGACAAAGCAGATGGGCAGAGGTTTCAGGACCAGTGCCCTCGTGGACCAAGTGCGCAGGAAGCACTGAAGTGTTATCTGAGTCCTTTCATTCCGTTCATTCATGGTTTTGTACAGACCGTATCATTTAAAAAAAAAAAAAAAAAAAAAAGGAAAGCTCTTCATTAACCTTATCAATCGGATTTTAAAAAATGAAATACCACAAAAATGAAATACCAGTTATTTCTTTTTTCACTCTTCCAACTTTTCTTTATGCAGGATTTTCTTTGTACAATTTCACTGCACTTCTTTTCTTCCTCTTGGCTCTTTATTACTCCGCTTACTACAAACAACAATGGTTATGAGTAACCCCTTATTTTTCCCTGCAGTCAGAATAATGTCTAAATGAGACAATGGCTAACCCATACTTCCTCCATGACACCTGAAAAATCAAGAAACAAAACCCAGACAAACCAATGAAACTATCCAAGCCCCTCCCCACAGAAGTGGACCAAAACTGGAGTTTCCTCCTATCTAGGAACTGGCCCAATGATGTCAATGGGGCTTTATGGAAACAGAAAGACCCTCTTGAGAGGCCAAGTATTTATGACCATAACAAGATGATTTGACCTAACAGAATGCAAAGACACTATGTTCCCCGAAGCAGTGAAATCACTAACTTGCCTCGTATTTCAGAGTATTTTTACAACTTACAGCCAGCTCACTGCAGCAACATCTCTCAAGCGGCAATGTTTTTGCTAATGCCCGTGCAGCACCGCCTGCTCCGTACAGTCATTCCTCACACAAAATACTGCTGTCACAAGGGAGCTTCCTATTAGCTTTGCGGTTCTTCCCATCCCAGGGTGCGCCTTTGCTGTCAAGAGCATTTAGGCACTAAGAGTCCAAAGAACACAAGACGATAAAAATATTGATTCACTGCTGGTGTGGTATGACCCTCCCCAAATATCAGACAGCACAGCAGCAGTACGGAGCATGCAGTCACGGATGTCGCTGGCAGGAGAGAAATGTGTTGCACTGCATCTTTTACTTTGGCTGGTGCATTCAGAAAATTTTAGCATGGAGCCCCTGATATTACCTCATTGGGTTCAGTTGCCATTTTCACCTCCAAAGTAAGGTAATTGCAACCCCGTGCCCGTTGGGAACTGTATGCATGCTGAAACCTCAACACGCTTCACCAGGGAAGAGAGAGGCCTACTACAGAGTTACTGGGAGATCCAGCAGTGGATGTCTGGACTTCCACTGAACCTGCGCTGCTCCCTGCTCATGACACCTAGTTATTTTAACACCCCAGATGAAATATCTGGCTAGCCATTGTCCAGGGTGACCAACAAGATCTGAAAGGCAGCTACTGAGCAGACGAAGGCTCTTCCGGAAAAACAAGGCTTTTGCCACCGCAGTCATCACTCCCCAATTAAGGCTGTGCAAGCAGAACTCCGTGCCTGCATTTACTCACCTAAGTCAACAGGGCGTGGGCGTGTGGACCTGGGCATCCACCTGGCATGAGCTCACCACCGGGTGAGCACCTCAATTGCTGTTTGTCCCCAGCGTGACATCCCCGTCCCGGCACACAGGGAGGCACCAACAAACGCTGGCACACGTCCACTTGGACTTCAGCCCTCAGCCGTGCACGCAGCCCCAGTGCCAAGCACCAGGAACCAATGGGCAACCTGCAAACGCTTTTTCCCAGCAAACTATCACTCGGTCTGAACTAGTCTGAAGGCCTGCGGAGTCTATCTAGAAACTTGGTGATGCTGAGCTGTTGCACAAACACTGTAAACAAAAGCTACCCAAAAATATTATCATTACTTAACATATAATCCCCGTAAAAGGGGTGGAAAGGTAGTCAATATTAGCCAAACGATGCTGATGTGTAGCTGGCCATAATGATGTGAATAGAATAGAAATAGAATAGGAAGCTGTGGCAAATCATACACACAGCAACATCAACTGGTTCTCAGGCTTTACTTTTTCTAAGCACAGTACCTCAGGAAAAGTCAACGAATTGCAGTGCAAATGAGTCCAGACTCATCAAGCTTTTTGCACTGAAGCTTTTACAGATTTTGAACCAGTTTGTCACAAATAACGAAGTTTTACTGAAGTGACGGTAAACAATATTATATAGAAACAAAGGAAGGGTATACCCGTAAACGGCAATTCAACAAAAACCTCTTAATTCCCTCCTCTCCCTTGATTTTCCAAGCCCCTTTTTAGTCGCCACTTCTCCTTCTACAACTTCTGTTGGACACAGCCCTTAACCAACGCTCGACTAGCTGGAGAGCAGATCAGGGAATTTGATTCAGACCCAGCTCTTATGTTGCATCGGGCATCTGTCTGCAGGGTATGGAAAGGTATGTAGGTAACCTGCATCCCACGGAGCGAGGGCATCCGTGCCACAGCAGCACATACATCGCTCTTGAAGGCAGCTTTACATAAGCACTGTGTCAACAAACACGCAGACTTTGGTTAAGTAGCTCGTACAGGAAGTCTGGTTTCATTCATTAACTGCGACCGCTGGGGTAGTGCACGGGGAGGAGGAGGCAGGCAGGCGAGTTAAAATGAAGCTCCCCTCTTCCCTCCGAAAGTTTTCAAGTCTCATCATCCCGCACAAGACGCACCGCGTCACCCCCTGGGTGAAAAACAGCGGTGGGCACCGAAACGCGTACGGCGCGTAAGCGCGAGGCTTTGAAACCGCGGGCTCTGTGGAGAGGGCCACCTGCCAACAGGAAGAAGCGGTGAGGAGGAATTCTGATCCGGCCACTATCCTCCCTCAGCCAAACACTGCCGTGCGACAAACAGCAGTAAGGACTTTTTTAACCATCGGCCACACCGGGAGCATCCACGTCTGTCATTTCGTTCCCCGGTTGCCAGGAGAAGGAGCGGAGAGACTTCTGAGCTAGAGTTCACAAAGAGCTGACCTTGTCCTTCCCATCACAGCTGTACCAAAAGCACTAAGCCCGGAAGAGACTGGAAGAACAGGAGAAAAAGAAGACGAAATGACACGGTGCCCGGCCCCGGGGCTGCCGCGGGGCGCCCGGCACCTCACGGGGGGACCTCTCCCAGCCACCCGGCGCCGGTCCCTCGGCCCCCTTCCCCTCCCCAGACCGCGGGCCGGAGGAGGAGAAGGGGATGCCCCGCGTCCTGCCGCCCCGGGGGCCGGGCCGAGCCGAGCCGGGCGCGTCCCCGGCGTCGCGCCCGCGCTCCCCCCGCCGGGACGCGCGCCCCCGGCGGGAGCATCCCCGGCGGCCCCGCACCGCCGCCGCCGTCCCCGCGGCTCCGTTTCGGCCCCGGCCCCGGCCCCGGCGGTACCTGCGCTGCCCGGGCCTCCCCGAGATCCCCGCTGTCCGCGGCGCCAGGTCACGGCTAAAAGCCCGGCGGCGGCCGCGACTCCCATCAATCATCAGGCACTCGCTGATGGAGCGGATGGTAGGAGACCTACTGATGTAAGCTAGTCACCAGAGAAAATACCCACTGATGACGCATATCCAGGCACAAAAATAGTTACAGGGCCCCCAAAGGGATTATTCAACAGCCTACATTTAGATATTCTTGCAAGAGACCCGCAGTCGACTCGCTGCCATTAGATGGCTGGGGAACGCTGAAGTTTAAGTTTCCTCGGCAGACGTAACCACAAATAGCTGGTTTAAATCAGCTCCCGCAATTACAAGCTGTTTTGTAAATTTTAACACGGCATTACGGGGATTAAGCCTAAACAGAACCACTGCCTATAAAGCGCCGGGCAGCCTCTGCCTTCGCCGCTCACCAACTCCTTCCGCGCGCTTACCGACCCCCTCGGGGCATCACCCCGCCAGGAACACGGCGGCATAAACGAATTCGCGAGTGCTCAGCCCCTTGCGCTACCCCCCAGCCACGCTTGCTTTCAACGAAGGCGCCCATACAGGCGATGCCTGGCGGCACTCGAGCACGAGCTTCATCTCTGCCTTTGTGAAATACTGCGGGTTTCACTTGCCTCTTCTATTCGGAAAAGATCAGAATAATTCATCTGAATAATTCACCTTTCATCGCATAAGTCACAATCACGTACAGGTGAGTTAACAACATGCAAAACCACGCACCTGCCGTGGGCAGGGGCCAGAAAGATATCCCCCCCCAGGGCCCCTTCTAGCCTAAATTATTCCACAGGTCTCTCTAACAGGGTTTTTGGTATCGGTATCTCGTTAAAAGCATAATCCTCCAAATTAACCAATCAAGTGCTAATCCCACAGTAATCCTGCCCCCTTCGACAGTTTCAGGATCATGCCCTCGCAGTAACCAAACTGACCTCGGATGGGGCTGAGCCTCCTGAACGCCACCGACAGCACAGCACTGACCGTGCAATCCTGGCAGTATTAAAATCCGTATTTTTAAATCGCCTCATGCCAACATCCAAGTCCCTTTTCAGAAGCGCTTTTGGTGCTTGGGAGTCTGAAAGTTAATGACTTTCTATTGCATATTTATAAGCTAAATATAGGAAAGTATTTTATGACTCTGATGCCTGCTTCATTGACATACTTTTGGAAAGCATTACCTAGCCAAACAAACACTCCAGGATTTACAGTGTTTATCCTGTAAAGCGGGAGGAAGAAATGTCCCAGGCTACTAACTCCCACCTTGCTGTCTTCATCCACGACAACGTTATTAAAAATAACACTGAGCATTATTTTTAGCCCAACCGCCTTGCAGAGAGCCCTCACGTTTCTCCCACGCAGACGCTCGCTGGCAGCCCATGCTGCCCAAGTGCCTGGGGGCTGGGGTCTGAGCCGCGGGACCGGCACCCACACGGCGGCTGCCCGCAGCCCCGTGGAGAAAACCAAAGCCACAGCTTGCGGCTCCCTCCCTGCTCCCTGCCCCAAACAGCCGGGGAGCCCCCAGGCGCTTCTGGCGGCTGCCCCACAGATGGGCTGTGCCCCAGAGGATACCGCGGGACGGCTCAGCACTCATTGAGTGGACACAGCCCCAACCTCCAAGGGGCTGTGTGAGCAAGGAATGGTAAACCCCTTTGTTCTTGTACAACAGGCATCCTACTCCCTTTGGAAAGTGGAATTTTTGGCATGGTTTACTTTTTTTTTTCCTCCCCAACAGCTGTCAGTTCTGTCAGTTCCTGTACAGTAGACCTAGCACAAGGCTGGTTTGTGCAACTGCCTCTGGAAGCCAACCGAGTTTTCAAAAGCCTGTTTTCCTGCAACACAAAGGCACCCAGCAAACCTCGTGCAGAATAGGTATGAGCGTGGGGACATGACAGACAGGCGGTGAAGGTGCTGCCGGGGGGGTAGAAGGAGATGCAGAACAGTGAGGGTCTGGCAGGAACAGCTCTCAGTGTTCCCAGCGGTGAAAATGCATTGCTTGTCAGTGCAGGGAAACAGAAAAGAAGAAAGGTAAAGGACAGAAGAGGAAGCGTGATGATAACTGAATGTGCCCGACTACATAAGCAAACACAGAGGTTCCCTGGTGTAGCAATGCTGCCTGATGGTTTTTTGAAGTATTTGAAGCAGCAGGCAGATGAATCCTCTTACTGACTCCAGCGCATTCTATTAGGAGCACGCATTCATGGGGCGTAGGCATCTCGTTTATTAAAAATAGAGAGACTAGCAGATTTCCAAGGAGGCAGTAAGACAACGCCCCAAATAAGCAAATTGTTTTTATAAAGTTTCTACAAGTTTTGAAGCAAGGGGCAGTCCTGGAATAGATGTTTGGTTCACTGAGGACAGCACAGCATGGAGCGTTTACTCACTGTGGCACACAACATTAGACAAACCGGGACACTGATGTCAGAAACATAAAAATAGTTATGCTACTCTCATTTTACCTGCACATCAAACTCTTAAGGCTTTTCCCCTAATGCTAGCATTGGCAAAACAGGTAATATTGATTATAATTGAAAAGTTAAAATATTATGGAAGTAGAGACTTCTGAGGTTCCAGATAGATATTTTTTTCTGCTTGAAAGTATGAATCTGGTATTTCCTTCGCATGCAAACACCCCCGAAGAAATCTAAGACAGGTAATAATGGGTAGAGAGGTGGTGGAGGGAGGTGAGTTTGAGATATTTAATATGAAAATCAACATTTCTATTTTGGGGAAGTAAGTATATTTACAATTAAATTTCAAGTTATCACCTCCTATGTAGCAGTCTAAGCTGGTTCCATTTGGTAGCATCATTAGCAGTAAATAACAGTTTTTATGCCAAAGTTGCAAAGCACATCAAACCATCAGACTAAGGAAGTTGTTTCCTACACATCTGGAACCTGGATTTTGAAACTAGCACTTGATAGCAAGTGTTTTCTGGGGCTGCAACAAAAGGATCGGAGGGTTCTTCATTTCTCCATATTCAGTTGGTCTGTTCAATAACTAGCTCATTCACAGCTGAGTGACCGTAAGCTGAGGAAAACGTACTTTTCTATTCCAAGATATTAACTAAAAATACTCTTGAGATCCGTTCTTCACCAAAATTCTTAAAATGAATTTTTAGAATACGGTGACGAAAAATAATACAACTGCAGGAGTCTCAGGAGTCTACGCACACCGTATGTATGCCACTAGGCTTTAAGGGACTAAATAACTTTAACTGTCAAAACACGATGGGTTTATTCTTGTGCACAGTTACTAGAGTCACATCTAGGAGTTACCGTAAAGCCTTTTATTTCTTGGTGAAAAATAATGACAATGACTGCAAAAAAACTGTTCTGAAATCACATCCATTTCAGACTGAAGTTTCATTTCAAATATGCACAAACCAGCTTTGATTGTTCACAGGTGCTGACAATAAAAACCCAATTCCGAGTGGATACCGCTTGTAACTCCATCTGGAATGGGAAACACAGAGACTGGCCTGGGCTACAGAAAGCGGGGAGTGGAAAAGGGCAGCAGAGGAGTTACCCTTGTCCTTCACCATGATGACCCCAGGGTGCACTCCAAGGAGCCATGGAGTGCTTTGGACGCTGTACATGACAGCTTCAGCCTGGCACCTGGTGCCTGCAGAAGGTCGGGGGAGGTGAGGGGAACATCCCAACCACTGCATGTGAAGGAGTGAGCCAAAGCTCGGCTTATTGTAGAATCACAGGTGTTTGGGTTGGAAGGGACCTTAAAACCATCTAGTACCAACCCCCTAACTGAAAATCATGAATGTTTTCCTCTAAAAGAGCTTACTTCTTTTCCTCTTGCAATAATTTTTCTTATTACTCGATAATTAGGGAAAGAAGACATGGATCAAACCCAGAATGCATTATTTAAAAAAGTCAAATTTATTGGTTAAAACATGACCGCTAAATCACATGGCTTTGCCTTCTTCTTTAAAAAAAGAAAAAAAAAACAAAAAAGAAAAAAAACCACCAGAGCAGATGACATAAAATCTTGAAGAGACTTTCCAGAGATTTTGCCTCAAATGATGGTGCCTCTCATAAGTCACATTCAAACTCCTTTCTTCCTGGGACTCCCTCGAACCACCAGCGCTCATTGTCACCTTTGGAATATGTTAAACTAAGGAGCAGCATGACCTTGCCTATTTGGCCTAAAAAGAGGGGGATTTCTCTTTGCTCTTATTGGAACAAAATTTTCTGGGTTGCTCATGCTCACACACTCATAAATTTGACTCTTCCCTCACTGACGTGTCCTTTTGTTAAGAACAGTTCAAAAGTTCAGTTAGCAACAACCCAATTTCTTAGCTTGCCAAGCAGGTCTCTGGGCTAGTTAATCAAGAAATTAGAGGACTATGGTGCATGGTAGTACATAAACCACATTTGATATTATTAGCTGCTGTTAATAAGCTTATACAAAAATGCCAAGATACACTTATTTGTGATTTTAATTATTTATAGCATGAACAAAGCAGCCTATCTGCGAGCAACTGGACTTATCCTCTAACAGACTTCCTGCTGCGGAGCTGCCAGTCTCTCGGTGCAACTGTGGCCATTCCTAATTAAATAAATAATCTGCCCTAGACAACCTCACTGAGTGCCAGCCATGAGCACCAGGGCTGGGTGACAACAAATCACCACAGGCAGAGCGCCAGTGCTCCTTCATGGAATCCAAAGAGAACGATGATTTCCCTTCAGCAAACATTTTGCATAACCATTTGCCACAGTTTAATTGATCTCTGCTACAGCACAGTAGTAAAAACCTCTCCATTTCTATGTGTTTTCAGAGAGTACTTCATGTTCTGTTGATTTCCTTCTCTCTCTATTTGGCTGACTTTTTGCATCAGTTGTGCAGCTTTTTGCGTAGAATCATCTACCCGTCTTTTTTAATTTAGGGAGAAGTCCTCCTCATTATCTCTTCTTGTTGACCCAAACCCATCCTTCAAAGACGGCTTTAAGACTATGATCATCCCCCACTTTGATTTCCACCATAACCTTATCAGCTATACCAGCCAAACTCAAGTTACTTCCTTCTCCACCAATCTTCTCTTATCAGTACACACAAAGCCATTCTTTAATGTTTAACATTTACTGTACTATACAGCTATTTAGGCATTTTCATAACCGCAGGGGAAAAAAAAGTGGAAAATTCCCACTTTGTGCTGAGATATTGATCAATTTTTAAATCCATTGCAAGATCCCACAATCAATGTTATGGAGTGACTTCAGTACCTGACAGCAGCGTAAACATCAGCAAATTTTCATGGGCAATCAGAGGCATCTCAATTACCTGAGCACTGCCTCAGCTATCAGAAGGACAGCCTGACCTACTGGGCGGTCAACGTCTTCCTATGCACTAATGGTCTTAGAAAACCTACGCAGAAACAGGGAAGCTCTTGGGTGCTCCTGTGTAGAAAATCTCTCCTTACATTTTTGCACTCGGAATGTGAGAGGTGAGGTGCTTCCCGCCATGCAGAGGAGCTCGGAGGCTTTGGATGGCCAGCAGAGGCTGGGGCTGAAGAGGAGCTCCCAGGCTCTGGCCACCTCCGGCTTCAGCCACTGTTCCCCAGGCTTCCAAAGAGCTGGATGCGCACTCCTCTCTGCACACCATTCACCTTAAGGTACACGAGCTCCCAAGTGACGCGGGTATTTCACAGCTCTCAAAACCCTGTTTGACCACCTACCACTTTTTGGCCAGTTGGGCTGACCCAGACAAGCAGAAGAGCAATGACAGCTGCTGCAGAAAGGAAGGGGGGAGAGCAGCACGTGCACCGACCCTGCTCTGCACACGAGGACGTGGCCTGCAGAGCACAAACAGCTCGCTCTGGCGTGCCCTGGAGCCCGCTCTGACACGGGGGGGTGCCAGAAGAAAGAGGGAAGAGTACATGGAGAGAAAGAGCTTTAGACTCACAGCGCAGTCAACTTCCCTAAATTTCATCCCTCCTCCTTGTTCCCCAGTTTCCAAAAATAACCCAAACAAAGGCAAGAACTGCAGAGGCAGGGAGCCTGAAAAGAGCTGCAGTTCAAAAATACAAAAAGGTGGCAAGGGAATTGAATAAAAAGACACGTTCCTTTTGGAAAAGAACAGTGACATCCTTCAGCCTGGTGGCAAATCAGCATGGATGTAGGTCGGTACCTGGAAGCAGGATGTCAGGTCCCGGGGGCTGGTGCAGGAGGCACAGCAGAGACACACTGCAAGGGGATGGGGGCTCTTCAGCCTGCCTGAGAGGTCTGCACTGGAGGGATGATGCCTTGGCCATGCCTGCCCTCGCATGGTACAGCCCAGCAAACGGCTTCCGTCACTTCATATGCCTAGCATCAGAAGACACTTGACATTTTCCCTTAAAAGTAAAGGCGCCTTAATGTGAAAAACATCTCTTAATGACTAAGAAGAGAGTCAGCAGCGAGCATTTGCACCCAAAGAACTCAGTTCCTCCCACATTAAAGCAACCTCCCGGAAAACTGATTACAAACAAATTAACAAACAACTAGTGTGTCTATCAAAAATAATTGCTTTGCTGCTGGAAAAGAATTAAAGATTCACAGTGCCTGCAAAATGCACTGAGGGTTAAATCTGATTCCTCATTGCTGGACTGATGGTCAAGGTGAGGGAAGAGGAAAGAGATCCTTGTGTCATGCAGCTGCAGCTGCCTTGCTTGCAGGGCATCTGTGAGAGGGGTGAATTTCCTCTAACAGGTGAGAAGTAAATTCAGCCACTGGTTGAGAGATTTTGTTTTTCCATGAACATCAGCCATCGCACTTACACTTTGACCTGGCTTTGATTTCAGCTGATTCAACATTGTATGACGGCACCCCAGGTCCACATTCAATTTTTTTGCTTCTGATTTTCAGCACTGATCAAAGTAAGTAACTACGAGCACATCTCTGCTTAACTGTGGTGCGATACAGGCATAGTCGTGCCCACTCCACCGAAGACAGCAAGACTCTGGTCAGTGTCACAAGGTCTGTTTTTACCAACAGACACATGTTCCTCTTGGGCCTTTCCACTACTTGCCGTCTCGATATTAGGATATACCGGTAAGGTCCCCGAGTAAGTTCAGGTCCCCACTCTTTTACCATAAATGCATCCACCTTTATCATAAGTACTACTGCATACTGCAGAATATTTCAGGCACCGCTGTCCAGCAAGAGCCATTCCCTTTTGTGCAGAAAAAAAAAAAAAACACTCTCAGAAACAACATCTCTCTCCAGCCTTCACATCCACAACCTTCTCCTTTGCAGGAGGACAGCTCGCAGTATCTCTGCTCACAAAACAGCTCCTGTCAGAGAAAGGGTTATTTCTCACCTTTGTGGCTCTGGAGCAAAGTTTAAAAGCATGATTGCGAGTACAGCCCAAGACTTCAGAAAACAGGAAGCAGAAACGGCAGAAATGATTTGGAGGTTTGGGGCTTTGGGCTGGGTTTAAATTTCATAATTCTTCGTATTTTATTTCTCTTTCACGCTTAGGCAATGATTTTCAAATGGCACAGCTAGCAGTGTCGATGACTTGCTCCACAGCAATCTTCTTCAGCCTTCTACCATGATGGAAGTCACCGCAGGCTGAGAAAACATCCCCTGGCAAACGATGGCACCAAGTGGGCCAACCCATGCCTCCTTAAGAGAAGCTGCAAAGCAGCTGAGGGAGAAGCATTTTTGGGAGCGAAGCTGAGCAGAGTGGGAAGGAGGCAGCTTCACGCAGCCTTAGCTTCTTTTCCCAGTGGAGCAGAGATTGAGAAGGAAAAACACCACAAGCCTCTCATCTTCTCCAGCTTGCCACAAAAGAGGGATGTATTTTTCAGTAAGATCTGGTGAGTCTGACACTGAACTTAGCTCAAGTGACATGAAAAGTTAATGTTTAGGAACAAGGTAGGTGGAGAGGAGGAGGAGGAAAGAAGACATTTGTTATTTGATGTAGATTTCATTCAAAAGCTGCTTTTCACAGTCAGAACTAAAATTTCCATTCAGCTGTTTATTTCTGGTAGCCTAGATAGCTTGAACAAGTGAAAGAAGAGGGATCTAGAGGGAGCCCTTATCCCTGCCTGCCTGACAACTGTTCTTCCTCAGATAACTTAGAAGACAACCAGACACATTTTTCTGACTACCGGTCTCTAAATGTAGTTTTCCTGTTTGGAAAACTGGACAGCGGTGGGGCGTTCCTCCCGGGGAGGCAGGTGCCCCCGCTGCACTGCTCTCCCAGGACAGAGGGGGCGGTGTCTCAAGCTCTGCAGAGAGAGATGGCAGAAAGAAAACATTGAAAATCGTTGTGGTGTTTATTGCCACCAGCGTTCAGGCACGGTACAAGTCTCAGGGATATTCACACTGGCGCTAGGCTTCCCACCTGTGGAGAGCGGCTGGAGAGATCTGCCTCCAGCCACCGACCACAGTGCCTGCAGCAGCCTCCCAGCATGGCCCCGCTGCTCCCATAGGCCCCCAAAGCCTCCTTGTGAAGAATGGCACGACCCCCTGATGCTATGAACTTAGCAGCTGCTATTTGAAATTGGCTGGACTGGTGTGTCAAAGTAATCCAAATGGTTTCTGTAGCTTTTCTGTTCACCTCAGTCTGAATTTTCCTCCTTTGCACCTCTGACATCCTCTCCCCCTTCATGTATTACAATTTTCTCGCTCTGTTTTGTCTGCATTACATCTGAAAACAACTTTTCCCTCATGCACACCAGAGCATCCTCTCTTTCCTGCTTTGTGCTCTTCCCAGCCCCCTGTTGTTCTGGGCTGGCCCTTCTGTCTTTGCTCTGTTTCCTCACTCTTCTCTCTTCCTGTCCTTGATTTCTCTCCTCCTTTCTTTCTCCTTTGATGTTTCCTGGTGCTTTCTCTTCATCCTTCCTGACAAACTGAGTGAGGTACTCCACTGGGAGATGCTCACCAGAAGCAGCTGGCCTGTTCAGAGGGCTGTGCTGGCTCAGACACCTACGCAGGCGCCCGTCGCCTCGCCCACTGCGCTGCTTGCTGCAATTAATCCCGCTCTTCACCCAGGGTCCTGCGTACAGCCCTTTGTGAAAAGTCAGGAAAATGAAGGTGCCCTGTAATTTGAGGAGCATGTGCTAATTTTACATCCATGTTTTCAATGAGCTACGCCTGGTTTTCATTCCAGGGGACTGCGCAGAAAGCACGACAACAAATCTGGGGGACTGTCAAACACAGCAGTAGCACGTGGCTCGTGCTCCCAGCACTGCTCTCCTCTACAGAGTGACTGCTTCAAAGTGACCCTTCCTTCCTGCCCAGGTCTGCCACCCCGAGGGTGAAATTCACCCTTTGCTGAGTGCCAGTGCAAAGTTATTTAATCATTTCAATCCTATTTATGCCCTTAGAAAAGATTTACTTGTGTCACACTGCTGTCCTGAGCAGGGACAACTTCCCCCCAGCTGGAACCTCAAAGACAGCCTTCTCACCTCAGTGAAAAAATGTCTTGTTTTTAATACTTTTTTCCTGTTGTGAGTCAAAAAAAAAAAAAAAAAAAAGAAAAGATACAGATAAGAGCGATGAATTTTATTCCTCCTGGCACAGCAACAGGAAACAGCCAACCAGCCTCCAATGGCAGGGCTCTGTTCTCTCTGCAGTCACACTGAGAAACCTCGCTGAAACCTATAGGCCAGATCCACTCATAGGTTCTGGCTGCTTTGCCTGTTTTAGCAATGCAAAGCAGCTGTAAATCCAGTTTAACTTGCCAGTTTCTGTCAGCCTTACCGTGCCAGCTTAGCACTGCTGCTAGCCTCAGAAATCCCAGCAGCCGGAGGTTGCTCCCAGCCCGACTCCAGGCCCTGGAGGCTGATCCTTCTTCCACCCGCTGGCCGCTAGCGCAAGGAGCAGGACGGCCTCAGGCATTTCTTCTCCCTGGGCAGAGAGCATTTGTCACACTCCCCTTTCCCATGTGCACGCAGCCAGCTGAGCAGATCAAAGGGAATCCACTTAATGATCAACTCCCGGTTAGTCCCCGGCCACTTGTTCGCTTGCTCCAGAGGGTGACTCCCGACCCTGCCCATGAGCAGGTGCATTACTGGGGCAAGGCTGCAAACCCAAGCAGGCTGGCAGAAAAAACCAGCCTGTTTCCTTCTACTTTTATAGTTCTTTGGATGTCAGGAAACAGAGCTCAGGCTTGTTTCCTGCTCCTCTGCCAGGGAAGGTGGGGGAAACTGGAGGTGGATGTAGAGAAAGGCAGAAAGAGGGCAGATCAAAAAGATCAAGGAAAATAATAATAATAAAAAGAAGACAACACTGCTTCACTCTAGTCTGTAAAGCAGTACATCTTGGAAAAAAATAATCTCCCCGCAACCAAGTCTTTCTCTCCAGGGATACACAACAGTCTCAGGAATTAATAGCATTTTCTTGCAACATTCAAGTGCTGCTGCACTTACAGTCTTATAAAAAAAACACTAAAAAAACAACCTCTTCTTTTGCTTCTTGCCTGAGAAAAACACACACAAAAAGAATTTGAGAGAATCTGGGGGGGGGGGGGAGGGTGCAATCATGTCAGTTCTGATTTTCTAAGAACAAAGCCTTTACATTATATATAAATAAGTAAACGGGAGACGTTCGGCATGTTTTCTTTTTTTCCATCTCACTCCCAGCCCCTCGCTCTGAATGCATTAATACATACACCTTAAGCACGATCGGGCTCTTCGTGTTGCCATGGAACTGAAACCTTTGCAGTTTGGATGGTGATGTACGCCAGGAAGCATACTGTTCTTACACTTCCTATAACAGAAGCAAAAATCACTGCATAGCATTAACTCCCTTAGTATTTAAGGCATTCAGTGTCTTTCTTGTCTGTTCTTCTTCACACAGAGTTTGCTTTTTCTATCTTGCCACATGCAAATGAAACACATTTGACATAGCTATTCTTGTCTTTATGAAGTCAATAGCTCACACGCTGAGCACGCTGCAGAAGGTCCACAAGACGACGGACTTTCCCTTTTTAATAAGAGGCTGTTTGCAGGCATGCAGCAGCTGAGACGAGGGCTGGAGAAAGCATAAGTATATGCAATACACGTGGATACAACAATGTGTTATATGTCAAGGCAGCATTTTCGTAGATTTTGGAAACCTAGTCAAGCATATTTATAGCTAACGCTCTCGACGCTCAATGTTCTTTTGTCCAGACAGCCAAATTACAGGATAAAGCTCCTGCAGCAGGCATCAGGTCTTTCTACACCTCTGTTTCGTAACTGAGGTTGGTGGGCTTTCAGTGGTGAGCAGAGCTCCAGCCACTTCAGTTACAGGAAAAGTAAGTCAGTACAGCTCTGTGCTATCTAAAGATTTAGCCTACAACGATTATCTTCAGCAGATCTGAGGTTTTTGCCAAAGCTTCTAAAAATGGCTTTACTCACATTGCAGATAAATCAATTTTTATGTTCAAAGCAAAAACACGGTATGCAAATATCCAAGTTTATTATAAAAAGGTTACCATATAGCCATTCACATATATAAACGTTGGATCTGTACCTGCTGAAACAGCTGGAAGCCTGTCCATGATCTGAAGCCAGCCTGAGGCTTTTACCTCCAAAGTTAAATATTTGCATAGCATTAAGCTTAAAATTAAAGCATTTGCTGAAGAAACTTGCTGACTCGCATATAGGGAAAAACAAGAGGGAATTTAGCTTCCCTACACACGGGGGCAGATTCTTTGGATGCCTTCCCCATCACACGGATTCCTGGACAGCACAAGGACAGACAGACTACCAGCCTGGGAATTCCCCCTTCGTTTTCCGGAGGATTTTGTGTGCGGCTCGGATAGAAAAGCAGTAACCCAGGTAGCTACTTTATGAAGAAGGCATTTGTGCTCACTCCTCATCCCTCGACCACCTGGTAACACTCCTTCCCCGGCAAAGAAGGGCCCCATTCACCCCACGCCTCCGCCCAGCAGGTTCCCCACATCCCGCTGCCACAAGCCACCTCTTTCTTGTTCGCAGCTCCTGGGGCTGAACCGGCCGGCACGCAGCGAGCAGCGTTTCCTGCAGCAACCTGCCCCCGGGGACGTGAGGTTGTGCCTGCTCATAAGGAGGCTTTCTGAGGCACGTTTTGCCCCCGGTGCCGGCACAAGGCACAAAAGCGCTGCTGTCTGTATGCGCTTTCACAAACTGCAGGGAGAGCCTTCTCCAGCACCCTCAGGTCCCCTCTGCTCCCCTCCACTGATGGAAAAACCACGCTGAACAGCGCTGTCAAAGTGCAGCCCCCTCTTTCCCTTCGCTGGCAATGAATTTCTGCTCGCACTATGTCCCTACCACCCCCGCCCTCACCTCTGGTTTAAGTCAGGCTCTCACCGTTGATTTTCTTGTTACAGGAAAATGTATATTGTGTGACGATGAAAGGCCGGCGCAATGTCAAGAGCATTAAAAAGACCCTGGGGACTGATTAGAGTCAAAAGGGAAAGGATTTATGACGGTTAATAAAGTTAAATCTCTCAGAGTTCTGCTTATCCTTTGCAATTCCAGGTAACCAGATCTTATAGGAAAAGTTATTAAAATGTTGGAAGTTACTACTGCCCCCTTTGAAGGGTTCCCTGATAGGGAAACCTGTACTCTGACCGCAGGCACCTGGCCAGGACAGAGCCCGGCTCACCACCAGGGCTGAGCTGACACCAAGAAGGAGACAAAGACGGGGAAACTTTTCTCTCCACCAGCACCATGCTTCCACATGGAAGAGCTACCGCACGAAGAGGGAGGCTCTCACCCTTCATTCCCAGCTTGTTTGTACACGTGCACATTTCGCTGGAGGATGCGATGGAACTGCACTCCACAGGTTTGCTCTGAGGCTTTTAAAACACTTCATAATCCAATATAAAGTCAACATAATTTTATAAGATGTTAATGATTTTCCACGCTGAGATAATGAGATTGAGAGAGGGCGAATAGAAGAGGAGGGCCAAATTCTTTAAAATATTGGTAATTGTGTATCAATACCTAAATTACACATACACTTTACTGGATAACACATTTTCGTTTTCCTACCACTTAATAATCTTAAATGTGTTACATATGCCCTTTCCATTTTCTCACTCTTTTGCTATATTACATCCAATTTAATTTCCTGTGGAAGTCTGCAATCTTTTACACTGTGCCTGTCTCGGAAGCCTTTCTGCAATAAGCAGAGTGCAGTCCTTCGGAAGGTCTATCTTTTATGAGCTTTGCTCCTGCAGATTAGTTTCCTGAAATGTTTGCAATGCTGTATCAGAACTGGCCAAAGAGGAAAACCAAAATAACACCCAAAAGGAAAAGCAACCAAGAAAGCCTTCACTTCCTTCTGACTCCTACATTCAACAGTCAAAAGAAATTTCATAATTTCATTCTGATCTGGGAAGATGGCAAACCTGTGAAGGTTAATACCTCCTATCAGAAGTTCTCCCAAGGTGCGAGACACGGCACCCTTGTTCTACAGCTCAAAAGCAGAGCTGCGAGGTGTCTGCTTCCTCTTTCTTCCCAGCAAACACAGACACCTGCAAGCAATCTCCACCCTGGCAGCCATCTCTCCCCACCAGCCAGCCCTTGGCTCTCTGAGAGATCTTCTCTCCCAGTGACAAGCCACTTTCCACCTAAGAAAAGGGAAATGTCAATCAAAACACATCCATCCTTCCTTTGAAAGGATTCCTGTGACAGCAGGAAGCTAGCCTAGCTGGCCTACTGGGTCCTTTCCAGACCTCTGCCCCTACAGAATGCAAAACTCATTTTCTTCCAACTAACTTTCCTTCAGAGATTACCAAGGGTGGCCACAAAGACAAACGAGAAGCCCTTTCAACGGGATCCACGCTCTTTCACATCAGTGGGAGACGTCATCTCCAGGAGCTTCTCGTATAGAAGAACCAGAGCCCCGCCACGTTTGGTCACCTCTTCACCATTCAGGACCTACGTTACCTCAGCTGCAAACGGCTCTCCCAAAACAAACTAAATTGTTTAATGAAGTGTGAGCTTCCTTTCCCCAATCCCTGTGAGATTTTGTATTGCTTTCCATGTCTCACACCACTGACGTAGCAGTAAATCAGCCACATTTCTGACAAACATCTTCAAAACTATACACAGAAATACAGTGCGTTTAATCCAGATGCATACTTTTGGGGCAAACAGTCATCTCTCCTCATTATTTTATAACTTTTGAAGCTACACATGGATTTTCACTGAGTCCTCTCCTATGTTATTTCGTCAATCCATTTCCTTGTAATTTTGTTTTATGCTGTATCTTTAATACTTAATCTTTAAAAAGTGGCTAATCAGTAAAAAAAAATAATCCCCCACAGAGAACACTACTTAAACAAAAGTCTCAGATGCTATGTGCAGTGCAATTCAACTCTCATCAGTGTGAAGAAACGTTTTTCTATCAGCTTCAGTGGGAGTTGCATTGCAGCTATAAATCAGATGAAGATGCTCCATGCTAACGGCTACGTGGTGTGCTATAAACTGCTCCAGTACATAAAACAATGACATACCCATTCTCATAAAAACAGTTTGCTCGTGGTTTACAGTACCTGAGTCAGAACAGTAGGAAATAAAAACATGCCAGATATTAGTGACTTGAAATTTTTGGCCTTGTAGACCGTAAATTAAATAGCCTCCTTTCACAACATGTGGCTCAGTCTCCACTTCCTTTTACAGGGTGAGGAAAAAAGATTCAATATACAGATTTAATTCCTATCAAAATCTTATTCAAAGGCAGTGGGTGATGTAAAGCTAAACATCAAGGGAATATCTGCCATCATCTGGCTGAATTTGGTAAAATGGAGTTAATTTGCACTTCTTTAAGGATTCACTGGTGTGTGAAATTAATCGAATTTAGATTGGCCAGAAACTGAAAATGGAATGAAGGAGAAAAGCAATTAAGGACCTTTCCTAACACAAAAATAGTACTGCTTTAAATGCATTGATACAGTTAAGGTACAAAACCCTTCAACGCCAATGCCACCACCGCTTCCTCCTTGAGGAAGAGAGTAGTAGGCTGCATATCTACATGTCATCGTTATACCAGGATAACTTCACCCAAAGAAAACATCGGTAGAAGGTTTCTACCAACAGCTGTAAATGAATACATTTTCAAGATCATACTCATAGGTAAAACAGTTCACTGTTCTGCATATGGACCAGGCCTAGCAGATAAACATCTGTTGGAACAGCTCAGTATAATTGATTATACATGTGGCTTAACATTTACTTCATTGACTTTTAGCACCTTTGTGTTATTGTTACTGTGCTGCTCCAACAAGTGGTGGTTAATGTAAGATGCAGAAGTTCACATACCGTATACTTATGAATAACTGGTTCCCAGAGATGTGGCAGTGATAACATTGTCATCGTATGATTCAGGGTTGCTTGCTGCAGATCACATATCAGGAGAGGGTCCCACCTGAAAACATAACAAGTCCAGATATAGTGTTCACCGTAATCACAGGTTTACATCAAGCTTTACTAACACATCTGTGCATTTTCACGTATTTCCCCTCTAAATTAACAGTATCTGGGCTCTTCCCAGGCTCACAGAAATCACTGTGCTGTTCACAATGACAAGCAGAAGTTCACTGATGAAAAGTTCACTGGTGAACTAAAAGTTCACATAAACTGTTTGGCCACTGCTCCAGGCCAGATTTCAGGCATGATCTCAAGGCAGCAAAAACTAGTTTCCATTGATAATACATAAGCTGTAACTGTTTGGTGGACAGATGAAGATTTCCCGTCTGCCAGGGACTTGACAAAAAGGTAATTCCTTTCACCGCTGCATTATAAGTGTGGCTCTTTTTTTTTTTTTTTTTTTTTTTTTTAAAGTTGAACATCACCAGTTTAGAAGATGCACCACTGAAGATCAAGGGATCTTAAGAGAGCATTGCTTTCCTATTGATGACTACAATCATATTATTTATGATTATTTGACCATCTAAAATCACTTGATAATTAATCTGTTGTTAAATATTTTCATATATGGAGATACAGAAAATCAGTTTATACTAGCAGCATTGTCTCCAGTGGAAAGATACATGGCAGAAAACAAACACATTTTCCAAGAGCTGAAAAAGCTTTTTCCTACTAAAACTAATGGCAAAATCACAACTGATGGAAACAAACATAGGCTCAGGCAACCTTAAAAGTCTACAGCACTAAATAAACGAAAGCTCACCTGGGCTGTATATCCCCATAAGTAAGTGTTTGAAACAAGAGTTAAGAAACTCTTGCACATAAATTTCATTGACTTATTCTGCAATGCATGAGGATGTGAATAAAGCTATAAAACACAGCTTTGACATCAAAGGCAGATTAATTGGGTTCTCTTTTATTTTGAAAATGTGGATAAAATGACTTACAGGATACCCAAAAATATACCCAGACACACACAGACGTACAGACACGCCCACAGCGGTCAGAAGTCACAGAAGAGATAAAACCTCCCCCAAAAGAAACCAATCTTCCTCCTGCTTTGCAAGCTGCTTCTCATCCTAGGGTAGGAGGTTTTCAGGAGGGAAGTCTGGTAAATAACAAAGAATTTTAAAGAAATGAGGTTTTCAGATTTTACCCACAGTTTACATTTTTTAAATTACTCTAATGCTTCTTTGACTCTTCATACCTCCAAAGTGGCTTGGCTCTTGTGTTTATTATGCTTCATCGGCCAGCCACAACGTCACACAGCACTCCAGCACCAAATACTTCTGCATTTTCTGCCAACTAAGCAAGTCAGTGTCTCTGCATTTGGTCTTTAGTAACAAGCTTAAGCTAGGAAGAGCACATCCATGCTCCGAAACAAGAAAAAGATACTCACAAAGGGCACACTTCCCCTGGCACAATGCTAGTATGTAATATCTAGTGCTTGCCCACTCAGGAACAGTATAAATACGGGTTGGCAAACAGAATAAGCCGAGAGCCAAGGGCACATGTTGAAACATACCCATACATAATGCCAAAGATGGAGGTGAGGTGCTGATGCCTAACACGGGACGCAGGAGTAAGGAGCCCACTGGTGGAGCAGAGACTGTTGGGGTGCCTGGGGCAAGCTACAGATGCAGCCCCCCACCATGCCCCTGCCCTGGGCTTTCTGCAGGACTCCCTTTGTCCAGGGACAGCCCGGCAGGCAGCTGGCTCCCCCAGCTCCAAGCCTACACTGCCCAATTGCAAGATACCAGGAACGTTGTGAATATCTGTGAATTCAGCTGGGGACTGCTGGCAAATAAGTGCAAACGCTGGCTGAGGCACGGAGGGTGAGGTAAATTCACCCTGGCGGGGATGGATGGGAACACCAAGTGAATGACGCCGACCGCCGGCGAACGCTTTTGGTGTGGACAGAACGCTCACAGCAAAACTGACCGCACTCCCCACCTTACAGACATGGCCTTCAGAGCATGAGCTTGTGAAAGCTACTCATCTGCCTGGGGAATTTTGCCAAAAAGCACACACAGAGGGCTCACCAGTCCCTCATTTCCAGAAATGCCAAAATAGTAGCAGGTATCTGTATTCCTAGGTAGACACAGATATAAAAGAACAAGAAAGCACTACCAAATACACTTAGGGGTAAACATTCCTTAAAAATTCTAACTCTTCACATCCAGACTTGATACTATAAAGAAGTTTCCCTAAAACAGACATTTTTCAGAGTGTTAGACAGATCCCTTCTATTGACCTGCTTAAATTTTGCTTCCCTATTAGCTCTGTTTCACCTATGCAAGCAATTCTTTCTCATCCATTGCAGACTTAAAAAGAACTTTCCCTCCCAGAGAAATCATTTGTAGCATCTTTGCCACAAAATGATGCTGCTAAAAATGGCCAGCTGTTTTCAACAGGAAAACACAGCAAGATATGCAACTCATTCTTTTTCTGCTTGCAGATTTATTTGGAGTCATTTAATCAATCTTTCCTTAATGACTGTGCCTAATCATTTAACTCGCATTACCTCATTTACCTTTTCAAAAAATTGCTTGAACTTTTCAGGTGAATAAGTCATTTAAACTTTGTTGGTTTTGTTGTTGCTGTCTGTTAATGTACCCTTGGAAAATGAATAGTCTGAAACAAAAGTCCGAGATCACCACAGGAGTAGAAAAGAATCACCACAAAGTAGCTACATCTTCTACATCTTGAACACAAATATATCACAACACAAGGCACCAAATGAAATGCAGTCTTTCATCTCTAACGAATTAGTTGAAAACCAGTTCAGGCTGGTAGCAGTCAAAAGCCATCATTGTCTTCCTGCCGGTCAATGTCATCTATGGACTGAGTTTGGAGTTCTCTATTTAACTCTCTTTTGACCCTTTTGCTCAGATTCCTCAATGGATTCTTAACCCTCTTCTTTGCAAGGAAGGCCATGGTCAAGATTTTCAAGGCCACAGGGCACGTACTGTATTCAATGCCTATTTCCTCTCTGCTCACAGTTGAGATGGAGGGATCTCAGGGACCGTACATGAGAATGCCAAAATTCCTCAAAACAAACCACTTCTGGTGGAGCAGGAGATGCTAGGGAGCAGCTGCTAAGAGGAGCCCAAACTATTCGTGAATCTGACAACTTTCAAGATCTTTCACAAATATTTTTCTGGCAGAGACTTCCTAATGTCTTTCCTTTGGTGAGAAAGAAATACCAAAGTTCTGAAAATACTCTTTGACAGAAATTGCAAGTCCTAGAAGAGCCTCTTTAAAGCGAAGTCCTTCTAGGTGAAGAAGACAACTGGACGCCTTTGTGAAATCTGAAAACATAAATTTTATAGTAGACGGCTCTGGCAATTATGGAAATAGCTAGTGAAGACAGGAATACACTGGGGAGCCGGCAGTTAATCTGGGGGGGGGGGAAAGATTGGGAACTGAAGATACAAATCAATATAGTCTCTACATAAAGAGAGAACTGTAAGAAAATACACACCGTTCTTGTCCAAGCTGTGTATTTACTATAGTTAGACGGTAGTAATCTCCAGTGCCAACAATTAAGACCTTCATTTTCATTAGGATACTTCTAAGGAAATGCAAACATCAGGCACAATTACTTCTCAAAACCGAGTCTATTTGTCTTAAAACAATCTTAAAACTGTATTTAAACATAATGAACTACAGCTAAGTTACTCTTTTGCCCCAAAGAACTTTTCTTACAGCACTGAAGAAGAAAATATGTAATCGTTTGCACCATAAATGTCCACACTAATGCACACAGTACATTCACACCAACAGAGCTGAAGAGATCTTACAGACACAGGTGTTTAGAGCACACCTATAAAGCACTGCTGTGCTCTAGGGCTTAGCAAGATTTTAGCAATTCTTTCTCCACCTTCAACAAATACTGGTTGCTGGCTGGAAAAACAAACGAGGACTTATAAAATGGTCAAAGTATTTAAACCCACATGGTTAGATTGGCTAGGTACAGGCAACAAATCGTTTTTTAAAGTCAGGTCTAAGCAATAAGCCTCAAAAATTCCTCCAATACATACATTTTATTATGAATCCTTAAAAAAAACTATAGCTACTAATTACAAAAAAAATACATTTGTGAATAACCTTTCAGAAAAATATATTTTAAAATGAAAGGGAAAATGTAACTAATGATCTGAAAACACATTAACTTGCCTGAAAAACAAAACTTTCCTCTCCTTTCCTCACAAGAAATTTGAGGAATTAAGAAGGGAATTACAGTCCTGAGTCCTACTTTCCTGGCATCTGCCTGTGTCAGAAGTTAAGCGTTATGTTAGTTAAGGTGAGAAAGCCCGTTTAGTTCTCTCTGAGATCCGAAGCTATATTACACACAATAGCACTTGTGTACTTTACTGGGCAACATAAAACATGGATGAATTAGCTGCCTGTAAAACATGCCAAACTGACATCCACGCGCACCAAAGACCTCCTCTCTGTGCAGAACAAGCACAGCGAAGCAGCAACGCGAGCTGCTTCCCAAACCGTGTTTCCAAACACTCCTTGGTTACATCCTGGAATGAACAAGAGCAGGAGTTTCTCAGTAACAGGGAATTATGTGGCTGGTAATAGCAATTCAGTTCTGTGCCTGTAATGTCCTAACACAAACAAACCGCATCAATGTGTAGGAGAGGAAGCGAGGAGAGAAAGCAAATACAGCTACGAACACAGGATGAACTGCACCAGAAAGCTCCGCTGCAATCTACATGTATCCTCCGTCAGGCAGCACTGGGCGGTTCGAAACAGATCAGACATGCTCCCCAGCACAAAGCTGCTCAATGGGAGTGATGGATGTGCCAGAAAAATAATGCATGAAAATCCCCAGAGAAGCAGCATTTTTTTTTCTTGGACTTTCTTTGATAACCTGCACAGAGGGCATTTAAAATCAAAAAATATCTACCAGACTGTCTCTGGCAAGATATACTCCATCAGCACTACTTAATTAAATAAGTGTATTGTTCTCTTTCCCACCACGACTTGCTTTGACCTTTCTCTTTTTTTTTGACTAATTCTTTTTTTAAATTCTGCCCCTCATTTTCATGAATGTTAGTGATCACAAAATATATTGAGAGTGACAGGCAGTAACCATTACTGGAGGCTGTCGCACTTGGACTGCGATGCAGACGATCATCCGGAGGCTGGTACACTAGTGCGGAGTGAGAAGGTCACTCAAATAGCCATCCCTCCGAAGAGCAACACTTCTGAAAAACAACCTCCTAAATCAACATCTAGCATCGAGAGCATTTCACAGTAATTTCTATTTCTCTTCCAGCAACAGTAAGAGAACTTTCAGATCAGAGAACAAAAGTCATTAAACGGAGCATGCTGTCAAATGTGACAGTGCATGTTGGGGCTATGAAAGCAGGGGAAGAAACAGCCAGTCCCCCAGCATCACAAGTACAGGTGAGAGACACTCAGAAGAAAGACAGAGTCAGTCTGAAACGGCACAAAGAGATCTGATCACTAATCAGAGACAGAAACCCATCTGAGAGTCACAACTGTCTCTGCAGGCTCTGAAAGACAGAATTAAATTGGTTTAGTACTATATTCAAAAATGAATTTAATTAGCTGACATTAAGCAGGATAAGTTTGCGGTACCATGTTGTTCTGACAAGCTGTCTCCAGAAGGGTAAGTGGAAGGTAAAATCATATTTTTCAGGATGAGATTACAGACGTGCACTTAGAAGGTAACGGCGTGTCTGCCGAGGGCGGCTTACAGCTGGAGCTGGACACTTCGTCTCGCACTGCAAAAGGATGCTGTGTGACAGATGAGCCAGGACTGCGAGTTTTAGATTCTATGCGTTTATTCTTATGGCTGTGCAGCTTAATCTCTTTCTGATATCGCCACTTACGTGAAGAAACAGCCTCAGCATAACCTCTGCCAGGAGGTTTGCTCCGGGTTCTCCCAGTCAGTCAGACCTGTCCTGTGGCATAAGCATGCTACAGCAGGTACAATTTATTTCTGCTTGTGTGCAAGTATGCTGGGCCTCAGTCGGACAGCTCAGGTCTGATGACTGCTGCGCACCCACGGTTGTGGTACTGAGTCAGCTGGGGCACCCCGCTGGGCTCCCGGGGACGCCCTGCTGTTCCTCCACACAGTGCATCTGCTGGGAGCCACCACGGAGCAAAGGTGGCAGGGAGAATGAAGCTGGCAGAAGCTGTGGCTGTAATGTGGGGGTAGAGAGCGACAACTCAAGGATCAAGGGTAAAACCCACAGGGAATCCAAATCAGGTGTTTCCCTGAGGAAGACTTGGAAAAACTGGAATAACAAATTCCAGAAGCCGCATGCCTGTGAAACTGAACCAGCATCCCCTTTGCGTGCCTCCTTCTATTTAATGACAAACTGAGTTCTGGTGGAAAGTGTCTCACTGTCAGAGCTAGAAACCCTGATGGAAATCCAGCAGACTTGCAAAGCAGGCCCACATGTCCCAGGCTGTGACTATGGCAGCTACTGCTCACATCACTCAGGTTGATGCCTCAGCTCTGATACCAGGACCAAGCCAAACTCACCAGGCAAGACAGAGAAACTTTGGCCATCCCGTTAGCAGCGATCATTAGGGAGTTGCTGCTCCATCACATGCTGCAACTGTACAGCAATATAAGCTCCCAGTTCAGGCTGGGAGTGCCCTTCCTCCTCCCCCAGCCCCTCTCACCAGACCCGCATTCAGGCTGCGTGACCTTGAGTAGCCATTTGCAGGTTTTTAGGAGCAAGCATCACACACCACATGTCCTTCTTCAGCACCACATGAATCACTCTGCTTTAGTGGCTTCTTACACTGATAAAACCCCCTGTGTACCCAGCTGTTGTCTCCTCAGCCACATCTGGACCAACAAATTAAATGTGCCCTTTCATATACCCTGTCTCTGCGACATCTGCCAGCAGAGGCAAAGCCACTGAGAACAGCAGCTAACAGTTAGGGATGAAGACTGGCAGGGGTCAGAGACCCTTGTTTTACTAGCCATTGGATGGGTGACCTTGAATCTCTCATTTTATGTTTTCTTGTATTTAAAGAGAATTACCATGTTGCTTTTCAGCTATACTGAGAACCACAGATACAAGGTATTACCTGCTACTTATATACACCACCATTACTATACATAACTAAACAACTGCCTTCAACTAAACAAACCTAGCTACAGGCACAGAACATATGATTTTGTAGTATTAATTCTTAATTATTTCACTCTCTTCCAGGAAACGCAAGTCCACAGCTGAGCACGAATAAAGACACAAGATCTTTACGATAAGAAAAGGAAAACAATGGCCTGACATGACCTAAGTAAAGCACAGGATACTACCTCCCCAGGGCAGAAATCTCCCTACTCCAAAACTTCCTTCCAAGTGCTCTGAATATGTCACCAGACAAAGAAACAAGAAATTCACTTTTGCAAGACAACAACACTTTTTACAACAGCAGTATCTGACATTATTCCATAAATCTTCCAACAATCGATGTGCTTTATGTCAGAAGGGACCTTTAAACTTCAGATTAAAACAAATTTGGGTCTCAATCGCAACACAAAGGTACGTGTAATAAACTTTAAATATGTCAAAAGCTTCACTGGAAAAAGGTCTGCTGAAGGTTTGAAGGTTTAACACGGGGCCCGAGGCTCACCCCGCGTCACAAGGCTGACCTGCATGCTGCTGAGCACCACGCGGTGCTGGAGCGCTACCGACTGACAGCGCTGGAGCTCCCAGCGTCCCCGGGTGTCAGACCTGACATCGGAGGGCATGTCACCAGCCGTCTGTCTGTGATTCCCGTGATAACCTTTCTGTCCCCTCTTCATCCTTATCAGATACTTAGGTTGTAAATTGGGTGTGCCTGAAGACGCGAAGTCAGGGAAGCCTACTTGTCCACAGAAGCCTTTACACAATACCACGGGAAAAATTGTAATCATAATAATAAATCACTTATATCTCACAATTCCAACATCTTACCATTTTCACAGAACTTCCCATCCAGAAACTATTCTCAAAGGAACTAATTGTGTCTTCCCTCTCGAATCTCTTTTATAGCCTTGTTTCTGGCCGCAGCAGCACTGGTACAAGCTGGCTTTCACGTCAAGGACCAGACCTTCACCTCCTTCTCTACAGCAGCGCAAACACAGTTGGAAACTGCATCAAAAGACAGATACTTATAGGAAACCAGGGTTCATGATTTCTGCTGCATACTGAAAAATCTGAGGTGTTTTCTAGAGCATCTGGTGGCTGCAGAACTGAAAGAGCAGAAAATCAGGGGAGTGGGAAGGCTGACAAATATGAAACACGTACCACTGCCGCACAGCTATGCCCTGCTGACCTTCTGTCCCACTGTTCTTTCATCTTTGACCTGAATTTGGATGTCAATGCCACTAAGCCAAGAAGCTTAAAGGCACCGACTGTGCTATGCCCCTGCCGGGGCCGTTTCTGAAGTCCAGCTTCCCCACCCCGCACGCAGCCCCTTCATAACCACAGCAGGTCAGCGCCCAGGCCCCCACCTCCCCCCGGGTCCCTGCAAGTGGGGCACTGCCCAAAAATATCCCCTGAATCTGACATTATTGCAGCACGGCCACAAAAATCTGCTACTGCAGACGTCAGTTTGTTTCCTACAAACAGCCTATACCCAGTGCTTATCACACTTTTAATGACAGTAACCCATGCATGCTTCTAAAGTTTAAAGCCTTTACATTCAAGGGACAAGTCAATAAACAACACATACAGCTTATTTTATACAAATGCATTTCACCCAGAAAGAACTGTGAAAACGCTGACTGCTTTACAGCTCTCTAGCCACAGATATTCAGGACTGAAATTCAGTGGCAGAAAGGTCCATCACACCTCCAGGCTTCTTTGAAAGCATCGGGTAAACATTTTAGACAATATGCTACTGGACCATGACTGCGTTAATTATATCTTGCCCTTAGAGGTCCGCCACATCTTTTTCATCTGCTATTTCCACCAGTGTTTTATTCCTATACCTTCCACCCGTATCCCAGCAGCATCACAACAGAGGTCTTACCAAATGCTTGTCTAAAAATGGATACTTCTCTTTAATGTCCTGATAAACAGGGGGAAACCGCGCTGCCCTTTGACCCAACCATTTAAATTCAGGAGGTGGCCATTCACTAGCTGATGTCTGAAATCTGCCATTCACTCTGTGGGATCATCCCTGGCCCAAATCTTGTCCTCAAAATCTTTCTCAGTGGCCAGAAACCTTCCACATCGACTTTCTTCTGTGTGATTCACCTCCACCACCCTACCCCTGAAAGAGACCTCAGTAAGACTGGGCACCTGCAAACCGACATTGATGGGGATCGTCCTGGGCCATAAGCTGACCTGATGAGGACCAGCTCCTGCCAAATGCTCCCGCACCAGGGAGCTTCAGTTCTCAAGAGGATGATGGCTTTGAGAGAAATCGCTCAAGTTAGTCTTCGGAAATACTAAACTAGCAAAGAGAGACTGGGATAAGAGTCTAGGTTTTAGGTAATGGAAATACCAATCCAGGCAAAATCAGCTGGTTAGCAGGTACTTAACCACACGTGTTTTGTGTTCTTCATACTGGGGAAGAACCAGACACGTCTGGTCACAGGCTAACATAAGGGCTGCTCTATTATCAAGCACAAATCTTGGCAGGGAACTGACAAGTAATACGGGCACTGACACTGAACTTCTCGTGAACATAAGCCTGTCATGAGATGGACAGCTTGTGATCCATATCCTCTTCACAGTCAGTACAGGAAAAGGCTGTAGAGCTCTCATCTCGTGAACATCTCCCATGCAGAATGCAGTGCAGCATTTGAAAAACCATAAAGCCCTCAGAGAGAAGTTACTGCTTCACAAATGGCGGGAGAAAAGCCACAAAGCTGTAACAAATACATACATATATACAGAAATACCTGAGTACTCATTACAGTTGCAAAGAAAGCCCTGCAATCTGAAATGATACAGTATCACCTCTCTAGTTCTACAACAACTCGCTGTTACAGATGTAACAACAAATTAAAATTAGATAGAGGAATTCAACTGCTGCCCTGTGCAAAAGCAGGGTATCTGTCATGAAATGCGTGAAGTGTGTGTTACTGCCACTGCAACACAGAAAGCTGGGGTCAGCCGCAGGTTAATTATAATCAGCAGCACTGGAATCATAAACTTAACTTTGCTGTAAAAATTAATAAGCAATATAAAATTGTTCTACTTTTATGCATTATATATTTGTGTGTCAATTTGTATTAATATATTTATAGACATTGACAAGACTTCAAAAATATTATCAGTGTAATGAAAAATATGAAGAAACAACTTTTAAAGTGATTTATTACTATTTTCACACTTTATATGAAGAAAACAAACCCGCAATGCTATTACATCAATTTACCTATTTTATGCTATCAAAACGTCTTATTTCAAAAGCAGTCAAATCTTTCCACAACCTGTTTCTAGCATCCTGTTTCCACTTGTGCTCTTTAGGCAACTAGGAGTTTCACCTGTTGGCGGGAGGAAAAATTTTGGGTGGCTAGAAGTCAGTGCAACTATAAGAAATGGCTCGTGGTTGAAAGACAGATGACAGCAGTATGGAGCGAGTAACCAGAATATTTTAGAAGTCTAAAATTTTTCTTCCTATTGATATAACATGGACAACAGATGGGTTTTTAAATGCAGCTCTTGGTACAACTTTGCATGTGAGAAGGAAAATAATTTGGAATTCGCGGGAACGGGAGCAGATTGTTCCGTGGCTCCAGTTGGTGTCATTCTACAGCCTTAAACTCTGCTGCAAAATACTGTAAGCAGAACAGCAGGAGTCCCAAAATTCCCCACCCTGGCTCGAGTTCAATAAGCCATTTCTATTCACGAAGTGCATAAGCATATACTTAACTTCGAGAGCATGTGTAGGACCCAGGGATTTCACTACAACTTAGGAGTCTGCCTGGAATTCAAGTTTCACTGAGGGGTTTCGCTAAGCAAGCACGAGATGTATCTGGCAGATATTTGGCCCAACACGGGCTTCTCTTTTCTCTGGGTCTGTATGCAGTGCTTTCCACCTGTCACAGGATTTTCTTCACCTGCTAAGCAGCGTGCTCAGCAAACTCGCAAAGAAAGAAGGGTGTAGCTGCACGCAGGAGGCATCCCGGCAACACAAGCTGCTGCCAGGCAGGCGACACGATAAGCAGAAAGGACTGCCATCGGGCAGGACATTTTCCTGAATACACCAGACCAGCAAAAGAGAGGAAAGCAAGGCAAGCAGTACCAAGAGCCCAAGTTTAATTACTTAAATTTCTCAGATCAGCACAGCCCTCCCTGCTGCCTGCAGGGCCCCGGGCATCACCCACTCGCAGCGGCTGGGGCAGGACAGGGCCAGGCTGCGAGGCCTGAGCGCGCACCGGCGGCGATTCACGGCTTCTCGGGAACGCCTGTCGGCGAGAAGTGTGTGCTGCTGGCGGATGAACTTAGAGAGGTGAGCTTTTAAGCACTCCTCACCACAGCCATCTCTGACGCTCATACTGGTATTTATAGAGCTCGGTTGCAACATCCTATGTCAGGACAGAAGCTGCAGTAACTACGCCGCCCCCCGGCACAGAGGGGACAGGTCAAGGCACAGGATCACAGGGTGGCCGAGGCTGGAAGGGACCTCTGAGGTCTCCTGGTCCAGCCCCCTGCGTTTCAATGGTTGCCCACGACCATGCCATCATCTGGGGTGGATCAGCATGGCTTTCGGGTTGCCCATGAGGCACACCTACGCAGATGCGGCACAGTCTTCAGGAGAGGCCTGGGAGAGTCCCCGGGGGCTCCCTCCTTCAGGATGCATTTTCTGGGGTTCCCAACAGCTACCTTACACCACACTTTGCTCAGGTCAGCTACCCTCTGAATTGCCTACATACTTCAAAATGTGTATTTCACAAAATGGAAAAAAGCCAGGGTGAAACTGGCACATTCTGCACTGCCCACGTTCATCCTTTGAACAGCAGAAACATCTTTGCCCTCCACTCTTCAAAGCTGCTGTTCACTCACCACAATACAATGTCTTACATTACAAATTCCCACCTCAAATTTTACCAGTTTGTTTGGGAGAAAAACGTACCCTACCTTAGCCCAGCCATTTTCAGCCAAGAAAAGGAGACAGAACTGGACTCCGAAGCAGCGCATAGCCCCACTTCTGTGATGACTTGTATGGTCTTTAATAGCGGTCTGCTTATGGTAAATCATGCGATTATGTATATTGTATATAGCTCAGAGAATGGTCACTTAAAAATGGCAAAAAAAAAAAAAAAAAAAGGTTCAAATCCTACAATCAGTTTCAGCACAAAACTACTGGCTTTCCATGGGTCAATAGCAGGATGCAGCGTCTGCCTACATGACAACCCTGTAAGGTAAAGAAGTGGAACTGACATAAAGAGAATATTGCACCACAAAGGTGTTTTTGTGCGTAACTCATACTTGTGGATTTAATTCACAGGAAAACATTGTAAGGTGGTGTGGATCTTACCCCAAACTCGTAAGCTGTGTAGCAGAACCAGGCATTGAACCTGTGGGTATTAAGTCCCTCCTCACCAGCTACTCACTAGACCGTATTTCCTTAGGTAGAGCATTACAGTAAGTGTGTCACATGAGCAGTACACTGTTGAGCTTCTGCGATCACACATGACAAATAGTAAAATTTGCCACAATAAACTAAAAGGCATATTCTATGCTTGTGACACTGCCACTTCTAGTGTCAATGCAGAGCATTCGGATTTCAAGTGCAAACACAAGAATTAAAAGTAGTTTTACGGGTGAAACAAAACATGCGTCTAAGCAGGGAGTGTTATTCTAGTTTTCAGAAAATCCTTTCAAAATGATCATAAAAAATTGTCACTGCCATTTCAAATCTAAAAGAATTACACATCAGCGGAAATGAAAAATTCCCTTCCTCACTACTGCAGCCAGGTACCTTGCTGCACTACGCTAGCAAAACCGACTTGCTGCAGAATGAATTGAATTGGCACAACCACAACAGAAAGGATTTTAGTCTACAAGTGCTGCACTGGGGAGAGCAACTGCTCAAGCAAGCATGCTGCATGCAGAGAAACCCAGCCTTTCATGCTGCACTTAGAAAAACAAATTCCATTCACAAAGCAAAGTCTAGCTACAAACATCTCCAAAGTTTGGAAAGTTCAAAGCCGGGGTCAGCTGAGGTAAAGAGAGAGAACATGCGCATCTCTGGGTGGTGACACAAGCTCTCTGACATACAGAAGTGTGTTGCACTGGTGCTTCCAAAGAAATGTGTACTTTGGCAATAGCAGTTCAGCACTTTGGTAAGACTGATGGTGCCTCTGTCCCACCCCTGAGGCCAGTCTTGTCTGTGACTGCACAAAAGGGTTTGCCCCTCATTCCCCAAAGCAGCAGAAGCATCGTAAGTTGTGACCTGTCTGTCCCACTGCAGGTGCACCTTCGCACGGGGCAAGCTGCAGGGCTGCAGCAAGAACAGCTACAGGAACCAGACAAACGCTCTCCAGTGACACCCGTACCAAAACCCATTGCTGCGACAAGGAGCCCACCCCATGTACTGCTCAGGTGATGTTATACAACCTTCACTAGTACCCAGACACTGATTTAACAAGTGCACGAGTTTCGGGGAGGCAAAATGTTTGTGACTCAGCAACACAACTGGAAAAAGCACGTCCACTGTTTGGCCCCTCAGATCATACCAAGGCCTATAAAGTACACAGAGGTAAGTGAAAGTAAGCCTGCAATAATGGCATTTTATTACATCTCTCCTATCTTAATCTGCTCAGACTAAAACTTCATTTTTAATTTGACAGCCTAACTGTACAACAATATTTTTTTCAGAAAAGAAATTCTTCAATCTGCTAAGAGAATTCTTCTTGCAGATGGACTGGTAATGACATACAAATAGAGCATTAAATATGAAAAAAATTCCACAATGTATTTTTCTCCTATACATATTTAATCTTATTTTGCACATAGCCGCTTTCATGCTGAGCATCTCAAGTACTGAGTAATTAGTGTAAATTACTTTTCACTTTTTTTTTTTCTTCTAAACTCACAAAAATAGTGAAACTGAGTCGGTAATTATTTCAAGTTCTGCTGCAATATGGGAACAACTTGCTAATCTGGGGATACTTGAGAGTTTGAACCGATGAGATAAGACTGGCTTTTAAGAGAGGCAAGGAAAATGAGACAATTGCACACAACAACTCACAGGGCAAGACATCTCTCTCTCTGCAGAGCGTTGTGACCTGGGCTATTAACCTCTGACAATCTCTTCAAGGACCGCAGGATGCGAGAGTTTGTTCCTCAGCGAGCCGCTCTCTGTGCGTGCACACACACACGCCACCACCACCACCCTCATAGGCAGCAGCGTCACTCACGGCATTTTCGTTCATCCATCAGCCACCTACTTGCCCTGCTTTGCTCACTCAGGTTGCACTGATCTCAACAGAAAATCCACCAGAAATCAAGGGCAGCCTCCTTTCCGCTGCCCACACCTCCCACCGCAGCCGGAGAGCAGCCTTTACTTCTCATCCAAAAGGGCAGGGGAAATTTACGCAAAGGACACTTAAACCCTCCTAATTAACCACCTCATAAAATCGTGACCTTCCTAGTACTGACAACGTGCAAAAGAATGCCAACAATTTCATTTGATGCCCCTACATAATATTCATCTGCGTTAAGAAAATCACACAGTTGCAGAAAGGACACCACTATTAGTCAATCAAAAAATATCACGGAGTCAAAAGGAAAGAGTATTGGAGCCAAAACAACTGAAGAACATTTGGTGAACTCCGCATTCGTTTATAATCACGCAAATTCAGGACAGGGTCATTCTCCACCCGTCAGATGCTGATGCCCTTACGAGGCACTACTTCTACACTTGGCTCTGTGCTTCTCCCACTGTAACGGTAATGCATGACTATACAAAACTAAGTCAATTCAGTACGATAAATTAAAATTCTTCTGAAGGCTGAATTTTCTTTCAAGTTTTCACAGCAAGTGCCTTCTGAAGGATGTTACACTGACAGTCCAAGAGAAATCCTGCATTTGTTTGGAAAATAAGGACATACTGAGAGCAACACGGTCCGCTTCCTTAAAATGCCTTTTCGACATGCTTGGCCATGACCTGAGTGGCCTTCTGTGTGAGAAAATACATGTTTTCATCCATACTTGTTCGTTTCCTGTTCTCCAGGTTCAGGCTACCAGCAATGGCAATAGTTATAACGGTGCTAGTTATAAAAGCAGCTTGTAGATGTAGCTACTTCTCCTTATTACATCTCAGCTGCTGTCTGTATTAATGCATAATCAACCATAGTATACATAAGCACACAGCATATGAATAAAGACCATAATTATCAGCACTTATTTTTGCATATTTGTTACTAAGAACAGTAAAATCTCAAAATACAGCAGTTTATGGCCCTACCCCACAGTTTACAGCTATTTCATCGACAGATGGAAAGGAAAGAAAAATACAGAATTACTTGGTCAACATGAGAGGGAGCAGGACGGTTTGAAAAGGAATTCAAGAGCACTAAATCATTCCTTTCCCAAACTGTCATCATTCCCATTCCCTTCCTCAAGAGCTATTACTCTCATTCCTTTATTTCCTATTGTTATTATTATTCAATATTTGTATCCAGGCCACCAAAGCAAAAGGTTATCCCAGGCTTAACATCTCAGTATGGCTTTGAAGATGAAAACTGAGTATCAGCAGAGAAAATTATCATGGCAAAATTGTCAAAGACATGACTTAAAATCAATTTCTTTGATTCTAATGCATTCACATAACCACTTGCTTCTCCTTTTCCATAAACTAGCTGTAAAATCTCTTGAGACAGAGGACTACTGTAGTGTATACATACCTAATGACCCTACAGGGGCATATTTAAAAGAAGAAAGGAGATTTATGTAACAATTTATGGGAGCAATCACAGCTCATCAAGTTATTTTCTTTCACACATGAAATCGGTCCCATTTAAGAGGCTTTTCACATGTATAATTCTACAGTGCTTTTCCAGAGGAAAAACAACGGGGAGGGGGGCGGAATTTGGCAGGCACGGATACAAAACCCTCCAAGGACTGCACATGGCTGAGCAAATTCACTCTCCTGCCTGTTAAACATTCCCATCTCAAAACTTTGTTTCAAGACATGCTCTCATAATGAATAGCTGGAACTTGCCGGTACGGCTGAGAGTACCAACACACAGTACTTAATTTCAAAACCCAGTCATATCCTATTCTGCAAAAGGCTGAATGCCATTATTTCTTTGCACATCTTGATTTTCCCTGCCTGCAAGCATCTTGCCTTGCATGATTCATGTTACATAACTCCAGCTTGTTAAAAACAACAGTTATTTTGCTAGGTAGTGCAATAGATTAATGAGGTAAATTCAGCACTTGCTTATTACAGAGCCCAGATGAACGCTGCTCCTCAAATAAAATGCCTCTGCAGCATTAAGCAAATAAATAAGCAACTGCATCAGAATCAGCTACATTCAAAGTTAATTCAATCTTGCAAATTCAGGACACTGTATTCTAGACTATTCAGCGCCTGTTCTCCCACCACAATATGCAAACTCACCGGTGCGTATGCACCTTATTTTTAAAAGAGTGACACACATACACAGAAACAGACACACACACACCATGCACCCCAGTCATTAGAGAATAACAGTTGAATATTGAACCAATTAATTTCCCTTGCAAGAGCTCCGCAACGCTTTAATGTTTTGGCTGGCTTTGATGGGACAAAATCCTCTGCCCTCAGCTAGCTGCAAAATGCTGGTGTTTCTCAACAACCGTTCTTACTCATACCCCTGGTTTGGTTACAAAGTATGAAAGCTGCAGCTGGAGAGGGTTAAACAGGCTTCCTGTCGCTGCTGTGCAAGAAGCAAGCCTCCGCGCTCCACCACGGCAAAGAAATCTCTTCAGGCCCCTCGTGCCCAGCATTACTCAGCACTATTTGGGCTGTATTCCAGGATCCCTGCGTGCCCACCTGACAGCGTGTCCTCTATATTATGCAAGTGATGTAGTCTCCCCACGGCAAATTATCACCTGACCATCCCGGTCTTTTCAGCTGAGGTGCATCCAGTGACGTGCCCTGTGAAGCAAGCCATTGCAACGTGACTGGATTCTCTTCTCAGCCCCTTCTCCGGGGGAAAAAAAAAAATAAACCAACCAGCTACCCCACGCCTCGCATCGGGGCGAAGGCGCGCTGACAGCGAGCCGGCTGGCGGCCCCGGCGAGGGGGAGCAGCGGCAGCAGCAGCCAGGGCACCTCGAGCACGGCTCGCTGCAGAGAGCGGACCTGAAAGTAGGTCTCAGCCCGCTGCGCCGCAGGGGAAGGGAGGGAGAGAAGGCAGCGCTTTCTCAGAGCAGGAAGACGGGGAGGCCATGAGCGTTTCCTGTTGTGCAGCTGAAACAAGCAAAGACGTCATTACATTTACACTCCCTCAGGGTGTCAGCAGATTGAGGGCCAAAGTTCAGTCATTTCCAGCGCACGGCGAGGAGGGAGGTTTTGGGGGAGAAACCAGCAGCGGCTTTATTGCTAACAGCGTTCTCTGCACTTGCATAGCAAAACAGTTGAGCAGCGTGTTACCAGGCTCAGCTGCAAAGTATCGTATGTGACTAGAAACAATATTTGCTCAGGAGCCGTGCTGCTCTGGTTTTCCTTGTTCAGCTTGTGTAAGGAATATTACTACAATATAGGGATGCACTCAGCTCTCGCTACAGCCCATACTCCTGCAAGCATCTGGAGATGAAGCCTTACATATTTTGGGATCCTGTGGAGTAAAACATGTTTTGTGTATGCATTTGGGGCAAAACTGGAGTGTAAAACTACAGGATTCACTTGCTGGAGATGGCTGACAACCCAGCAAAGTGAACACAGATGCTTCTTTTCGATTTCCCTCCTGCCTTTCTGAAGCAAGTAAGGGCCCAACGTAAGGAAAGAGGTGGAGGCGCAGGGGTTGTGCTGTGGCATGTGGTTGCTGAGCATACGGGAACTGCTTCTCTCGCAGGCTGACCATCTGACCCTAAGTAAATCATTAGTACCCTTATCGAGCAAGTGTAGGGAGAGCCTGGCTCACAGTCCGACTTACAGTTACTGCCCTAAAGCCAAACACTGGAAAGACTTGTTGATGGAAAGCATCACTAATGACCCAAACGAGGGCACGTGGGAGGTCACAGGATGTCCACTGGACAGCCACTCGAAAACCACCTGGGGGAAGCGCTGTGGTTACCGCTGGTCCTCCCTTCGGCAGGGCGATGGACACACCAGCAGTACGCTCTCACTCGTGGCACATGCTCTAGAGCCATTTGCATCAGTCTCTGAACAACATGTCCAAACACAGCGATAAAAACAGTTATTCCCCAATGAGCACGTCCCAGCAACATCCGCTGGGGGCTAGGACACCAGACTTTCCCTCTAGACCCTGAGGCAGACTAAGCAGCAATGCTCTGGTTGATATAAGCCGATATTTACACAGTAGCCCTTAACTCAAAGTATTGTGATGATAACAGTTAAGAGGAGTTTGGAAAGCGCTTGTCCCAACCTTCACCTCACGCTACCATCACTAGCTGAAAAGGATTTTTTTTTTCTGTCTTTCTGCAATAACCACCCTGTGGTCACACCAGGAACTGAAGCCAACCTTTCAGCCCTGGTAATACAGAGCATTAGAGCTGAAACCAGGGAACCACACGTCTGTATCTGAGTTATAATAAATCACATCTTTTGTTGGACATATGCAATGCCATTGGCTTACCCAAACTGCTCATTTTACTAAAAGAAGGTCAAAAGCAACAATTTTGCAATTAAACTTTTTAACTAAACATTTTGGAAATGCTTTTAAAAACACATCCTTCTACAAGGATATGAGCTGGTTTATTTTCTACCCTTTTTTTTCAGAGTTAAGTCGTTCAAAGACCACTTATCTTGAAGATTCATTGCCCAGATGGCATGAATAAACCTCTACTGCTTCTTGTTCTGACGTTAACTTGAAGACTTAATCCTGAAAGTCGTCAATGTGGCACTAATCATCAGGACTCTTTTCAATACAGAAGAATGCAGAGAAATGAATCTTTGGTATTGGCGATCATTTGGAGTACATAATACACAATCTGAGGGAACAGAGCTGATTTTAATTTTGCATCAAACAAACAAAAAAAGCATTAACTTTAGCAAAGATAATCTGGAGTAGTTCAATCAAAGTAAAGAGATCAGAATTTGGCCCATAAATTGTGGGTGCTAGATCTGAACCTGGCCCATATCATACCCAGTCCTGGGCAAGAGATTAACGGGTGTGCAAAGCCATGTTCCCTTGAAAGGAGGGAAAAGGGGACAAAACCTTCCAAGTACTGTGAGAATGTTTCCACTATGCACAGCATCCTAAAAAGCACATAAGAGGGTCATTAGATTTTCCGATATCTGCTCGTAGAGTACTATACTCACTCACAATAAGCTTGATCAAGTATTTTTAGCCCCATATCTGAGAATGAAAGAAATGCACACACAATTGGTACTTTTGACTGCACCGAGACGATCACACATGGCACAACAGCAGCGGGCCACTAGGCTGCGCAGCCATCCGGCACAGACACACACTATTGCAATAGGTACTTTTCATACGTATATGAGCATCTACTGCCATACACTGTCTGCTGAAGAACAGAGAATACAGTAAGGAAGAGCAGCGCTTTGAGATACTCATCCCCATCCTGAAAGCTGATCTTCAAGTAATTACATCTTACTGCTCCATTAGTTGAGGAATGGTATTAAACCATCTTTACCATGGTTTGCCAGGAGAAAATGCTATCTGATCTTTGCAATACACTCTATCCAAATTTGTATATTTGTATCCAAATATGACCATACTGTTTTAAGAGAGCTGTATCTATTGTTGTTCATTTGAACTCCGAAGCTTGAAGCAACTGGACAGATGCAAAGCGTGAACTGGTGTCACTGCTAAGTGCCCTTAGCACACTGATGAAAACATTTGCTTTTCCACTCCAAAATAGAAACTGGTTGTGGCAAGTGCAAATACGTATGGAAAAGACTCTTAGAGTTGGCCACCTACAAAGTATTTAACACCTTTACAGATTCCCACAAACTCAATTTTACTTTTACCCTTTACAACCCATCTGTGTAATGCTTAGAACAAAGCCACTATATTGTATCACTAGGGAATTTAAACTACTTACAAGGGTTTTATAATTCTTTCACTTCCATTTGAAAGAATGTTTGAGAGGTGCAAATGGAAAAGCCATTATCTTGAGATTTTTTGTTGAACTGTCTCATCATTAAGGGAATTCTCTCAAGTAATCCTATAAATAGATTACTCCAATGTCCTGTGATGCTTTTATGAGGAAAACAAGGCAAGTAAAGATGACAGGGTCCAACTGTCCAACACCTGATAGCAGGGAACCATTTACCTTCAAAACATGCGTGGCAGAGAACGGAAGCGGGGGGCTTCTTTTTCACCGTGCTTGCTACCCGGCCTAAATGTGGCAGGCACCATGAGGGACTCCCCCCCCGAGGAAGGACATGACCCAGCCAGGAGTAAAGCGGGGCCCACCAGGAATTGCTCAAGTCTTCCCTGGTGTCTCCTCCCACATACCTCAGCAGCTTTCCACACAGGAGGATGCATGGCCTCACGTTCAGAAGCTACTGGAAAAACAACGCGTTGCAAAGGGAAAAATACTGCAGTGAGCGTATAGTAAGGCTTGGGTACAGGATGAAAACACGACCCTTGCCTTACAAATGGGACGGTCCCATACATTTAAGGTGTGTGTGAGTGTCCATAGACATGTAAGTGGGTAAATGTGTGTGTGTTGTGTGCACACACGTGCAGATACATACACTCGTGTATACATACATATATGCATTCACACATGCATACAACTGAATATATGAAAGTGATTTTGCTGAATGGAACTAAACCCCTACGACTGGAACTATCTTTTTCAAGTATCAGCTTACGGAGATTTACTGGGCAGAACAAATTATGTCCTGGGAGCTCAGGGGGAAAAGGCAAGCGCTCATTTTGGGGCTTACTCAAATATTTATATTTTATTTCAAATGCCTAATCATGACAAAGCAGATCTGAAACCCATGTTTGAGAACATGCAGTTTTCAACAATAGGTAACCTAATTTCAAGAAACCAAAAGCAATTGCAAAAATATTTATTGAAATTGCTTTCATGGAAACAATGAGAAAACACTATAAAAATGTTAAAAATATTAAATCAACTTGACTGCTGCTGTATCTCATGAATTCAACAAGATCCTAGGCAACAATAATATTTAGAATAAATATTTTTCTTATGGGAATAGCATTTTCCCCTCAAATTGACCAGATGATATCAATTAAAAAAACAACAACAACACAAAGATTAGATACAGAAAGTCCATCTTCTGACTTAAAATTGAAACTGTACTCCGGTAAGTACAATGCTTGGTTAAGACATTTACTTTTGCTTTCAAAGATCTTCTTTCATGGGTTATTTTCCCTTAAAGTATTTTGAGCTAATTTCAAATTGATAGAAATGCGTTAACACTTCAGAAAGCAGGCGCTGCTCTGCAAAATACTGCGCACACACACAGACGTAAAAATCAATATAACAAATATAAATCAGACAGCGATTCCAAATTCTGCAATTACGCTATAAGACCCCCTTGAAAATAAAGGAGGGGGGAGGGAGGGGGAGACAGTGAAATTAAAAAATAAAAATGAGTGATACAAAAATACAGTAACTTTCTACGCAATACACCATCTGTTCCGCAAGAAAACCATGCTGCAGCAAGCCACAGGGGCTACAGCTATGAAAAGCCCTTGTAGAGGAGCCAAACGCTGCAATGAGCAGTTTGAGAAGCTGTGGAAAACCATCCCACCCGGCGCGGTACGGAGGCAGCATGCACAGCTCTCGCTGGGAAGTCGTCGTCCCATCCCGCGGGCTGAGGGCACCCAGCTGCACCCATGTCCCCAGAGCCCAGGGCTGGTGGCACCAAGCAGCGGGCGCTCGGTGCTTCAGGTGGTGGGGCTTCGCTGCCTCTCTTCCACAGGAAGGTTGGGTTTGTCTCCAGAGCTACGGCATAGCACGCTGGATTTCCCCAACTCCTCTGCAGACCACACCTCTGCTGATGCTGCTTCCTGCTCTTTTACTACCAAGTCTGGTGCCTTGACAGAGACGTAGTTTATGGAACATGGGAGCAGGCACCCTCATACGCCTGCTGCCCCTAAGGCTCGTTAAAAATAAGAGCTGCTATTGCACGCCAGGTGCTTGCATGCCGTGGTGTGCCTTACAGCAAACCATGTATGAGTCTTCCAGCCACTCGGGCAAAGCAGCAGTCAGGAGAGACCTAGATCAAAGCAGCAGAAAGGGGTGCTCTGTTATGGTTAGGAGGGCCAATTAAGGTGTGCGTCCCTTTCCTTCCAGCTGGCAAAGTCTCAGGTACTTGGGATTAGGTAGTAAGAATTTACTTCTGCCTCCTATTATTATTCATCAGGGGTGTGCTAAAAACATCCCCTGCCTTTCCAGCCATTGGCTGCAGCAGCACACCAACTACAGGCTGCAGGGCAAGGTTGGATTTCCTCAAACCATGCCTTCGCTCCCCATCACCATGCCCGGAACAAACGATGGAATCGCAGAACCCTGGGCAATTAGGAGACCAAACCTGGACTGGAGAGAACTCAAGAGCCAACACATTATCATAGCTCTCATTAATAAAATAATAAACTGTGCAATTACAGTGGGTTGTGCACATACCTCAGGGTATGCAGTAAGGCACAAATTTAGAAATGGAATGTTTCCAACAACCAACAACAACTTAAACAGGCAAGGATCCTTATCAAACAATTAGGTTACTCAAGAACTACTCCAATAACTGGCCCCTTTTGCCCAAGGTAACACATTTTAAAATCATGTCATAAACCTTGGTTGATCTAGGTTTTTTCCCCCCATTTATTATTTTCTTTGTAGCACATAAAAAAAAGAAAACAGTCCACCTCCCTCTAATCAACCAACACGTACAAGATTCCTTTAAAATTAGATTTAAAAATGTGAAAGTGCAAAGAGAAACCCAGTGATCAGTGATAAACAAACACAGCTGGTGCCACTGGGTTTCAGGTGAAGCACAAACTACACAGTACACATAGATTACACTACAATGCAACAACATACTAGAACCTTGCAATCCTGTTGTAAACAATGATTTCTTATGCCTTTATTTAACGCTGGACAGTACAAGAGGCAAAACAAAAACAACTTGGCAATAATGCCAAACTAGAAGGTATGAGACCTCATTAAAAAAAAAAATACCAAAATGACAGCGCACACAAACTGAAACGAAACACAAGTTTCTCACATCTTCTTCACAAGCAGTTCCAGAACCAGGTTATCAGATGTAATTGGTGAAACAAGCATAGAGAATAGGTAAAGTACAGTCCAGTATCCAAGCTCACTAACTGTTGGAGCTATGGTGCCTTCAGGAACCCAGTGAGTTTCTTTGTCAGACGAGTTAAAAAATAAATAAAATAAAGCTGAAACAACAGCTCTAAGCCACTGTCAGTTCCAACACTTGTACCTAAGACTTTACACATTTTATATTCAAATCACAATGGAAGCACCTTGGGGTAGGTAATATATCTTTACTCTTTCTTTCCAAATTACCTTATACCATCTGGCAACGTAACAATCATTTCTGTTGAGAGTGCCTTTTGTTTTTTATCTTCTCTGCCTCAAGTATCCAGAGGCTGTTTCCATGTAGACAGTTTTTCCAATATTCTCATCTAGTGTTCCTATATCCTCTGAAGAATAAACCTCGTATCGTGAAGGTTTCCACTGACACACCCAGACAGCCACGAGGAGTGCTATTTCAGCGATAAAACTCCTACCTATAACTGATGGTTAAATCCTGGTCCCACGCAAATTAATAAAAACTTGCCATTCTGCACTTTTGTCGGAGTCAGGATTTGATGCAAAAGGATGTCGTTTTTATTTTATTCACAGAGATGGTGCAGTTGACAAGGAAAAAAAGATGTGCTGAGCACAGTTTGGTGCCACCTCAGCTGTGAGGCACTGGTCAGAAAACTTGGGGATGAGGGTAAGACGTTTTTGCACCTGATAGAGAAAACGAAGGTCAAGCAGCAAGATGACGGGAGTTGGCATTATCAAATGTTTTTCAATGGTATTTTCATTCACATAATCCATTTACACAGGCAGTCTGTTCACAAATTGACTTTCTAGTCCCACTGCTCCAGCCATAAAGACCTGGCACCGCTAGTTCAGCCATGGAGCTGAATGATCTTGCCAGCGGTGTGAGGGTTAATGGGCACCATGCACGAGTTGACTGCCATGAACCACCAATGACGGGGCCTCAGAAATAATCCTTTAACCTCCTGACTAAACTGAGTAAAATGGCTATGGCCCTCAGAAACAAAAGGATATAAAAGGAATTCAAAGTGCCTCAACTTAGAAGGCAAGTATCTTCAGGGGCTCACAAGACACGTTCTTGGTTGATCAGTCACAGGCAGTAAGAAGAGCCGTGCCCAGTTACCGGGTGAATATTGACCCTGGTGGCACCGCCAACGCTGAACAACACTTCAGAAAGGTCACCTGGGCAGGCTGCAGAGCCCGCCGCCCCGCAGGGAGTGCACAGTAGGGTACGGAGAATGAATACGACTGTTTACTTGTTTAACAAAATGTGGCTGTGGATAGGCATCTATATGCAGATTTGTGCAACGACTGCTAATATTCACACATAAATAACAAAACTAAGCTTGCTTAAGTATTTTCTTTTAAATTTAAAAAATAGCACAAGTTGAATCTATGTTAGCAGCAGGTCAAATCTTCCTCTCGGTGACAAATAAGGCAGACCTGCAACCAGAGGCTCTCATGAAGTTTCTCCTGCCTGGTATTCCGTACTGCAGAGGAGACAGAACATGACTGGAGGCAAAAGCTATGATCACATAAGGCGATGTAGGTGTATACACATGCACTTGTACATGCACACTTAAATATTTCTTTGTGCAACGTAGCAAAGCTCTCAAAAATAAACAGATCACACTAGAAAACTTATCTGAAAACACTAATTCAGGAGCAAAAAAATGCTCTTTTCTTTTTTTGGCTGAGAGAAACACAGGTATAATCCCATCATCTGGATGTGACACCACTTGAATTACGCAATGAGGCTGGGAAGCATGGCTGTCTGTTTTCTAGTGCACAAGTCTGTAAATAGCCACAAAATCTATTTATTACACTCCTGGCTTGCCAGACAACCCACTTGACAGAGAAGGAGTCTGCCCAAAATTGGTTAAATTTATTCCCTTGCTTGCTAGTTAAGCGTGTTGAACTATTGAGCAGGATCAAATGATACTGCAACTAAACTAAATCAACACAGCACAGAAGCAAATGTAAAGAATACCTGCAAGCACTGAGCAAGATAAGAAGGTGTACTTCAATGTATTCTGAAGGTAAATTATTTGTGGAGAAGTCAAACAATGGAAATAGAAATGCTACCACTGAATTCAGTGACTTCTATTGGATCTTAGTTACTTGTCAAGACTGAACACCCCACAATTTGACAGGGGTTTTAAAAGCCACACTACTAATATTCTTTAGATTGAGGACTTAACATTAGAGGGAGACTTGATCTGATACAAATAACTTCTTGTAGACAATTATAATCCATTGCCAGCCACATCCAAACCTCCTTCCCCATCTTATTAAACTTCCCCTCTAGGCCTCATTCAACGTACATCCAAAAAGGTCTATTTAGTAACCTCCTCTTTTTTTTTTTTCTTTAATTACTATGGCTGTGTGAGAGAGAAGAAGTAATTTAGAAGGTTTCTCTCATAGTCACTCCTTTTGTGGAAAATATGCTGCACTGAAGCTTCAGAGAGGCATGCATAAAGGAACTGCATTGTCCCACACATCCTTCTCTTTCCTGCCATGCAGAGGGTGATCTGGGGAGCAAGGGAAGGAAAACCAGGGTGTACCTGCAGAAGGCTACGGCACCAGTGCTACAGAAGAACAAGAAAAGACCCCAGAAAGACCACCATAAAGTATCACATAGAGGGGACAGACCAAAACAAAAGGAGAAGTTCTTTTCTTTATACATGTCTTCTGCAAGTGAATATGTCTGGGTTAACTTGCCATCAAGGAAGGTTTGGGCTTATCAGCTCTGGAAATTGAAATCTGTACAACCCAAAAGCAAAACACGCATTACCATGGTGCTGTATAAACATACCCTGTCCTTGCTCCAAAAGAGAGGTTTTGGAGGATCTAATACATGCTCATTTCCTTGCCTATTACTTTCTTACCTCTCTACAAAACGCGTTCATAACAGCACCACACAGAGTGTGGAATTCAGAGTGTGGATTAGATCACTAATTGATTTAATGGCATCACTGAACAGCTATACAGTAACAGTTTTCAGCTATTAGTGAGCAGATTAAAAAAAGGCAGAGAAAAATCAAAGTTCTATATCCTCCCTTTGTCTCCTGACATTTGCGGACAAACGTCCTGGCAACAACAAACCAAACCAAAGAAAGGTGCTAAGGGAACGTGCATACCAGTCAGTACCAGTTCCAACTCACAGCCTCACTCCTTCACAAATATGTAGCCGTCTCAAACACGCGCGATTAATTACACCACACTATGTAGTAGTTTTACTAATGCATGGCTGACTCTGAAGTTTTCTACCAATAATTAACATTACCCACTCTGATAAATTAGGTCAAAGATGAGTACAGATTTGTGTATTTTTTTTAATTAGTAATTAAGTAAATCAGAGATCTAAAAAAATAAAAATGACATGAACAATATGGAACTAATATGGATCAAACATGACAGATAACTTATCTGACAAACTGTACTCCCTCTCCGTCCCAACTTCATTGCCACCATACCAAACTGCTGGAGAGGCAGCAACACCGTATTTGGCACCACGCAAACTCTGAAACAAAAACCTTCCTGTGAGTTTTTATTCCGCTAACATCAAGTGTATTGTAAATGACTCCTGTCCTTACACTCATCACAATTTTTTTCAGTGAATTAGCAACATCTTAGCAAACTCATACCAAAATTCAGCTGTACTTCCCAATTAAATACACGTAGCCTACCCCTTATTTAAGCTTTAAGGAGACAGAGAGTTTAGTCACTCACTTCTGGAAGAATTTTGCTATTACTGTAGGACCAAGCAAAAAATAATGGAATGGGCTTCAAGTTCTGTTTGACATAATTTCACTCAGAATTTTGAAAGCAATTATATTCACATAGTTTTGCAGAGACGTTAAGGCAAAGTCACTTTTCTCTAAGAGCCTAGTTTTATGGCCTCTCCTGGCGATCACATAGACTATCACATCACACAGCATCCCAACATCTGACACTAGGGTCTGAAAGCTCATAGTTACATCCCACCTTTACCGCAGCGTACAAACTTTTCAAGAGGATTGGGATTTGATTTTAAGAATCTACGAATGTCTAGCCAATGATATATAACTTCCTCACTAAATAACTATTTTGTCTCGACAAACGTAGGAAGAAACACTACTTCATAAAGAGCTTCCAAAACTGTCTTCCCAAACATAGCTGATTTTAACTAGGAAAAAGTCAAAAACCAGTCTCTCTCTGTTGTTACAGAAGATGGCGAAGTGGGCTCTCTCTTCTACAACGTCAGCAGAACAGTTTTAGAAATTCTGATTCCCCGGGGAAGCAGCGCTCGGAGGTGTCACAGCGGATGCAGGTAGCGCTGTCAGCATGCAGACGGCAGCTACAGAGGGGCCGGCACCACTCCCTAGAGCATTTCTTTACCACCACCGATGCTTGTATGGAAGGAAAGAAAGAAAATCGCTCTCAAACGCCACATAAGCTGACAGCAGTTAGAGCAAATAATGATACGTTTTCCAGGTAATTAACTATTTGAGCTGTCTCTGAAAGACAAGGAATACAAAACTGCACACACCTGGAGGACCCTTCTGAACAGACTGCGCTCCAGCGCCATGCACTGAACTATGAACACTGTTAGCACGTGCCAGCAGCTCAGTCTCTGTTGAATACTGACTTTGGTCTAAACTAAATAGTTTTTTGCTCTAAACTAAATACTTTTTGCTCTAAACTAAACAGTGTCATGCCTTGTTGTCAAGGACGGGTAACCCCAGTAATTACTTCATACTATTCTTTCTTGACACGCTACACGTGTTTTGTTTTAATGCAAACCACAAACACAGAATACATAAAAAAAAAGAGAATGAGCCATTTCTCTTATGGAGCAGAAAAAAACAATACACAAGAAAACCTCACTGCCTAATAAAACTAATGCTAATAATCCCAATCTGGTCCTGTTAGCTTGTTTTAAACATAAAGCTCCTTTCTGCCTAAGCACGGATACTGCTTTATGGGAAAACCGCTCATCAAATAATCTTACTTCACCAAAATTAAACATTCTGCTCTACTACATTCTCTGAGGTGATATCACATCCTACGACATGTAATTGAATATTTCTTTCAGCTTTTTACACTGCTTATTAGCACAGGTCCAGTACTACTGCTGACGCACAAATCACAGGATAAGGAGCGGGCACTCGAGCCTTGGCAGCCCAGCAGCGAGCCCAGCGCGGCGACGTTCCAGGAGCACCACCAGGGCTTGGGAAGGGTCTTTTGACTTTATTCACTAGTTTTAAAACGTCACCTGGCTCTGTAATTTCAATTCCCTTTAGCTCCTCTAGTTTTTACTTTTCTGCTAAATTGAACTACTCATGCAAATTATCTAAACTGTTTTCCTCTGAATGGAATTTACGATATACCGCCATTTAAAAAATAAACTTTCTGTATCAATCAAACCTGCAGATCCTCTTGGATAACACAACAGGGATTAGAGCGTGACTTGAAAAGAAAACTGTAAATCCTTTTTTACCCTTTGGCAGCTTACACAAATCAGAGATTTCAGCCAGAGTTGCAGCAGCTTATTACAACTTACTAAATTGCAATGAATTAAAATTACATACAGATATTCTCTATAATCTTTTTCCTACAAGTTGAAATTTCTTTCATATTAGAGTGGCATTCTTCAGACTTGGTAGGTGTATTAGGACAGCACGGTCAATTGCAAGTAAAAGTGAAATAAAATAAGCCAATAGAACTTTTTTTTTTGCTACACAAACTGAGGTGCAACAAAACAAACCCACGTGTGCACGAAGTGACCACAAACACATTACCAACTACTTTACTACCTTATTTACAGTTTCTACATCAGTTTTAGAAAGAATTTTCCCATTGAGTCCTAGCCTACTCTGACAGAGGCAGAACGTGCATAAACACACTCAGAAAAAATGGATATAATCACTATCCAAACTAGTCATGCCAACATAACCACATGCTGGGGGAATTTGTATCAGATAATTACATCCACATTGGTACGCTGTAGAACTTGAAGAATAGTATCATGTAAGTGGTGCGTTTTCTGGAGCACGAGCCCTGAGATCCCCATCTAGGGAAAGCAGAGGAAAAAAAACACAGATAGGTTTTTGCTTACTCATACAAAGATCTTCACTGACAAAGTAAGAGGCAACATCCAATTTCAAGAAACAGTAAAAGAGGCATGCCCAGGGCAGGAGGAGCAAATGCAGAAATACGAGCAATGCCGTGAGCATAAACAGTCGTGGTCCACACTCTGCTGGCATACAGAGAGCGGAGAGCAACCGTTTTGCAGATGTACAAAACGTGCCTGAAAGACAAATGAAAATAGGCACCCAGAATCCACAAAGCTTCCCCACAGCAAGAGGAAACTCTTACATTTAGACAGTAGGAATGATGGTGAGAAATCCATCACAAAATAATAAAAAAAAGGCTAAGAGACTTTTAATTTGACAGGCAAAGATACTTGTGTGTCCTCTGATTATTTCACATCAGGGATTTGGAAACAGCGCATCAGATTGCTTCTCCAACCCATACCCTCTCACCCCTTTTCCACGTCCACAACGCTGTGAGAGAAATTCCTGGGGACGAATCTTACTGAGGGCAACCCACTACAAATGAGTCATTAGTTCAAGTCAACTGTTTAATTTATGAACAAAAGTTCATTATTCTAAGACCAGAAGTATGCGGTGCCTCTCATTTGCCAATTTCAGTTTAAAAAAATGCAAAGATTGATTGCTTCCACAGATTAACGTATCCTTTCAATTCACCGATGATTTCTTAAGGTCCGAGTAGCAGCTCGCCAGTTGGTTATGATGGAAAAACTTCTAATACTTCGACTTGCAATGGATTTTTGCTCTCAGGCTGTCAGACAAGCACTTTTAAAAGTCCTAATTTCACTTGAGAAAGAAAAATACAGCCTCAATGAATTGCTTTTTAATATTTCCTGCCATAATATAACAGTTGTTGCAAAGTCTTATAAAAACCATGTAAGCTCTACAAAGAGCAACAAAGCTGTAGAAAGCTGCTATTTCCTAATAAAATGTCACAGACAGCTTGAAACTTGTCACTCTTATGTGATAATTCCGTGCTACTTTAATTGAATGCAGCATCCAAACTTACTGATTGAAACACACCAGTGAAATATGCTATTCTCTATTTTCTGTCTAGCGTACGTCTCCCTTTGCAGTTTCTTTACTTCTTCAGGAACTGCTAGACAGTTCCTTCTACTTAAAAAATAATAATAAAAAACGTTACATTTCACTAGAAACCCAAGTAAATTTAAAAATAGTTATTTTAATCCATAACACCACTTCAGAGACGCAGCTTCAGAAATCTGTTAAGAAAAAATAACCTGCCTCTCCAAAGATTTTTAAAGCAGTTTCCTCATAACTTATCAAACTTTTCAAGTAGCAAAGGTATGCAGAGGCTGCATACAACACTTCTGTGGAGATCCCAAGAGCATTAGCAATTAACTCTTGCTGAAGACTTGAACCCACCAGACCCGCTCATGATTTTGCGGTCCTCCTGCGGGAAGGACCAATGGCTTATAACCCAGCACTCTCAGGTTCGAGTATCTCTTCCCCATGATCGAGGTAAGGCGGATGAAAGATTCTCCCCTCCTCACCCTGTGAAGGCCACTGACATAAGAACCAGCTTTTGTTGGACCTGACTTGCACCAGGAGCCAGGACAGCTGGAGAAAGCTGGTGCTGAGCTCTGAGGGTTTCACCTGGAATCTCTACGGGCGGAACCAAGCGCGGATGCCGTGGCAGTGGCGTTCGCTGAGCTTCACCTGCAGAGCTATCAATACAGCCAACCACAGCGTGTTACAAAACCACACCATACTGAAATTTGAAAGATAGCTTGCCTCATTTCATAACACGCTACAAGCCACATAACTGATCTTCCCACCTACAGTAACACTCTTAAATAGCAAGCATTTCTCTCTGGATGGGTAAGTATCGCAGTATTTAGCCAAGCCGAGCGCTTCTGCCGGACACACAGCTCCTGCATTCCCGTTACCTCACCCGGCATGGTTAAACGTCAAAAGCAGTAACTGCCCCTGCTGATGACTTGAAAGCAATGAGAAGAGAGATGTGCAAAACAGTACTCATTACTTTCATTTTTGTTTAAATCCAATTCCCTTTAATTCTTTTGAAAAGAAGCACCTCGACAAACGAATAAACCAGAAAGTTTGGCAAAACGCTCAACAATAAATTTCACGCTTTAAAAACTTTCAGCTTGGTCACAAACATGCGGACTAGCGTCCTAAGTTTATTCGCATAACTGAGCCCAGCCAAGGGTATGAGAAACAGTTAAAAGCCAGAAAAGAATGGCCTTGCAGGGTGCCACCACATAAACTAAACATGATATACTGCCAAACACTCAAGCAGACACATGTACCATTATTCAGCAAGGACCACATGAATGCATATGGCTCTCTGTTTTGTCTTCATAGTAACAAGAAGGTTTGTAAACAGATCTCACATATGAGGCAATCTAGTCACTTGAGAATCTAAAAATCTGTCTCTCCAAAGAGGCGTTCTGCGCTGTTGCCACACCACCGGACTTGGATACACAATTAAAAGTCCTCTGCGTTTGTGCCTCGGGACAAGTGCTGCTCACTTTTGTTCTTAGCACAGCAGCGATGCTGTGGCACACCACCACAGCCGCGGTGTATACCTGCTTTGCCCAGTAGCCACTGGAAAATACCAGCAATGTTGCATCCTATAAAACCTGAAGAATTTGGGTTGTTCCATCAACAAAAGCAACGACACCCTGGCTTTGTACCACACCACGGCTGTCCTTTGCACCGCTGAAAACCACAGGAGCCTTAAATTTATTTACCGAAGATGGTAGTAACTTTGAAAAACTTCAGTGGAAAAAGCCTCCCAGCCTAATCTGCAATGCTGCCTTTTTTTTTTTTTCCTTCTGTAAAACGAGAAAGGCAAAAAAGAATCATGTAGAAAGTTTCGGGTAGTCCATATCTAAACTTTCAGAAGTATCTGCTGCCTGGAAGGATAAGGAAAGATTTAACATCTAGCTGTAAATAAATATAATCTCCTGGTTACCGTGCACCTAACCAAGCACATCCGCACGCTGCAAGCCGACCAGGCAGAGAGCCTCCTATCTTTAAAACCAGCTGCAGTTTCGGAGCACGCCTGCCTATCATCTTCACTATCAAAACACCGAGGATTCCGCACCGTGTCCTCACGGCCCGAGGATCAACCTCCTCCGGCAGCCAGCGGTAACCTGCAACAAGAGAATTTAAAAGCCGGGCCCACCGCGCTTGTTCCTCGTCGGTGCGGCGGCTCCCTGGGCGCAGTAATTACCGTAATTAGCCGGCGTCCCCGCGCTCGGGCGATGACCGGAGCCCCCTTGCGCCGGGAGCTGCAGCAGCACGGCCCGCCCGGGCTCGGGCTCTGCCGCCCGCACCGCTCCTGCTCCCCGCCGAGCAATCCCCGGGCAAGACGCAGCGCAAGTGGGAGATTAATAAAGAAATGAAAGCGACACCCTCGGCTAAGCAGGCATGTGTTTCCGTATTTAATAGCGTACAAAAAAAAAAATAGGAGTCGGGTTTTATACCGAAGTTTACTTCCTCGCAGGATGAGAGAAGGGAAAATTAGCGAGCTGAACGTTTCTACCGAAATTCAGGAACATTTCTGTGAGCTTAACGTAAGAGGGTACTTCAGAGTTATTGGAATAAAAGATCTTTAACGTCTGAGGAGAAGTTTAATTCCTGCAATTACCATATTAAGAAAACAAAACACCTCGAGGCAGCGCTTGACCGGCGCTGCCAAGTAACGCGAAAACCGGCGAGCCCTTTTTCCGGGAATTCCTCCCGGAGCGCTTTTATCGCGGCCCCGGGGCTCGCCCCGGCCGCCTGCCCGCGGCGACAAGGCGAGGGGAGGCGCCGGGACCCCGCCGGGGGCAGCCCCGAGGCCGGGACGCCGCCGCCCGCCCCCCGTCCGCTGCGGGCTCCCCCGGCGCAGGAGCGGGCGGCGCCTGCCCGCCAGCCCCGGCCGGGCTTCCCCGCCCCGCCCCTCCCCTCCTCTGCCCTCCCCTCCCCTCGCCGCCCGCCCCGGCTCGGCTCGGCTCGGCGCGGCCCGGCCCGGCGCTGCCTCCCGGGGCTGCCGCTTACATAACGGCGGCGGGCCGCGCGCCTTACATAAGGGGCCGTGCCCCCGGCAGACCCCGCGCCGCTGCCACCACCACCGCCACCACCGCCGCCGCCGGCGGCCGAGCCCCTCGCGAACCCCCTTCCCGCGGCGCTCACACGTCATGGAACATTCCCGGAACGGGCCCGCGGCCCACCCACTTCAGGGAACGGCCGCCGCGCCGCGCACCCGCTCACACACACACGCACACACACACACACCCGCTCACGCTCACATATGCCCGCTCACACGCACACTCGCGGCCGGCAGCGGGCGTCCCCCCGCAGCGCCCCCCTCCCCTGCCCGCCCCGCGGGGGCGTTCCGGCCGCCGCCGCCGCCGCGCCGGGTGGCCCCGGGCGCCCCCCCCCCCCCCTCACCCCCCCGAGGCCGCGGGCAGAGCGCGCCCGGGGCGCCCCCGCGCACCCCCCTCCCCCCTCCCCGCCGCGGCAGGGGGTTGCGCAAGGCAGCCCGCTCCCCGGCTGCGTGCGCTCGCAGGCTGGGTATTCCCCGCGTTCCCCGGCGCCGTGTCACCCGCACAGGCCCGGCCCCGGCACCCACGGGCCCCTCCGGCGCCGGGGCCAGCCCCGCCGGCCGCGCTGCCCCGGGGCACCGCCGGGCCGGCGCCCTCCCCCCCCCCCCCCCCCCCCGCCGCCTGTCAAGCGCCCCCTCCCCGCAGCCCCGGTGCCCCCCCGGCCCCGCGGGGCGGCTGTCAGCCGCTCACCTGGGAAGCGGCGGCGGAGGAGGAGGGAGCGGAGCCCTCCCGGTGCCCTTGCTGCCGCTGCTGCTGCCGCTGCCGCCGCTGCTGCTGCTGGCGGCGGTGCTGGTGCTCCCGCCGGGCGCTCCGTTTGCCCGGAGCTCGGCGGCCGGCGGCGTTTCTTTATATAAGGCCAGGCAGAGATATTCCAGCGGCCAAGGGGCGTCTGTCTCGCGTATTTATCTTAAGGTAGCTCATCGCTGCCCCTCCGCCGGGAACGCACCAGCATCACCGCGGCACTGACGGGGGCGAGGCGGAGGCCGGCGGCCGCGGTCGGGAAGGAGAGGAGGGGAGAGGAGGGGAGGGAGGCGAGGCAGGGCTCGCAGCTCGCAGCCCGGCCGGGCTGTTCCTGGCGCCGCTTCCCACGGCACAAGTTACGGGGCGGCGAGCGCCGAGCCAGCGCCGGGAGCGCGCCGCCCGTGACGTCACCGGGTCCCCCAGCGCGGCGGCGGCGGCGTGTGAGGGAGGGAGGGAGGGGAGGGACGGAGCGAGCGGGGCGCGCCCGGCCGCGGGGTGATGGGCGCTGCCCGCGCGGCTGTGCGAGGGAGCGGGGCGCGGAGCGCAGCGGAGAGGTGCGGCGGGGAGAGGCGGGGCGAAGGGGAGGGGGCAGGGCCTCGGCCTCGCCCCGCCGGGGGACATCTCCGCTCCCCCCGGCCCCTCCCCGCGCAGGGAACTCCCCGGGGAGCCGGCCCCGCGCGGCCGTGCGGGTCCCGCTGGGCAGCGGGCATCCTCCCCGCGGCCCTCAGGGGCGCCGCTCGCCTCCCCCGCCTGCCCCCCTCACACCCCCTCAGCCGTTACAGGGCCGTTATTTTAACGGCCGCCCCCCCCCCCCGCACACACACACACGCGCGCGGACCCCCGGGGCCGGTTAACGGCCGCCGGGGCTCGCGCCCACGGGGCCGCCCGCAGCCAATGAGCGGCCGCGACGTCGTGCGGGGAGGGGCGGGGCCGGGCCGGGTCGGGCCGGGGCCGCGCTCCCGCCGCAGCCGGGGGCAGAGCGGCCGTGAGGGGAATCCCCCGCGGCGGGGCGGGGCGGGGCCGGGCCGCGCCTCTCACCCTGACGGGGCACGGCGGCGGGCGCTGCCTCCTGTGGCACGGCGGCGTTAATAACGGCGTGTGACGACCCGCGCGAGTGTCGCCTCGGCCGTCACGGCCGCTGCCGGTGACAACACAGATCCATTATACTTCAGCAGCGATGCTCACAGTTTATTAAACACCATAAATTGTTCTAAAAACCTGTGTCTTTGTTGTTTTTTTGCTCAGGACATACAGAATGCATAGGTTGGGTGAGCCGTGCTGCTCCCCAGCCGGGTAATGGGGAATATGTTACATAACTTTTCCTGTAATGATACAGTTGAGTCGAAACGCTAAATTGCCGTTCCTAAAATAGCTGACAATTTCGCAGGGATTCATCCTGCCTTTCCTTGGGAAAAATTACTCTGCTCCCCAAGCCCGTACCCGCAAGGCTCTTCACCGTTTCTTCACAAAGCTGTCACGGATGCAGCCCCGCCAGAGGAGACGCTGCCTTCCCACCACGGGATCGATCCTGTCCCTCAGGAGCCCGTGGGGAAGGGCTGCTCGCAGGGTCTGATCCTCGTCCCCTGTGGGGGAGAGAAGGGCCCCGAGCTGGGGCTGGGATGCCCCAGAGCCATGCAGGGGCTCTGCCAGCAGCCCCCCATGGGGACTCCCCAAGAGCTGAGGGGAGACAAAAAGCAAGAACTGGCTGGATCAGGAGGCTGGGAGAGAGCCCTCAAAGGGTTGTGTCTGTCTCCTGCTTTGCTTTGGATGCCGAGCGCATGAAAAATCAGCTTGTACAGCAGCATTACTTCCGATAACTGAGGGGACTTTTGTTTCCAGAGATATTTACCCTCTCCTGACCCTCTCGAGTTCCTGCCCTCAGAGATAACCAGCAGCTATGAGTTTCACATATCAGTCATTCAATACCATAAAGCGTATTTCCAGCCACAGCGTTCCGCCTTCCCACTTGCACACACCGCTTTCATGTTGCTCAAGTGCCGCCTTGCCCTGTGAGAAAAGAGGAAAGGAGGCTGCCGGGCCGCCCTCCCGACACCTCCACAGGCGTTACATGGTGCAGGGCTGCTGCACCTCGTTGGTCTGCCCTCCTGCGTAAACAAGAAGCGGCCTTTCCTCATAGGGGAGTGTGCCCGTGACTCCTCCACAGAGCACAAAGACGTCCCAGTGAAGCATTTCTTTATCCGCAGCAGCTTCAAGCTTCCGCAGCACCAAATGGTGGGAGGGAGCCCAAAGCCGAGGTGGTTCGCTTGAATAAGTCACTGTGCAAATAACTCTGGATGCGGGCCAAAAGGAAGGAGAGCATTATTTGCCTGGTAATGAGCAAATACATCTATTTCCTGAAGGTAAAACACTTTTCTGCTATATTGAGCTCACCCTTACCTCCCTCCATCCCCCACGACCCCCCAAAAAAGTGGTTTTCTCCACATAAAGTATTTCCAGATGCAGAACTAGCATGCTGTGTGTGATTATCAACAGCTTGATGATGATAACGCGTCGTCACTTGACCTTGAAAGAGGGGGAAAAATGAAAAAGACAAAATTTTCTGAAATGATGCCCCTTTGCAGGAATATTTTTTAAAGCCCGTGAATTCTGGGAAAGGATTTTTAAATAAAATTTGATTATCTTTACCCACTTCCATATTTCAGAGCCACTTAGCAAGCTGAATAAGAAAATATACAATGCTGACCAGAAACTCAGCCAAGTGACCCATCGTGCGCTTCTAATACGAGATAAATGAGCCCTGTGAGTGCTGCAGCGAGATTCCCTTTGACCATTTTTGTTACTATCACAACCCAGGCAAGGTTTTGAAAGACCCTTACTTTTAGGCGTTTGGGGAAAATATTTTGCCTTGCTAACAAGCAGGCCATCTTTGCACTTTATTACCAGTTATTTCTCTTTAAAGGAGATGTAATAGCTCCTACTTATTTGGTGTATTGCTCTCAGTCGTGTGTACACCCCACCCTTCCTGCTGCCCCACTTTTTCTAGGAACAGCTGAAGTAAGAGCCTGCCAAAGGCACAGCATGATTTAGCAACTTTTGAGTTATATATAGCCTGAATAATTAAGTGACTTTATTTTCTAAAAAGCTTACCTATTTGTATTCCCATTAGACCTGATAGCCTTTCGTTCAGCATTCTTCTCAGGTAGGTGACTCTCAGTTTTCTGTCATCTTCCAGTTCAAAGAAAGCTCAGGTGCTTTCGTGTATAGAGAATTTCCCATATGGGCTGGGGAGAGAGAGGGGGGCACACCACCCTGGTGGTGTGCAGTGACAGCTTGAAAACGGGGGAAAGGGAGAACGTCTTGCCTCCTCAAAGTGGCAGAGGACACTTTGAGTAAGAAAAATTACATTAAATTGGAGCCGCCTAGAATTTGGCTGCATTAACCCATCTCCTTTACTCTTCCAGCACCTGCCCTGGGAGCCTTCCCAACCACACTGGTAGCCCTCTTGGTTTTGCATCTCAGGAGGCTTCCCAGAGGCCGGCCCCGAGCACCCTGCAGTAACCTTTGCTCACAACTGATTCAGAGGGAAGTGTGCCACCTACTGAAGGACCTCGGCCACTTTCTATATGCCTTGGACTTGCTTTAGTTTCTTTCCTCAACTTTCCAGGTCTTCACAGCACGGTTTTTAATTAGGAATTAGTTCTTAGGAGTTAGGCTTATGAAAGTTAGAAAACTCAGCAATTGGAAGGTCATGAAGGTGAACGTGAGGAAATGCGATCCAGGCTAGTTCCATCTAATCCATGCGTAAGCAGTGTAATTTGAGATCAAAATAAATCCTCTGTCTGAAAGCAACTGTGTTACCCCTACACTGCCACTTTTGCCAAAAGTGGGATGAATATCAAGAATCGAGGCTATAACTTCAAGAAAGCTTAGATTTTAGGGGTAATCTGTACAACCAATGGATGTGTTGGTTACACTGATATCATGGTATTTGCTGTTTATATAGCAGCAAGGTGTTGTGTTTTTTTTAACAAATGAGCGAACAACTTCCTTCATTGTCAGACAGTAGTTCCCTTTGATAGCGCACTCTCTTGAGTTAATAATTCGGTTGAACAAGCTCAAAAGAAGCTTCAGAGAGTCGTTGCCATAACTTGTCTGACACACCTAGACGGTGTCCTTCGGTTATCCACGTCTCATATTATGAAGTTCTTCCTACAGGGGAATGCATCACTTTTGGAGTATAACTGAAATATCAACAAAGTTGAAACACTGGCCAGCGTTGTTTCAACTAGAAATCCATGTTGAAATAATAAATAAATGTTTTAACAAGACAATGGCTTTTATTAAAATCTTTGGGACAGGCAACTGAAAAACTGGTTATGAGAGCCTTTCATATCAGAGTCTGATTTAAATTCTTCTCACGTATATTACAGTAGATGCTCAAAAAAACTAAAATTCTGATTCACTGAAACTAACAGATAATATGTGTCTCTGAAGCTTATCACACTTCTCTATTGGGCATATTTATTCCTGAGAAATCTTGTTCTGTTTCCATTGGAAAGTAAAAAATGAAATAAAATGTTTTAAAGTAAGTATCTTAATGTATTCTCGGTCTGAAATGTGTATTATAACAGTTTGAAGTGTTTCTACTGGCTTTGTCACGTGCAGTTTTAACTGACGTTTCATGAGGTACATTAAAACCTCTGTAGTGCCTGAAACTGCGCTGTTCAAGGTTTCACATATGTGGGAGATACAAGGGAAATAAAATTCATTGTCAGCAACCACAAACCAAGGGAGAAATCCAACTCTAAGTATGCCATATGATTCATGGCATCTCTACTATCAGCGATCAAAAAAAAGGTCTAGAAGCCACTCTGTGCAGCTCTGCAAGGGCATCAGCATGGTGTTCAGCGGTGGCCAAGAAGACAGTTATTAGGAGTCAGAAAAGAGAGGGATAAAAAAGCTGCAGCTCTGTATAAATCCAGGATGGTGCATACCGAGTGCAGTTCTGGTCCTTTTCTACAAGAAAAGGCTGGGATGGAGTTAGAGCAGGTTGACAAGGACAACCTTGAGCAGCTTCCAAATGGGACTAAACAAACCAGACAAAATGTGTTCAGCCTGGAAAGGAGATGCTGGATGCGGTGCAGCAGGTATGTCGCACCTAAGCCCACCTCTAGCTCTCCAGCACTGTCATCAGCTCCCGAGGCGTGGCTCTCAGGCACAGGGAGGTTTTTGTGGATTACAGCGGGTGGACATCCTTTTACATTACATTACAATGACCTATTACATTAGTCACAAGGAGAGCGTGAGCTGGAACTGAATACTCACTGACACTCTCAAAACCTAAAAGATATCAGGGTGTCCTGCTTCCCTCCAAGAGAAGTACCAGGTCGCAGATTTAGAACAAGTGAAAAGAGCCACTTCTTCGCACCGCACACCATGAAAATGTGAACCTGGGGCAGAAGAAATCCCTGGGCTGCCCAAGTATGAACATCTTCACAAAGAGGTGAGCCCTGTTAGCCGTGAGGTAGCCTGTTATCAGTGGTTAGAACAACACCCGTGCACACATGGATGCTCAGGGGGTCCGTACCCAGTCCCCTCGCGGTCTGGCAGAAGAGGCTGTAACAAAGAAAAGATATAGGAGACAAAAAGTGGGAATTCCTTCCCTCAGCACTGTAACTGGCCACACTTTGTGGACAATAAATTACACAGAGCTTCCATCTGGTTGCAATAGTGGCAGCCCTTTTCTTCCTACCTATTTCTGGATTATTTTTTTTTTTCAGTCACCATTAGCATCTCTTTCTGTAAACATACTTTTCGGCTTTTTCATAATTTTCAGTTTCAAAGCTTATATGCAGAAGCATTCAAAAAAAAATGTTGGTTCATCCTTGAACCATTTTTCTACATGGTGAAAGAGAAATTGCAAAGCACATTTTATATTTTCTGCTTTAAAAACACAAACGTATCAAAAGATCTCCAGCAAGATATTGATTTGTCATGATTTAACCAATCCTAGTACTGAAAAGATCAACATAAATTCTATTTCTAAATGCCGCAAGTATTCAATGTAAAGTACCAAAACAGGAAACTTTGTATTAAATTTGTATATTTTGAACTTCTAATATTTTCTCAGACTGTATCACTCCAATTAGATGGTCAGCATGTGTTTTGCATTTTAGAATCCATATAGAACTCATCATTAATAAAGAGATATGGAAGGGATATGAGTCATTAGTCATATTCAGGAAACATGTTTCTGAAAAAAATACATGACCAGTTGCCAGTAAGTAGCAATCTGCTACATATACGAATAAAGTATGTTATAAGGCTACATATTTTAATGATAGTCTTTAAATGTTAAAATTGTTGTAAACTGTAATGGAAACAACATTTCTGTAATAGAATATTTAATCTCACTTATGACCCCCTAAAGACTGCATAACGATTCTTACATCAATGGGAGCTGGGTAAAATTGTGCAGTTGGTATAGTACAGTAAAGTCTGAAGTTAAGCCGCTGAGTAAAGGTACTCTTATTGCTAAGTGCAGGAACAAACCCAGTGAGTTTGGTGATGCTCTCCTGGGCTTAAGTTTAAACAAATGCTTAAGTGTTCTAGACTTCACAGTCCTGTGCCCTCTATCCTTTCTCATAGATGGGAACATTTCTTACACACCTCTAGAAGTACAATTTAGCCTAAATCAGTACACTTAATGAAACAGTTTCCCTTCTTCAGAGACTGCTAGTGTGCATGTACATGGTTTTCCTACTATTTGAGAATCACCGACTTTTTCATGTGGGTCGTCACTGCTAAATTCAAAAAGGTTGCATTCGATGTTGATGAGTTACCATTATAATTGTGGTCTCAGTATAATTGCAAAGAATTGCTGGAGGTGGGAAAAGAAAAAAAGGAGACACATTGTCTTTTGGGTCAATAAGGACAATGACAGAAAAAAAAAAAAAGAAAAAAAAAAGATATTTTTACCCTAAAGCTAAAAATTGTCATTGCCCGTGTAATAACAATATTTTGTTATGGAACAGAGGGGGAAAGTCAGCTGGGGAAAGTCAGTTGGTGGATACCAACACATAGAAACAGAAATTTGCTCCTGGCCCAACAGCATCACCACAAATGTTCCTGTCTCAAGGTCCCTGGAATGTAGAGATTACTAAAAGAGCAAATTAAAAGTTCTGTGATGTCTTTGTTTGAACTGTAATTACACTTATTTCTCAACATTCCATAAATGTTTAATACTACAGAGAAACTAGCAGCAGCTATCCCTGTGTGCTGTGAGCAGTGGGCATAGAAGCCTCATTCACGCACATGTAATAACTTAAAGGCCACCTTTTTGTCTTATATTCTCTGCCCTAGGTAGGTATAAAGGTCTGTTAAACAGTTTAGGTGAAATGCTTTTCTTCCAAAATATCAAAATTTCATCTTTGGTCTGACAGAAAAATAAATAAATAAATAAATAGATGGCTAAAGAGTTTATGACTGTAGACAAAAGATGTTCCTGAAGTGTAAATTAACTTGGATTTTGGTTAAAAAGTATATATATATATTCCAGCAGACAGATAAAACAGATATAGCAAGAAGGTGAAGGCATTGTGGGGAGAAAAAAAAAATCACTGATTCCTTCAGGTCATATACAAATTCAGACTGATTAAAGGAAGTAAAAGTAGAATACTGTATCAGAGAAGATAACACAGAGATCAAAATAGGTGGCTGTTTTAATGGTAAACCAGGCTGCCAGATTTGCGAGTCCTCTTCAGTGCTAGTCCTCCAGTATCATCCCAACAAGGCCTCAGAAGCCCTATAGGCATTACCCATTTAGTTGAGTAGAGCAAGTTGTTGCCTGCATACGCTGCATCGTTCAAGCTACCACAACTGAAGAAGAATTTCTGTGGACCAACTGTAACAAAGACCTAAGTCCTGAGAAAACGAGGTTTCAAGTCTGGCTTCAGTGAAGTGCTGTCAGTGCAATCAAGGACAAAACCTTCTGATACTGAAATAGTTCAGCCCACAAATCGGGTAGCTGTGACCTAAACTTGTCTACAGCTTGGGACCTCTAATTGCACTGTCTGGCACTGCCTAGCTCCCCTACAGCGCAGGACTTAAAAGCTTTTTATTTCCCCAATCTGCCTCCTCAAGGCCACAAGAGACAGAGCAGGAGCTGGAAGTGGTGCAGAAATAGGCCTTCCTTCCATAACATAGGTCCTGATCCCAGAGCAGGCTGCTATGGAAGTCTGAATCCAAACTCACTTAAAGGCATTTGAACTTTCTTATTTGGTTATTATTTTTGAACTAGACTCATACAACAGAGAAGACAACAAAGCCGTAGCTGTACTACTCAGCAAAACAGGCGAGGGCCCATTCTTTGTCCCTGGGGGACGTACAACTTTAATCCCTTACATCTTGAATGCTTTCCCCAAACTAGAGCAGCACCATGCACAGGGACAGCCCTGAGCCTATGCTCTTCCCCAGGCTGTGCCCTGGTGTGCCTGGTGGATGGCTGCTTGCCACAAGCCCAAACCACACCAGCAAACTTGGGAACTGCTGAACACAGACGTGACTGCAAGCAGAGGGCTAGCACCGTGCCCTGGCCCTGCTCTGCATGGCCAGACAGAGCTTGTCCGAGAGAATGGAACGGTGGGCAGCCGGAAAGTAAAGGGATAGCTGCCAATATCCAAGGAGGGAAATGAAGCACATGTTGGCAGGGAGTGAAAAAATAAAATTATGCTGGATGGGAAGAGAAGTACTGAGAAGGAAGTCATCTCAATTCAGGAAGCTCTTAATAATGTATTTTAAGTTAAAGCATATGATTCATTGCTTTCATACCAATGTTATGTGCGACTCCAGCTAGGCATATATTTGAGCAACTTGCTGAGCTGGGGCTCTGCAGCAGTCTCACAAGCTGCTTGGGGTGGTGCAAGTCCATGGTGCCACTGAGAGGTGGTGTTCCTCATCCCGCTGCCCCTCGCCCTGTTGTTCCACCACCTCTCCTCTGCTGGCATTAGTACTTGCGCAAGCTGCGCTCACTCATGCAGCTGGTGCCAGCAATGGCAATGGGGTCTGGAGAATGTAAGCAGGAGAAAAGAGGGCAAAACATTATTTTTTTCCAGTGCCATTAACATGCCAGCAACATATCCAGCAACATATCCAGCAACAGGGGCAGGACATGACCTTTAGGCACTTGTTAAACTGCGCTCTGTGTGTCCTCATCCACTCCTCTTTTCCTTTAGCAATGCTAAACAGAGATTTCAAGCTTATCTTGGATGGGGACTGCAAATTTCCAAGCCTTCACAATGTTTTTCTGAAGCAGTTAAATAAGCACCATATCTCCATGCAGACGTGGTGTAAGAAACAGACCCAGCTACGTGACTGGGAATAAATAAAAAACAATAATTTGCATTTTCAGAACAAACATTTCTGATTTTTTTTTCCTGAAGAAGTATGTGACAGATGGTTTGAGTGAGTAGTGGTGAGGCATTCAGACACTACCAATTTCCTAGTGTTCTGTCAGCTATTTACAGTTTCTGTTGCACGCATTAAACACTGAGAGCATTTTTCCCCCCATAAACTTCAACTTGTCCCTTTAACACATAAGAAAAAGACCTCTCAGCTGTCCCATACTGATACCACTGTAATGATACTATTTGAATTATTGGTCTCCATCTTTCAATGTACAGTGCATATATAGACATAGTTCATTACTCAGGGAGAGACAATAAAATTGCACTAACCATTTAAAACCTATTAATCTGGATAGCACAGTTAGCATAAGCAATACTTTATTATTACTAAATTAAATCCATTATAAGTATGCTGAGTATCCAATCAGTTTAGTAATATACCGACTAAAGCTATCTACATGAATGGCTGTACTGCTTGATGGAATACATTTGGTATTGCTATACATTAATCTGACTTTTACTGTGCTGTTATTTATAACTCTGACAAATTGACTTTCATAACATGCAAAACAGATAAACAATTTATGAAAGAATATTTAGAGTATTTTTATAGGTTCTGTGATGGATATTTTTTTCTTTTCTCTTTAGGGGCTACAAGATGTTTTCTAACATATCAAAACTTTATCAGTCAGATAATCCTCGATCACCACGAAAAATATTTTTTCCCTTCAGATTTTACTGGGCTTAGGTTAAAGAAAACAGCGATGAAGGCCAAACATACATTATTTGAAAAAGTAGGAGTTGGGATGCTGAGTGGATGTTCCAGATGACAAGCCTACCAGGTTGTCCCTGCTGCCACTGAGTCAGAGCACTGCTAGAGCCAACTGAGCGTTCATGGGCTGCTCTGCTGGGACAGGCGGAGATCCAGGCTGCAACGCAGAGAGGCGACAGATATTTAGAAGGGACTAAAGTCCCTTCTAAAGGGACTAAAGGGAATAAAGTCGAAGACATGCTGGGGAAGATTTTAAAAAGAAAGGTCGTTTTTATTAACTATGTAACCTAAACATCTATTTTTATCTTTTTAAGGACACAGATATGAGTATCATTCCGACTGACTTGAATATTTCAAAAGCCTGCTATTTCTCAGTAGTGCTACATGTGCCAAGTAGTGATACATATACGTATATACACATACGTATACGTAATGCATGCTAAAGTGTAGGATTCAGCTGGAAGTCAGCTCCTGGCTCCCCTGAAGGTTTCACCAGTGGAGGCTGTCTCTTTATTGTGGCTACTGTTGCTGTAGTGTGTGGCTGTTTCTAAAAAGATTCATTTTTTATTCTCCCAGGCCTTCTGGAAGAGGAGGAATATAGTCCTTTTCTACAGATGGGAAGCTGCAGCTAAAAGATTATGACTTCACTGTGTGCTGGCAGGCAAGAAAACGAGGAGGAGCAGACCCCCCTGGTTCTTTCTGTGACTTTCATATAGAGTGGTTGCAATTTCTTTCCTTTTGGTGCATTTCCACCACACAAGCTTTGATGGGTTTTGTATATAGAATGGCAAGTGGAATCAAGGGCTCAATTCTATCTATCAGGAGTCAGACGTCAAAAGCAAGCAATCTGTCATTGTCAGCGTTCGCATCTCATAAAAGGGGAAGGCATGTATCTACAGATATATATATAATCCCTTCTCAGTGCTCTTCCTAGGGCAGTACAGCTAGGCTGCTACAGGAGCAAAGGTATGCTGCTGGGATATGCTGCTCAGTTCCCAGAGCGGGGAGATTTCTGTCACTGCCCTGGACTTTCCTCAAGGCACTGGGGAAGAATGTGGCAGAATCAGCACCTGGTATAACTGGCCCCCGGTCTCAGTCTGATGTCTTGCTCCATGGATGGGGTCACAGGCAAGGAGCCAGAGCAAACACCCAAAGCCCCAGGAGATCAGGAACCCGCTAGGATACATTAAGTAGCAACACTCATGGGCTGGCACGGGAAAGAAGAGACAGACTGCGGTGCTTTCATTTTCCAATTGTCCTCATTTTTCTGGTACCAACCTTTTCTTGGTACTCAGCGCAAGTTTTTTAAGGCTGTTGTGATTTTCCTTTGAATTAAGAAGCCATGAATTAAATACACGAGTCAGATTAGTTACAGTAAATATACACGGGATGTGTTGTGTAAAGGACAGGAGTAGTTGTTGCTGTTGTTCATCCTGAAATAACTTTGCTTTCCTGAGTGCAATATGAAAACATACTGAGAAAAGTACACTATCACAGCTGAACATCGCTCAGTGATGCAAGACTGACATTAAGATGTGCCCAGTGCTTTATGCTGGCCTCTTACTGATTTTTCCAAGGTTCAGCCATAATAATCATTCTTTTGAAAGTCAGATTGCTTTGTGTAATTTTCCTACGTAGCATGACTCAGTTGCTTAAAAGTCTTTGAAATTCAAGAAAGAAAGGACCTAATGGAGCCAGAAGCAAAATATACTGAATTTTAAATCTCAGGGCATCACTCAGTCTCACTTTTCCTCCCTCACGCTTGGATAAATAAATTTAATTTGAGGATAAGAGAAGTAGCTTTCTCCCACAAAATGAGCAGATTGAATAAAAGCGAATCTTTTTTTTTTCCAACAGTCCTTTGAGGAAATAGTTGTTGTTGATTAAACTGAATACACTTGCATCTGACCTTTCCTGCTATTGTTTCACTACGGTCGAATCCGTTCGTGCCTCTGTAGAGCCAGCCCGTCGGTCACGCTCCGGCACACGCAGCTCCCAGGGCCGGAGCTGGTGCAGACCTCGCCAGGGCCAGTGAAAGAGGAAATCTCTTCTGCAGGAGGACTTCATGGTACCCAAGATGAAGTTCAGCCTCTCTAAGAAGCAACCATCAGGTGAGATAAAGATGGGGCAGGGACCTTCTGGCTTATCTAACAGGGAGAGATTTTGGGGCTGGTGCTGTGAAGAGCCCCACCGCGGTGTACTTTCCAGGCAGGCCAGCTGTTTTCATGAGGAGGGAAACTCTTTCTCTGGCAAGGAGGTTCTTGATACCAAGGGAAGAGACAGCATCAAGTATCAGTGCCACGGCCATATCTGGGGACTCATATCTGGGGACTCCTCTTAACGAAAGCAGGACATTATTATTAATGGGAACCCAGATCCTTACTTACGTGGCTTTATGCTAGTGACTAACGTGAGCTATATCTTCAACCAAGGCAGTACGTGTTTTGCATTAGACAAACAACTACAACAAACATTAAACGTAGGTAGGAAAAGGCAGCTCTGTGGCATTACGATGTTTTTTCATTTCTTATTGAACTTTTTGTTTAAGCCCTGCCTATCAAGCTTTAGCCATAAACTTTGGGAATATTCTGGTACTGCTGGTGAATAATGGTCTCCTGGCAAGCAATAATTGTCTAATTTTCAATAACAATATTCATCCCAATATTTGGTTTGGTTCCAGTGATATCACTTTGAAATCTTCCTCATGAACTTCAGTTTTAATTTCTAATATTCTTATATTAGTAGTTCTGCAAGATGCAAGTGCTGGCGAAAAGAAGAAAGAATCAGCTCTCCGACTAAAAGCCTTTCAAAAAATTTAATTTTCCATTTTGACTATAGCAAAGACAAATGGACATGGGAAGATGTAATTCTTCTTCCTGAATAAATACCTTATAGTGGCAACTTTCCCTGTGAGGAATTGAATCTGGAAGAACTGTCTCAGAGTAAGTGGAACTCAAAAGATGGATCACATCAGATCCCTATATTTCTGTTATATATTTACACTAACCTGACTGGTTTACAGACTTAGCTCCTGTGAAAATTGGGCTACGGCTGTAAGTGCTGGAGACCTCCTGAAATCTCTGGCCATTCTGCACTACTCTTGGCTCTGATATACTAAGACACAAACGAGCTCTCTGTAGAGATATTTTTCAAAGGATGTTTTCTCTGATAACCATCTTTCACATGCTTAGGAAAGTCACACATGCCCATCCAAGGAGAAAATCAGATAGCTGTGTCTACGTAGAATTAAACAAGTAAGAAAGGAATAATGGATTCAGGGAAAATGCATTTTTAATAGTCTTGAAATTATTTGCAAATATCTGTTGAAATGCTTGGATCCCTTTGACTGAAGGGTGCTTTTGGGAGGTGGGGAGGATTGTATTCACAGAGATGCAAAAAGAATCCCCTGTTTTTCCCTGCATCTTTTCTCCCTCTTTTTTAGTTAATAACTTAGGGGTTAAAATTCTTACCCAAGATATGAGCAACACAAGTTCTGTACTTTGCTGGGAGAGTAATACAAATAACAAGGCTAAAAAGTCATGGGTATGCATGAATGAGGCAGAGACTAAATTCAGACTAGCTCTCCTATTATCTGCATGTGACAGCCTTAATGGCTCAGCTATGGGATAGAAGAATTTTCTATAGGTGACACTTTTTTCTTTGCGTAAAACAAAAGTCAGCAGCCACAGTCACAACAAGCCTTCGGTCCTGCTTCAGAGATGAAACCTGAATGTTAATGACCAAAATAAAGAGCATTTTATTTTTTAATAAAATACACGGTCACCAAAAATAATCAGACGCATCCTTCCCCCACCCAAACATATCTTCTGTCATGTTGGAGAGAACAAGAAGTGGAACAACAAGAGCAACAGATTGTAATATGTTCTGCTACTGGGAAGAAGTGAACCAAACTTTCTCATATACCAAGTGACTGCTTTAACCACTGAATTTTTCACGAAAAAGAGTTCATCTTCCAGTTTCTTGTGTCCTTCCTTTCCTGTGCTTTCCTTCATCCATCTTTCCTACAGTATAGTGGACATTCTTGTCCTAATCTTTCACTGTGCCATATCCAACACATTGTCATGGGTCAAAGATGTCCAATTCACAGAGAATAACAACAGTCACACCAGTCAACTACTATCCCATTGGCAATGCTGAGGCACATAGTGAGGCTGAAACTGTGTTCCCCATTTCCTGTGTACATCTTCTACTCTGAATCTCCTCCTTTTTAACTTGTGGGATGCACCATTGACTACTGCAGCACCTCTAGTTTGCTCATCAGTCTTTGTATTGCGTGTGTGAAGCACACTTTTTTCCTTATTTTCCTGGTTTTGACTGAAAACTGTGACAAAAGTTGTGCATATGAGGCACAACATGCACTAGACATTCTCTAGGTTAGCCTCAAATGCTGCACAAGAATATGAGAATAAAAACGGCCCCTTGTTTCAGGCCAATGGTCCACTTAGCCCAACATTCTCTCTCCAGCTGTATAAGGAGATGGAATTTTGGGTGAGACAACAGATTTCAGAAGTTTACTGTTTGCTTTGTGAAGTACTACTTTTAAAAGACGTTCTAAATTAACATTCTGCTAGTTTCATTGAGTATCTGTTTTAGTATTGTGCTGTCTTCATGATTTAGAACATATATCCCTCAATTCTTGTCTTTACTAAGTGAAAATTCCCATTTTTTTCAGACTCTTATGAGTTAGCTGCTCGTTCTCCTCAACCCTTTTAGCTGCTTTTTCTACATTTTTTTTCTGATTTCACCATGTCTTCTTGAGTTGTAGCGACAGAAGCACATAGCACCTACAATGTGGGTGCACTGATGTTTTATAAAATAGCAATGTGTTTCCTGTCTTGATCACTATACCTTTCCTGATGATGTCCAATAGTTTACTGGCTTTTTTTGGCAGCCACCCCACACAGATGTTTTCAAGAAAATGTCAATGGTAACTCCAAGATCTCTTCCCAGAGTTATAACTTTTCACTTCACATTGTGCAGGCATGGAGTTTAGATTATTTTTCCATAGAGTCTGCACTGAAGATAGTTTGACACTTGTTTGCCTGCTCACCCAACTCTTTAAGTTGTTTCTGGTATTCCTTATTATTAACATTGCATTTCATTACTGAAAAGAAGTCTTGGATAATTCACTGCATACATCCTACTCCATATCACTCAGGAAGATGTTGAATAAAACTGGTTAAACCACTTAATACCAGTAACTGACCCCACCTTTAGTAGCGCTCATCAAACTCATTAAATTTCACAATCCTTTAACCAGGTCTGATTCTGTAAGAGAAGACCTCCTCCATCCCCATGGGAAATTAATTTTTTGTAGTAAACCTTGGTGTGGAATCGTGTCAAAGATCTTTTGAAAATGAAAGATCTCTCCTCAGTACCCTTTATCCTTGTGCTTATTGACTGCCCTCACAGAACTTGAGCAGGTTCTTCAAATGGCCTTTCCTACTAAAGTAGACATGCTGACTTCTTCACAACAGTCGATGTTTATCTGTGTGATCGGGTATCTAACTCTGTGAGATATACTCTACTGTCTCATCAGGAATAGAGTCATTCATTGGTCTGTAGTTCCCCAGATTTCTTTAAGAGCCCTTTCGGCAGAAGGAAGTTACGTTGGCGATCTGGTACAGTAGCCATTTCTATAACTGGTGGAGCACCTTGGTCAGCAAATCTGCAATTTCACATTTGAGTTCCTTCAAAATCTTGGTTGAATGCAAATCTGTCCTGGTGTCTTTCTGATACTGAGTTTGTTTTAATTCACTTTGAATCCCCATTCCTGTATCTTAAGGAAATGGGAACAGAGCTTTTAAATAGCTAGTCCTTGTCCTAGCCATCAGACAAAGCAGTAGCAATATGTTAAAATGGAAATCTGTGAAAAGAAAAAAGGTCTGATTCTATCTGGTTATCCACAAGTAATCTGTATTGTACTAAAACCATTGGATAAAGCAGCAATAGCAATCATAAATGTAGTAGTGAGGCACCTTCTGATTTGCACATCTGTCATATCAGTGCCAATCTATTTATGAGGTAATAAAAATGAGCTAAATTAAGAATGATCAGGGAACCCCATTCGCATTATTGAAGCATCATGCAGTAAGTGCAAGAGACAGGTGGCATAAGTGCTAAAACAAGGACAGAGAGTATGTGCTGCAGGGAATCAATCTACTGCATTAACGGCTAATGGCACACTCAGTGTTTATCCATTATTTATCACATAAATGAGTATGTACCGTCTAGACTGCAGAGGTGCTTTCATAACAGAGTGACACTGATTACTGAAAATTAAAAAATGAGAGATGATCTTAATGAATTAATTGAAAATTAGCAAATAGTAACAAGGTCTACATGGTATATCTGTTCAGCCTAATAACGGTGGATTTTGTTTTGTTTTTATGAAAGTTATTTGATCCATTGCTATAATTTTAGAGTTTAGAGAATAACGCAAAACCTGTGAAAAAGGTAAAGGACTTAGGATGCAATCACTTCCTGCCACCATAGAATACTTTAATTTGCATGCACAGCTTTTTTTTTTTGAGCTGCTTTTTGTTTTACTTTAATATTCTGCTCATTTTTTTCCCCTTTTGGCTTACTGGCACATTAGTGAATACTAAGAATATCTGCTCATACTGAGAGAAAAATGATGTTACTCAAAGTGTACTGAGTACCAGTTGTGGCATAGAAACTACACTCTACACCTTGGTTTGAAACCTTCAATGATGCTGGAACACTGGCCTCGAATAAATAAATTACATGAGCACTGGTTTGATCATCTGTCTTTATCACTGGAAGCTATGTCATTAAATTCAGAAGAAGGGTCAAATTTTCTTCTCAGATCCACTGACAGTGTTAAAACTTATGCTAACTTATTCATAAAATACAGAACTATACTGGATAAGTGGAAAAGACACAGTAGTTAAGCATTCCCATTATATTAATTATCTTAAAAAGCTGACTTATGTAAAGATGATTCAGTTCATAGAGATTTAGGTAACCAATTGAAATTTACACTAATACCGAATGTTAGTTGTTTGCATTCCCCTGCAATACACCCTATCCTTGTTACAAGCAAGTAAGTCCCAAGAGAAGAAACATCATTGTATTACAGTTAATAAGGTTTTAACTAGCTGTGTTGGTCTTGGAAGAAGGAAAAGTGTGGATGTCTTCTGTCTGAATCCATCATACTCTATTCAGTTCTTTAATAGGCAGCATGCTGTTGTCCCATAATGAATCCTTTACTAGGATAATAGACACACTTGGGTAGGTTTTCAGTGACAAAATGAAAAATATGGAATTTCCCCAGCTTCCATCAGGAATCCTTGAAATTTTTAAAGATCCCTCTCTCTAATTGTTGCTCTAAATATTCATGATATCATTTACTTTGATAGAAAGATCTCTCTTATATGACGAGGAAAAAAAAAATCTACCCCAAATAAAAACACTCCCAAACTTTGGACTGTTTAGGTTCAGAAAACATGAAGAGAAAGGTCAGTTTTGTGATTAATCTAAACCAGTCAAAATTAAATGTAGTGTTCCAAAGATTGAGATTGGTTTCTGAATCCCAGTGTGCCACCTGGGCTGCTCATAAATGATAAAGCTGCTAGGTTAGTGGCTGAATAAGTACATGCAAGACTTGAAGATGCTTGAAAATAGGCTATGTTTTGTGCATAATGTCCAGAACCAGAACTTCTGGACATTCACATGGACATTCTGGCACCTACATTCACATAAACATTTTTTTAATAAATAAATAAATAAATTGAAATCTTGTGCGTTTTTAATTACCCCTAGCAATTGCCAATTACTATAGTAACTAGTCAGATTTACTAGATAATTTAGTCAAAAAAGGCACCTAAATGTTTTCAAAGGTATCCTATTTATCTCTGCGATTACTTGCACAAATGACATCCCAATTCATCCTCTTCTAGTTTATTCTATTGGACTCTATCCACATACTGTTAAACCTTGTAATAATACTCCTTTGCTTCTACTTAAACTGCTTTCTCTTCATGATGAATCTGTGAAGCATATACAAGTGTGTTCCTCCTGTAAACAGAAAATGATGGCAAAGTAACTTGTGGCTCAAGTTACATGAGCTAAGTGCCAGGTCCTGTGCTTTGGCCACAACAACCCCATGCAGCGCTACAGGCTTGGGGCAGAGTGGCTGGAAAGCTGTGCAGAGGAAAGGGATCTGGGGTTGTTGGTTGATGCTCGCCTGAACATGAGCCAGCAGTGTGCCCAGGTGGCCAAGAAGGCCACCGGCATCCTGGCTTGTATCAGGAATAGTGCAGCCAGCAGGACCAGGGAGGTGATCGTCCTCCTGTACTCAGCTCTGGTGAGGCTGCAGCTCGAGTACTGTGTTCAGCTTTGGGCCCCTCACTACAAGAAGGACATCGAGGCCCTGGAGAGTGTCCAGAGCAGGGCTACGAAGCTGGTGAAGGGCCTGGAACACAAGTCCTGTGAGGAGCGGCTGAGGGAGCTGCTCTTCTCGCAGGTACCTAGTGACAGGACTAGAGGGAATGGCCTCAAGTTGTGCCAGGGGAGGTTCAGGTTGGAAATTAGGCGACATTTCTTCTCAGAAAGAGTGGTCAGGCATTGGGACAGGTTGCCCAGGGAGGTGGTGGCGTCACCGTCCCTGGGGGTGTTTAAGGAAAGGCTGGACGTGGTGCTCAGGGACATGGTTTAGTGGGTGACATTGGTGGTAGGGGGATGGTTGGACCACATGATCTTGGCGGTCTCTTCCAACCTTAATGATTCTATGATTTGTTCATTCAATTAGTGAATTTGAGATTTGGGGTCAGGACCTGTGGCAGCCAAAATATTCTCACAAATATTAAGTACTAGTTTTTCTTTGTACACACCCGTTATGTATCTCTTATTCCATTGTGTCCTCCGCAGCGGTTTATGTGTATTGTAGAACTGTACTGTCATTCAGGAAAGCAAGAATTATGGTTATTTCATGCACTTGTAGAGAAATTCCCATGATGCAGCTGTCTCAAAAAAATTTAATTTTGTTCCAGCAGGTGGGTAGCAAGCATCATAATGCAGAAAGAGGTGGTTGTGAGAGAATTCAAAATCATTTCAATGAGTTCATTTATTCACATTCGTGCTGATTTATCTAAGAGCTCAAATGTGCAATACTCTACAGCTGGTTTCTTTCTGAAGGTTGGTCTAGACCTCTTGCTTCTCCCTTACTTTTCTCCTTTAAGGCATATTATCTTTCTGTCCTCTTCAATTAATCCCAATGAAATGATCATAAGACTACAAAAATATAGAAAGCTGAACAGTGGAGAAAGTTATTCATGGTTTTTTCCTAAACCCAATTTGCAGTTCAGTTTTTGTATCACATCAGTGTGTGTGTTTGCCTCCCTTTTCACTTACATTTTCAGAGCTTTTTTGTGGTGGGGTTTTTACTTGTTTGCTTGTTTTTGCAGTATGATAGGGTCCTACTGACAAAAGTTAATCAACTTACACAGCAATGTACACATTCACATACACATACACAACTCCTGATTTGTATAATAAGGCTTTTTCGTTCTAAAAATCACCACTTCAAGAAATTCTAATTTAACAGAGAGGCTGAATGCAGCAAATTTTATCTGCTTGTCTCTCATTTATAGCAAGAAAGTTCATGGTCTTACAGGATAAAACAAAGTTTAACTTGCAGAGGGGATGAATGAATTTCCAGCTCCCCCAGACTCTGTTCCACTTATCTCCTGGTTGTCTCTGCTCCAGCTCTATTTCCCACTATAAGGTATAGATAGATATATACTGTAGACTAGCCAGAACAAAATGTTCAATTAGTAACTTCACTGCCATTCTTAAACCTAAACTTAAAACAAAATTAGCAACAATATTTTCAGTCATCAAGTAGCTCCAGAAGTGTTATTAAACACATTGCTCTTTAGACCTCACACAAATGTGTTCTTTTGATTTTATTCTCTTTTTAATTTATCCCTCAATTTTTTCATTTATATCTGTACGAAGTAAATTTCCCTAATTTAAGAAAGTAAAAATAGGGAATGAAGGAATAAAACTTGACTGAATTTTATTAGTGCTATTAACAGTGGGCTCAGTTATAGCAGTGTTTACCAAGGATTTTGAGCTGCATACTCGTTTGATACATGGGGTCATTTACTACCTTAGTGATAGCTGTCCTGACTGATGAGCCATATATTAAATACATACATACAATCTTAGAACATTTCTAAAGACTCCTCTGTCTTAGACAAAGGCAAGATATTTTATTTTCAAAAATTGCCTGTTGATCTTTAACTTGCAGTGTTGCCAGTAATTTCACTTATATCCATTGCAAGAAAGCTTAATTTTTGCATCTCTGCTTCTGTGGGACTCACACTCCCACACATCCAAGTACACTTACCTTGGCACAGTTTGTACACTCTGCCTCAAATATTAGAATTGCAGTATCAAGTGCATTGCCAAGAACACACTGTGATGAGGCAGCACTTACCAATTTCCTATGAGTTCAAGCATGCATTACTGTGTATTATTCTTTGGAGGCAACTGCTTGTGGCATAATTCCTTGTGAACAGCACACTTCCATCTAAAGCAATTGCATAAGAGAAGGCAAAGGAGACCCAAAAGTTTCAAAATATCTCTAAAAGATCATTCACCAATGTTTTCCTTAATACAAAATACAATGCTGTTCAGAAATTCAAATGTTGTTCATTTAAAAAAGAAAAAAATAGAAAAAAAAAATTAAAAGAGAGAAAAAAATATCCACACAAGCATTCTCACCTGCTAGATGTTACATGCTATTCTCCCAAAGTACCTAACAGCAAAAAATGCATTTCCTAATAACAAGTGGATGGGAAACCCACTTTTTCAGATGTTTTTTCCACTCAGTTCTGTGACATATTTGCAGGCATCTTGCTTCTTATTCCCCGTAGTACCTAGTGTTTCTTAACATCCCCCATCCCAGATATACCAGTGCTTCTGACTCTCTCTCCTTTCTAAACCCATATTCCACCTCTTCTGAATGACAAGCATGATCCAAGTCAAACTCTCACTTTCAAACAAACTTACAGTATGTGACTTTGGAAAATTCAGTTGAGGCTTTTCACAATTTACAATTGGAAAAATGTACAATTTACCTGAAAAAATCACAGCTTGGTACTGAATATCATATTCTACGCGTTTATAGTCCACCTTACTACTACTTATGTACATAATCAAAAAACTGAGATCTAAAGATATCACAAAATATGGAAAAGTTGCATTCATGTAGCAACAGAAAGGGCAAATTAGTAAATTACTCATTTTTACTTTGCTGAAAAACAGTAAGACCAAATCTCACAGGAGAAAAAAATCCACTGCAAACCCATTTCAACCACAGCCAAAAAAGACCTTGCCGCTTTGCTTTCAACAGACGGCGAGTATAAACTCTGGAGTAGCACATAAAGGCTAATGGCAGCCTACAATCTAATTAGTCCTTATTATAATACTGTCGAGAGATTCAACAGATATTTCTTCAAAAAGGACACAGGCACAAACAGCCCACCCACAAAGGAATTCAGTTTCCTTTCAGAGGTCTAGAAATGCTTAATAAAGAAGAGTCTTTGACCAGGAAGAAGCTTGGCTGGGCCCGGCATGTTAGTTAGCCTGCCTTGAGATTTTCATGACTGAAGAAAAAAAAACAGGGAACAAAAGTGTTTATACATTCTGCTTCGTTTAGACTTTCACCTTGGATTACAAGGCCGAGTGAAGTTTTTCTTCGTGTGAGGTTAGGATTTTCTGCAAGTTTTGCTGAGATTTCTAAGGAAGATTGGAGAGCAGAATTGAAGAGCATTAAAATGGGGCTCCAAAAAGCCTGAGTAGTTTTTTTCTTTTTAAAAAAGTTTTAAGGATGCACAAACCCTGGAGGATGTTTAAAAGTGTGTGACTAAAAGGCAAAACAGGAATGGTGGTTTTCAAGACGTGTTCAGCGAGGACTCATGTCTGTGGTACTGTATTAGTGACACAGAGGTGCACTTAGAGAAGTAGAGGACAGACCCCCTAAGGCTTAAGACAGCCCCAAATTCTTCATGTCAGAGGCAGATCTCAAGACACAAGTGTGTGCATGTGTACGTCCGTGATCAGTCATGCTGTAGAGCTCTGCACAGTTACTTGCCTCTAAGAGCTTACAGAACTGCAGTGCAGCAAGACTCGCACACTGAGGGTGCCTCTGCAGCAGCACTACAGATCAAGAGTGTATTTTAGCAGTAAATCTCTTGATCATCCAGACTTACACCGCGCTTTGGTTTGTAACTTGACATCCATCACAAAGCAAGCTGGATTCCTTTTGAATAAAACCAGAACAGAAGATGTGTTTCAGGGGTTCACTTAAAGCTCTCTGGCCTCCAATGAACACTCAGTCCACAGGTCCAAGTAAGAGCTAGCCTGAAGTGAAACCGCCTTCAACACATGCAGTTCAGGCATCGGGTTCTCAGCAACGGTGCTGTTCCACTTGCACTGGGGCACACTACTGATGCTATTAGCACGGAAGCTATAAGCACGGTCTCCTATTGTATTGCAGACCATTACGTTTCATCGCTACCTCTTACACTGGACCTTAAGATTTCAGTGAAACCAAACCCTTTTAGCCTGTTAGACTGTAAAATGTATTTTAATACATACCACAGAGGGTCTGATTGCCTAATGTGCTTGCTTGTGGCTCAGAACTGATTGGTAAGATAGCCTGAATGATCTGGTGGGAAATTTGTGCTCCATGCTCCCAGTGGATTCTTTGACCAAGCCTGAATTACAGTTCCTCTACAGAAGCAGGGGTCTTAAACTGTCCTAATTTCATCTACGATAGCTGCTAGCACGTGTTCTCCCAAATGGTCCTTTGTTTTAGCAGAACTTGAACACAGCAGATACCAGATTAAGAGGCATGCAAGATTAAGATTTTACTCATTATGTAATGAATAAAAGTAGGGAACACATTGCACAGTCATTGATTCAAATTTTTATTGTTCAAATATTTATTTCAGAAGACAGATGTATGGAGATATTTGTATGAAGATTGTATTTATAGAAGACATTTGTCTATCCAAGCTCAGGCATCACTGTGTGTGTTTATAACAACTTTTCCATATGGTGGAACAATTTAATGTGTAGCCCGCGACCAAGCACGTTAAGACCCTTTCCTTTTCAGGGTGCAGAAGCCCCAAGCACAGGACCCCCTCAGTTGCTCCTGCCATCAAAGCTGCCTTCCAGATCAAACCTCAGCTGACAGAAACTGACCTTGCCCTTGAGCACAGCCTGGCATGGTGATCCCTCACACCACATGGGTGCTCACCTCCACAGGTGCCATCTTGCACTTGATTTTGCGCCTGTGAGGTACTTTTTTAGTGCCATGTCGTTTTTTCTGTTTTCTCCTGGACTAAAGGAAGAGGACCAGGTCTGAGGGCCTGCGCAGATGCCACAAGACCAATATGGAGATCCAGGAGAGCCATGGGCAAGGCCGAGGGCCCAAACCTAACACGGTGCCAGCCGCTCTGCAGGTTACAACCAGCGGCCCTGCGCTTCGCTCTACATAAAGTGTCGGTGTGGGGCCGACGGCCCCAGCTCCCCCGGCCCCTGTATTGATTAAAAACCGCAATTACGGCCGGATTTAATTTTTCACTCAGCAGTGGGGCACCCAAAACAGCTTTCCCCCACACACCCCTTCCTTCCCAGGGCCGCTCCCCTCCGTCCCCTCACCTGCCCGCCGGGCCCGGAGCCCGGCACCGCGCCCCCCCCCTCCCTCCACCGCCTCCCCGGGGCCGCTGCCGCCCTCCCCGGCCCCAGCGGGCACCGGCGCGGCCGCTCCGCTCCGCTCCGCCCCGGCCGGGGGCGCCGGGAGGCCGGGCGGCAGCGGCGCGCAGGGCCGGGCACGGGCGGAAGCGCAGCCCGGGCTGGGCCGGCACCGCCACACGCCGCCCGCCGCCGCCACCGGGGCCGCCGCCGCCGGGGCCGCCTCCCCGTGAGCCGCTCGCAACATGGCGCTGGTGCCGTGCCAGGTGCTGCGCGCCGCCATCCTGCTGTCCTACTGCTCCATCCTCTGCAACTACAAGGCCATCGACATGCCCGCGCACCAGACCTACGGGGGCAGCTGGAAATTCCTGACCTTCATAGACCTGGTAAGTGTGCGTGTGCTCTGTGTGTGCGTGCCCCTGCCCGTTTAACGGCGGCGACCTCAAGGCGGGGACGGCGCAGGGGGACCCGCACCGCGCCCCGGGGCGCTCGGCCCCCGGCAGGTGCAGGCAGAGGCGCCGGGCGGCTCGGCTCCCCGGCTCCCCGCCGGAGCCCGTGGCACAAAGGACGCCTCGCTGCGCTTCTCTCCGCCCCGGATCCGGGCCGGGGACGGCCGCCGGAGCGCCACCAGCCCGGTGCGGCAGCGGGGCCGCGTTTGGCCCCGGCTCCGCCGGCGGCGCGGCCTCGCTCGGAGCCTTGCGGTGGGAGGGGAGGGGCGGGAGCAGGGCCGGGAGGGGAGGGGAAAGCGCTCTGCCTTCGGAAATGAGGGAGCTGCTTCCCCTCAGCGCCTACAACAGCCCCCTTCGGTTCCTTTTCTTTGAGTCTACGGGCATTTTACGGTTCCTGCAGCTACGGAAATGTCTCAAAATGCCAGTATCTCAGTGCTTCCCCGTGCTTCCAGTGCTTCTTACAGCTTGCTTCTAGGTTCACAAGTACTGCTGCTGCTGTGTGAGCAGCCTCAGCACCCCACATCCAGCCCGTAGGTTGGGTTTGTGGAGACCAAAGTTATACACTGCTAACCTCGTAGGTGGAGCGTGGAAGTTTCCTTATCAGGGTTAAGCAAAGGTTCATCGCGGTCCATTTTTATTTAGAGAGAAGAAGCAGCTCACGTATTTTTCATGTAGCCAGGACAATTTTTGTGTTGGGTGTGAAAAATTGGCCGGATGTTTGGGGATCCACAACCCCAACTAGTGCTTTACTGCTACTTTGAAGCGGTGTCTTAAGGCCTGATTTTCTCCTGGGAGACAAACTAATGTTTAAATTCGCCTTTTTTATTCTCTCAGGCTACTGAACAGTACAGGCAATGATAGTAATTGATAGAAGTTAGCACCGAATCCCAGTAAATTAGGGATCGACTTCAGTGGGGATTGAATTGGTTGTAAACCAGCTAAAGCTAAAAGCCAGTGATGTGGTTTCGAGTTTCCTCCTTTTTCTTCCCTCTTCTAGCCCTGACAGTTGCTTGAGGATTAAGTGAACTGAGGCTGTCATACACTGAAAATAACATTTGACAGTACATTATATTCATTACTTCTGCAAAATTACAGTCTGCTGTCCATGGCAAGTTCATGTGGACTTTCCTGTCAAAACACACACGTGGTTCAGGCTACTTCTGACGTGGCCCTAAAGGTCAAGGTAAATATAGAGTGCATTTTGAAGTGTTTAGAACAGTGATCAGCTGTAACTAGTCATTTCTGTCATTTAGCTGATGCTTGTCATGTGTTTCTCATAGTTACCAAGTTGTATAGGTGAGAAAAGGTTAATAGCTCCTTACAGTCTTCACTCCTCCAAATAACAGACACAACTGCTTGCATGCTTTTCTCAGTGACTTGCCAGCAGATAGACCTCCCCGCTTGTTGACAATGTTTACTTATGACCAAAAGGCCCTGGTCGTGTGTTATCTAAGCAAATATACCTTCACTTCTCCCGGGACAACTGGGAGACTTGAAGAAACAAAATACTGTTAGATTCGTGAGGAGGATACCAGGAGGAGAGGTTGAAAGATGTTAGGCACACTTCCAAAATCCTGTGTGTTGGCTTAGTCTCGAAAAACTCTTCCATAAGTTTCAGCTTCCTCAGCCATGTGCAGTGTTCCTCTGTCAGTCATTTTCAGAGTCTGTCTAGACAAAATAGCAGCCATGCCAGAGTCTTGGCAGACGTGTTCCTGCTACAGATTGTACCTCCACAAGCAGAGATTTCATCTTTGACATCATAGAAGCACGTAGAAAATCTGTTTCCAAAAACAGCTACCACTTTTGGAGAAAAGTGAGTTTATGAACTGAATCTGAAAAATCACTTGGATTTTTTTCACCTGCCCATTTATAATGGAGCATTCCTCTCAGTCTCAGCGTCAGTAAACGTCTCAGAGATTCAGGTAGCTGGCTTTGCAGAGGTACTATGTGAAATGACTTAAAATTATCCTGCATGTAATAGAATTTTGAATCAAATTATGAAAATCTAGTGTTTGGACACTGAAACACTAGACAGAGTAAAATATTCTAAATGTATTTATTGATCTGAACAGCACTTAACACAATTTGTAGAAGTCAAGCATTAAGAGGAAACTGTTTCATACAAAGCTAAAGCTGTATGGTACCTGTCCATCCATAACATTTTGGATGTTTACAGCTAAGTAATATTGTCTTGGGTGCCAGTATTCCTGCTTAATCTCACCTGTCCTTGGATTATGAAGGAAAATAAGCACTATTGATGACTTCTAACTGCTGTCATTCCAATTACTGACTCTGTTTCTTTGCAGTTGCTAATATGGTGGCAACATTCCCGAAACATCCCTGTCTATTACCATAGACATGTTTCTATTTCCATATTTTTCTGGTTTATGAAGCAATGTACTGGAATGGAGAATGTACTGAAAGTATGCTTTGTCAGTACACTGGTGATGCTCCTCACTGTTACTAATGATCATTTCTCCACTTGGGGCTTTCTCCTGAGTATGTGAAGGTGATAGGTGCTTGCCTCGCTTATTCCAAAAGTGGAACAGACTTCTGCTTAGTACCAGTGTCATTACAGAGGAAGAAAGGGAGATGCAGAGAGGTAAAGAATTGCTGCCAAGACCAGTTAGTGGGCCCAGCAGATCAAATTATTGAATTTAACATTCAGGCTACTTCAAAACTAGAACATGTTGCTTCAATTTAGCCTCACAATACAAACCAAGCTCCGAAGTTAGTTCCTGTGGGAATGGCAAGGAACTGGATTTAGGTGGGATACACCAAGAGATCTGCCTAAAATCTCCTGTATAGCTGCCTTTGTTAGATTCACCACTTGGTGCTTCAGTAGTGGATTGCTCCACCGTTCCCTGCACCATTATCCGTAAGTTCATTGCTGAGCCTCATAGTGAAAGTTATCGTAGGGTGAAAATGATGCCAGTACAAAAGGATTCTTTGCAACAAGTTTGTCAGCTGCATAAATCTTCCAGAAATCTTCCCTACTTGTACCTCTGTTTGTTCGGCTCTCTAAGTGCTGGAAGTAGCCAAATTAAAGATAACTGGGTCGTTCTGCAGACACTGTAATCACGCACCTGCCTTTATAAACACATTTGTTGAGGGATCCCTTTCTGACAACTTTTCTAAAATGGCAGGATCCTTAATGCTGTAGGGATTAAGTTTTATTTCTCTTGGTTCTTTTATTATTGTCGCGAGAGGAGACAAAAAATAAACGCAATTTGTATTCTGGAATGAAGTGGAGCCTGTGGGTGCCAAAGGAGGACCACCTCTACTTTTTGTGTTTAGATTTGTGTGTTAATTAGCAGAAAAGTATCTCATCCTAAGTATGTATCTCTTTAATAAGGGGTGCCTCATCTAAATAGCTTGTAACTTTTATTGTGCAGTTTCTGTGGAAATTTTATTCTTCAAACAGGCATGAATAAACCAAGATACGCTGTTGCACGCACATATGCTTGCAATAACAAAATCCTGTTTGGATTTTTTAATCATAGGGGCTCTCTGACAGGCTGATCAGGGTAGTTACAGAGACAAAAAACAAGACTGGCTTTTTGGAAGCAGTCTCAAGTGTTATGTTTTATGATTATGATTAATGTCCCTGTTTTGAATAACAGAATGTTAACACGAGTATTCATACCTCGATTCAGGGCAGCCAAGGCAAGGGAGAAATTCATTTTGCTTATATATAAATCTGTCTGGCCATATATTTTTATTACTCCCGTAAAAGAAATAGCAAGATGTCTGTGTATCTACTTTTATACGTTGCTGGCAGATTGAGTTCCACAGAAAAACAATTACAAGTTTTGCTTGCAGTTTATTTTTTGCTAATACATGCTGTATTTGTTGTGTAGAAAATATCCTTAGATTTAGTTTCATTAAGTTTAAATAAGTCATCAAAACTTAGTTCATTTCTTGCCTTTGGAAAAATGCAGAGGGGCAAGTTACCAACTAGGAACTAGAATTTGTAGATCTGTCATTTATCCTTTACATTTTTTGTTTATTAGTTATTAAGTCGTGTGAGGTACAGTTATTAGAAAAAAAGATATCTGCTTAACAAAGCAAGGCTAAAATTATAGATTATTTGTGCCCATTCTGAATTTAGCCATATGGATAGGAAAGAGCATGACCAATAAATGCCAGTGGCCAGAAGAAGTCAGAAGTGAGGAATAAATTGAGGCTTTTCCTTAAGTAAAAGTCAAAAAGTCAGCTTGATTGCAAACAGGCTATGTAGTCATCGCCTGCTGTAAAATTAGATCATTTTATATTAGAAGAAGATGTATTGTTTACCTTATGAAATCACAATGCCTCAGTGTTAGTAGTACTCTATTACAGTACATAGACTCTTACCGCTAATATTAATTCAGTATTTACAAAATACAGATTTTGCTCTGGGCTTGTGCTTCTCTGGCACTGCACTTGAAAGTCCTCACTGTAGATGCTCTGAAATCATTTGTGAAATGGAATCTATAAATTCAGGGAAGTTAAGGTTGATTAGCTGGCCACCAGGTAGTGGTATTTGAGGTAAAGCAGAGTTTAGAAAGTTACGTTGGTTTTCTTTGTCATTCATTATCCATATAATCAAATATTTCACAAATTTCATACTGTGTTCATAAATACAGATGTAAATTCTTGACTTCTCCTCTATGTGGTATTATCCTGCATGTATTCACCGCATCTGTTACAGATTATAAGCGAGATCCTCTTGCTTTACTGCTGTAAACTCTTTAGTTTCTTTCGTGCCCTTTCTGAGCTGCTGCAGTTTCTCGCTGAGGTCTGGAGATCAAAAGGCAGTTTGCGTTCCAGACTGCGCGGTTGGCTCGCTACCTGAAGTTGAGCGAGTTTCATTGCTAACTGTATGGGTTGAACTTGCTGCAACACAGAGGACACGGGTGAAAACGTATTCCACACTCTATGGAATATAATTGCATGACTCTTTTCCAGGATTTCCTTTACTGAAACGAATTTCACCTTCTGCTCCTCTCTTTCGTCATCTGTGAAGTTACCCTGATATTCACCCATCTTTGTCAAGTGCTTTATGGCTTCTGTGTAAAGAGACTACAGAAGTGTAAGATATTATCTTGTATGACTCCCAGAGGTAGTTCATCAGCATGTCTAGGTATCTGTGTGCTTACTATAGCACAGAATGCAGGCACCAGTGTTTATCAATTTATGGAGGAAGAAACTAAGGGCTTGCTTCTTTAGGAATAACAAGGTGAGGTTTCTTAATGGTGCTTAATGTGTTTGAGAGAATAGGCAACAATATAGGTAAAGGAGCCTTTTAATAAGTACGTCTTTTAGAGCTTTCTTGTTCCCTCTCTGGCTATAAACATGTCAGAGAAACAGTTGTGTGTAGTGCTGTCAGTGCAGTAATAAAAACATAATGGTATCACCGTTTGTTATCGAGAGACCATGTTTTCCATTTGCTTTTGGTAGCACAAGTTCAGTGAAATTCGAGCGCCGTATGAAGCATTCTGTTTTCACATTACATTAGCATGTCTTTATTTTACAATTGGACTTAAGTATGTTCAACATTTAATTTGGGAATTCTTGGGAAAGTTATGGCTGTCATGAAATATTAGTGTTGGCAGAAGGGTTGGCAGTGGAAGGGAGGCGAGTAGAAGAGAGGACAAATTGGGATCACTTACTATGGTGATAGATTTAACTAACGACAGTAATATTATTTTATAACTTGGAGTATGTAAGTGATAGATAACAGTGCTATGTTATAAAACAGTGAAAAGTCCAAGTTTGCCAAAGCAGTACCAGAAGATGACAACTTCAAGCAGTTGGTTTAGTAGATTTTCTGTTCCCTTTGAAAAAAATCCTATTTACATTGCATTGCAGTTGAAGGATTTTCTTCATAATTTTATTTTAATGGTAAGAATAACTCAGTTTTTCTTATATGTATCCATATGACAAAGTTATTAAGTATTTTAAACAATAAATTTACACAATGACAACACACCCAGTGTATCTCAAAGAATTTCTATGAAGTTAAAGCTGGGGTTCTGGGCTGTACTAATTCTTTGTGAATATAAATCAATAATAAAATATTTAATTGCTGTATGTGTTTTTGATACTATATTTGTTATACTAATGAGGCCATATAAGCTTATATAAGAAAAAAAATTGAGAGATTGACCTTCTTAAGTTGTACTGGAGATCTATATAGCCTATTAAGTAATATTTCAAATAACATAGTAAATTGCAGACTTAGTCTTTCAAATTAGAAATATTTTAAATAAAATCAAATTCCATTTGACTCTTTGCAGTTAGATCTACCTGAGGCTGTACTTAAAATTGCATGGTAGAAGTCCATGCAGGTTGTTGCTTGCTTCGCTCTTCGGGTGGAAAAAAAAATCGATCATGGTATCTGAAAATAGGGAAACACACAATAATCTTTTATTATCGGTGTGATGGAAAAATAATATGTGCCATTATGTCCTCCTAACAAAATAAACTTGTTTGCAGATTTGAACAAAGTACAATGACAATAAAATAGAATAAAATCAAGTTGAAAAAATAGGCAATTCTGCAATGTATGAAATATGGTATAATGTAGATGTATTACAAAAGATTGACAAGTGTGTGAACAAAGCAATAAAATCAAAATATTTCAGGTTGCTTTCATTATATGCAGTCATTTCTGTGCTGCATCTTTCCATATTTAATAAGTGGAGTTGTCAGTGCCTACCTATCCTAATGCGGTAAGTATCTAGAAAACACTTTTCTAATGGAGCTAATTTAATACAGAATCTGATGTTGGGAGGCGCTCGGCACAGGTGGAGAATTCCTTGTCATTTAGAGTTGTAATTGCTAATGCAACTACATGACCAACACCAGTGACACGTTTATATTTTTTCAGCAGAATTAAGAGTGAAAGAAATATTGGCGTGTAATAACTTCACACGATACTGGACACATTCCTGTATTTGAAACCAGAGGGATGTTATTGCTTGCAATATACACATGTAAAACGTCTAATTCCTCTCTATTTTTTTTTGTTTGTTTGTTTTCTTTCAATTGTCTGAGTCTGAGGGTCAGGTTCACACCTTGGATGTCCAGGTTTATATGTGATTTATAAGGCAGAAAGAAAATTGGCAATGCCTTGGTTTATTTTGAAGACCCAAGTGAAACACAAACTTCTTGTTCGCTCTGTGAATGGGGTGAATATGGAAAGCTTTCTTGCTTCTTATGGAAACTTTTTCAAGTTTTGTCTTATTCACCTGCATTTATTTGAATAACTACATTTTACCTATCCCATATTTTCAAAAGCCCTGAATTTGTTACTAGTCTTCAAAGCCTTACATCCTTTGTTACCTTTTTATTATATAAGATGCAAGATTTTTTCAACTCAGCGTAGCGACGTTTACTACAACTGAAAAAGGTGTGTTTAGCTTTAGTGGATGGAAAACTTAGCAGCAGCCTGAAGGGAAAAAAGCAAACAAATAAAACAGTGGGAAGCTGAAGTAAAACTTCTAGCTATTTCAAAGAGGAACAAACGAAAGTAAAATAAAATAACACATTTTGGTAAGACTTAAAAGCAAGTCCCTTTCCCAGTTTGAACTGGGGTTAAGTGGTTTGAGGATTTTCATCAGCAATTTACCAGTTATCTCAGGGTATTTTACATGCTCTTGACATATAGTTGGCATTGTTTGTTGTTGTTTTGTTTGTTTGTTTTGCAATATACTGCAAAATGTAGAGATTCTATTGGCTGGAAACAGGCTAAGCTCATATGAAGTTCTGGGAGGAAATCAGAACCTGATTGTCATTTGTACGAAGGCTCCTTCTGGCAGTTTAGGTAAGTCCCTGTTTTCCCTCTCAAGTTGGAAAGAAACATTTGAATGCCTCATGCAACAATCCCTGAACATCTTGTCTTGCCACTGTCCTTGCAAGCATCCTGTTTACAGTAGGGTTTTCCAAACAAATACTTGTCAAAGGGTGCAATTATATCATAATTTCCACTGAAATCTGTGCGCAACTGACATAGCTCAGGTATTTTTGCCACAGTTGTCTGTAAGGTTGGTCATTTCAGGGTGTTTCAGGACTGCTTACAGTAGAGCTTAAAACAAAACTAGTAGTGCTGGATTTTTACTAGCTGAATATTAGGTGTCCTGATAAAGCAGAACAGAATGTGCAGGAGGGGAGAATGTCAAATCCCTTGCTAATTCCTTGCTAGCAAAGCACAAGGAGTGGTACATTTTTGCAATGAATTAGTGTAAATGAAACAATTTATGAGAATTTACCTGCACAAATGCTGCTAGATGCTTCAGACTGTTTGAGTTGGTTGTATAAGGGCTTTGCAAGGAATTTCAGTTTTGCTCTGGCTTATTTTTGGTTTTGAGCAGTGCCGTCTGTATCTATATATATATTTAAACCTTTGTGTACCTGAGGGTGAATTTACTGTTTTTTTTTCCTTTCCTCTATTTGTATATATTTATCAGGTATCTTGAAGCCTTCTGGCCCTGGCAGCACATAAGTAACAAAATGTTATTTATTATTATTATTGCAAGTATTATTAGAATTAAGTAGGAGTGGGAGTTCCGCATGCAGAGCACAGGTGGCATATGTTCCTAAATGTACTTGTTTCAGATGCAAGAGGAAGAAAAAAGAAGCTGCTTTTAATGCTGCTGTATAAATTGGTAAAATGCATGAATGCTGAAGGAATGTTTTCTCTGTGAGATGCTTAACAAGCTCGTGGCTGAAGAGATAGAAGCATTTCATACAGCTAATATTCAGGCTAGCATCTGTGTGTGATCCTGAGACACTGCAGTAGGGCTCTCTTCCCTAGAGAAGACGCAAGTTGTCATGCCCAAATGCCGGTGCAGGCTCAGCTCTGTGAAGGCTGCAAGTAGAAAAAGTGGGAGAGAACAGGAAGAGATGACAGCACGTCGCGCTGGGGTGAGCAGGTGAGAGAGCACGCCATCTGACGCGCCTAGTGCTGTGACAAGCTGGTGTTTGGGTGTGTGCCAGCTATGAGGATGAAATGAGGGAAAACAAGGTGTGGAGTTAGAAAGCGGCCAGTATTTCTCACCCAAACCAGCGTGTGTTGGGGCTCCCTCGGACTTCCTCGTCCTCTCCCCATTTCTTCCTCCGACACCCCACCACCGCCACCCCCACGGCCCCCACTGGCAGCGCGGATTCACGTCCCTGCAGGACGTGTTCGGCTTAGCCCTCTGCTCTGCAGCGCAGGGTGCCTGCGAAACTTTGCTCTTTGTTGGGAGCCATATGCACTGACAGATGCAGAGGTCCCCATTTGCTGTTCACTTAGGCTCCCAAACGAATTGAAATTCCACGCTGCGAAAACTTTCTTGACCTTACTTTACTTGTTCTAGCAGTGTTCCAAGAACTGAGAATTTGCATGAGCACTAGACACAATTAGCGGCCTTCCTATACGTCCCAGGAAGCGAGTGCTAAGGAGGTGTGAGTCACAGAGGAGACCTCTACCACGTGGGACTGGTGCAAGCACTGTGCTGGTGAACTGGACGGTCAGGAGGCTGAAGGGGATTTGGGGTATTTGGTGACGGATGTGCATCGGTGTGTACATTTGAGATAATTGTTATTTACTTACGCCGCACGCAATATGAAAATATTAAGCTGTGTTCATAAAAGCTGCTCTGTGCTCTAATCTCTCCATATGCTGTGCACACAGAAGAGTAAATTGGCCTGTTAACCACTGAAGGCTGCTTAGGTGACCAGTTAATGAACCGTAGGTAGAATGGTTTGAGGTACCAGACACTGTTCAGTTTTCGAGTGTCAAAGAACTGGAGCTAAGAAGGGAGAGCAGGCAGCTTTCAGGTCAGCTGCCTCATGACCTAGCAGGGCTAGAAAGGGATATTCCTGTATTTATTAAGAAGCTAATGATTGTTTCTAATTCTAACATGTGATTATAGAAGATTAGTATTCAAATCTCCTTGACTCAATGCCAGCATAGTTTCAGAAGCTAAACACCTCTAAATTACCAGAGATAATATCCTATGCTATTAAATCATGTGGCATTTCAAGCTAGGTTTTGTTTTCTTTTTCTCATGGTTTGAGGCAGGAGCTACAAAAATGGTATTGCCAAATTAATTAAAATCTGTTTTGTTCCCATGAAGTATGAGGTTGAGTTAAAATTATGAGATGTATTTTATGCAGATGTATTTTAGAAAATGTCAGAAGGACCTCTCTCTACTTCGGCGATTTGAGCCAGTGGGATCTGAACTTCTCAGTTTTAAAATTCAACCAACAACATAAAAGCAAAGCATGAATGTCTTTGAGGGTGTGCAAGGGATGATTCTAGCCATCGGCTGCTGGCTTCATGAACACAAGTGCTCCCACTTCGCCCTGTTCCATTTGTGTCCCCTATCACCCAGCCAGGCTCCCCAGTTTCACATTTTCCCTTTCTTCCATGTGGGAACCTGCCTGTGCAGCACTCCTTTCCTCATTCCTTCTCATCTCTTCGTACCAGCACCATGTCCATCATCTTTCGGCTCAGTTTCCGAGTTCCAACTGCACACCCAGTCCCCTTCCAGAAGCCTGTTTTCCCCTCTAGTGCTTCTGTTCTTGTCCCCATGGTGCTCGTTATACTTTTCGCACCATTCACGCATCCTGTCTTTTTTCCCTGTGCGTTCACTGCCTTACATTGTCTCATCCTGTCCTCATCCCGTCCATCCCCAATACCTCATCTACTTATTGTCATTCTCGTGTCTTCTTAAAGCACCCAGCATAGGCCCGTAACAACGAAGAATCAGCCACCTTTCACCAGAAAAGCCTGATTTCAGACTAGTGATAGCCTCAAAGAAACCACATTTGGAATCAGGTTGTTACATAAGTATCTTAGCTTTGCTCTCTGCTTCTGAGCAAGTTTTTAAGCATCCTTGTTACAGGAAAAAACACCCATAAGTGTTAAGCATAATGGATCAAGAGCCTAATGTTTGTTATGGTGTTAAAATCTTGTCATTTTTTGGTAGTCTGACATGCAAATTTTTGTGATAAATTTTCCAATTTAGAAGCAGGTCCTTGATAAAAATTGATGTTCCAGTGGAAAAATCAAAATGATGTAGGGAATCGTCAGTCACTGTTTATTCAGTCATTTTATGTCTTTTCTTTCTTGGCAGTTTGTATATTTGAAACGATGCTGAAATTCTTTTAATTGTATTTTATATTTCCTAGCAAGTAAACACATCTTGTAATAGTAATTGTGAGGTTTGAAATCTGCTGCGTGCAGTGAGATGAACAAAAATATTTTGAAACATTGCTTAGCTTATCAGCCATTATTGTTGTTAATAGAGGAAGCTTGCTTTTTTTCATGTGAACGTATATAAGTACTTATCCTTTGTTTGTGTGGGCGGATTGGGAGTGCATGCAGACACGTATGTTGCAATTCAGAATGTGGGAACGGGGGAAGAGGGAAATCTGCATTTCACAGCGGTAACTTCCTATTCAAACCTACAGGGAAGAATATTCCTTCTTGTTAAGGGCTGCCGACCCAAAAGTCTGAGAGAGCCGAGCCTGCCACAGCTCCGTGCCCCCGGGTCCAGCCAGGAGCAAGGTCAAATACGTGCCCAGTAGGCACGCAGAAGCACACCTGTATGACACGTATGTACATGCATGCAGGGCCTACCACAGAGATCAGCACAGGCAGAAACGCTCAGCAGCACTTGGTGTGCACACCACCAACACCCTGCTCCTGCTCCTGTTTCTTGCTGATCAGGGTGAAGGCCTGCTGGTGGGAAATATGCCCAGAAATAGAGTGGGGGTACCTGTGGCAAGTGGCTGGGGTCACTCAGCCACCACAGGGTGCTCACAGGGGTCATGCACTGACCCTCACATATGGACCCTCGCCGCTCTGGGTGCTGACACCACAGAAGCACGGTCCCCTGAGGCCATGGTCTGACTTCAGTTTGTGGCACCGGTTTCCCTCTGCACCCTTGTGTGTGTGAGTGTACACCTTTTATCACGTAACGTAGCAATTTTCCGGGGCTTGAAATTTCCCTGAGAAATGAGTGAACTGACTGAAACGCTGCCTGCTGCTCACAGACCACCTGTGGTTTACATTTGTCACCAGAGTGGTTACTCAGGCAGGGAAGGTTTGGGGTTCCAGTGCAGTGCCCAGTAAAGTCCTTAGGGATCTTACCATAGTGTCTTGTAAGTGTAAAAACAGGTCTCTAAAATGTATGCCAATACAAATAAAATTCTGACTGGGCCAGGAGGTTTAGACTCAAGAATGTCTTGCAAGATACGTCAGCCAAATAGTCAAGTGACAGCTGGAACAAGGAGCGCTCAGCAGATGACCACACAGGGTCTGTAGCCCCCCTGGTTAGCCTCTTTCCTCCCTGTGACCAGCACAGAGTGGGCTGCAGGCTGAGAGCATCACTACGATGGGAGCAGATTTGTGTCGATGCAGTTTGTTGCAGGGAGTCTTTTGTCTTACCACAGGGTTCAATTTGTGTGCCCTGCCATTGGAACCAATGCTCACAATGGCCTAGTGAAAAAATGTCACAAAAGGTCTGTGGATCTTGTAAGAGGTATTTTGGCATTACTTCTGGCAGCTAACAGGAAGGCATTCACTCCATTTTATCCACATTCCTTCTGCTTGGTTTGGATGGGAGGTGACACTCACCATGCTGCTTGTAAGCTAGAAATATGAGAGTTTTCAGCATCTTGCAAGATAAGGCCCTGAAATATTGAAGGTTTTTTTATTATTATTATTATTCTAAGTCTCTTCTGATGTGACAGTAAATTTAGCAATTGTGAATTTCTATGGGAAGGAGAAATCAATCTCACAATTTCTCATTTAAAAAAAAGATTTAGAAAAAGTATTTCAAACTCACGGTTTCAGTGCAGTTGGACTGACCAAGTGAAAACAAAACACTTGATTGTTTTCATTAAGATACTTGGAAAAAATTACATTGTAAACAAATTGGCATTTGCAGTGAGAAATTGTCATTCAGCAATATTTTGCCAACTATATTCGCTGAAAATGGTTTAATCTCTTTTTTTATTATTTTAGGTGCATCGAGATTATGGGGATTAGTACATATTTTGAAGAAGTAACCAAACAATAAGAATGTGGTACAAGCGAAGTCTCCTTTTGGCCAGTTTTTCCCTCCTAGACCTGATATTTTACCTGTTTTGGGTCGTGTGCTCAATGAATGTGTCTAAATGGAGTTTTCCAGGCAAAGAAGCACGGCAATGTGGGGGTAAAACTGTTGAACGAGATGCTTATTTGCATGGTGTGCCTGTATTTCAGTGGTGCATTTTCAGAGGAGGCCTTGGCTGGGTTGTGGCCCACACGTCTTTGAGCCCTGGTTCTGAATCATTCCGGTGTCTTCTGCACCCCTCGGGTTGCCGGCCTGGAGTGTATATATTCTGCAGGAGTCTTGTGTCAGAGAAGACACGTCCTTGCCATTCAGAATTCCTTAGAGTAAACTGACCTTTCTAAAGGACTCTTTTAAGCCAGGTGGATGGGCATTCAGCATTATGAATCAGACCTGGAACAGCCCCATCTTTTATTAATGTAATGTCTCCTGATTTACTGCAGGAAGCCACTGAAATGATTAAGCGTACCGGCAGTCTGCATAAAATGCCTGGGTGACCTCCAAAGCACTATGAGAAATATCAGAGAAAAATTTTAAAACCTGAATGATCAGGTTATAGAAATTAAAGCCATATCTCAGTGTGTTGGAAATGCTGTTAGAATAGGAAGGCAGGCAGTGGCTGCAGAGTGGCAGAAGATTTAGGCCACGTCTCTTCCATAGCACCTATAATGAGTCAGTGCTCTGGGTGGAAAGTGTCTTTCTGCTGGGTTTTTCTTTGCGGTTTTCCTCCTTGGTGATCTTCACAAAAGAAAGCATAGGTAAATACTATAAACGTGTGAAGAGTAACTATTCCAAATAGCCAACCTTGTCTGTTTGCTTGGTATACTCTTATTTCCATATAAACTCTTTAGTTCTCCATCAGCCAAGAAAGATGCAATGCACACGTAGACGGACATCTTCTGATTTCTCTTTAGGACCAAATTAATAAATCCTGCTAGCCAGTATCTTGCTAAGAGTAAAATTGCTTTGTAGTGCCAATTTATTTTGTTACAAGATCTCAAAGCACTTAGGGGGTATTAGCTAACGAAGTTTCACAACATCCCTCTGCAGAGAAGCATCAGATCAGCTGGATATATAGTCATTAAAATCCTCGTGGTGTTATCTTAGTTGTATAACCTATATTTTAGAACACCGCTAATCTCAGGTGGTCCAGGAGGTGATCACTCCCTTCAGTCTTTGGGCTTTTTTGCAGGACGGGGTGGGGCTGGGGTTGGGACTGGCTATTCCAGCAGCACTGTCTGGGTAATGAAACCTCACCCCCAGCCCTCCCCATCGCACCCACTGACTCAGGTGCTGCCGCTGCTACTCACAAAGAGGTGGGAAGCGTGTGGCTATCTGTAGGGGCACGGTGCCTGCCATTAGGAGTGAGTGCAGGGCTGCACTCTTACTGCAGGCAGCTGCTGCCCCTTGGGAGCAGCCAGGCTCAACTCTGACTCCCGTTTTGCCCCAGCTTCATCTGCTCTTCAAGATAAGCCCCACGTCCTACTTTGGCCTCAGCCCTTCCCAGAGCTGCAGCAACAGGCACCATGCTCAGCTTGCTGCAGGAGAAGAGATGGGGAGGGACAGGGTGCTGGTTTGCCTGGTGGATCTAGGAAGGTGGATGTGATGGTACAGGAAGGGTGTGCTGCGGCCAGACTGTTGATGAGGGAGAAAGGAAGAGAAATAGCTATTTAAATGGCAGAACGTAGGCTGCTACCGCAAGTGCAGAGTGGGCGGTTATTGCAGCAGAGCATCAAGGATAGCTGGAGCACGGAGAGTTGACCTTGAGGAGGAAGGGAGGAGGCCCCAGACCAGAGATCTGGTCCCTGTATATGCCAAATTGAGGGCATCCTCCAGGCCAGCAGCAGCCGTGGGGTTTATTGTTTATTTCTGGGCAGAAGGAGGTGTACCTGCACTGTGTAGCACATGCAGCATAAATCAGGAAGTTCTGGGAGATGTTGAACCTGCTGCATACACACTGTGAAGTCAATCCCTGCGTGAGCAGTAGATGTTGATCCAGAAGAATCAGGCGTTCAGCAGCCCGGACAACTACCACGAATCCCCCCATTCTGCCTGGAGACAACTTGTAGCTGGAAAGGGGGAAAGATGAATGTATGGTAGCTCTCACCTCCGCGGTTAGCATGTAGGTTAGCATGGGGGCTTCCACCCACATGACCTACTTGTGGAACACCAGTGGCAGCTTCTCTTCTGAAATAAACAGCGCGATATCGTCCCTGCATGTTTGAGTAGGACGTGTATCTCTTTTGGCTGGGAGAGAGGAAGGTACAGTTGTCAAGCCCAGATGGAGGCTTTGAAATATGCATGATAGTGGCAGCTGTGTGTGGGAAGAATGACTTGAAGTGTGTTGAGGAGGAGGAGGCTTGTTTACTGTGTTGCCGTCTTCATGTAGCTGCAGAGTTGAATGGAGGGAGAAGTGAGGAATGCATTTCATGACCGTGGACTGTTGCTTCGCTTGTGCTGGACAATTTTTTTCTCAAATGTTGTTACTCATTATTTGTTTAAAAATTTGTAAAGGATCAGTGAGTTACAGTGGAGGAGATTGCAAAAACCATACTGTCAGTATTTCTTCAGTCCCCCAGTCCTCATGAATAAAGACCCTGTTTTGCGGAACTGGGCCTCTGTATGTGAAGGTTTCTTCTCGAAAGCTGGGCTGAACTTGTTGTCTGTGCTCTTTAGAGAGGAACATATTGTTCTGGCTGTCTATCCGATCCTGATTCTGTGCGTGCCCATATTTATTAGTGGTTATGTAAACACTTAGGGCTATGTACGCCTTGCATCTGTGCGTAGGGACCCTGCTTCGTGGCTACCGCTGCTCCATAGCGATGCTGTCGGAGAAGTAGCCCAAAGGGCTCCGTGCGGCTCACTGCCTTTCTCTGGGGGGAGATGGGGAGCAGTCGTGGGCAGATGAGAGAGGCCTCGCAGCCAAGCACTGCCCACACACGGTCTGCCACTTGGTTCCTGAGCGTCTGCGTTCATCCAGGGGAGCGGGGCCGGGCTGGGCATGCTCCTCTGCCTGCTCATAAATGCAGCTGCGTTGCAGCAGCCCATGAGGAATTCCAGAAGCAGGGATCCAGCTCTCGTAGCTGCTGAGCACGTCGCCCTGTTTCGGGGAAAAAAACAATGCCAGCCCTAGCGCAAAGGTTTGGAGATGCAAGACAGAATGTATATATATATTCTTATGATTGTATATAAAAAGAAAGAAGGACATGGGGTACAACAGGAAGTGTCATGATGGTACGCTGAAGTGGAACGTGTCAAGTTAATTCACAAACTCTTTGCAATTTAATATTTTTTGTAGATTTCTGTTTATGATTTTCAGTTATCTCATTAATTAGCACTTTTCTGTGGAGATTATAATGGTTTATGGCTTACTCTTTTTCTTACAAGAATGTTGTCCAAGCATATTTTGTGACTACATTTTTTGCATTCCCATCCCAGAGCATGAAATTAATCTTTTCTGAGTAATTTCCTAGTATCTCCTTCAGCTATGTGGATTTAAAAGGTCTTTGCCTTAATTAAGGAAAATTGATGTATAAAGAAGATCTGAAGATGCAAAATTGTATACTAGAAGAACATAAAAAAGAGCAAAAGTACCCCAATAACAAACTTCAGGAATCACAGAGCAAGGTTTGGTGTCAGTTCCTTTACTCTGCTGTAGAGCATGGCTCATACTGCCCTGGACCCCAGCACTGGAAGACTGCCTTGCACCTGACACTCAGATAAGGTCATGTATCTGCTTCCGCAGGACTTCAGTTAAGCATAGGAGATAGCTTCCAGATGCACTTAGCTGTGGGAGTAGCTGCCATTTAAATGTGTAATCATATGACAGCAGCTTTCAGATTTTTATCATTTGAAAATTTGTATCCTAAATAATTTATCTGATTTGAGCTTTAAGCTTAATCAGACCCACTTCCATTATAAACATCCCTCCTTTCCTCTTTCTGCAGTTCTGTGAACAAAGCATGCTTCAGACCTTTTCCATTCACCAAGTATGTCAAAGTGTCTTACAAAGAACCACAGCAGCAAAGGGAAGCAATATTAATATTTGTACTTAACCTGACTTTTCCACAGCTTTATTTTTATCTTGCCTCAATTGTGACACAGAGCAACAATGTAAAGAGCCGAAGTTGGTGGTCATCAAACACTTCATATGACCATTTCTCGCTGTGCTTAAGACCAGGAAATTGATTAAATATCTAAAAGCCAGGTTTTCTGAAGTCATAAAAGTCATAAAATTCACTTTGACATGATCAAAGTGTAAAACCATCAAAAAGGGAAATTTACAAGTGTTTGTTTCTGTATTGGACAAACACAACATCTTTACAACACTTCAAACAGAAGATGTTGCTGCAAATGGAGTGTGAAAAAATTATCTGCTTAATTAGTAGTAAACAATCATGGCAGCAAAAGAATTTTAGGTGCTTATATTCTTGATTAATCATAGTCCAAATTTGCTTCTGACAATTTCACTTTGAAAATTATGCTAGTTTCATTGTTGTTCCTCTCTCTTCCAAATGAGTTCAGAATTTAGCTTTGTTAGCGCTTGAACTTCTGTGCATTCTTCATCCTGTTTTAAGGCTTCTGGCTTGCACCCTGTGTTGCCATTTACGTCTTAGTAAAGTGAATGCACGTCAGTATCATTTGATATTGCTAGTAGCTTATCTTCATTTTACGTGGAGATGTAGGTAAGTTTGAATGTTTAAGGCAATAGGAAATTAGACTTAGGATGGATGAAGGCTCTGTCTCATGTGAGGCAGAAGCCAGTTAAAAACACATGTTTAATCTGGTAAATAGACAAACCGAAGCATGGAGAACAATCTTAAATTTATACTGCAACTTTTCCAGTTGTTTCCAGAGTCTTTAACTATGTTCATGTTTAACTATCTTTCATGTTGCCACATGAAAATTACTTTTCTCCATGATAGACTTACCACGTGGACATAGCTTTATCAACAGGAAGGAAAAGCAAGTGGTGTTTATTTAGAAGTGTGTATAACTATATTTAAGTGTGACCTTTCAAAGATGTCTATAAAGGAGGCAGGTATTCAAATCCTGAAGAATTTCTGCCAACTGTCTTCTATCAAGGGCAGAAGGATTATTCAGGGAGGCTAGTTCTGTCCACAGTTCTGATTGTCTTCTTATTCCAGAATCTCCTGTGCCTTAACATGTCATCACAGTTAGTTCGTAAACTGTGTGCTTCAGTTTATCTATAAAATGTGACAATAAAATTAGCTACTGTTGCTTCATTGGTAATGTCATAAAGTATAACAAAACATGATTTTCTGTGCTTTCTGCCGTGTGTTATGAAGTCTAGTAGGTTTCATTTTCAATTTCTTCTCAAGTCCGAGCTATAAATGTTAAAAGGATGAGTACTTTGCTGCAGCGTTTACTAGCTGTAAATTTGTTTCACAGTTTCTTCAAATAAACCAGTAATGTGATATTGTGTAACTGCACTAGAAAATATTCCTTATCTTAATTTATAGCATATGGAGCCAGCATCCATGTATTTTATCAAATGTTCTGAATGTCCGGGAAAAAAATAAGAAAAAAAAACCACAGTGAACTGAAGTTCACCTGACAGGGCATATAAGACTGGGTTATGGACCTTCAGAGAGACTTACATGAAAGTCCTTCATTTAGACTTTACATATTCATTTCATACAACGTATGATTAGGAAAAGTGGGATTTTTCAAAAACTTTGCTTCAGTTATCTTAGGCACCTATTGGCATCAGTGGAGCAGAAATCCCAAGAAAGACCACGTATTTGTGAGATCCCACCCAGAATGTACTACAGGGCTGAACAGAGGAGGAAAAGTAACAAAATGAGGGTGAATATTGCTTGTGAAATGGAATATGTATAGGATATGTAGGTCATATTTTTTTTGTAAGGGGAGAGGTAGCAAAACAATCCCTTCTACCGCAGTCACCATGTTCTTGTTTTCTCTCCTGGTTAAGTATATCTATCTCTTCAGACCGCTGTAGATGTGATCATGGTGCTGTAACAGGCATTGAGATTCTGGGTCCTTTCTCTATTGATCAGTTTTAATTAGCAGCAGTGAAGAACGATAGAATTCTTTTGAGGCTAGCCAATTTTTGAATTCTACACCTTTAACGTGACTCTAATCTCTGAAGACAAACTGAAGCTTTGATTTCAGCCTTTTCCAGCAAAAAACAACTCTGTGACTACATGCTCTCATGCATATCTCTTTCTTGTGTATTGCATTTTCATTGACAAATGACTCCACAAAGTGAAAAGAAAACATTTCCATCCTAGTTTGTTAGCATCTTGTCTACATTGCACACAGATGGCAATGAAAAACCTATGGAAATTCAAGTCCTTAGAACACTCCCCAAGTTGTTAAGCACTTCAATAATAAACCATTATCTGGTGGAAGGGCTAGCTAGAAGACTTCTATAAACTTTTTCAAGAAAATACATTAGTGCTGTATTTTGTGCAAGTTGTCTTCCAGATAAGTAAGTGACAAATTTCTCACGGATACTTACATAACAAACTTTTAATCAACAAATGTTTAATCTTGGCAAAAGTTGAATTGGTGTCAGTTTGCTGCTAGACAAGGACTTGGAAGGATCCAGGATCACATACCACGATGAACACCTCAGCAAAGAATGTGTAGCATCACCTTAACGTGAACCGAGACTTGGACACAGGATCTAAGAATTCTTCATATGACTGGAAAATAGTGGACTGTAAAATTACATGTAAAAGACAAAACCATTGTTTTAAATGTTTTTTGGTTTTGTAGAGATAAAAGCAGATTTTGGACTGGCACCACAGAGGTGAGAGATCAACTTGTGATTACATGTGAAATGTACAGCAGTTCAAAAGGGAGTACTGGTGTGAACTGTGTGAACTGTCAAGAGAACTTACTGACCTGTTAGACATCAAATTGCAATGAAATAACCAGCTACTTGTCTTCACTCTTTCTGTGTGTCAGTAACAGAAACATGCTGAAACATGCAAAAATAGCTTGTCTTTATTCTGATGGGTGAATTGAGCCTAGATTATCTTTACTGCCATTGTAGTCACAGAATGATCTCCAGTTTTGTTATTACTGTTTTTGTATGAACATACAAAATGGCAATCAAATGCTACCTAGTACATATTACTTAGTGATCATCCATTATATGAGTTTAAGCTCAAATTCTCAGTTGGTGAGAGTCCCCTGACTGTTTTCCCCCAAATTGAGTAACGTATTTAATGTGCTGCACCAGCAGGGAGACACTTGAGCAAGACCAAGTACTGTTGCTGTACTGTCTGCACCAATGTCCTCATGTGAAGTTTAAACCTATAATGGCTGTAGGAAAAGTCCTTCAGTAAATTGTGCAAATACTTCAGAAATGTTCAAAATGTAATAATTAGATGCAGTCATTCAAAACATATCTGTGTTTTGCTAACAGGGAAGAAATTTCACAGTCCTTGACATAACTAAAGACTTTCCCTCATGTGAACACGCAGACTTGATGTACTTACAGAATCTTTCAGGTTGAAGGGGAACCCAGGAGGTCATCTAGTCCAATCCCTTATTCAGATCATGCTCAACACTGACCCACGTTTCCTAGGACATTGTCCAGCTGGGTCCTGACTAATGGCTTGAAAACCTCCACTCTTCAGTACATTAATACCCTTCTGCAGTTACACATCCATCTCCTTCTATTGTGTTTTAGAACTGCTCAATCGTGTTACCTGTTAAGGATCTCGCTGTTGATGATCCTGTTTGCTGGTCATGATAACGTAGCATGTGTGCTCATAATCTGTCATCTAGCCTGATACAGCATATTTTTGGAATTGTTTATGGGCATGGGCTCCACATCCAAGTTTTTCTGTAGGTCTTGTTGTATCTAGCCAGCATATGTATTACTGAAGTTTTTAAAGAGGAGCCGCACCACAGAGATAATGAAAATAATGCTTAAGCACCAGATAATGCAATAATGCAAAAAGCATGAGGTTTTGCCTCGTTACTATTCTTTTTGACAACAGTAGCCTTCTCCGCAGATGTAAAGTATTTCTTTCTGTTATTCACTAGTTTAGTTCAATAACTTATTCATCCAAATAGGATAAAGACAAATTAACAGAGAAAACAACTAGAAGTTAAAAAGTAGGAAAGCTGGTTTTCCTTCTCCTCGTCTGCGAATAACAATGAGGTGTGGGAGGCTAAGATCTATGAGTTCTAAAATCTTGTAGGGCATGGTGAAAAGAAACAAGAAGTCTGGTTTTACATACTACAGAAAACATTTCATTTGTTGAGTATGTCAGATTTAAATACACAATGTGATATGCTTTTCTTTGCATGTGCAACACTATTAAAGTTCATTTATTTAGTTAAAACATTTCAAACTTTTGGTTGGAATAGTTTTCATATATTCCAGTTTCTATCCAAATTCATCCTGTCACCAGTCCTGATAATAATCTATTAAGAGAGAAAATAAATGCACCAGTTTATTCCCCCCATTCTTAGTGTAATAATAATAAAAAAAGGAATATAGCAAAAAAAGGCTTTCATTTCTTTAGAGAAGAGTTTGCCATTCTATTGGTTTCGGCCCTTGCAAGTCAGGTTATGTTCCAAAATACGAGAGTCCTTTTTTCTGTCCGTGGTTGACGGGAGGTTGCACTCAGTGTGACTGTTCTGCGGTGCTTATGTGGCAACAGTGCCTCATGCCTTATTTCTCTGAGGTGCTCTTCAGCGGGGTCTTCATGGAAGAAATGGGAAGTTGTGCAGAATGTAGCAATCTGCTTCCTAAGTATGTCTTGGCACAAAGAAATTACCTTTTGTTTTTCTTTGGTCCAGCTACAGTAGCTTTTCCTGTATTTTTTCCCAGCTGATTTTAAAGTGCTGGTTTGAATTAGTAAGCAGTAAATGGCTTTGGATTTGCCTACTTTGCTGTTTTTTTGCTCCTCATGTGCTATTATACAAACACTGAAGTTAACGTACTATTCCTGCCTTGTTATGAAATGGTCACTGATTGGGATCTTCTCAGTTTTGAATCTTACTCCTGGCTTTGATCTGAATAAATTTTTTGACCTGTAAGGAAAAGCTCTTTTATAGAGTTTTATGAAATGTTACTATTAAGAAGAATGAAGAAGGTAGAAGCATACTGTATAGTTTCTGAGGACTGAACCAGATTTTATTAAGTGTACTCAAAAATCAGTTGGTCTCTGCTTTATGGTTTTCTTTTGTTTTTAAAAAAATCTCTAGGCAAGAGTCTCTCTCATGCTCTCTCCATCTTTAGTCTGAAAACCTGGGAAATATAAACTGGGGGGGAAAAAAAAGTGTGAGAAGAATGTTTATGGAGAGACATTTATAATGCCATCGTAATGCTGTGATATACAAATTGATTATTTTTTCTTTGACCCAATATGGAAATCATGATATGATGGTTTACCTGTTAGCATACATGATTGGTAAACACAAGGTTAAAATATGTGGCTTTTCTTTATGCTGTTGGTTTTTTTGTCCTTGCTTTTCAAATTGACTATGTATTGATGTGCTCACCTTATCTTTGCGTTCATACAAACGTTGTAAATATAGAGATGAAATTCATGAAGCTTGTAGTTTTATAGTAATGATAATCCTATGATATTGTTGTACTATATCATATTTTGCTTTTAAATATATGTTTTGTCAACATCCATAGCTGGATAAAAGCTCCATCTTTAAGAGAAATCTCTTTCTGGGGCAACAGAATGTGCTTGCACTTCATTCAGTGCGTGTGCAGGTTAGTGATCAGACAATCAGATGTCAGGCATTTTATAAATCAAAGCAGTATTTAATTTATATTTTCCTCCAAAAGATCAGCTAGTACAATCTTATATAAAAGCAAGCTGTGATATTTTAACTTGGAGTCAATGTGTATTTTTCTGGGTTATTGTTTTATTTCAGCGTTCTCCTCTCAAAAGGGGATGTTTTCCTATCTATATTAGATTTGCTGTATTTGTTGTAGATTTTCTTGCAGGTTTTTTATAGGTTTATTAACTCATATTAACCCCCATAAATGCCATTAGTTTTCTAACTAATGGAAGCAGATACAAGCAATGCCTTCACTGAGGTAAATAAAATTTCATGGGTCTCATAAAAACAGTTACTGTGCTGTAGCTGTTACTACAGTTAAGTACTTTGTTCTTTGAAATGTAATACTAATCCTGATCCCACTGTGGATGCACATGGGCTCCCCACATACATGAGGAAAGCAATTTATCAGACAACCCGTAGAGTAAGTTAACACCTTCACTTCTCTGAGCACACGTCAGTGTGGATACCACAACAGACCACCGCTGAGCGTTATCCTGTTAGAATGAAGGTCATAGCTGCATTTTCTGGTAAAGTATTGCTCTTCCTAAGTTGGCATCAGATCTAGTAACTGGTGCAGTTTACCAACAGAATGATTAACAAATACAATTTGGATGATCCATATAGTCATTTCACAGTTAACTGTTGTCAAAACTTTTAAAGTAGATAGAAGACATTGCTTGAGCTATGATGGAGTGGACCTTTGAAGTCAAAAGGCTAGGCACCCAGCCAGTTTGTAATTCAGTGAGACACAATACATTATCTATTTTGACAGTCTTCATGGTTAAGTAGTCTGGCTCTTGTAATACCTAACTATGTTTATAAATAGAAGTGAAGAAGTCAAAGGGTCCAGTCTTGACAGCAGACTCATACAGAGCTTTGGACGTGGCCAGAGCTCACCCCTGCCTCCTCCCTTCAGTGGGGTGGGAAGAACAAGGTAAATTGAGTCAAGTGGAACTTGAAGACAGCTCTGGTATGTGTGTTGCTCGAGGTTTCATACCTTAAGAATACCTTAAGAAGTATGATACATCTGAATTCTGCAGTGAGACCTGCAGAGAATATTGTTTTTCTGACCAAGAGTTTTTCCCCTAGGCAGAGTATTTTAAAATCAAGATTGTAGACTGAGCATTCATAGAGAGCTATGCTAATAGAGTGTTTCTGTCCAGTTTGCATGTTGTGTACAGAAGGATGGGACAGAAGGAAGTAGTCCCGATTTCTGGTTTCTATTTCTTGTTCCAGATGAAGTTAAGGCATTTTAGCAAATAGGTTTTCCACATGGAATGTAGGTGAAGGACTGGGACCTCAGTATAAGCCTCCAAAGATATCTGTGGGCTCTCACACTGACACAGTTTAGAAGGAAGGGGGAACATCCTGGTCTCTGACATGGTCACTAATATATGTCTTCTTGAATTAAGAATTATTATTTAGGCTCGTTTGGGGTTGAAATGGGTGTAGAAGGTGCATTCCCTAACAAGTACTATACTTACTTCCAGCATTGCATTAAAGTCGATACTAATAATTTGTCTTTTCCTTCCACCATATGTTACAGAAAGCAATTCCTAGAGATAACAGCTGACTCTTTACACACCTAACACCTTTTTGGGCTTCAAGCTGTGAATACCAGTCTCACACAAGTAACTAACTGAAGTCACTTTAGTGCTGCATGCATGTACCTTGTAGGAGGGATTCTGGACATGTTCCTTTCCTTACCAGTTATATCCAGTTATTTTTTTCTAAAATATCTCTCCCCTTTATGGTCTGCTTTTTGGAAATTGAATTTTGTGTGCACAACTTAGGTTTGTGAATTCCACTTCAGGAGCCAGGTATCAAAGCACCCTGTTCAGTGTCACACCTAAACCTCCTTGTGGATACAGGCCTAGCCCACGCCACATTTTCCTGAACACAGGAGGAAGAGTCCCACATGGTTGTCCTTAGGCAGCGACCAGGTGGGACTCATCTCAGCTCTGTGTTGAGCACTTGGCCCTGCTGTCGTGGCAGGAGGGCTGAGGGGTTTGGGTCCCTGTTCAGGCCGTGTACTGTGGAATTTGTAACAACTCTTGGAGCCAGGATTCCTGGCTGATTAAATGCAAGAGGATGAGCATGACCTAGTCTGGCTGTTAGTCTCAGGACAGGCATGCCAAGGGAGCAGGTCAGGAGCTCTGATCAGAGACTGGTGTGAAGTTTCTTGTTGCATGTTTATGGACGGCCTGAAGGGATGTGCCTGTTCCTACCAGTGGAGTGTTTGTGTCTGGTGCTGTAATGGATTATGGCCAGATTATAAATAAATGGGTATTACCCACAAACCACCAACGCTTATGAACATTATCTGTGTAACCAGCAATTTTGTGTTGTGAGGAGTGGGGCAGGATACTGGAATGCAGTTATTTGGTAGGTATTTTGGGAAAGGAGCATGTATTCTGCAAGCCAGAATTATTGCTACCTTACACAATATCCGACTGCGGCGTCAGATACACTTCCTTGGACAAATGCCCTTACACTCTGGGGTAGTATTTCAAACCTCATGTGATTTCATTGTGGACATCGTGTGTGGTGGTGGGCTCTCGTTTTCATAGAGATCCTTCTGGTCCATGTTACACAAACACTGGCGTACGTGTTAGCTAAAGGATCTAGTGTGGATCATCCGCATGAGGTAATGCTCTTGTGTAAATGTTGTCACTGTTGTGACAGTGTGGCCACGTGGTGATAGGAGGCTCCGTTGTGAGTGTGCTCGTAACAGCGTTTTCAGCTGGTTCAGATCAGACTCCCCAAACCACTGGCTGGTGAATTCTTAAAATCCAGCTGGCCTGTGCTCCCGTGCCACCACTCTGGTGCACACATGGTGAGTTTCTGTCGACTCAGCCGTGTGCAAGAACTGCCCCGTCCAGTGATGAACATACCCGAACACACGAGTAGTGCCTGCCAGGCCACCAGCTCCTTCACGTGTGTGGGGCAGGAGCTCCCCGTGTTGCTCCCAGGGCTGCCGGGATCTCCCTGCCGCCCCAGCCCCTGTCACACCCTCACTTACCTGGCTGACACGAAGCTGGACTGGGGCTGCCCGGGGACCTTCATCGAGCCCTCTGTCTCTGGTGGGGTCGGGGCGGGCTCCTGCACTCCCGCAGCCTTCAGTCCATTATCTCCTCTCACAGAAACTGTCTGGGGAGTTCCCGGGACTGCCCAGGGAGTTCCTCTGGTGAGTCAGCACTCTTGGCATGTGCACGGCCCGGCCCTTATCCCCAGCTGCCTTGTGACTGCAACTGGAGCGGTAATTCAGAGGACACCACACCTACTCGCTGCGCGGAGTCATTGGTCTTGGAGTACTGAGAGGTTTAGCAGAGGATACGTGATGCCTGTGCGTTTCCTGATGTGATCTGCCCAGCTGACCTGTGGGCCATGTCCCTTGATAGGCATGGGTGGTGTGAGCATGTCCCATGATAGGCACAGAGGTTTGAGCTGTGACTGCCTTCACAGGCCTGTGTGGCAAGATAGGGCTCCAGGCCATTTCGTTTTCAGGACCTTCCTCTGAAGACAGTGTGAAGGACACAGATGGGATGGCCGTGCTTTTCCTACCCAGCACTCCGTCCTGTGGGGATGCAGGGAAGTAAGGTGTGCAACATGCTGATCTTGCAGCTCCTCAGACTTACTCACATGGAGCAGAACAAGTGAAGGAGAAAAAAAAAAGATTTTTTTCAGTGCTAATGTTGCTCAAAATCAGTGGTATTATGAACTAAAGGGTAAGAAGAGTGAAGGTGGGAATGGTGTAATGGACAAACTCTCCAGAGCTGTCATATTTCAGAACGTGCTAACTCGTTGGTTAGCACAAGATCAGGATGAGAGTATGTAACCATTAGAAAACTTTGGAAGATTCATTAAAGCAAAAAAAAAGGTCTTTGGAAGTTATGATTAATATGAGGTGAATAAGAAGAAAAGTATTTGTATTTACACTAGCAGTTGTGTGGCTGTATTTGGGGAGACAGAAACAGTCCACGCTACCTCTCTGAGAAAGCCAGGAGTGTTTCCTTCGTACGCAGTTGAAATAGCTCTCACTGTAAGGAGCGCAGCTGCAAGGGAAAGAGCACGATCTAATGACAGGGAGCTGCCTGGAGGTCAGGGCTCGGCAGTTCACTTCCCGGCTCCGCTGCTGGCTCCCTGCATGACCTTGAGCAGCGCGCTGCCCCATACCTCACTTTCACCAGTGGACAGTCAGGAAACAAATCCTCGGTTTCCTTTCAGATTTATTTCTGTGAAAGACAATGTACACAGGGAAGTAATATTATTCAGGGTTGAAATGCCACACACCTAGTGAACACTCAACCTCCCTCGTATTATTTAATTTAAATACAGTTAGCTTATGTCAGGGTTTTTCCCATGTTTTCATTAGAGATATGAGATAATGAAGACCTTTTTTTTCCCCTGAAATGCAACTCTTTATAACTTATAATGCCTTTTTTGAAATGTTTTGTAAAGAATAGTCTTGTCTGTGAGGATAGTACAACATGTTAGATCAGTTTTCATTTAATCATGTGTTTCATAATTAATATACAAGATTATGTTCGCTGTTTTTTTTTTTTCCTTTTTTTTTTTTTTAAAGTGGAGCTTGAATAACAGCATCCTTTGCTGTGGTCTAATTACAAAACATCCTTGTTTTAGTAATAACTTTATTTATGAACATACTTTACGTGTCCCTCATAAGTTATCTTTCAGCTGCTGCAGCAGTGAGCCAAAGAAGAAAAGTTGCTTTAAGCAAAAGCTGAAGGTTACCCCAACTGGAGACTTGAGCTATTTTTCACAATATGGGTTTGCAACTTACCTAGGTTGTGCGTTGTTGGTAGGCTGGTTGTATGAAGAGGTGGCATAATGTTTCCTTCCCCTGCCTTCCCTGGAGAGAGGGAGAACTGCCCGACTGAGACAGTATCACTTAATATTCTACCTTGCTGGACTGGTGTGAGGAGTCATTCATTATTGCTTTTACAGTGCTCAGAAAACAGAAGGATTAAAACCTTTTATTTCCTGCAGACATGGTAGGGCAGCACTGTGGCTGCTGTGTCTCAGAAAATTGTAATCCTTTTCCATTTGCATTTCCAGCTCTTGTAACCATGTTGCTGAGATATATCAGTCATTGCCTTTTCTAGATTCAGCAATTTAGAAAGCAGCTGTTACCTTATTCATTAAAAAGGGAAGAAATAAAAAGCAAAGGCAGTGACTCTCATGTTAAAGAGCTTCTACTTATTTTTTTTTTTCAAATTTGGTCTGCCAAAATTGCTTCCCTCTAGTGGCTTTCACATAGTACTTCTAAACATGAAAAAGCTGGTGCAATGCAGAAGTTTCTGAAGTTTTAAGCAAGACATTTCTTTGAGGAAGTCTGTATTTAATAAAATTTAATTTCTTTTGGGGGTAATTAACCTGCAAAGCTCTAGGGACTTTCCAGCCATCAGAAACCCTATCCTAAAGCTCAGTTTAGCACAGACAGCTGCAGAACAAGTCTTAGCTTCTTAGCTAGCTATCCCAAACATTGTCTAGAGAGCTGCCATTCCTGCTGGTTGAGTGCAAGGCCACTGCTGCAGAGACCGTACCAATCATGCTGAAATGTGTAAAACTAGCATTTAAGCCAAAATAATGACATAACCTTCTGAGCAGTGTATAATCCTAATAGGATTAAGCTTCAGCAAAGAGAAACATAAAAGATATAACCTAATAAAATCATAATCTATTCTGAATAAACTGTATTATACATGTTTGCTGAATGGATTATATAAGTTTAATGAAATTATAGTGTCTTATAAGCAGGATACAATAAGTAGTAATGGCAGCTTTTCTATACACAGTGCAAGAGAGTAAGAAAGAAAATGGGGATTATTAGAAAATGAGTTTAGTCAAAACAATTTAAAATCAAAAGGATAAAGATAAAAATAGAATAATAATTTCTTAAATGCTGCAACAATGAACTTAGTGCTTCTTTGAGTGTATTAGTTAAGATCAAAATAAGATATTCAGGGATCTATAACTCAGAAGCATCCAGAAAAATGCCTGTAGTTTTTAGAGGAAGAAGGAAGACTTGGGTGGACATGAGGTTGGAGAGGAATGACACAGCTAAAAAAATGCAGAAGATTGGAGAAAATTTAACACTCTCTGAGCATCTGGTCAAATTTTTGTTGATGCCTCTTTCTGTGTTTGTCCATTTCATCTCTTCATCTGATAGTGGTAGTGGATTCCATGCTGTTAACACTTCTGAGCCAGATGGCATATAGTCTCTCATGCTGAGATCATGCTGGAAATGTCATCTATGCAACGCAGCTGAGATATAGTCGTACTTCAAAATAAGTTTCTCAATTGTCGTCCACTTGGGCAACTTTGTTGTTGTTGTTGGGAGCATTTTACCCGTGTGAAACGCAAAATGAAATATGTTTTTTTTTGCCTTTAAACATTAAAGCATTTCCAAATATTTTGATACTTTACAAAATTTCAGTTTAGTCTGTTGTAGTAAGTAATTATAAATGTTCTTATAGAAATTCTGACAGTATTAAGGAGCGTACTTGTAAAACTACGTTAGCACAACCACATTAGCTCTGTGAGAACTGTGTGGCATGTGTTTGAAAACCATTACAAGATGGGCAAGAATCATGTTAAGACAGAATGGTCTGAGACTTAACCTCTCCAGTAAGCGTAGCACAGTAAGGTGTTGGTGTTTTTCTGGGTAAAGTCGTGGAATGATGGAGAGAGAAAGGAAGAGGTGCATGCAATAGGGTTATATTATATATTAGATTGTTTTATTTCATTTGCTGGCAATTGTGAATTCTAATAGAGACTGAAAGGCAATGCTATAAAAATTACACTTTAGGCACCCACATCTGTTTTAGATTTCTGATTTCTTATTTAAGTTGCTGTAGTTTCCAGAAAAAAAGTTGCTTTCTGTCTGTCCAGATAAAAACACATCTTGTGTTCCAACAGGCAGAATTTTGCAGTCCTTCTCTCCTTTTGGAAATACAAGGTCTTTCTTTAACTTACACAGCTGTGTCCCCTTTCCACAGTTCCACTGTAGGTACTTAAATACTTGGGCTCAAATGATTTAGTACCTATAAAAACTAGACCCAGGAGACAAATAGATTTATTTTCCATGCATAATAATTGCACGGTGGACTTTATTCTTTTCTGTATCTGTAAAATCTCATTGGTTTAAAACCCTGTCCTTCCTTGGTTACATTTGGACAGTCCTGGTGGGCTTCAGAGGAAAAGGCTACAGGAGGTTATGTAGAAAGTAAAGGATATTTAAAACAGTCCCCAAACATATATCGTATGGTAAGGGATTAGGCATGTTTTATAAGCTCTGGTTCATGTCATATGACTAAATCATGAAAATGAAGTTACATTTCCTAGTAAGGGCTTGGCTTCATGTGTGACATCCTGGTTACAGGAACCTACCCCCCACCGAAGGCTGTAAAGGGAGACATGAGTCATTGTTTTGGATGAGGATTATGCTAGATATTTATAAGGCTGTCCATCAGTGTGAAATATGTGCACTTACCAAATTTCTAATGGCTCCTCTGATAGAAATAAGTGTAATGTTTTACTGGTGGAGTTTAAGTTCTAATTTGTGTAAGTGAAAAAGAAGGAAGAAAAACATATTTCAAGATGCTTAACCATGAAAAAAACTTAGAGCAAAGTAGATGGCATTTGCATTTAGTCTTCTTTTGGCTTTCTCTGATTTTGTTCCCTTGCCCCTTACCTTTTTGCCTGTACGTTGTGTATTTGGTTTCTCAGGCCGCTGGCTTGTGATGCGCAGGGGATGCGTTCCTTGTCTGTGTTGCATTGGGCTATGACATCACTGAAATCTGCTCTGACAAACAAAACAGCCATGGCACTGCAGTCAGTGTGGAAGAAGATTGCTCCCAAACTGATACGAGGGCTGAACCTTCTAGGGTGACACTGCTCTTCTACCTCCGGCCTTTAAAATACGAGTCTTCTTCCCCATTCCTTGCAAAGGAGTAATGATTCTGTGTAACACACAATACTTCTTCAAGGTATTTGCACTTCAATTTACTTAATTGTAAACTTAGTAATTAGACATACTACACTGGTGTGTATTTTAATACCTCAAATGCTGTTGCTTCTTGCTTTTATGACTTTATTTCTGTCTTTCATTTGTCTGTAAGCACAAAGAGTTGTCCTTTTCTTATCTAAAGCCAGTGGCTTCTCTGGTACAAAGATTTAACACTTGATTACATATTGTCCAGCTTCTGCTTGCTGTTCAAACTAACAAAGGTACAGAGAGGAGAGGAGGAATGTCAAGAGTAAAAGCCATGTGCCCATGAGCACCAGTGGAGTGGCAGCAGACGAGAATCGGTAGCTTCATGCAGTCAAGAGTAGTAACAGATTAATAAATAGCTACAGTCCATGGCTTTGTTCTGTAAACACAGTACGTTTTCTATCAAAAATACCTTGTTGCTATTGCCTTACCTGGACCAGCTCATTGTATTGCAACTTCAGCTCACTGAGCTGCTTTTACAGGCTGCAGGATGTCCGCATGTGTTATAGGATGCAGGATATCCACAGGTGCCTGGGTATGGTTTAATACACTGCAATCGAAACTAAGCATGGTCCCAAAACAGAGTCCAGTCAGGGCAGAGAGATAAAAATCTGACTTAACTTATTTCAGTTTCTTACAACACAGTCATCCTAATTGCTGAATCACACTACGCATTTTCATATTGAATAATAATATAGAGGCTGGAGGAAGGAAAACAAAAGTGGCACAAGGTGATGAGGAGTGGTAACATACTTTGGAGCTGTAAATCATACTCCATTTATTCAAAAAGGAAGTCAGAAAGGAAGTTCTGAAAACACAGATTGGAAAATTTGAACATTACTTAATTTTCCATCCTTTTTTGTTATTTCTTGCTAATTTTTTGAGTGTTACTTGCATGTTTTATTCTGGCAGCCCTGCCTATTTGCCAGCCTACTCATATGCCTTATTTCATAGAGGGGTGCATGTAACACCTTGTAAATGCTGGCAATATTTAAAAATGATATGTTGGAGGACAGTGAATTCTCCATTGTCAAAGAATATAGAGCAAAACGTACCTTTGAATAAGGCTGTGGTGGTACTTCCACAGCCTTTTCCAGTTCTCCTGCTCTGAGCTCTAAGGAATGCTTCTCATTGTGAGGTAGCCTGAAAGAAGAACAATCCACAGGCAATGAAATCCTAGATTCAGTGAATTTAGTAGGAGTTTTCTGCCTTGCTAAGAACGGTGACAGAATTTTTGCTGACCTCAGTTGTGCAGAGATTTATATATCTGCACTGTGGGGCTCCACGGCATGGGACAGAAGAGAAGCTGCATGGACTGAAGAAAGGTTTATGAGGAAATATATTTTCGGTCATTCAACCCAAAAGGCTGCCTCTAAGAAGTCAGGGGGAATGTGGGGGGGTTGTTGGCTGCTATCTTTCAGCGAGCATCTTGTGGAAGACAACTGTACTAAAGCAAACCGTTATTATCTTGTAGGAGACAGACATGTACAATTAGCTTACTTGATCCTAATCATTCATAAGGTGCAATAAAAAATGAAATATTTTTTCTGATACATAGTCTGAACAGATATCACTGTTTGAGAAGCTTTCTTGGTTGCTTGGTTTCATCTTCTATTCATAGCTGTTTTCTCCTGCAGCATTTTAACAAGTTTTGTCTCTCCTCAGAGTTCTGTGTTACTAAAATACCTGTAGATGGCTGTTTGCTTTACTTGCCATTACATAACAAAGCTTAGAGGTACTGTAGTATCAAGCACAGTAGCATTTGCCCCTCTAGGCTTCAGTGGAAAAAATGGGGTCAGCAGGAAGTTAGTATTTTATACCCTTGTCAATGATTTGCTTGTTTTTCCATCCTCTGCTTACAAGTTTCTGCCTCTTTATCACTGTTACATGGTGTAAGGAAGGTGTGGCTGTTTCCTGTCATGTTGCATTTGTCATTTTTTAATCACTGTTTTCCTTCAAACTCTAGTTAGAGGCAAAAATTGGAGTATATTTGCTCTGAAGCACTCTTATTATTTACATTTCCAAGAAGAAAAAAATCACTTATTTGCTTAACATTTGGGGCTGCTTCTTGTATAGATTCACCACCTGCAGATTCTCAAAAGAAGGTCCTTGTTTTGAAAATGCGATCCTAAATCTGAGGTAAGGTCAGGGTGCTTTGGAGCATACGGCTACAAAGGAGTTTCTTCTCCCTCGCTATGAACTTTTTACATCTCTTATGCAACATTCACGCTGAGGAGTATGGACTTTGGAAATTTGTTTTATACGATAAACTGCCATTAGCTGCACAGAATCATAGCATCATTAAGGTTGGAAAAGACCTCCAAGATCATGTGGTTTAACCATCGCCCTACCACCAATGTCACCCACTAAACCATATCCCTAAGCACCGGGTCCAGCCTTTCCTTAAACGCCCCCAGGGACGGTGACGCCACCACCTCCCTGGGCAACCCGTCCCAATGCCTGACTGCTCTTTCTGAGAAGAAATGTCTCCTCATTTCCAACCTAAACCTCCCCTGACGCAACTTGAGGCCATTCCCTCTAGTCCTGTCACTGTTATCTCTGGGAAGAAGCCGACCCCCAGCTCCCCACACCTTCCTTTCAGGTAGTCGTAGCGAGCAATGAGGTCTCCCCTGAGCCTTCTGTGAGCATCCTATGCTTTCCCTATGCCAGACCCCCAAAGGATGTAAATTGTTACTAACTGTGGCTGTTCAGTTTATGCTGTTGAGACTCAGGCAGCCCTGGCCGTCCTCAGGCTAATCCTGAATGCTGACAGTTGTCAGATGAATTTTCTTGCACATTCTAGAAAGGAAAGAAAGTATTGTGATGCTTGTACACATGCTATTTGTATGAATAGGCTGGAAATGTTGCTCCCTGAACACTGTAGGATTTTTTCACTCTCTGAATGTTCAGCAATTCTCAATAAATACGTAATTTTCTCTTTCCTATATGTATTTTTATTTTTTAGTCTTTTTGTAGAATGGTTTCTTTCATAGCTACTTGCTGAAGACTTCGGGTACTGTCTTTTCCTTTAGGAATTTTCAGTTATTCCCTATGATATCATTGTATTTTCCCTTGAAATGGTGTGTTCGTAAGAGGATAATGGGGAGAGAAGCTGTTCGGTTTATGATTGATTAGTGGATGTACGATTCCAATTCCCTTGGAAAGTGGGTGTGTGATTGTTTGAGTCTGTGTTACTTTGGAGAGAGACCATTTCAGGGAATCATAGTTAGAGCTGCAAACAATCTATTAGTCACTCGTTCAAGCCCTGCCAGCGTAATATTGTTCCCTGCAGTACATTATTGAATGTTTTGTCCAATATCAGTTTGAATGACTCAAGCAATGAGGCTTCCACCATTTCCTCTGAGAAACTATTTCATGGTCTGGTAGAACTCCCTGTTAGGAAATATTTCCTGGTACTCAGCCTAAACTTCTTTACACCCAGATTGATCTCATTACTGTTAGGTATACTTTTTTTTTTTTTTTCAGTCCTGTCTTGAATCTCTTTCCTTCTTTGGCATTCACACTCTTGAGCGAATAGTGTAGATGGTATCATATCTCCTCTTAAGTCAAGCAAATACATAATTAGTGCTTCTATTCCTTCTCTCCAAATAGGCCATCTGTCTGGTGGAAAACAGGGCTGAGGATGGGAAGATTTTTTTTTCTGCTAAGTGCTTCTTTCAAATAAATAACATGAAAAAATGCATAAGGACTTTGTGCGATTATGTAGCTCCAAGGAGCACCTACTTTGATTTAAAATGCTTTTCAGGAATTACATAGAAAACATTAACTTTTCCAAAGTCATTTGAAGTTATACCTTTTTCTAGCTGAATACTCAGGTCCAACATTAGTAGTCTGTCATATTTCATGGCTTCAGGGAATGTTTTGCAATGTTGCTGGTCTATGCTCTGTGCTATTTATCAAGCAAATTATATGGAGCTACAGCAGGGAGAGGGGAGGGCAATGGAAGCAGAATTGCAAGCAGCTCCTTTATTATGTTGATGACAGGATATTCAGGGGCCATTTGAACGTCTGTCGTTCACAGCTTTACAGCCAGAATTTATAAGTATTTGGGTTATGTGAGGATTGTTGAGGAAGGGAATGTACTTTAAGCCATCCAACCATTTCGCTTCTCTGGATTTCTTTCTAGTAGTCAACATCTCTTTGGTATTTCCTTCCTTCCTCCCTCCTTCTTTCCTCCCCTATTCCGAATTAGCGTTCTGTATCCTGAGGAGTTTTCTTACTTATATTATAGTTCAAATTCTGCAAAGATACGTGCACCTAATAAATTGTATCTTGCAATACCTAGGGATGTGCTATTCTTATTTCTTACAGACGGCCTGCTTTTTAGTATGAGGCTCGCAGTCAGGCAAACGCTTAGATTTACAATTAGACTTTTACATTGGTACTCCAGGCTTGTTTTGGAAAAAACATCTAGTATGTATTTTAAGTGTATGTGTATGGTTTTTGATGAATCACTATGCAGTTTGGGAACCAAGCCCGTGTTTTGTTAATTTCTTACCTGAGATTACCCGATGCATGTGGGTTTGTGACCCGGGCTTCAAGCTCTGGGAGTAAACAAACTCTGTGCACTTTTTCTGAACTGTACTAAAAAGGATGAGCAAGTTGATACGTCCTCAGGCAAGAGCATTCCTGAGCTAACTTACTACAATTTTACTCAGCTAATTAAGGAAGAAAAACACAGTATCAAGCTAAGACCAAGTCAAGTTTGAACCAAATCGGTGAGTTCAGGTGATTAAACTAACAATTTAATACAAGAGATAATCTCACAGTGTTGCACACATAAACACACAAAAAAGAGGACAGGCCAATGGCAGACTGCCATCACGAAGTGAGAGCTTGGCTGACTCCTGCAGCTTGCTCGTGTGTCGCTGGTGACCCGAGCTGCAGTGATGGATCCGCCGGCGCCTGTGGTGCGTGCCGAGTCTCTCAGGAGGCCTCAGGCACGTTCTTCGCTCCTGGGCAGGGGGGGGGTCTCCAGGTTTGGCTCCTGGCACATGAAGAAGAAGCGCTCATCTTTTTTATTTCCTTTGTTTTTACAGGCAGCGTTTCTCGCTTTTTCCACTGCTGAGATGAAGGCTTTGGGGCCTAGCTTTATGGGGCGAAGCAGGGGTGATCGTTGTAGTTCAGCCCCCAGGCAGGTGGCACCTGGCTGAGGCGTGGGTGGGCTTACCACCAGCGAAACAGTCCTTCCATTTGCACAGCCTCCCCCAGAAACATGAAAAGCAAGCAGGGTCTTCCAGCTGAGGTAATGGACATGAAACCTACCAACAGCAAAATCAGGTTTCTTTTAATTTTACTAACTACCTACTTAGTGTATTTTCCCTGCACTGGCATCCTGGTCAGAGTGTTTATTTCAGTGTGCTCAGAATGTGAACCTTTTGGACAAACAATTGGAAAACTGGTTTAGGTGAATACTGTACTTACCCAGATAACTCCCAGCCTGGAAGCACAAGGGGCCTTTATGTTTAACGTGAACAAATTCTACTCATCTTGAAGTAACTGAGGTAACTTCCCCACTCCTGACACTGTTCTGAGGCGCTATTCCTCACCTGTGCCTGCATCTGCCTCTGCTCCTTGCCAAAGTCTGGTGTTTCCACTGCTGAAGATGTGTTCCTGTTTCTGTGCAGGTTATCCAGGCTGTCTTCTTCGGGATCTGTGTATTGACCGACCTTTCCAGTCTTCTCACTAAAGGAAATGACAGTCAAGAACAAGAAAGGCAGCTGAAAAAACTCATTTCCCTCCGCGACTGGATGATGGCTGTTCTGGCTTTCCCCATCGGAGTGGTAAGTGTGGTGTTAATCTGCGCACATCTTCACAGGCTGGGTGAGTGGTGGTGTTTGCTGGTTGTCTTTTGCCTGAAAGGCTTTTACATCTCTTCACAGGAGACTACAGAGAAAGAGAAACATGGTAGAGGTGATTTTACTACTCTGTATTTATCACAGGTGTAAGAGAACGCTGATGTTGCTGAAATTATTTTTGGTTCATTAAAAAATGTACTTTACTATAGGAAGTAGATTGTAGAAGTGATTTCAAATGTGAATTCTACTGGTGGGTTCTTAAGAATCAGTCTGGGCTTCTTCTGCTTTTTGTGTCATCATCAGTTGGAAAGAAAGTGCTGACTGACATGTTTTACACCATAACGACCTGACTGGAGCTCCCAGGCTGTGTGCAGTCCTGTCATGGAGGAGAAGGGAAGCTAAAATCCACGTTGATCCTTGTTAATCCCATGGGGGATTTGGAGCTGACAGAAGAAATGGGGTAGGAAAAAAGGAGTTAGTCGGTAATGTAAAAAAAGGCACACAGAAGATACGGAATAATATGGTTTTAGATGTCTTTTTCAAAGGAAAACTATTCTTTGGATTGGATTCTGTTCCACTGGGACACTGCACTTCTCTTTCAGTGGCAAAAGGCGCTCAATGTCTTGAGGTGTTTCATACCACACACTGAAAAAGTCTGAAAATCCAGAATTTTATGTTTTTATGTGGAAGTGTGTCTCAGATTAGTTCTAAGTATAGGCTACATTAAAAGAATGGAGAACCTTTCATTAAAGTACTGCTTTTACTATAATTTGGGTTGAAGCTTGATTTTTGATTTTTAATTTCGATGTAGAGTAGTTCAAAATACATTCACTTTTTTCATTGTAGAACTACTAGAAAACTGCCTCAAAGTTTGTACTGTTTCAATAAAGCTGAACACTCGTTTTCAATTAACAGCACTTAACCCAACTTATCAATATATCATTTATAATTTGTTATATTCAGAGATGCTTCATTAGATGTGATTCTCGGTAATGTGAGATTTCACAATATATGAAGAAATAAAGAATGCTTTTGCAAGAAGTTAGAAAATGCAAAGTGTGTCTGAAACACTGTGAAGGTGTTTCCTGCATAAATACCCATTTGGTAGCCTTCACTTACTATACTTGCTGGCCTACCTCTTGGGAACTGCCACAGTTCATGCTGGGATAGCAAACTGCAGTTCTTCAGCCATGATAGAGGAATTAGTATCAAATAATACATTTTAAAAAATCTCTGTATAAGCAGGCTTGCAAATAGGTATTTTATGTGTGCAGAGATATGTATGTTCCATGTATATTTTGAGGGAGTTTGGGAATTATGAAGTAGTAGTGATTGTGATCAGCAGCAGCTCATTTTCCTACCATGTTGATACTAGAAGTGAAGAAAGAGAACAATATGACATTATTTGTCTTTATTTAAAGAGTTTAAGTGCCTTTTTCAGTATACAAGTGTGTAAGCATCAAAACAATCTACAAGGATTCTCTCCTGCCTCTGTTTTAGCGCTGTTCTGATGTCGGTGTACTTTTCCACCCTTGCAGTGTTTCTGACCTTGAAACTTTCAAGATCTTGGAGAATATTAGCTTCGTTTTGGCTTGGCAATTCTGAGAGCAATTTTCGGCTGCATGTTTTGTGGGTTTCTTTCATGCAGTGTTTTGCTTGCCACTAGTAAGCAAGGAATCACCACTAGTCATCCCCTGCTCTAATTGTACTGTTGCAAAATTTACACAGTTCCCAAGGGACATTTTGCATACCTGGAGCTAGCTTGTTTCTCAGTGGTTTCATGCAGAAACAACTTGTTACACACACACACACACAAAAAAATAGAAAATAATAAGGAATGGCCATGCTCCTTGAACAGATGCTCTTAATTCCTAAAGGTAATGTTTCAGTGGGGAGGTGGAACAATTGTTTACCACATGTTCTTTCAATTTACTACTAATGAAGAAAGCCTAAAAAGGTTGTTTTTAGTGTTGCTTCTTCTCCTGGCTACTGGGAGACAAACAACAGAGCTTCAGAAGGTAACACTGGCCTCATTGCCCTGCCTCAGGCTTACATGTCTAACATGTAAGACACACCAAGGCAGCTCCTTCCCAAAACCTTACCCTCTCTGACAGCCGTCACTGCACTGCAGCTACCATGTGCCCAAGCACTAGCCAGTGCCGGTGGGACAGCAGACCCACCACAGGCTGGCACCACTTTTCTTTAATGTGGTTATGAGTAGGAAGGGTTTGCCTGAAAGTAGCAAATGTCTAATGCTGGTTTTGTTCTTTAAAGACCTATTTATGTGCAAGAAAATACCCAGTGAAATTCTGATATGCCAGGGGTACTTGTTAGGAGGAAGTTACTAAAAAACAGAGTGTCTGCAGGAAAAAAGTTAAAGTTCCCTTATTTCCCATATTCTCTTAACAGCTTGTCCTGGTTCCAGTTAGGACAGAGTTAAGTAGCTCATAGTAGCTGGTAGGGTGCTATGTTTTGAATTAGGATGAGAAGAGCGCTGATAACATGCTGATGTTTTAATTGTTGCAGAGCAGTGTTTACACCAGGCCAAGGACTTTTCGGCTTCTTGCTCTGTCCTGCCAGCGAGCAGGCTGGGGGTGCAGCAGGAGCTGGGAGGGGACAGACCCAGGACAGCTGACCCAAACTGGCCAAAGGGGTATTCCATACCATCTGACGTCATGCTAAACAATATATAGGGGTGGCTGGCCGGGGTGGGGGGGCGGCTGCTCGGGAATAGGCTGGGCATCGGTCAGCGGGTGGTGAGCAATTGCATTGTGCATCACTTGTTTTCTTACACATTATTATTGTTAATACTATTACCATTATCACTATTATTATTATTATTGTTATTATTATTTTCCTGTCTTAATAAACTGTCTTTATCTCAACTCACAGGCTTCACTTTCCCGTTTCTCTCCCCCATCCCAGAGAGGGAGGGGGGAGGGTGAGCGAACGGCTGTGTGGTGTTTAGCTGCCAGCCGGGTTAAACCACAACACAGCTTCTTCACTCCAAAAAAATAAAAAAAAAGAACAATGTAAGTTCAAATGCAGATTTTTTTTTTTTTTTTGAATCTCACCCACGTAGCTCTCCACGGAGCTTCTCAGCGCTTTCCAGTAGCGGCATGAGGGAATATTCACACAGAAAAATTGAACAGATGTGAATAAAATCCTTGTTGGGTTTCTGATGTAACAGTACAGTGGCCATGCTTAAATACTTGTCAGTTACCTTAACATCTAAATTATTCTTATTGCTCCGTGTTTTACACAGGGCATATTTAGGGAATAATGCAAATACTAGGGGAACATTTTAAAGCCCACTAACTGTAGTTTTTCAAGAGCTATTCAACACATTTTTTTTCTTTATTTCCTGCTTACTGAAGCCCTTGAGATGACTTGCTCTGAAATATAGATGAGAAAAGGGGTTTCCACTCCCAAGTCAAACAATGATGTGTGAAAAAACACGTAACAAACTACAGCATTTCATTTTTAGTACTTCCTTAAAAAGTGTAACATGTAAACCACCTGGGAAGTCTGACCACCAACCTCCTCCCACCTTCCAAAGGAAAGGAAAGAACCAGCCCAAGGGCAAACAAACTCCTTGGGTGGCTTTGCAACAAATCAAATCTTGCAAAATCTTTGCAGCAAATCAAATTTCTCCAGTGTTGTGCTATGCATTGCGTATCTCCAGGGGCTCTGATAAAACCGAGAGTTGCCAACCTGCTATTAGGTTTAGGAGCATCAAGCAATAAACGTGAACCTCTTTGAAGGACCTAATGACTACTGTGTACCTATTGTTCTTCTTTTTAGTGTAGCTTTTAAGAGAATGAAATCAGAAATCAACAAACCAATTTTCTGTGCAGTAAAGTGTTATTCCATATGAAGTCGCTGGGCAACACTTCCTGGCCCTTTTTAAGGTTCCTATAAGGCTGGGATACTATTCAAATGCCTAAGAGATCAGGAAGCATCCACAGAAAAAAAAAAGTTTGCGATAGGCATTTTAGAAGTCTACTACCAATTCTTGTTTATACTGGGTGCACTTACCACCCCTTTATCATCCTGAAGGAGATTTGTGTTGGGAATAGTTTACACTACTAAAGAAATGTAAGGCAAGCGTAAAATTCAAAGCCTATACCAGTGTTTTAAACTATCCCTACTCTTTTCTATTTGTTTGACATGGATCATGGAGTTTCCAAGTTTCTTTTGCTACTTAGTGTTTCGTGTAAACTGTATATGGCTTTATCAATGGTTATTGTGATTCATTTGTACCATACAAGAAGAGAAAGAGATAGAATGGGCATTTCTAGGTGTTTAAGACTATGTCTAATAGAAATAGAACGAAGAAAGAAAATTGATGTTGTTACATATTAGAAGAGCAATTGCTGTCTAGAAAATCACAGGCTGTACATTATTATGTAGTTTTAATAGCTCAGTTTGGGCCTGAGTCTAAACTGGCAAGAATGATCTCATTTGCATAAATTATACTTTAATGCTTTTAAAAAGCTGTGATGCTAAAGACAGAAAGCCAGGCATGCTTCCGTATCTCTGGTTTCTCTGTGGTATTTTAAGAAGGCGCTAGTGCAGTCAAAAGGAAAGCTGATCACCCTTCTTCTGTTGACAATTAATAACGCTGATTAGGGATCTTACCCCAAGGAAAGATGTGTAGGCATTTGCTGCAGTCCTCTACTTACCGTGTTATTTTACTGGACTACAAAACACTTTTATTTCCATAACTGATTCTGCCATGCCAAAATCTCTCTATTCCAGATTCTGCCCTCATTGGTGGTGAAATAGCAACTGGTGAGGGAAGCATGAGCGAGCAGTACAGCTGACTGCTGATCTCTCTTTTCCAAGGAGAGCCCTCCCTGGTTTTCAGTTCACACTTTGTGATTTCTTTCATTGGCCCTTTTCAAATTCAGTTGGTGTGATTCTGTGCTAGCGCTAGATCCCACATAAAGCCAGTAGTACCATGCCAGTTTGCACTTATGGCAGTCTGCTTTTAATAACAATTCACTTCTATATGTAATGCCTTTAACCCTCAACGATGCTCCCAAGTGATATATTTATACTTGCACTTAACCACAGCTGTCTTGGGAGACAGCCAGAAAACTTACCTTTAACTGCACAACGTGTACTTAGATGTAATTTTGTCAAGGTCAGAGTGTTTTTTTTTACTTTGTCGTGAAGCCATCCAGGAAATGAGTGAACCTAACTGTGCAGCCCAGCCAAAACCAAAGATACATAGTGCAGGAAAATAAAGATCCACTGGGTTCATTCTTGTTTTGCATAACATTTCTTGGTTGGGCTCATCTAAAACAGCAAATTATGCAATTCGTTTCACTGGCTTCCCCCTCTTAGTTCCTTTTTTGCTTCTATGCACAGTATTTTGATAAAGCTTCTTGTTTTCCTTTTTGACTCACCAACCATTTCCCAGCTTGTCCTCTAAAATTGCTCCTGTGGCAGTGCCACATGTTCTCATGTCCTTCTCTGAAGCTTCAGAGACAGAAGACAAAAGCTTAAGGAGAATCTCCTTAAATGGGAAAAAAAAGTTTTGTTTTCAGACTTGTTTTTTGTTTCCGCTGGTGTGTATTTATTTAGTGATACTCTAGATGTCTGTAGCTACTCCATATTTTCAAACAATTTCCAAGGTTTGTTTGCAAATTTGACGTTCCCTTTGGTCTGTAATGACCCTAGATAGGAAAAGCAGCAAAAGAGGGACTCTTCTGGTTTTTTATGGTGCTTAACCTTATATTGTTTAACCAAATCATCAGTGTCTTCAAAAGGTTCGCAGTCTTAGGGTAATTCTGTGCAAAGAAGTGTAAAAGCAATTCCTGGTGTCCGTTTTCTTCCTCGAATTCCAGACCTCAAGTTTGTGTGAAGAGGTGGTGGAAGAGTGGCATTTGTGCCATTTTGGCTCGGGAACAAAAGAAAATAAAAGTACTGGACTCCCAGAAATAATCATTATGTGCTGCCTCTGAGCAGCCTGTTCAGCTTGGCTTTTGAGGGCAGTACCATGACTCTGGCCCTAACAGTAATGAACCATGCCACAAGGAAGATGGGATTATAAGCGTAAGAAAGGCAATTCTGAGCCTTACATAGGCAGCGCAAAGAAGCAGCTCCTTGCAGTGGCCTTGTAGTGCATGGCTGTGTGTGACCTTGGCAAAGCCCAGCTCAGGTGACGTTTTACCAGTAGCACAGTGTAGGAATAGTAGAGATGGTTCTGAAGTACCAGAGCAAGGACTGCTTATTAATCAAAGAACAAATTCAGAAGCAGCCAAAGGATCTAAATAGGAAGTCCTCATAATAACTTTTTTTATCCAAATTGTTTATTTTTATAGTTCACTTTAGTTCAACAGTTCGTTTTCAGGATTCATTTTATCCAAATGAACGAATTGTAAAGAAAGGCAAGGTGAACCATCCAGACACTGGGAGGGATCTTCCCCAGGGCGCTGTGTTGTCTCGTGTCTGGTCATCCTCTGGGACAGGCTGGTTCTGTAACGCTCTGGGTTTTGCGCACTTCCTTTACCTTATGTCTACCTTGCGATAGTGCTTCGCTAAGCAGCGTTTGCCGTCTGTACCTCCAGATGGCTGCAACCAGCTAGGCTGATCTCGTTGCATCCATTGGCTGACTTTGGTAAAGGGACAGATGGCGCATCCCCTCTTTTCCTATCTTTACCTCCATGGCAAAGTCAATTGTTTTATGCTGCTCCACACAGAAATCGCAGATCAAAACATGCCATTGTGTTCAGTGCAATGAGGTTCAACGTAGTTCTGGGTGATTTTCCTTGCTGTAAGACTTCTTTGGAAAAAAGCATTATCTAATCTTGTTCGTGTGCCTGAATCTCCGTGAGGTTTTATGTCCCAGTTGGTCGTAGCAGGTTCTCAGAGACCCACTGTAATAATGCATGACTTCTAGGAAGCCTATAGAGAAGAGGATACTTTGCTTCCATTTTCCCTGCTGTTCAGCTATTCCTATCTTGGCACTCATGTGTCAGCAGGTGTGTAAAGAGCTGGGCTGTGCCAATGCCAGAAGAGAGACTTCTTGTGGGGTACTTTACACTTGCAATATTTTTCGGGCTGTCCATCATACCCTATTTTTTTTCCTGGCCTCTGCGTACTAGTCAAATGGTCTCCGAGCTTATTCCGAGCAGGCACCGATAGCTGTCGTAACAGATGGGCGAGTGTGCTGGAAACCAAGAAACTATGTACTGTATGCACGCCGAGGGAACAGCATACTGCTTCGGATCATTCACATAACTGTCTGACCGAGGCGTGTGTTCCTGGGGCTAGAACAAGGTGCCACCGATAAACTGTAACCTCGGTTTTAGCTTTACAGACTCAGAAGCATATGAAACAACTTATACCCACGCTATCACACATACTCGTAATTTGCTGACCTCGCTGTGCTCACCCCATGTTTCTTGCACTTTCTCTCATCTTTTCCTCCAAGATTAGTCCTAATCCATCTAAGTAAGATCATGGGCCAAATCAGTTCAGATGTATATGAGTACTTCCTTGCTGATTTCAGTGAAAGTCATATCTGTTGTCTCTCAAACTTGAAACTCAGACATGTTGCTACAGTGTAGAGATCCCCTCAAAATTGTCATTGAAAAGCTCCTGGCCTAGATACCATTTTTTACTGCTGTAAGCAATAAGAGCTCAAATTCAAGGTAAAAAAAAGCAATTGCGTTTTAATTAGAAGACTACAGACTGTTCTTTCCCTAGCTAAGGTAAGCTAAAACTATTATTTCTGTAATTTTCTGTGGTTTTATATTCTCTTTGCTTTTCAGACATCAGATTATCTTTAATGAATTAGTGACAATTTGGCAAATGTTGAGCCTAGCGCAAACTTTATCTGAGCCATCTGTCCTGCCCTCAGTTTAGAGAAAATAATGGTCGTTCTTTGGGCTCCAAGTAAATAGTCTCTGACAAGAGCTAGGGCAAATTTTGTACTGACAAGCGAGGGGAATACTGGAACTCTTCTCTGTGCATCTCAGTCCGTGAATTGTGTGCAGACTGGCTGAAGTGTTAATGTTTTTTTTTAATAATGCTATTCTGATGGCTGACATTAAAAAGTGCTAAGATGAGTTTATAGGCTTCCGTTCAGGGATGAATGCTTCATACTTATATGTTTTATGAATTCCAAGTGATATTTTGCCTGATTTTCCATTTGTTTTCTGTCATTAGTGGTGGAACATTATTTATGCACCACATCTGCTACTAAAGTACAGTACTCAGTTGTAATTTGGCCACAGGCACATAAGTCAAAAAAAAAAGATTTTTTTTCCAGGCTGAAAGTCAAAAAAAAAAATTGGAACAGTGAATGCAAAGAATAATCCAGGTTCACATTATTGATTAAAGCAAGATTGGGTCAAAGAACAATTGTACCTATATCTGTCCATAGATCATTTGCTAAATGCCCCACTTTGCAATCTAGAATATGTAGCTAATTGCTCAGAAACATTTATTTAATTATGTCTCCTTTTTTTTTTTTTTTCCTAGTTTGTCGTGACGATGTTTTGGAGCATCTATATCTATGACAGGGAACTGGTTTACCCAAAGCTGCTCGATAATTTTATACCAGCATGGCTAAATCATGGAATGGTGAGTAAAGTGATGCAAATGCTTCCTTGTGTAAATAAAAGTCTAAGATTCTATGTGTATGACTCTGTGTACACTTAGCACTAATCTTCTCCGAAGTGATTAAGGAACGTTGCTTGCAAGCGAGAATAACATCTTTCCTTCCTTGAGTCCTTGAGTCGTTTGAATCCCTATTAGGTTGAAACAATGTGGAGATTAGAACTTGTGCCTCCTACATCCCAGGCTAGTTTTGGGGGTGGGCTGTTTTCTGTGATAGGGTACCCTTCCCAGAGTAATGCCATCCTGGTCATGAAGAAATTTAATCAAAAGATACTCTCCACAAAACAAAAGTGTTGACTTTGACAAATCTTGCTGCAAAATGACAGAAACATTTGAACGATTCTTTACAACTCTGTAAAAAGTGTTATTTGTGATGAAATATTTTTGGTAAAAATACATGTTCAGAAAATCTCTTTATGTTTTTTGGACTTCTGTGTTTGTAAAAAAAAAAAAAAAATCAAAATACTTTCTCATTTCTCAAGTATACCACACTCATAAAGCAGAACCTGTATCAGAGTTTTGTTTTTTTTAAATATGGAATTACATGCATTAAGGTAAAGGTGTAGTAGTTTTAAAATTGCTGAATCTGTACTCATAGAAGTAGTTTCTGAGAAGAAATTTGAACTTTTCATCCCTATCTGGTATGTCAGGTAGGACATTATTTCTCTCAACTGTATGTTTAAATGGTAAGGGGTACATTTTTGCAACAGGTGCTTACTACAGTTTATGCAGTATTTGGAGTTGAAAGGTGTAATGTTTGCTTCTTTTGCTCTGTTGGTGCAAAATATTTCTTTAGTATTTTGTTTTCCATAGCAAGACATGGCAAGCCACTTTACACTGTTGTTCATCAGTAGATGACAACAGAGCTTATCCTTCAGCAGATCCACAGCAGATCAAGATTTGTCCACTGCTGTTGACCTTGATAAATTGCTCCTTTGTGGAGTGGGGCTGATGGCATTGCTATATATTCATTCCCTAAATTGTTTGTGTTAAAGGAGCAGTATGAGAGTTCCTACTGGTAAGAGGAGCATTAGCTTCTGCTAGATACTGCACTTTTTAATGATGTTGTGAGAAGAATGGCATGATGATGTGTATGTGTAGAGCTGAGCAAAGAGACCGGTGACTCTTACTGTGTTTGTTTGGACTGTCCTCCTTTGAGTTTTGAGGTCACAAACCGAACACTTGCAAGTGCTACCAAGCCATACGTACATTTTTTCCAACACCACATCAGTGCCAACTCGATGTTTCTTCCAGGTGACATTCCACATACTGAAAGTGCCTAACCTGTAACATTTTTCATGAAAATGAAGCATTTGAGAACAAGTGGTCCTGTGTATTCAGGAAGTCTCTTCTGTGCCATAACTAAAAGGCAATTCAAGTTCCTGTCGCTTTGTTAGAAGTACATAATTACTGGTAGATTTGAAGAAGTCTTCTGTTTGAAATTTTTGGGCATAGTAGCATTTGCTGAAATGAATTGCATGCAGTCATCTTAGACATTTTTATTTTCAGCTTTGAATATTGTAGAAGGCATTTTTGAAAGTTCTTTGTAAAGGAATTGTTTGCTGTGTCAGTCTCCATTTATCCAAGTGTTCTTCAGCTCAGTCACAGGGAAGGCTCATGACTGTTGGGCTTTTCACCACCTTTCAGTCCAATTCTTTTTGATGCTTTAGCCATCATTTTATCTTCACCAGTTTTCATAATAATTAATTCTGATGCATTGCCGGGGTTTGGGGGATGAGGATGGAGATTCTGGGGAGAAATTGTTCTTCATAAACTACCTTGAGAATGCTGGCCTCATTTATTAGCGGAGTTACAACTTTGACACGGTGGCTTTTAGAGAACATGATAAAGGTCCCCTTGGCTTTTGCCAAGGTAGGACCTCTAGCAACAGAGTTTCAGAAAAGTCAAAGTCCACAGCTATTGTTTTCTACTGAAGTAAATGTTTATTCTCATCTTTTCTTGTACATTTTGACAGCAGCTGTGCATGCTTGGTGATAATTTTTCTGAACTCAAGAGTGGCTGTGCTGAAGCCTAACCTTGTACAACAAAACTTACAGAAGAGATTCATTACCCTTGGCAGAATGAAATCAGACAGGAAGAGTTGGGTCTTTCTGTTACTACATTGTTGTTGATGAGTTCCTGTTCTCTGTGAACATTCCCTACAGTGCCTGGTGCAGCTCCTAATGATTTGAGCTTAAATGCTAATTTCACATGTAAACAGTCTGTCCAGGTTTTTTCCTACTACTTTCCCTAAGCACGTGCTTAGAAAAAATAGCCACAAAAAGTGGAAGAATTCAACTAAAATGGTAAGAAGGTCTTCCATGGTAAGAAGATTCCCTACTTTAAATGAAAAGTCATTTTTTCAGAAGTTTCTGACACTTATTATAACTAGCTGTAACAAGTTGCTCGACTGTCAACATCAGCCTGCAAAATCTACATGGTGAAAAGGAAAGATAAGTCATAAAATCTGTGGCTCTAATAATAGCAACCATTCTCAATAGTAATACGGACATATATCAAAATACTCTGGAGTGTGCATACTTTAAAACCATTTTAGGGTGACTATCTTTAAGGCTATATGAAGAAATTGTTTGAAGGGCTGGCCCGATTAAGTGCATTAGCCCAAGCAGAAGTACTCCGTGCAGCACTGTCTGCTGCTTTGTTAGTTTACAGTAATAAGTTCTCTTCACCCTTTTTCCTTCTCCCACCTTTGTATCCCTTCTCTGCAGTTAGAACTTTGTCTATAATTTAAAAAAAAAAAAAATTATTGAATTGATATTAATGTCTTGCTAGCACTCATACCACTCTTTCACAGAAACATTTTTTCAATATTAAAAATATTCCTAATTATAAAAAAAAAAACCAACTCTCTAGAAATGGAAAGCATAAGGGAAATGAGCCCCAGGGCTATGCAATCCCATTACCAATTCACTCTCAGTATTACTCTTAATATTGTTTATAAAGTTTTATAGAAACGGAAGAAGGCTCATCACAGTACACAAATGTCAAATCACAAACTATTCACCAGACTATAAAATTGCCTTTGGTTTTTAAGAATGATATTTCTATTATATATATGCCATAATAGTTAAAAATACAATTCTTGTCTACAGAAAAATCTGTGTAGTCAGTGGCACTTTGTGGTACCAGATGGTACCCCATACATACAGATTTGTACACTTGTGAAAGGCATGACTAATAGAGTTGTACTGTGCCATAAGGCTCTTATATTTCATCACCTCAGTCAGTTGATTCATTCATAACCAATGGTATCACTAAGACTTGAGAAATCATGGGGGGGTCAAGGGCAGGGTCGCTGTTGATTTTAGCAGAGCAAGGACTTCATCTGTGTTTATTGCGTGAAGGACCACACCTGAATAGCTGATGTTAAGTTTCTATCAGTAGGAATAATCTACCTCTGTAAAGACAACTATTGAAGAATAAGGCTATGTCTAAGCCTGGGTCTGTTTCTGAAGTGTCACGTTCACTTCCTGTATTTATTAGGTATTATGCAGACAAATTCATCTTTGCTGGCTACCATTTTAGCTGCCAAATTACTGAACTTTTCCATCAAAGATGCTGTTCATGTTCTTGAGACTGTCATGCACTTTGAATCCGCATCAACCCCTAATTCCATAGACCTATTTTCTATGAGAAATATTATTTCCCTATTTCTGATGTCCGTCTATGTGATCTACATCAGTGTTAGGCATTTTTAATTAAAGGCTAACCTTCAGTGATTAAAACTGGTATGTCACAGTAATAGAATTCATATCTGTTCATTTGTTTTACCCTTTTGTGTTGGGACTGGGTAGGATGATGCATGGAGAGCATCTGCTTCCAAAAGTGATATTCTGTCTGATATTAGCACAGACTATAAAACTAGAGGTTGCCCTTATTCTAACTGATGCCCACATAAACAGATCTGTAGTCTGAATTAATTTAAGCTTGAGCACTGTTGATTTTGAGCCAGGTTACATGGCAGGATTGCATACAGTATTTATCCAAGTTAGCATACCATTTCAGCAAGAGTCCTTCTGTGTTTTTCATAGACACTGTCCCAAATTCCTTTTAAAGATGTGAATCATCTTTTGTTTGTGGCAAGGAAAGTAAAATACAGAGATAGAGTTTACTTAGTGAAGAGTTTAATGTCTCTGGAGGTCGGAAACAAAGAATTGTCTTCATAAGAAAACTCTTTAGAGGAGAGAGGCTGGGGAAGGGGAATACAGTCAGACTCTGAGGAGCTGGAAAATTGATTATTGTATCGGTTATGTGCCACTACAATCTGTACGCACTCTTTCCGTTCAGTAATCTATTCTTTTCATTCCACTTTTTGGAAACAAAGGCACTCGAGGTTGCACAAAACCAGGGACAAATAGCAGACACAAACAAGAGAGGAAGGAGCCTGTCCAAGTGACACATCTTTTCTTCTTTGTCAAGTTGCCTCTCTTTTTCTTTCTGGCTGCTCGGCTGAAAACCTCAGCCCACTGGAGAGTGGTACAGAGTCCTTCCCGCCACCTATCCGATTTTTGCTCTTCCTGGCAGTCTTGTGTTAGATTCAGTGGCCTTGGCTGGTTTGTTCCTTTTTTTTTTCTGGTTGAAAGCTTTTTTCCTTAATGATTCAGTGAGCATAAAAATACAAAAGCCACACAAAAATTAAAATTCGTGTTAATCTGATCTGTAGAGATTCAAAGGTCTAAAACTGGCAATTTTTGGTGAAGCTGCCTCATCCTCATTAGTCGGGTCAGTTGCTACAGCATGCTCACTCTGATGTACAAACAAGGAGATGACCTTTCTTTCAGCAAAGTGTTTTCATCCAGTGTGTTGTCCTAAAATCCTATTCATAAATGACTCATTTGAAGTAGTGTAGTATAGTATTCTTCTTGAGGATTTCCTAATACACCAACATCCCATATGTGGGCTATTTTTACTCTATATACTGCACCTTGGTAATGTCTCACGCTTATGTCTAGAAATCTAACCTGTTCCTAGATTTGTTTCTCAATCCAGTTTAGGGCTCTCAAAGATATTACAACTTAAATGCTCTTCTTGAATCATCTGTAGTATTTTCTTATGTTAGGTGTGAATAAGATCTTCAGTGCTCCAGGAGGTAGTTGCCACTTGTTACATAGCTTGCAAAGTTTTCTGGTAGCAATCATGGAAAATTTGTAGCTTAATTATAAACTTCATTTCCCACAGAATACCCAGTTTTAGATGGCTATGATTTAAACATCTGTCTGAAGAAAAGAATAGCATTGATGTTGGTCCCTTGTGGACTCAGAGTATTTATAAAAAAGAGTGAGAATAATCTTGTTGGATCTGTACACTCCTTGCATGTTCATACTGTAGTTAAGCTGCTGTGTCTGGTATCTGTCCTCATTATCTGCCAGCTTCACAACTGGAGCATGAATACAGTAGGAGCAATTATCCCCCCACTCTGGGGAGAAGAAGAGCAATCGCATAAAAATGTTGTGGTTTTTTTTTTGATTTTCTGTTACTTATGTGAAGGGCCTGGAAATTGGTTGTATGTCAAAATTTGTGATAGCTAGCACTTCCAAATTGAGAGAGGCTTCTAGATAAAGAAGACAGAATTACGTGGGTGGCATCCTCTGAGACCATTAGGAAACCCCTTTCACCTAATGCAGTAACAGCACGGTGTTTTTTGTGGAGTGGGAAGCTGGCCTTAACAACGCTGTATAGCTGCCAGAGGAGACTCTTCACAGTAAGTTGAAGACAGCTTTCTAACTGAGCACAGGTGCTGAATGTTTCTGGTTATTTGTTATTTCTAGTAATCTACAAAAAGCGCACACACAGCCTCCTCCCCACACATAAGCACCCAACACACAGTAATGATAGACCTTTAGTAAAATATTGTTGAGTTTTTATGTTAAACCTGTGAGCTCTGTTCTAGAGGTGAGCATTACAGATGAAAAGCGTGAGAGCCAAGCTCCCCAGATCAGATGTTTTTCTGAAGCTTGCCTTCCTTTGTTGACAAGGTGATGTAACTCAGCCTGTTAGCACAGAGGCTGAAAGCCCGTGGTGTCCACACCGAAACAAGGACAGTGGCTGTCAAAGGGGAAGAGAGCAAAAAAAGAGGTTAGGGAAAGATAGTTGGACGAGAGGAAAAGATAGGTATGAGGAAAGAAAAGAATATAAAAGTCAGTTGATACTGTTCCAACCTAAAAAGAAGAAAAAAAGGCAGCTGAGGCAAGTGAATAAAAAAGGAACCAGAAAGTAATGTAAACAAAATGGAAGAGACAAAATGATAAAGAGGATCTCGGGGAGGGGAAGGACGAGGAAAGGGGAAGCAAAGAAAGAAGGAAAAAGTTAAAAAAGAGGAAATGAAGAGTATGAGTAAGAGTTCCTTACCATATCTTTCCATCACTTCCCTGGGAAAACTTCCCTGCAATCTGCTAATCAGAGGAGGTGAGAGCAAGGAGATGGCTCAGTGATGCTGCTGTTGAGAGGGGTGTAATTGCTTCTGTTGCTGTTGAACATAGGTCTACAGGGTAGACGAAGTAATTTTTGCACGGTGAAATGCCAGGAGCTTCAAATCCTTGTAAAATATTTAGGGATAAAACCACGTGGAACTTGTTAGTACAAGGCCTGTGTTCATACGAATTTTTATTTGGGTGCTGTCTGTAGAATGGCACAGGTGCCTCTGTACCTCTGTTTTTACCTGGCAACGCAGTACACTGTCTCGGCTGACCCTCAAAAATCTGACCCTCCAGACCTGCTGCTGAAAACAAGCCTGTTTAGAGTGTGTTTTATTTTTCCAAACTAGCTGTGAAGTGTGAGTTGTGTTGCATGTTACAGCAGTCAAATGAGCTATTTGCTTGCTGAGGGATGCGAGCATGCTGGAAGATCACGTTTTTAAGGCACCAGTGCTAAGACAGAGTACTGTCTGCATTTCAACCCTTTCTGCTTTAACAGAAAAAGTCATGGGTAACCCTGAACTTAATAATAGTAGTAATAGTAATAATAAAGCTCAGAAACAGATTTTCAAATGAAGTTGCTCATAGAAATGTTTGGTAAAGCGATTACTATGGGCGCAAAACAAACGACCAATGAAAAGCCCCAAAAAGATGTCCAAAGGGCGTCTGAGACTTTCTGTCTTCTTCTGGGTGTGGAGAATGTACTGAGCAGTGTTTTCCTAGAACCAGGGTTTGGCCCTGGAACGCTGGGTTTGTTTGTTAAACCAGCAGCAGAGTGGGACAGAAACCCATTCACTTCATCCCCATAACTCTGACAGTAATAAGAATGCCAGTTTCGTTTGACCATTCATGTTCAGGGCAGCTTATATTGCTCACCCCGGTCACTGCTGGAGCCATGCACAGTTCTTTCGGGGTGCTTAAGCTGGTACATCTTTCTGTTGCTACCACACAATATCTCAGATATGCGGTTTGCAGATTATAAAATAATGTTCAACTTTTAAATCAGTGCAAAATGCGTCAATAATTTATAAGCATTTTGATAACAATCTGCATGCCCTTTTCTCTCTTAATTAAAATCAGGTGCCTGCTTTATCTTTCAGCATAATAGATTTCTGTTTTTTCTCTTGTGCTTTTTTTTTTCCAGTGAACATAGGCAGATGATAAGATCAAACTGTGACTGATACAGGATTGTGATTAACAATAAGTATATTCAAATAGCGTCTTTTATCAAGAAAGGAGAACATTTCACTGGGAAAAAAAAATTATATATTGGGGGTGTTGCTCATGTTAAAGAAAGTTTAGTATGTCAGCTCACTGCTACAGGTTATGTATTCTAAAGCACCCCGTCTGCAAGTCATCTTAGAAGTGATCACTACAAAAAAGCCTTAGCTTTTCAGCAGGCCATGCAAACACAGGAAAGGATGCAAGTATTGTTTCAAAGACATAATAGCTTAACATGCAATTATTGTCTGTCTTTATGCGTTTAAGAGGACTGTAGTTCACCTTATGATTACAATAAAGTGCAGTGTTTTGTATCCCTGGACACGCTTGTTAACATTCATTAGCACTTACTCAGATAAGAATTAATATGTATATATGATAAAAGTGTATTTGTACTATGTTGTACCCACTGTACTAAACTGTGCTGTTAGTATTCACACATGTGGCAAATATGACTTAATCAGACCACAAATATTTTGCAGCATTCCATGGTATCTCATTTATTTGTTTAATTTGCCGCTATAGCAACTGGATTCCATGCTTTTAGATTCTTTTTTTCACAGACCTATGATCTACTTGGTTGAAGCTTGGCAGACAGCATTTCCTTCAATTGAAGACATATGCACTAACTCAGTGACCAGATTTTTACCTATTTATCATTGTTGGAAAGTGGGTTATTTCTCATGGACACGATACCAGAGGAATCAGCAGACCTGGTGAAGGGAGCTTCAGCCCAAAAGCTTAGATGCTTTTTCCAGCCCTTGAAGTTGGTGAAATGAAAGATATTACTTCTCCCTCCATCACGAGATCATTAGCGCTACAGGAATGCTAATACAAGGAAATATTTTGACATTGTTTTTGTAACAAATTACCACTTTTTAAACGTAACTTTTCTCTTTGTTAATTGCTGTCTTTTTACACGTCTTTGTATTTGGAAACAGACAGCATTTCTGGAGAAAGCATTTCATATTCAGATGATTAATATGTTGAAGTAGTGCCACAGCAGTAATGTTTTGTGCACACTGATCTGTAGAAATCAAGGATTTCAGAATGAGCTTGGGAATTACTCTTGCTCATGGTGCCCTATGAGCATTTGACATAACCTGGTTTCTGCCCTGCTGTGCAGTTCAGTCCCCATGTTTTTACTTTCCCACACAGAAACAAGTAAGTTAAAACTGCGTTTTAGTAACTCCTCAAATACAAGAGATTCAAATTTGGGGTGTAGCCAGAGGGGCATTTTTGAGAGATGTGTATGCCACTGCCACTAGTCACACGGGTCTGCGATAACCCTGTTTATCTTTGGATGTTCACCTAAATCACCACCGTCCAAGCCTGGTGCCCTGCCCGGCACAAAGAGTGGCCTTCCAGAGGTGGCACTTCTCAGAGGGACCGTGAGGGTGGGAAGGTGGCTCTGTTCATCCCTCTGACACCACAGCTCCCTGAGCAGGGAAAAGCTCCACCATGGAGAAGCAGCACTGGGCACAGAGGTGTTTCAAGGTGGCAAAAGGCAGGCCGGTGGCCAGTGTGTCCTCTTGCAGTTTTGTTGCAATATTAACTGGTGTCCTTTAACTCTGCATAGCTTGCTTTCTCTTCAAAACAAGTAACTCTGTGTATTTGAGGCGCTGTTTAAACTCTGTTTTTAGATTTCAGTTTCATTCCTGGTTCTGCCACTATTTTACTGAATAATGACAGAAATTGCATAATGTTCAATCAAAAGCAAGCTTTTATGTGTCTTAATTAGTTAACATCTGCATTTTGTGGGGCTCTGTAATGAGAGTTAACAATACAGTGGTGACTGTTACAGGATTTATATCACCGTGCCCGATTCTGGTTATGAGGTGTCCCAAGCAGGGCAGCTGCAGCCCCAGACCAGAATACCACTGTGCTCACAGATATTTCCCTTTCATGTGCCTTAGCATCCACTTCATTCAGTTGCAATGAAGAAGAGAAGGGCCTTTTTACAAATTACTTTGAGGTTCATGGGTGCAGACACAGCTAAGAGCTAGAAGCTGGTATTGCTGTCCATTCTTCTGTAGAACAAAGTGACCTCCACTCCAGTAATAACATAACCTAAGGTTGTACACTAAATTTCAGGCTACTAGTATCTCATAAAACACTGTAGGCTGATGTGATGCGTAGTATAGAAAGTTCAAATAAGCCTGGAAAGGAAATTCTTCCTTATCAAAAATGGCTCTAATATTCAAATCACATCCTTAAGTTTTTTTCCCACAGGAAGAAATTTTATTTGCATCTTGGGGCTTTTAGGTTTTTATTCTGTTATTTTGAGTTTTACCAGCTTTCTATAAACCCTATATGCAGAGTTCCAAACTGCTGAGTCACTACTATGCACATTTTTGTGGCTTCTTTTGCAAATACAATATGTAATGTAGAAAATTTTCATGAACTATTTATGGGAAAGATTAAATATGTATGTTGGTCTACTGAACTTTGTATTTTAAGGCACTTTTTAAAATGAAATGGGAAATGATATCATATTCTAAAAAGGAAACATCCATTCAAATGTGTTTTTACTAGTACACGGATTTACTGATGTTCCCATTAACAAACAAATGTGCGTTGGCTGCAAGTTGTTTAAAAATACAGCTGCAAGTCATTTTGAAAGGTGAATATGTGTATTCTTAGATCAGAGACATAAGGGGGATGTCATTTTGGTCTTCGCTCTTGAAACAGAGGAATGAAAGATGAAAAATCAGAGGGAATTAGAAGGAGAAAGAAACGCATGTGTCAGAAGCTAGGAGAAAAAGTGATGGTCTTAGAGGTTGTTAAGAGGAAAAGACAGAAAAGCGAGCAAAGTAGAGGAAACCAAATATTGAAATAAAGAGGTGTTAATAGTAGTCAGCTGGAGAGAGACATAGAACGTGGAGGTGATAATTGTGTGTACTGTACATCACTGAGGAAAAGCTTGAAAGAGAAGTTTCAAGTACCCAGCATATATTGAAAATGCGACCCTCCATTTATTCTAGACCAACATGCAGAAATTCGGCTTCGTTTGGTTTCCTGTGACCACTATGCAGGATCATTGTTGGCAGAGCGATTTTGTCTGACTTTTTTGTGCATACAGAAACAAAAGAAGTGCTTTGTACTCTCACTGCTCCTCTGTCCCCTATCCCTGGGGCTCTTCAGATCTCCCAGTCGCTTGCCCAAGCCTTCTGCTGCTGAGCCTCCCATAGTCGTGTTCTCCGTGTCCTCAGTTTGCTAGGATCGTAGGATGTTAGTATGGTAGGTTGGCTATTAGTGTAATGACAACGACAGTACCTTTGTAAAGAACATCTCGAGTAACTTTAAGCTGAGCACTTGATACAGATGAATGTTTTTTTCTCAAACCTCTTGCAGTGTAAATGAACAAAACAGGTAAAGACTGGGAGAAATGAGTTACATTACAGAGGAGAACCTGAAACACAGAATTTGTGGTTTGCCTGAGGTTACCGAAGTTTGTTAGAGATCGAACTGCAAAGTGAATCTGGATTTACTTTGTTACCCAGGGCTTTTACTAAGAACTGATCCTTTCTCTCCGAACTGGGCAAGGAAGACAGATTCATAGGGAGTGAAAGAGCACTCACTTGGGTTTCAAACTCTCGCTCTGTTGGAAGGAAGAAGTGACTCGATCTTTGAACAGGGAGATGTTGCTCTAAGTTCTCCTTCACTTAGTTACAACAGGCATTTCATTATTTGCGGTTTGTTTATATTACTGGAAGTACAGGTTCATCTCACTAGCTGCTTTTGAGTTTTTGTTTTCTTTTAGTATAGCAACTACCATCAACTTGTTCCAAATAATTTTTTTGGGCGTACCTTTTTATCAGACGAAAGATCCCTTAGTTTTCCATTCGTCCTCTGATGACTGATGATTTGAGAAGAAAGACTCTGACATGTAAACAAAAGGATAACTTAAAAAGGATGAACTTGGAAATTCAAAAAAGTGTCAAAGCAGAAAAGGCCCCTCTCATCTCCCCTGTCATTTGGACTTGATTTTTCTGTTGCTGTCCAGACGGATGTTACCATTGGTAAAACAACCAAGAAAATTTGAGAGTTCTGCTTGGAAATTTCTTTAAGATCTTCCAAAAGTCTCTTTTATTGAGACAAAGATATTTAAAAAGCCTTTATGGAACTGCAGTTGCAGGTACGTGGCAAGAGGGACAGAAGTAAAAATATCATTAAGACAGAAAAGGTAACTTGTGCAAAAGTGTATCACAAACTACTGGCTATGAAGGGTTGTATTTTGATTATTTCAAATGAGAAGTGTTTACTAGACAAAAAAATGCACTAAAATGGTCAGTGACATGATGTAGAGGCCTGCATTCACTTTGGGAAGTACCTTTCTTCAGGCAAGGATTCAGTGTTTACTAGCCCTGTCTCGAATCTGAACTCTACAGCTTAACTGGCAACAATACAAATATTCACAGCTGTATAAAAAATGTTATTTAGTTCACAACAGTAGCCATGGTTACCTGCATATTTTCATTGCCTTATTCGTGTGCAATTCATTTTTTTTTTTTCTGGAAATACCATTACCATGTAATATAATACTGTACAGCCTCTTGGTAAGTGGTAAGCCTCTTTACAGTGTAAAGAAGAACATTTTGCAGTGAACCTGAAAGCAAATTATATCAAATTGGCTTGTACATGGAACATCCCACCTATACCTTGTCAGGCAGAGAAAGGCGAGTCTGAACGCTCTAATGGCATTGTGACTGCAATTTCAAAATATAAATAGCAATATGTAAAATTGCTGGTGTTTAAAAGTCTCTGACAATGTTTCTACCACACAACATTTAAATAGAGCTAGTCCCTGCTTAGTCCCCTGACAGATGACACAGATGAGGCCATTACTGTCAGTACAAGTGACAGCAGCAAATTATTCTCCTTGACTCTTGCAGGAAATGTGGGCCCCAGAAACCCCACAGCGTCAGAAGGTTACAAAAGTGGTGGGACTTCACTCCTCTCTGCTTCTAGCCCATGCTCTCGCTCTGTGTGCAACGCAGATGTGATGTACATGAGAATCTCGTGTTTCTGTTATATTTGTGGGAAACAACCTCTTTAGCATCACTGCAGCAGAATTTCCAACCATATTCTAACCTTTACTAAGAAGAGAAAGTAGTACTTAATCTTTCCAGAGAACTCAGGTCACTTTGCAAGCAAATTAATTAAACTTTACAAGGGTATTGCAGACAGTTTACCTAGGCTTTTTTTCTTTTCTTTCCTTTCCTTTTTTTTTTTTTTAATATATTGAGGTGTGACATCGATTCTGAAGGAATAAATCACATATATCAGTTTAAAACAACAACATCAGCAAAAGGAATGAAGGATATTTGCTTCTTTAATCTGGCTAATTTATCTGAACGCTTTCAGTATAAGGTTCCTTACTGCTGTTGTAAAGAAAACTTACTATGTATATAAACTGTATTTTAAGGTCAGATTCCTTGGCATTGTCATATAAGCAGTGAAATCTAGGAATTTTATAGGTTATTGCGTAGAGATTGGACCAAAGAAAAGTAATGTAGTTTTCTAAAACGTTGTTGAAAAATTACCCGTGTAACCTTGTGAAACCTTGTTGAAAGCACGATAGAGTTTTAATATACTATCCAGACCTGTTTTGAGTGCGTCTCCCAAGGCAAGAAGGAAGATGGCATTAAGATGAAAATTTCTACAGCGAAGCCGGCTGTTACCACAGTCTGGCTTCTGTTACTGCTGTAGTGCTGCCAGCTTGGGGCTATTTATAGCTATCAGCCTCTATCTGTCCGTGCCTCTAGATCTCCTGCTCCCCTCAGAAGTGGTGGTGGTGTTTCTGAAGAAGTTAGTCCACCATTTCAATCTTTTGTATTCTTTCAGAGGCCAGTGTCTTCAGCTGTCCTTATTACCAGTTAGGAGGAATTTGGCAGGCACTCCCTCCCTGCCCGAGCTCTTGCATCAGTGGCTCGCATTGACCTAGGGGCTGGAAGGCTCGGTGGCACTGCTTTCAAAATCTTCAAAGATAATTTCTTATACTGCAGGAATCTCTCCACTATCTTACGATTTTCACATTTCTTCTGCTTAAGTGGGAATGGTATCTAAAACTCTTAAAATGATACTCTGTTCCATAATCTCAAAGCTTATGGTCTGTCAAAAAAAAAAAAAAAGGTCTTACTTTTTGGGATATAACAGGAAGACCTTTGCTTTTCTTCTGACTGCAACAAAGGGTTTTGGTGCTGTGCATGATTTGTAGTAGAAATAAAATCCGTTCTCTTTCATTTTCCCGAGTATGTGCTGATGAGGGCTGAGCAATAAACCTTTTCTCCAGAAGCCAGTGCTTGCCTGGGGCAGGAGCCGTTTAGGTTTGCTGCACCGCGTTACAGCTGGAGCCTGGTGTGTTTGGCAGCCTTCTCTGAGCAGTTCATGCCTCTATACACCCATGCATAAATTAGATGTAAGCCATCCAAGCACAGCCTTTGTGCATCCTGCACTCCATCACCTTTCTCCACGACGTAAATCCCCAAATGAAATCCCCTCCCTAGCACAGTCGCAGTGGGAGCACGCTCCCCTGCCGCAGCAGCAGCAGCAGAAAGCCTCAGGCTGCAGCCCAGGGTGCGTTGGGTTGTCAGCCCCTCACACAGCAACAAATGTTGTAGCAGCGTGGGCAGCAGAAAGGCTTGGGAAGAGGGCCCGGAAGAGTAGTAAATTGTGCTATCCAAGACGTGGGTAATTTTTCCTCCATGCTAGCAGCTTAAAACCATTTTCCCAGCTCCACTCTGCATTCCCCCTTGCTGTATTTATCTGGATTCTTCTTTCGTGCAGTTGCAAAAAATGCACATATATATGTGTGTACTTTTTTTGCTCCTGTAGTATTTTGTTCCTTGAAGATTTGAAGCAATGTGTTCCATTTCTGCTACTATAATTCTTCCCATGTCAGCAAATCATGACTTTGCACAAAGAGGGGTTGCTCTGAGCTGTTGGTAGCCATGGGGCAGTCACAGCCTCACAGAATCAAGTTTGAGTTTTAGCTGAGACTTCTGCTGCTCACAGGTACTTAGGCTCTCCTAAGCAGAAGAGATGTCACGGTTAAATTATTTTCAGCTTTTGACCTTTTCAGTTCTGAACTTCCAACCGCTAAAACATGAGGCTCCCCTACTATTTATTTCATAGAACAGGTCGAGGTGAAATGTCAATTTGAAGAGGAAGGGAGAATAAAGTCGCTCCTACAGCATTATTTTGGTATCCAGTGTCCAGTTAATAAAAATAAATCAATTTTACTAGAATTTGTTGGAGTGTTTTTGCTGCTAAAACTCAGACCACATGGGAAACAGTTAACAGTCTCCAGATGTGAAAAGGAAAGGACCATCAGCAGCACAGAGAAATTTTATTTTCAGTGAGCAGGGCTACTGCAGCTGTGATTCACAGCGATGCAAAGAGAAGGCAGCTGTTCTGAGAGCATGTGAGAGTCAAAAATCTCCTTCCTTTTGCTGCGTTCATAGCAGGGCATCTACCAAACCTGAGCCTGGCTGTCTAGCACACCCCTCGAGCCCAGGACCTGTTGTTAGTGCTTGGGGAAGCACCGCCTGGGGTGGTACTTATGTTTGCTGTGTGCTGAGTGAAGCCTTGGGGGACTGAAACGAACCCAGAATATCTTCCTTCCTTTTATTTTTTTTTTCCCTTTGCAAGTCTATCCACAGCAGAGCCGTGGATGGCATTTGGCACTGTCTCACTTTTTACTTCTTTATCGAAGCCTGGCCACAGAGAGGCTGTGTAAGGAAACCAGATGCTGGGATGAGGAGTGGGTTGGAATCTTTCCTCTCGCCAGATACTGAGTGACTAAGTACATTTCTTTCATCATAACCTTTTCCACCTTGCTGATTGAGAAACTGGATAATGATGATACATAGATACTTTCTCAGAAATTTTTATGGACGTGTTGACTAGTTAGGAGCATATGTGTGGCCAAATGAGACGTCCTGCTTCTTAAAGGCTGTTGTGTAGTTGCATTGGTCCCTACACAGGTTCAAGGCAATGAATGGGCATAAAAATATGTCCACCACCAAACAGCCTGAGGTACAGCACAGAAAGTTGTACTCAGAACATATTATTATAGACATGTTGTCAGGGAGTATTCCTGTTGCATGATGTTCTGAAAACATCTCTGTTTGCCTCAAGGGAATGCCCGGCTGCCCTTCTTATGAAGGGAAAAAAAAACCAACAACTTGTGGTAAAGGCAAATGGAGAGTTTCCAATGTCTAATATCCATCCTGTTTTTGTTCCTAGCACAGCAACTGGGGTGGTGTTTTCTTGAGAATCGTACTGGTGCACAATAGAGATGGAAGAAGGAGAATTTTCAACTTTTAAAGTCTTACAGAAAAACCTAACTTTGCTTGCTATCATCCTAGATGTCTCTTTTCTGCCATTAATAGGCCTTTTTCAAATGTTTAACATGTTTTATAGTGTATCTGCAGTAGCTGAAGTACTGCTTAACACCCCTCACTCCCAGTGCCTCTTTCCAAATACTCTGCTCATTCAACTGGGTATTATTCTTTCAAGGAACTGTCCACCCACATAACTACACAGGATGCTTTCAGGAGCTATCCTGTGGAGAAAGTCGTATGTGCTAGTACTGCTCATGCACCAGTCCTTCTCATTGAGTATTTCTTTACGTAGTCTCAGTGTGAAACATGTGGATAAACCCTGAGCATCCTGTATTGGTGCCAGTATTTTTGGGCTCTTTACCAGGTGTCAGTGGTCTGGAAGGTAAGCCTGCAAGCATTAACATATGAATGGTCAGGATTAGAAAGAGCAGAAGCTCAGAAAAATGCAAATTTTGAAGTTTTGCCTTTGTAGTTCAATACTTATGGTCTGTTTTAAGCTCTTCTTCACATCATGAAGGATTGGAATACCTTTTTTATTGAATAAAACCTGGGATTATCAACTAATCACGTAAATTGAGGATTTGATGCCTTAAGAAAAAAACCCAAATGTCGTGAAATACATGACAGTGCTGTGAGTGTAGGACGTGTCACCTGCTTTACTACGCTGAAGGAAAGGCTTAACATTCAGTGCCATGTACTTAGTATCAGTGATTTTTTTCAGTTTCATCTTTCACACTTATTACAACTTCAGGACTTCTTATAGAACCGTAGCTACTGCACTTTGAATACAGTTACTGCTTATTAGTCTTTGGAAGAGCTGCAGTATTTCTTTGAATATAGAACCAAATGACGTTAAAACCACATGACGGAGGGTCGGTTGTTCCTAGGAGAGTCTGTGTCTCACAGTAAGTACAGCCTGGTACCAAGGAGTTTTGCCTGACACATTAGCTTATATTGATTGTTTTCTACATTTGTATTTCTTATTTTTTAATTGAGTTCTTTGTAAACTTCTGGTGCTTCTTCCAAATCTTAAGATATTTTTAAAAGTACTTTACTACATTAATTTTTATGGAGAAGTGGTTAATCCCTTCTCCCATATTAATTCCTTCCCAGCTCTTACTGTTTTGGGCAGGCTGATGCCAAGTGGAGTGGATGTCTGAATTTCGCTTTTGGTTTGCAGTGTTACTTGAATAACTTCTTAACATCATGAATTCTGTCCTGTGGCATAAGGTCTTTTGGAAAACACTCTTCCCTTAGGACCATGTTCTGTCTTCTTTGCTTAAGCTGTGCTATTCTAGTTTGGTGCAGAGCTCTGTGCTGAGAAACTGAGGTTTTCAATGTGTTGCTTACTCTGTTTTCAGTTAAGGTAGGCCGGGTGGTGACAATGATGTTAGCATCTATTAACCTTGTTTGGCCTTCTTTGCCTGTCCAATACACATTCTTATCATCTTGTTCATTATTTTACTCTTCAGATGCCTAGCACAGAAAAGTGTGCGACCACATCACTCCTTTTGCAGTCAGAATTGCTTTAGTTTGGGTCATGCTGCGAAAACGAGAGAGGTCACAGAGGAGGTGCTGAGAGTTTGACAGAAGGGGAATGCAGGTGGTCCTTTTGGAGCAGTTAAGCTCCAGCCATGACCAGTAAGCACGTTTTGAGCCCCCATTCTTGCTCAGGAAAAAGTTAATTTGTGATATAATTTGCCCCGGAGTAGCACACGCAGCAAGAAGACTTTGTGCCCACCTACCCCACACTGTGGACGGTTGTTTGCCAGCACCACGTAGGAGAGCACCTGTGCCAACAAAGGGATTTGGTTCTGCAAGCAGCGCAGCCTGGTCAGCACACGCTGGGCCCCAGGGGACAGGCTGGTCCCTCTGCCAGGCTCTTTCGGTGGGATGGAGGGGAGGGTGCTGCCGCGGGCTGCGCAGCCGGCATGGTGAGTGCCATCTCCGAAATCTCTGCACCGCGTTCCAGGACGTGGCACAGACATGCCTTTTGTCTCCTTATCTGCGAAAATGCGCGAGGGCGGCTGGCTTGCTGGGTTGGGGTAGGTGTGTCTGTATGGTATTTTGCAGACATGCAACTCTATTCTGTGTTCAGAGCTGGCCGGACATCAGCCAGCTCCAAGCCAGGAGCAAGTTTATTAGGTTGGATTCTGCACCGTGCTAACCACAGCTACACAGCTCCAGGTTCCTTGCTGGCTTGGATTCACCCAGACTCAGAAACAGAGTGAGTTCTCACCTACCAACCAAATACCACGCAGACAAACCCAGACATTCATGGCATTTAAGGGCAGAAAAAATATTAGATCATTTTGTCTGACCTCCCATTTAACACAGGCGCGTTTAACATTTCACTTGTACCTGTAGTGAGCCCAGTAACTTTAGTTTCTCTGAAGTTTATCTTTCAGAAAAGCCTTTGGTCATGAACTGAAGAGATAAACAATCTTCTGTTCCTTAGCAGCTTGCTCCTGTCATTACTCACTGTCACTGCTAATTCTTTTCCAAATTTCTAACTTGTCTGACTTCAGCTTGTTGTGGTTTCCAATAAAATATTGGAAATAAGAAAATAGAATATTGGAAATAAGAAATAAGAGCCCTTTATTTGTTGTTTTGTATCACTGTTTTCTGTGCAGGGCGAGATTCTGTGATTACCTTCTTTGGATAAACTGATCAGCCTAAGACCCTTTAGAGTCTTGCAGGAGATCTTCTGCAGTCTCCCAGTAGCACTGGTGGATCTTCTTGCCCCTGCTCCAATACCCTCTTTTAATCAGGGGCACCTGAGCTGTGAGCAGATGCACGGGTTCAGCATCCCCTCGTAGATCATTTTGATCGTCCCTAGCACATCAGCACGCATACAACGTGAGATGGTCACCATCTGCCTTTCATGGAGCACAGTGCTGTTTATTTTAGGAGGAAAGCCTGACAGAGAAAATAGGTTGTATACAATAAATAGTTTACACACAGTTGACCTAGCTGACTAGGTGTAACACTTCAACCACTTCTGGTGCTATTAGAGACAGATGTGAGCTCGTTACTTGTCAGTGCTGCTGAATTTAAGGCTATGGCTTCCTGGCCTTGGACTCATTTTAAAGCCCTCCCGATCCTTTTTCTTTTTGCATTCGAAAAAGCTTTTCCCCAGGAAGGACAGCAAGTTCTGCAGCTCAGTTTACCTGAATGGGAGTTTGCATTATTGTTTCTCTTTTTATTTCATAGCCCCAAATAAGCCAGAAGATACAACAGTCTCTGATTCTCCTTTTTGGATAGAATGATAGAGCTTAGCAAAGGTACATTGTATATGCTCATAAATCCAGCACAGATAGCCCTGCCTTAGCATCTATCTTTCCAGGGTCTCACACATGACAGGCCCAAACGCACTGCTGCTATATGGACGTACAGTAGCCTGCATAGCCATTATTCACCTCTTTTTAATATATCCAGAGGGATGACATTCAATAAGCCAGTCACAGTAAACTGATTACCAGCTGTGAACTGGAATTTTGGCTGGAGTTTGTTTACTGAATCTGGGATCGGAGAGGAGAAGGCTGGGAGGTCGTTTCAGAAGCCACCCGGCATCACAGACTGCTGAGGCCGGAGCGACCTGTGGAGGTCGTCTGGCCCAGCCCCTCACTGAAGCAGGGCCACCTAGAGCTGGTGAAGCAGCCCAAAATGTTGCCTGAATTGAAACCGTGACTTAGCTGCCTCGGCTTTTCAGGGGGCAGTGTGAGAGAGCCCAGCTATAAAGGTGGCTGGGGAAGCAGGCAAACCTTCCGCCTGCATTATGGCCTGTAGTTAAGTTAAACCTGATCACGCTGGGCTCAGCGACACCACATACTTAAAAAGAATAGCTTCCTTCAGCTGCAGAACAAAATCCTGTAACCTGTGCACTGCAGGAGGCCAAACGGCAGCCAGCAGGGCCTCTCCCGGCCCCAGGTCAGTCAGGCTGCCGGTCTGGTTGCACGTTCAGGGCTCTCCACCTACGTGTCTGTGTGATGCCTCTGACGGTGCTGCTGGGGTGTCTGGGTCTCCTCGTCCCGCCTGGGGATGTACCTGGATCTGGAGTGCAGCTACGCCATTATGTTTGGATGAAGGGGTGGGTGGGTGGCTGAGGGCATTCATTAACCCAATTAATTTCCTCATTGACTCTGGTTTAACCTTTGAATCCATTAGCATTGCGTGTGTTTTTCCTGCGTGTTACAGGCCAATCCTCCCTGCAGGCCTTGCCTATCAAGTTATTTTCAAGACAAACAATACAGCTTCGCTCTGAAGAAAGTTGTTTCCCCAGTGGCGAAGTCCAAACAAACAAGCAACTAAAACCACTTCTAATAAGGTTTGTTTTGTTTGTTTTGTTTTGTTTAAACGCCTGCTCGCAGGGTTTAATGCTACCCCAGGTGTTGCAGTGGTTAAGTTGCTGGCTGCCTCCCAGGCTTCGACAGGGATAGTCCAACATGGGGATCTGTGTCCCTGCTCTCCGGAGAGACCAGCACCAGCTCTCGTTTCTCTCAGACTTCCCTCAGTTATTAGAAAGGAGACTGCTCCTTTCTTGCGCTCCTTCCAAATATGCCTTTCTATGGAGGTCTGCAAATCCCAGCAGATCCCAGGATTACATTTTCCAGGATTCCTTCTCGATGAGGTCGGGCGGAGCCGTGCCCTGCCCTCCCCGCGGTCCCGCTCCCAGGCTCTGCGCACTCAGCAGCCTGGGCTCCTGCCCAAGCCGCAGCCTGCCACCCCGTGCTGCTTCCTCTCTCCTTCGTCCCACGGGTCTGCTGCAGTGAGGACAACCTATGGAAAGGGATTTTCTGGCCTCCGATACGTCCCTGTTCTGTCTCAAAATGCCAGCATACACTTGCACAGCCTACACACTGGGATAAGGAAGACCGACTCTCTGCTTCCCTCTAGAAGGAGGATCAGAAATGCCAGAGGTTTCTATCTTATTTTCGGCAATGCAGTCAGGGAGGATGGAGCTGGAATATGATGAGTTTTCATAGCTTTTTTTTTTTCTGTTTTCCTCTTAACCAAAAATTTCCCGGTTAGTTAAAATCTCACCAGAAACACCAAAACTGGAATGCTATTTGCATGCGTTTCTTTGTGTTGCTTTGGAATTGCAGTATGAACTGTGGCCTGACAGATGTTTGTTACCTCTATACATTCATGTTTTGTTTTGTTTTGTTTTTTTAATATTATTTGAAAGTTTCCGGTCTGACCTTGTAAACTTTATGACCTTTCAGAAACAATGAATTCAAGTCTTTCCTTTCCAAAATGTCTGTCACACATAGACCTCTGTGTACTCATAGCCATCGGGATTATGTTTAGTTTATGAGTAAATTATATTTGAGAAAACATATCGTAATGCATTTTAAAGAGAAAATTAAATATAGTATATGGTGTCATATGAGCTACTAAATGTCTTCTTTAATAGAACTCAGTGATTCCTGGAAATATGACTGGCAAATATGTTTGTAAAATGTGTTTGTACATGAGAACGTGGGCCTCTGGCAGACAAGAACATTGGCTATTTGGGCCTCTGCTTCCATATAGCATGAGTCAAGCGAAACTTGGCACTAGCTGTAATGTTTAGTCTTTAAACATTTTTTATAAGCCTCCCTTTCTCTCAGTGAGATTAGATCAGCCAGTGAGATGATATTCTCATCAGCATGGACTTGTGTTTGTTGTTGCAGTGGTGTGTGGAAGATAATTTTGGAAACGATTGTAATTTATACTCTGAAAGGAAAAATTTGATTAAGAATTTGTCAAGTTTGCCTCCATAGACTTGTAGTTCATCACAGTTCTCAAAATTAAGGCTAGAGACTAGCCATACATGTACATTTTTTTAAAAATCCACCCCACTGTTCAGTTCAGTTTGGTTTCTCATCCCTCCCAAATGCAATCTTCTGACATCTTAGATGAAAACGAAAGGTGTTGCCACAGCTCAAATCACAACAATCCTGTCCTTCCAGATTTCTAGGGAGAAGGAGTCCTGACTAGGTGTCTGAATGGAAGGTCAGATGACAATGTGAAAAAGATACTTATAAATTAAATGTGAAGAAATACTTAGTTTACACGTGTTGGAACTGCAGGCAAGGTGCTGCATGGAGCCTCTGAAAGGTTCAACAATCGTGCCCCAAGGAAGCAATGGAGATGGTAGGCTCTCCTGAAGTCCTCCTGCATCTTTTCTGTGCCATTGGCTAGAAAGACTTGTGCTGTGGTTTATATTGCCAAAACTACAGTGATTTACACAGGCTGCCCACCGGGATGCGTGTGGTGTGAAATTGCAGTTGTGCTGTGAGATAAATCTCTACTTTTGTATACATTATCCTTGAGGATAACCATACAACTGTCCTCATGGAGCTTGTGCAAGAAGAACCTTCCCCAGCTGCTTCTAGCTTTTCACTGTTTTATTCCTTTTCCCATGGCATAAAAGAAAAAAAAAAAAAAGTAAGGATGTCTGCTACATTGTCTTCCTTTTGGTGAAGTTGAGACTGCTTCATTAGTTCTCTTGGATCATTCTTGAAATAAAGTTCTAGTATTTTTTATTATTATTTCCTCAAGAGGGGTGAAATTTGCATTGTTCAAAATGCTAGATATTGCACGTAGTAAGGAAAAGTTACTTATCCAGTTCTTGCCTCTGAAAAATTTTTAAATTAATACTGTCTTTATACTTATCATGATCTGAACATACTCTACAACCCTGCAAAACATTTTGCTATTTATCATTTGATGTAGTTACTGTTTTGATGTATGCAGTGAAGTCTTACCCCTTTGACATCAACACAAGTTTGGTCATTTCTTTCAGTGCAGCAAGGAATTATCCAATGGTTTGCTTTTTAAGAAGCATGCTCACAGATTTTTAAATACATATAATGGAACTTTTCAAAGCAAAATTATAAAATGTTTTTCTCAAGCTGTATTGAATTGCTGTTTGATATTTGCCTGCCTTATTAAGCTGTTTCCTCATCATATGTCATCTTATGTGCTGTCAAGATGCAGTGTGAATTTCTTCACAGCAGTAAACAAAATTGCAGAAACTTGCTTTCAGTCACTAGGCTTAAAGCAGTAAGTACTGCAGTCTGAATTGCCAGATATCCCAGAAATGATGTTTCTTAAAAGCAAGTAACTTAAACATGCACATGCCAAAAAAATGGATGTCTGCGGTGTGTTTTCAGAAACGTGGTGGAACTGGGGGATAGGCATGTGCATATGCACCGCTGAAGCCAGATGTAGGTAGTGAGTGTACATGCACTGCAAATTCTTCCAGGCCAGATGCCAGATAGAGTAGATTAGAGGACTGTGTCTGTATAGTTAATCCTTTGTTGGCATATACCTAATTTCCTGATTCTGTTATCTGCTATCTCCTTACTTAGTTGCTGACTCTCCCTTCATTCACTTAACCTCAGTCAGGTTTTATGGTTGATAAGAATGTGGAACACACCTCACTGAGACAGACTACTGAGGGAAGCAATATCTTTTATTTTTTTGTTGAAGCGATGACCTTTATTTGGACTATACTTACTTTTTAAGCATAGTCTTTTCTTGGCTTTATATGCAAGTAAATACACATAAGCAGGCTATAACTTTTAACATATATAAATAACTTCTTAGGACTTCATTCATTGAGCCAGCAGGAAGATGAAAAGATAAACCATGACTGAGAAAACTTGTGTTTATATACTAATGCAATTTCTATTTTGGGTAACAGACGGAAAGAGAATAATTAGAAACACATGCCTAAATGGCTTGGGAGCTCAGTGGTGTTTCTTATTGATAGCACAAATTTGACACAAAAGGAAAGGACTTTGGCTGTTGAAATGCTGAGAAGATTTGCACCTGCAATCTCACTGAAATATCGTGTGCATACCAGAAAGAGGCAGTGACAGTTTATTGTGTCCCTTCTGATTAGGAGAATTTAAATTCTTTACTGATGATGTATGAGCTAATGCAGTTCCTTAAGAGTAACAAATAATTAAAATGTAAGAAATAGTTGCAGCATTGCCATACGTATTGTTATTGATTGTGGCACTGGTAGATTTTTCGGGCGAGTACAATGTTTGAACAATAGTTCAAACAGCTGGCTATAAGCAATAGTACTTGGGACAGCAGAAGGGCACTAAGGAAGTGGCAGGGGATGAAAGATTTTCTGATGCTGAAGTCAATGGAAATTAGATCCTTACCCATTTTCTCTTCAGGCAAACTGCTTATATTCTGGGATGGACATTGACATTTGCCTGCGAGAGCAGATGATAAAAGCCTTCAGGATTTGGTTGAATGTGTATATAAATAACATTTCTTATTGGATGGTCTTCTAGAATTCCACAAGCTGAGAAAAATGAAATGGTCCCGTGGCCTGGGCCTCCCTAAGTGAGCAAAGTTACACTGATAAATATATAAATGTAGGTTGAAAATAGGAGCAGACCTTGAAAGGAGGCTGCAGGTTTAATGCTTTGTCCCATCCCTCTTGTGGTGTTCACTTATATGAAGAAATTCTAAGCATAAAAGAGCTTCTTTTCCCACCTGCTTCAGCAGTCCTTAAGGAGCAGGCAGAGATCCTTGTGCCATCTCATGCCTTTTTCCCAACATGTAGGAATTAATCGGGTAAGCATTTTCCTTCCTCTTTTTGGCCTCATTATATTCATGATGCCAGGAGGATTTGGCATTATCCAGAGCCAAAGCACCAGGAGGGTGCATCTTGCAGCCTGTATTGACTTTCTGGGCTCTGGCTGGTCTGCAGTGTAGTTCTCAGAAGTAGCCCAAAAAGTATGAAATGGATTGGCAATATCTGTTCCAAATCTTTTGTTGTTGTTGTTTTATCTGTAGTTTTGACTCCTTATGAAATCTGATTAAGAAGCCTTTCTCAAAACAGAGAGCAGCATGTGTCACGAGACACCCCACCAACCACTTTCCTCTAGACTTTCCTCAGAAGTTTTATATTCCTCTAGCAATTTTTTTCTATCTGTAAGGCTCCGGCTGCCAGCAGACGCTGCCATTTGAGCCACTGCAGGAAAACAGGACAAACCACGCTCCTTGCCGCCGGCTTCTTCAGCTGGTTGTGTCACTTCTGTTTCAGTCCCAATGAGTCAGAAAAGACTGATGGTGGACGGAAGGAAAAGGAACAGGATGGGGGGAAAAGAGTGTATAAAGCCCTGGGGGGAGAAGGAGGAGGAGGAGGAGGAAGGGGCTGTAATGTGGCGTGGAGGGACACCCAGAGCTCGGGGGACGGCACAGAAGACCCAGTGGATGGGGAGGGAAAGGTGGTGGTACGTGGGTGCCCTTGGCCTGAGAGCGTGGCAGGAAGCTCCTGAAATCAGATGGGATGGGAGGATAGCAAATCGAGGATTTCTGGGGCAAGCCAGTACTTAGGGCATGTTTGTCTGGAGAAGAAATAAAAGCTGGTGCTTCTTTTTTTTTTGTCTGATGTGATGTCCCTGAGGCTGGAGGGAGAGCAAGAAGGTAAGCTTATGAACGTGCTAAAGAAACAAAACTGAAAATGTTTTTCACAGTGCAAATTGTAAATTTTGTCAAGAATCATTATTCTTACAAACTGAAATCAGTAGATTTTATCAATTTATGCCTCGGTTTGTTGCCTGATAATTCAGCAAGACATTTTGGATGTTGTTGCCAATAGCAAAGTATAGCTGCAACAAAAATTAAATCCTTCTGGCCTTCTTGTAGCTTTCCTATATCACCTTCACTCAAGGACTGGTTTTCTTCGCTCTGAGCACGCATGAAGGAAGGTCAGTTTGCGATTAGAACAATTAGCCAGGCTTGATTGTAAACGCTATCTAAAAAAATTCCTGATTGAGGAAGTGTTGCTCTCTGCTAGCAGTGTCTCCCGTGTAAAGCCTGTACCTCCAAATAGCATAAAAATACAGAGAGGGAAAAATAAAGGGAGGAAGGGAGGGACAGGGAGGGAGAGAAAGAGAAAAAATGGAAAAGGGGGAAGGAAGGCAAGAAGGGAGGGAGGAATGAAGCAAGGGAGGAAAGAAGGAGGAAGGGAAGGGAAGGGAAGGGAAGGGAAGGGAAGGGAAGGGAAGGGAAGGGAAGGGAAGGGAAGGGAAGGGAAGGGAAGGGAAGGGAAGGGAAGGGAAGGGAAGGGAAGGGAAGGGAAGGGAAGGGAAGGGAAGGGAAGGGAAGGGAAGGGAAGGGAAGGGAAGGGAAGGGAAGGGAAGGGAAGGGAAGGGAAGGGTTTTTTATTTTATTTCTTCATTGATCCAAACAACAACACCTTGTATATGGATCTATTTCTTTCTTTTTTTTTTCTCCACAGATTATTACTGTAGAGATTTTAAGTTAGGCATAACATAGTATGTACAAACAAGTGGTTACCATGACATTGTTATAGATTGACGCCGAGCTGCACAGTTGCGTTGACTTTTCATTCTCTTTATTCCGTACGTTATAAGCTGCATGTTTTCCAAGCTTAAGCAGTGGAATTCAGTTTTAGTGATGATCACTTCTAATAATTGCCTGGCTGCAGCAGAGATCAAATAATTAGGTTCCTGAAATGAGTCTTTGTTTAGTCTTCATTTGTGCCTTCTCTATAGCTCCACTTTGGCGACAGGAAGTAAGGCAGCCTTTATTTGCATTTTCCTTGCTCATTCCTCCCGAACTGCAAGTGTGGATGTGTCTGTGGCACATGCAGTTAGCTTTCAAAACCTTACATTGGCCCTGGCCTGTGCAGTATTTTTGCCTCAGCCCAATAAGGTTTCTGTCCCTGGTGCAGCTCTTGGTCAGAGAAGGTGCCACACCACGGGCCAGCTGGGAAGTGAACTTCCCTGTTTGTCACCCAGCCCTTTCTGCTAGCGTTAATGATTTTCTTTTTTCCCAACTGTGCGGAAAAAACATTTTCAGTGCTCTGAAAAGGGTTCATTCAGCCTTTCTGTAATAGTTCAAGTGGTTGGTTTTCTGCTGGCTTCTGAAATACATTACAAATCACAATCTGGAAAAAGCTCTAACGCAGTTCCAAGTCTTGCTGCTGAATTTGGATACATTGCCGGGTCTTACTCTGTAGCTCATCCTTAACAACTGACAAAATATTTACTCGGCACAGTACAGAAAAGGCGAACTTTCTCCAAAATATTATACAGAGTTGGAGTCAGAACACAGACAATGAGGCAAAAAACTGGACCTGCCCACCAAGCCATTAGTTGAATCATTTTCCAGAATGTCATGAGAAAGCGCTTCATCAAATCGCTGAGCTGCAGAACTGCTTCTTAGGATACAGGAGTGGAGAGGGCAGCCAGGTCCCCGATAGTGAGGACAACGTAATGCACCTCCTCGGTCTGAAGTGTAGATTTGCACAGGCGGTTTCAGCAGGGAACATTCTCTGCTGTTTATTAAACTGGCCCTTCATAGAAAGGCTGTTTCCCTAAACTGATCCCCCATGTTCAAAGTGAACACCAAAATCTTTAGCCCGAGCTGGGTCAGAGTGTCATTTCCTTTTTGGTACTTCTTCAGTGTTTGCCCATGGGGAAAGAATTATTGAGCTATTAGAACCAGACTGTAGTTTTAACGTGTGGCATGGTGTGCTATTCATCTCAGTCTAGAAAACTTGCATTTAGTATTATTTCACTCCTTGTGCTTTTAAGAAATCATGAAGGGAAAAAAAATGTAGTAAATTGTCTTCAGCACAGCAAAGTCCGTAATGACAAAACTCTAAGCCTAATAATCGTGTTTTTTTTTTTCCTGCTTTTACGTTGTCCTCCTGTGATCCTTCTCAAAAGAACCTCTCAGTAATTATATTCCATTGTCTTTTTAACAACACTATGTTCTCTTTAGACCAAATAGTACAGCATATCTCCAGAAATAAGATCACACATCACTGCATGCTTAAACGTAGAATGCTGCAGTCAGTATTGCTGGCAGACTCCATGTTTTTTGTTTGCCACGTATCATTCTCAGTGTATTTTTTCCTCCCCATAATATATCAGAAATAATGAGGCATAATAATTGAACCCTTCTGAATCTGGGCAAAACTATTTTCATAAGTCAAGAAATTTTTGACAGTCTTAGTTGCAACTGCATTTATATCCATTGATGTCATGTCACTGTTTTTCCCATCTTGTTAAAATTGTAAGAAATATACTGTATGATCTCCCTAAGAAACAGAATGACACAGCTAATATAAGTAGAGAGCTTTGAAGAGAGCAGATACAAGTGAGGATTGTTTTCTTTTCTTTATATTAATAGATTAGACATCTGTTGTTGCTAATATCAGTCATATGAATTGGAGTTTAGGATGACTGCTGCCTAGAAAGCAGTGCGTACTTGCCTGCTGTCATCTTTTGTGAGCCCCTGAGAAAGGAGATTCTTTGATAGGTCCTAACCTGTCCATCAAAGGTGTTTGTAAGGATAGCAATAAAATGCCACGTTCATAGGCAGTTGAAAAAACAACCGTCATACACTACTTTAGAAAACATGTGAAGAGTGGTCACTTTGCATTCATCCTAAGCCTCTGAAGAATAGGCACAGAAGTCCTGCAGACGACTTTCCCTCAGAACTCAAAACATGGAAATCAATTGTGTGGTGGTTTTCAGTCTACTTTTTTTGAGATGTTGTGTAACCTAAGGAAAATAGGGGTTTTCAGGGTTGTTATTTTAAATGATCTATTTATATTACAGAGAGCATGACAGTCCAAGTTAATTATTGATTCAATTGCTGACAAACTGGAAGCAAGAAGAACAACAACAACAAAAAAAAAACAGAGGATAAAATAACCCTTGGAAGGATTTTGTCAGTTAGAAATCCTCCAGGGATACTGCTGAATTGTTATTATTTTAGATACCACACAAATGGGAAAAAGCCTTTGCTGTATTTGAATATAATATTTCCTTGGTAAATAAGAACAACATACCCACAAATCAACTAACATTTCCTCAAAAACCCAGTTGAGATGAAATAATGAAATAACTATCCAAACTGCTATTATTCCAGAAACCAAATTATCCATATTCAGGAAGCATGGAATCAGATAAAGCTTAAACATCTGAACCATTCAAGTTAACATCAACCACATTATTACTACTTTTGTTTTGGTGTTCTGTTTTATCAAAGGTTGAAATTTTCAGGAAATTGGATGAAAAGGTTTGCCCACATCTTTTTTTTTTCTTTATATTAATAGAAGATGTGTGGCCAAACCTCTGACAGTTCTTTAAAAGTCATGGCAAATACAGTTTTTTTGAAGAAAAATACTTGGAATTTTGCCAGGAAGAAAAAGGTTATTTAAACATTTGGTCACTCTTTTTTTATCCAAGCTTCAAAAATATTTTCTGATGTGATAGAGAAACCCTGGCCAGTTATAGAAACACATGATTTCCTTTCCATTGTTTTTAAAAAACAAAAATGCCCAGAGAAACAACCAAAAACTAACAAGAACAACAAAAAAAAAGTTGGTGTAACTCTCAGTTTCTCTTAGTAATTGATAAAAAGGTCAGAATTCAAGTTCTTCCTAAAACAAACTGTGTTAGTGGGCTTTGAAAATGTGTAAGAATCTGGAAAAGAGAATTAAATCAGTATTTAGCATTCTACAAGGAAAAGTGAAAATACACCAGTTCTATCCAGTTCTATATCTTCTGGAAGAAAAAAAAAAAGGCAGAAAAAAAAAAACACCGTAAGACTTACATACCTATACAGTGCTTTCAAGCAATTTAGCTTTATAACTTCATATACAGCTAATACTAGTGGGCTTTACATTGTCTCTCTGGGCCCAGTTCAGTTCAGCAGAGTGCAGGACTTTCAGGTGGACAAGTAAGGGGCCATATGGCAGGAAAACCATAGCTCACTGTTTCCATTGCTGTGTTATGTCCTGTTTGGGGATGTGGTGTATGGAAAGGAATGTGAAGAAGAGCGTAAAATCAGTGCTCTTTTTCTTTGCCCTTTCTCCCAAAGAGTTTTAAGAAAATACTATTATTACAATAGTATATTTTATAGCTCCTGTATTTCTGTTGTTCTTTTTTTCCCCTTCAAGCTAATGCTTGTAGAGAAGAAATGGCGAAGGGGGTATGAGTGGCCTTCTCCAGCCTGATGACACTTCTTCAGCTGTTGTGGCAAAATAGTGGGAAAATCTGAACATGAAGAAGGCTGTTGGAGAGTTCCTCCTGCAGCAAGGATGTATCTCATGGCAGAGGATAGAGAAGGCCTTCTCTCCCACTACAGCTGCCATTCGCCAGCCCCTTACATCAGTTTGTATCTAAGACTGATTTAGAAGAAATGTGGCAGACTATGCGGTAGCTAACATATGGAAGCTGGTTATCTATGAAACTCTTCCTGCCATGGCAGTGTTGATTTAGGTTGTCTGGTGTTGCTTCCTTTCTATACCAAAGTGGATGTGGCTATACCAGGGTTATACTTAACAAAAATATTTTTGTCATTGTAGTGTATTTTGGTTGAGGAACTTCCTGCCAACATAAACCGCCAGTGCTGAGTTAGGTTTAGTAGGGTATCTGCGTAGACACATCTCTTAGTCTTCATTACATTTTGGGATCCCGATGCTAGTGGCTCTGGTTATGACCAGGCAGTACAAAAGGTCAAGGTTTTCTATGTTTGCATGCTGATTCTTGCTCATTTATGCTGGCTAGAGCTTGAGCATAACGGCCCTTACGGTCACCTTTAAATTCAATACAGCAGTCTTGCTCTCACCTTCAGTACAGCTTATTGGCCACATCATGGCAGCTTCAAAACATGTCGCTTATCGTTCAAAACATGCCTGAGAGAAGGTCCAGCGTCATAAAGTTTCAATACAATATTTCTGTTTTCTTCTCCTATGTATGTCTTGCCCTCCACTTCTATTCCTACTTTGTAATGAGGGTGGTGGTACAGTAGTTGCATTTATCAGTGGAAAACTACAATTCAAAAGACATTGATACTCATAATCCAAGATAGAAATTATTAGCAAATACCCAGTTCTAGTGCTAGAAGGGCTTGAAGACCACTTTTTCCTGCTTATGGAATGAATTCTCTGTGTTCTGGAATGAAGATAGACTGTTTCTGATATCCATATTTTTATTTATAATGCATTTGACAATGGTATGTTAATTGCTGAAGCAATCTAATAAGTTCCTCTTAAAGACTCATCCATAAATCTATTTGTCCATAATGAAAGCATGTATCTTTTGATTAACAAGTATTCTGATTTAATTCAGAAGTTTTGTGCTTCAGACTTTAATATCTTACTGCTAGTTGTTTTCATTTTGGTTTTACTGAAGGACACTATAAATGTCTCCATTGCAACTAGATTTTTTTTTTTAAACTCTACTTCATTGAATCACAGAATCACGTAGAATATTCCAAGTTGGAAGAGACCCCAAGGATCACTGAGTCTAGCTCCTGGCTCCACACAAGACCACCCAAAAATCAGACCTTATGGCTGAGAGCATCGTCCAAATGTTTCTTGAACTCTGTCAAGCTCAGTGCCATGACCACTGCCCTGGGCAGCCTGTCCCAGTGCCCGACCGCCCTCTGGGTGCAGAACCTTTCCCTAACCCCCAGCCTGACCCTCCCCTGTCCCAGCCCCATGCCGTTCCCTCGGGTCCTGTCGCTGTCCCCAGAGAGCAGAGCTCAGCGCCTGCCCCTCCGCTCCCCTCGTGAGGGAGCTGCAGGCCGCCATGAGGCCTCCCCTCGGCCTGCTCTGCTCGGGGCTGAACAAACCAAGGGACCTCAGCTGCTCCTCGTACGTCTTCCCCTCTAGACCCTTCACCATCTTTGTAGCCCTCCTTTGGACACTCTTTAATAGTTTTAATAGTTTTATGACCTTTTTATATTGTGGTGCCCAAAACTGCACACAGCACTTGGGGTGAGGCCACACCAGTGCAGAGCAGAGAAGGACAGTCCCTTCCCTCAACCAGCCAGCCATGCTGTGCTCAGTGCACCCTAGGATATGGTTGTGCCTTTTGGTTGCCAGGGCACACTGCTGGGTCGTGTTCAACTTGATGTCAAGCAGAACCCCCAGATCCCTTTCTGTGGGGCTGCTCTCCAGCCTCCTGTCCCCTGCTCTGTATATAAATACGTATAGGGATATGTATAGGTTGCCCTATCCCAGGTGCAGAGTCCAGCATTTGCTCTTGTTAAACGTCATGTGGTTGGTGATTGCTCAGCCCTCTCATTAGTCAAGGTGTCTCTCTAACACCTCTTTATCCTTGAGCAATCCAGCATAAGCAATATAGCAGTCTCTACTGGAAAGCAGTATAGGACATTATTTTAGCAAAAACCTTTTGTAACTGAGAAGCTAGTGAGTTGAGCTTTACCCCAATTATGTCCTTATATCAGTTGCTCTTTTCATAATATTTAAAAGTGGTAGAAATGGCTAACTTCCCGTATTTACATTTATTCTGTCACGGTATCTGCCGACAGTTCTGTGCATATATGTAGAGATGGATGGAAGGAGCTCTGTTTGGTGGGGTACAATTCCTGCAAGAGGCTACGTTCTTTTTAGCGTAGTCTTAATTGGCTGACTATGTCCTTCCAGTAATAAAGTCACCAAAAAATCATCTTAAGCAAGTTTTTTCTGACTTTTTTTTTCTCCCTCTTCCATCTGGAAGCTATACTTGAACATCCTTTAGCTATCATATTAGTTCACATGAGCTAAATTTGACATGGCATGTAGCACTGTCATCCTTAACTTCATATCATTTTCTATTGTTCCAGTTAACATCAGGGTCCTTTAAATGTAGTAGTCTTTGTCTGCCCTAATCTTTTCATGTTGAGTTATTTTATATAATAATAGAATATAATTTACTGGTACAGACAAGGTTGACTTCAGCTGACATTTTATTTCCATATAAAAATCCAGCAAAGATAATCCTGTCTTGGCCCAGGTGTCTCTAACCTTTGCAGTCAATGACTTAGTACATCTATTACACTTTGTAGTTACTTTGGAAGCTGTCTTATTTTTATTGTACTAGGTAGCTGATCTGACATATCCATTTCTCAGCTTTACCAAAAAAAGACCCATAATTCCCTGTCTGGCCATGGACTATCTTATAGCATTACCTTAATTACTGCTTTGGAAGTTGGTTGTATTTATATTATCCCATCATTTTCCTCATTTCATAATCAGCTATTTTTTAGGTCATAAAGCATGTTGGCAGCATAGGTGATACTACTTCAACCAAAATGCATTTTGTATTAAACAACCCTTTCTGTGTAGAAGTCACCTCAGTTGGTTCTTTGGCAGTGATCCTCTTTGTACTCAGGAGCTTTGCTTCCAGACTTCGGAAGATTTATTTCCCACCTTTTTATTATTTTTTTTGATTATTTTGAAGCCTAATTGGGGGTAATAATGAGTAGCTAACTATTGTAAAATGGATCAACAAGTCTCTGAATTTACCAATTTATGTTGGTGAAGAAAATGCTAGCTACGGTGTGGAAGATTACTCAACCAATCCTGATATTAGTAAGCGTGATTAAAAAAATAACCTCACGAGAGAAAGGTGGAGATGTGATGGACAAACTGGTGAAAAATCCCAGTGGGCCTGATGGCTGGCTGCAAGTCCCATCTGAAAGCTCTTCTTTTTGTGATGTACAGACAGATGCTGTATGCAGGTCTTAGACTGAACATTAGGTTCTAAGGGATAGGCATGACATTGGCATTGTTTTCATCCTGCTTATGAACCTCAGAGGCAGATAGCATCATCAGTACCCTATACAGTAATAAAAGGAAGAACAAAGCTCTGCTAAATCTTCTACTCTTCCACTTCATCAGCACTGGTAACTAGAAGCTGGAAAAGAGGGAAAGAAAATGGACTGCTGAGATACAGGCTTTCTTTAATGTTGTTTCCACAATGTTTGCATAATTTCTGCTGTTTGCTAGAAAACAGACACAGTAATAAACATCCATTTTCAGAATTAGCAATCCATGCTATAAATTATTGTCTTAAAAAAATCATGATGATGTGTGAGGGCAGGGAACCCACGCTTCCCACTTGCTGGGGGAGTTTCCCCCAGATGAGTAGGCAGCTTTTCAGGTTACTCAGAGAAGAGAGAGAAATATTTCAATGATATCCTGAGCTACTTTTGCATAAGAAAAAAACTTTTTTTTTTTTTTTTACTGTAAAGGTGACTAAACACTGGATCATACTGCCCAGAGAAGCTGTGGGGTTTCCATCTCTGGAGATACTCAGAACCCAGCTGGACACTGCCCTGGGCAACCTGCTGTAGTTAACACCTTCTGTGAGCAGCAGGTTTGGGCTAGGCTATTGCCAGAGGTCCCTTTCCAGCAGAGTTTTCCTCTCATTCTCTGATTTCAAAGTTACCTTTTCAAACATACATGGGTCTTAGGCTCCTGAGTTCCTCCCTCACTTAAAGGCGGAATGTGGGCTCTGTTATATAGATAACTTTGGAAAAGTCTGTCCCATGCTTAGTGACTTAGGAAATGGATCCTTCAGGTGGCTGCAGAACAAAGCAGTAGCTAACATCAATCCTGATTCAAGGTTACCTTCACTTAACTGTGTGTGACCTAAAGTGGTGTCATTTGGCTTTTTGCTCTGTTCCAATATGGAGAAGTAGAAAAATGCTGACTATGAGCCATTGTCGCAAGCCCAGAAAAGCAAGATGCCAAGATGTGCATTTGCTATGGTGAGGTTATTTGAGCAGAGGTTCTGCAGCAGAACAGGGTAGGTTACAGGCTGGTACGTCTGAGAGAGGTTTCAGGAGGAGTACACAGGAATATAAGCACATGGGAAAAATACTAATAATGTGTGAGTGAGCAGTGCAGAAGCTTTAGCAGATACAGCATGCGTTGTTAGTCATGTCTGTCCCTGGAAAACTGTAAAGTAATTCTCCATTGATTCAGCATCTCTAGCAGGCAGCTGATGAAATGTCACTGTTCTCAAGCGCAGCATGCAGAGCCATCATGGTAATGGCCGTTCTGGAGAGATTAACAGCCTTCAGAGGCTGCTGCAACACAGATAGGGAAAGGTTATCTTCCCATCTCCTCTTCTGTGTCTGCTGACAGGGAATTGCTTCACACTGGCTACACAAGAGAGATTAATGGCCTGTACTCCTCAAGAAAGAGCGTACTATGTAACCTGTCTGCCTTACGTTGTGAATGTTTCGCAGGTGATCGGAGGTGCGGTTGGAGCTGTGACTGACTGAACTTCACAGTTTAGATCACTTAAAATCGTGCACAAAAAGGAAAAGAGATGTGACATTGCTTTTAGAAGCTGCAAGAGTTTAATGTTGAAGACTTTCGCCAGCTTTAGCTGTGGGCTTGGAAGAAGGCTTTTGAAACAGCTCATAACTGTGTAATTAGTCGAGGTTGATCCTCTGCCTATAACTGGCTTAGATCACAAGATGTAATTTTGTCAGGTGTTTCTGTCTCTGGTTATTTGTACAGTTTAGAAGCTTTCTTAATGATTAGGAGGATTTTGGTCATAGGTCTTGGACAGAAGAGAACGGAAATAGTGGAGGCCAAAGAGAGGCGCAGTTTTTCCACAAACATTTTTTACAAGCATGGTTAAAGGACAATGGCAGGATGTGAAGAAGAAAAAAGCATGCAGTGGAGGGGGATATAAGAAATGAAAGGGAATCCTGTCGATGGGGGGAGGAGTTGTTCAGCAAAATCAGACTGGTTATTGGAAGAAAAACTTTCGAAACTTACACTTGCAAAGATAGGTAGAGATATTGTTAGCATTTAAGTAGAAGAGGCAGGCATGAGGACTGTTTTTAAAATTTGGGTTTCTGTTTAGTTTTACTTTTTCCTCAACAATTTACTCCTTATACTGAAAGAAACAGTACTCTGAGATTAAGGAGGCTGGCTATCACAGCAGCCATCAGCTCTTGGGAATTAAAGTTGCGGGGTGAATGTGCTGGATGGCCAAATGGCTAACCTCCAGATTTAAAAACAAAAACAAACAAAAAAAATAACAAACAAAAAAAAATGAAAAGACCTGAAAAGATGCTGAACAGCCTGAAAATTGCTGAATACTAGTCCAGCACAGGTAAATGCACAATACCTAAACCAAATGAATATAGGGAAGGTAGAAATAGGTAGTGGGTTGATCAAACTGCGACATGGAGTAAGGGTTTGTAAAGAAACAAAAGAAATGATTTATTGTGAAAACAAATGATAGATGAGTATGGCTGGAGTAACAAGGCGTTGCTTTCTTTCCAAATGTCCCAGACAGCCACAGAGGGAGTCTGGATCTTGATGAGAATGTGGACAGGATGAATTAATAGATGCAAGGCTTTATTAAAATGAACAAATATCTGCTTCCACAGAACTGTTGTAGCAGCAAGTGTGCCAAGGACATGGCTTAGAGCAGAGCGAGGGCATTGGGACTTGCTTGCTGCAGCATGCCCCGTGTGTGCTCAGGGAGCAGGAGGAACCTCCAGCCCCTTGCAGGGGTGAGAAGCAGTAGCACAGTTTGGGGCGTTGTTTCCCCGAAAACATAACTCTCACCTGAAGTAGAGATAAGCTACTCTTGGCTGCAGATACAGAGTTTGCATTCCTAACCTTCCTCTTCACCTCAGTCACAGCTCAGGCAAACTTGTGCACGCTAGCATTAAGAGGAGAGGCTGTGTTCTGCCTCAAACCAATCCTCTGAGGAAGCAGGTGTGTTGTTTTTTTTTCACCATTAGAAACATCTTAATGAAATAAGGCTTCTGACAGCCCACGGAAGCCATTACAGACATCAGGTGAATCAAGCCAGGTAATCAAACTAATAGTGAGGCATCAGAAAGATGAATCACTATTATTTGTATTGTGTGGCACCCAGAGTCCTCCACCCCCTCATGCTTGGCACTGTGCAAGCACAGAGTGGGGGGTGATCCTTACCCTGGATTCATGCTGTTTAATGAGAATTGGAACTGCCACAACTTGAACAAGTGGGAGCAGGGCAGAATTTTACTAGCTGAGATCAGTAGTGCACATTCACTGATTTGCTGTTTGCAGGTCCACAGAAGGTTATGGCAACTGCTTACATGGTGGAGCTGTTGTGTACGGTCTTTTGACAAACATGACATGAGAGCTTCTATCCACACTTTAAGCTATTAGAGCCAAAATTCCTGTTGACATGATCTGCTTGTCCTCTTGTGTGTTCCCGCAGAATCTAATTATCTTGCCCATTTGAGTGACTTATTTTCTCCTCCTTTTGTATTCTTCGAGGCTGATCACAGTTTTAGTACTGACGTGAAATATCTCTGTTTTTATGATGATTGTGACCTGGTACTTCACAAAGAGTGATGTTATAAATAATGAATCACGAGACTGCAGGTTAATACCACTGAGATGACCACAGTGCAACCAAATGTTCTACTTACCATACATACGGAGCAGCAAATCTATATTTGGATTTTTATAAATGCTCTTTCTAAAAAAATTCTAATAAAAACAAATCATCCCAAACATGGCTTGCTGGTACTTGTAAGCTAGGTTTGTCCTTATTTGTTTTTAATCATGCTGAAACATGCTCAAATGATCAGTGATCTCTTCCAGCTTTTAAAAACAAAAATTAATTAGCTGTTTGTTTCGAGGACAGATAGTGATTCAGATTCAGGATGTTCCTTCCTCCTTGTTACTCTCTGATCATGCACACCTCCAACGCTGCTACTAGTATTTTTTTGTAGCTCTGTTTCACGTAGGGTGTCATGTCAACAATTTTCTGTTCTGTTTCTGATGAGGACAACTTTCACATATATCTCTGTTTCTCCATCGTACTGTTGGCTCTTGCCTTGTCCTTCCCTTCTGTTCTCATATCTTCCTTCACACTCACCTCCTTTCTCCCAAGTTCACAGCATGATTTCAAACTAAAGCCTAGCCCAGAGCCCATGTGCAAGAGGATGTCTGTAGGCTCTTTGGACACAGTCTGCAACCCTGGAAGGTTGCAATGACTGCGGTCCAGGTTGACAGAAAGAGTAAAGCTTCCCACTCAGTATTTGTCCCTAGGAGCCAGCAAAGACTGTGAAGCAACTTCATGGCTACTGTGCAAAGGTCTCTTACGCAAGGTTGTAGCCCTAAAGGAGGCCGAAAGTATAGACACAAAGTCAAGAGTGCTTCCCGCAGCGTGTTCAGATGCCAAATAGGAATCTTTCCCATCTGATCCAGGAAATTTTACATGCAGTCCTAACTTTGCCTACCCTTCCCTTTTCACTTCCACTGCTCACACAATTCAGATTTAAATAGGTGCAGAGCACCCTCTCACACTGTGTTAAAAAAGGAATTCCTCTCGCAGTTGATGTTTTCCTTCCCACCAGGAGCTCCACAGGGTGCAGACACCTGCATGCCACTCCTTGATGGTGGCCTGTCCCACGGGGTCGCACCCCCTGCTGTTTGTTTGTAGTCTGATGTTAGCTTGGCACGCACTGTACATAACACCTGGTAGTATTTATTAGTGTTCCCTTTACTGCTCAGTCTGTGTGAGAGCCCAGCAAAGATGAAAGTAGCCACCAGCTTATGTTGTTAGTTCTCCGGTGGCAAGCTTCCTCACCCTGTTGTCCCATCTCTTCTAAGCCAGTTGTACCATATTGAGGGCGAATTTGAAGCTCAGCCAAACTGACAAAGTTCCCCTCTATATAGCCTCCGACAGCAGGAGGCTCCCGATGGTGTTGTCATTCTCGTGCCTTCTGCTCAGGTTTTTATTTTTTGCCCTAACACATGGGATATGCTAAACACGAGATGAGGGAATGGGTGGTTCTTAAATATGCGTCATGAAATGTGATACACATCTGAGTGCTACAGATTTTGATTTTCCTATACCAAATCATAGCTGTTGAAGCAGTGGTCCCTACGGCTGGCGGTATGCAGAGGTTCCTAGTCCACATCCCTGTTTCAAACAGCAAGTAAATTCCTGAAACTTCCACTATCTGAAGTACTCCAAGATCTGTTTTGCTTCACCATAATCAAAAGTAGCAAAAAACCAAAAACAAAATTACTTTTCTGTGAGATATCAGTAAAGGGGGAAAAAGCAGGAGTCTCCCAGAACAAAATGAGGCAAGTTACAAAGTTCATTGGCTGTGCAGCTGAAGTGGCTTCATCTGGAAACTTAAACGCAGCATGGACACAGCCTTTGTTCAGGAGTTGTGCATTGCCACTGGGTCCGGCTCCATGAGTCTCATTAGCAACGGGTAAACACGTGGACTGGCTAATTGTTAGGAAGGGATTAGAAAGGCAAGGGTTTTCCCTTCTTTTGTAAAGAGGTGGATAATGTAGGTTAATGTAGGAAAGGCTTGCATGGTAGTCAAGAGCACAGTTATGGGTCGTGTAGGTCAAACCTAACTTCCTTAGCCCTTGGTGTTTGTGTTTGGGTATCTGTGAGCTCTGCATGCCATGGCTGTACTCGGCCTTAATTCATGTGTTGGGATGAGTGCAGAAAGTAGCCCTCAGTCCTCAAGCCTGGGGACTTGAGGTCCTCATGTACAGGGGGGGGTGGGGGGGCATGAGGCAGAGAGGGGCAGGGGCCTGACCAGTTCCCTGAGGGACTGGGGCTGACTGGTGACAGCTTGAGCCTCCCACAAGGTTGGTATGGAGCAGTCTCTAATCCTGTCCCAAATGGGGACAAAGCAGGGACTACAGGGCGCTGTGCAGAGCAGCTTGACGCTAGCAGAGTCTTCCTCACATGGGGAGCTCCTGCAGCCCTGTGCTGCTGCTGGAAGGACACAAAGGCAACCCGGTAGCTCTGAGGATGTGGCTCCTGGACTTTAATGGGCGTGGGGGAAGTCTGAGGGTCAGAGGCCCAGACCCAGGCATGCCTATTTGCTCTTCCTCTCTCCTGTATCAGGCTCTCATCTCCTTCCCACTTCCACAGCTCCTGGATGTTTAGGAAATCCACTGTGCTTTGCCTGCTTGGCTATCTGCTGCAAGGGCATGGGAGATGAGGTCATGTGGGAGAAGTGTTCGGGGGAGCCAAGAGGAATCTGGAGTTTGGGCTGCAGCCAAATTAAGATTACTTTTCTATGGTCATCTGCACCTGTGTTTGTGGGGTGGGGGTATCTGAGGCTGTTGAACTGACTCAGCAGTTGCACACACAAAGCCTGGCAAGGGTTCTCCCCGCTCCTGTTGTCTGCTCGGCGTCTCTGCCAACACCCTGTCATTCCCGTCCAGGTGCAAGTAATCTGTGTTGAGAAATCAGAAGAACTCATCCCAGGAGATGACGTGAGGCTGATAGAGGAGGAACAACTGCTGAGGCACTCTGTCCAGAAAATACAGGCTGTTTGTGAAAAACACGCCTGTCCTTAAAGTCTGCGTCCGGGAAGTGGGATCTGGGGGGGAACGGAGGCTGCAGGTTTCTGAAACCCTGTCCTGCTTTCGACTCAGGCCCATAAAAGGAGGGGTCTGCCGTGGTGAGGAGGATCTGCTGTCACCACAGCGCCTGTGCCGTGCTGCAGCCGGCTCAGAAGGGCTTCCCTGAGTCTCAGCTGGGGCTTGGGCCTGCAATGCAAGAAAAGGAAGGTTTTTTATCCACCGCCAGAAGTGTGCTGGGACCTCTGAAGACATGAAGGCTGGATACACGTTCCCAGCAGCCTGTGCTCTTAAAACAAACAGGAAAAGGATGGGTATAGAGGGAAAATGGGATGCAGGCTAAATCAAATGAAGAGAAATGCAGATTGGTGCATCTTTTTATAAAGATAAATTTTATGCATAGAAGTGTCTATAGTTAAGTTTGCCTAACACTTTCAGTTACTTCTAAATTCATCAAGATAAAAAGGATAGCCTGAAATTTTCCTTGTGAGGAGTCACCTTCCTACCCAATCTTTTCAGAAGGGAACTTCAGAAACAGAGGTCAGCCGTTTATCAGAACTGGATTATGAAAAAACACTCCTTTTGATATCGGAGGTGTTCCAACACCTTCATCATTAGAGCAAGGGGCTGAATTTTGCCAAAGAGACAATGTTGCATAGGTATGTTGTTTGCTGGTCTGTCAGGTATCTATCAGGGTTTGGCTTAAGGGCAAGCTTCTGACATGCTCCAGACTCAGGGCAGGCTTGTCAGAACTGGGCACCTGGTTCTTCAGTCCCACAGAGGTGGCACTTCCCCAGGCTCCTAGCGAGGATCGCGTTGCGCATGCACTGTGTCCTCAGAAGGACTGAGCGTGTTGCTGCCTAGAGCAGAGTGGTCCACCACCGCCTCTCACTCCCCCTCCTTGAAGGAACAGGGGAGAAAGTACAATGAAAAAGGGCTCAAGGGTTAAGATAAGGACAGGGAAATCACTCACCAGTTACTGTCATGGGCAAAACAGACTCAATGTAGAAAGATTAATGTAATTTATTTGCTATTTGTAACAGACTAGAGCAGTGAGAACTAAAAGCAAACTAAAAACATCTTCCCCCCCATCCATCCTCCTCTACATATTCCCCCCGAGTAGCTCAGGGGAACAGGAAATGGGGGCTGCGGTCAGTCCCTGAGGCTTCGTCTCTGCTGCTCCCTCACGGTCACTCTGCCCCTGCTCCACGCGGGGTCCCTCCCACGGGATGCCGTCCTGCCCGAACTGAGCCCGCGGGGGCTGCCCACAGGCAGCAGCTCTTAAAGCACTGCTCCCACATGGCTCCGTACCACGGGGTCCATCCCCCAGGAGCAAACTGCTCCAGCACGGGTCCCCCACGGGCGGCAGCTCCCCCCAGACCCCTGCTCCTGCGTGGGCTCCTCTCCACGGGCTGCAGCTCCGGCCCGGGGCCTGCTCCTGCGGGGGCTCTCCATGGGCCGCAGCCTCCTCCAGGCCACATCCACCTGCTCCACCGGGGGCTCCTCCACGGGCTGCAGCGTGGAGATCTGCTCCGTGTGGGACCCATGGGCTGCAGGGGGACAGCCTGCTCCACCGGGGGCCTCTCCACAGGCCGCAGGGGAACTGCTGCTGCCTGCCTGGAGCACCTCCTGCCCTCCTGCTGCACTGACCTTGGGGGCTGCAGGGCTGGTGCTCACTCCTTGTTCTCCCAGCTACTGTTGCATTGCAGGTTTTTTTTTTCCCCTTTCTTAAATCTGCTCTCCCAGAGGCACAAACTTCTCTCCCTTTTGGAGCAGGTCCCTTTTGGAGCCAGCTGGAGCTGGCTCTGCTCTAACATGGGGCAGCTGCTGGATTCTTCTCACAGAGGCCGCCCCTGCAGCCCCCTGCTACCAAAACCTTGCCGTGTAAACCCAATGCAAGTAGGAGGGAGCAACCTTGACTTTTGATGTCAGTGCTCCTCTGGATTGCTGAGGATCGCTTTGGCAGTATGGGAACTGTAAGTAGTGAATGCATGTGTGCAGGCATGCCTTTAAGTGATTTAGCTCAAGCTCTTCTATTAACATAGATTTGTCCCCTTTTCTTCTTTGCTAGGTGACCAAAGGTATTCTTGAGTTAACGGTCTAGTTTTCCTCCATTTTTCTTTCTACATTCAGTTATCCTGCTAGTATCTCAGAGTACTGGAGATCAAATACATCTCCAGACTCTACAAATAACATGCTTTTCTAAAAAAATAATTTGCAGGTTTGTTGCAACATGCAGATTCAAGTGAGGTAATGTTGTTTACAAGCAGTCAGGTTCGTTGCTTATGATGAATGAAACAGCAACATTCAAGCTGTTTGCTTGACGGATTTCCTTGTGAACCTTGTGCAAGAGACAGCCTTTCCCAGGCAGGACTCAAAACATGTTACACTTTCCTGGCGCTGTGACATGCCAGAGCTCTGACTTTGAGTGGCTGGTCCCATATTCCTTGGGAAATCCAGGACTTAAGCACAGGATCCCAAATCAAAGACTCTTAGATGTGTGTGGCAATCTGAGGCTTTTGAGTTGTTGCAAACCTTCCTCTTCTATACCCATACCAGCTCCTTGGTAGTGAGCATGGGGGACAGGAAAGAAACAACCGTGTGGAAAGCAGGTGGATGAGGATGCAGCACAGAGAGATTGGTAAGGGATGGGACTAAAGTCCCATGAGAGTTGTGTAGGGGTTGGTAAAAGAGGGAACTCTGTGACAGAGCCAGAAAGGAGGTGAACAGAGTAATAACAAGATGGCAGGGCTCTGAGCAGACGCGGTCAGGCTTAGCATTTCTGTGCCTGTGGATGTTCCTGTGAATCCCAGCATTCAGAATTTCCTTCCTGAGCCTCAGCATTAGCAGATAGTTGTGAATCACAGTAGTGAAGTATGCTTCTCCAACTCTTCCTAGTGACTGGCTTTCTTCAACTCTTAAAATAAAGAAAGGCTCTGCTTTAGATAGCATGTGCACAGCTGATTGATAGAGGGATTTCTAGGCCCCATGTGCTGCAGCAGAAAGGGTTAGCCAACACTGCAAAGCTGAGAGGTAGCTTTCATGCCTTCAGGGTACAGTGGACTAATGGGAGTTTGTTCAGTTGAAATAAAATCAGGAACTCAATTTGCTTCCAGACAGCTTTAGGGAGAGGGTCCCTCTGAACGCAGACTGGCACTCCAAGCTGCTGATGCCGTTTCTGTTCAGATCAACTGTACAGAATACTTTAAAAGCTGTAATTATTTTCTAATTCCTTGGTCAGCTTTAGGGGAACAGTGCAAGATTTCAAAGCTTCTCGTCTGCAGCTCTTCCAAAAAAAATTATGTAGGGATTGAGGTGAATGTAGGCGGCAAGATTGTTTGTGCCTCAGAGTTTGCAACACAGGAAGATTTTCCATATGTACAGATTAGGCATCAGAAGCTCCAACACCCATCTCTGCCTTGGAATCAATCAAGAAGGTAAATCAGGGACAGGCAGAAATTCAGAGTCACAGCCAGCTCCCTGCTGGCTCTGCTGTCCTAAGATGGCTCTGCTGTCCTAAGCAAAAATATTGTGCGGACACCAGTCCGACACAGAAGCCGGTGAGCTACATATTGCTCTCACGCGTCAGCTCTCTTCATTATCAAGTGCTTGACATAGTGCTAATAAATACACTTTTCCAGCCCCCAAATTATACATTTCATGTTATTTGCCATGGGAGTTCCCCTATCTGAAGTGAGGTAGTTGCGTTACCCAAAGATGAACTGCCAGAGAGAAAATATCCAAGTAAACAAACATATGCTTAGTGACCTAATTAAGCAGCATGTTTATATTCCATTCAAGTATGAGACCATTTTAGTTTATTTCTTGCTCTGCATTTTAATTTTGCTGTCCTAAGTTAAACAACTGGCTGTGGGATTTTTGTTTCTCAACACCTGACCCTGTCAGACTTCTAAAATACAACTAAGAAGTGAGATGTCGTGGAGTGTCAGAGTACCTTGTACTTCAGAGAGAAAAGTGCCAGTGAAAATTATTCCACCGAGCTCATCTTAGTTCCCTGTATTATTTTTCCACATCATGTAATAACTCAGTTAAGCAGCCTGTATGCTTAGGAAAAGTGAAATGTTTTTAATTAAGTTAATTAGTTGATTCATAGTAATGTATAATAAATAGTCACAATATAATGCTATATCATAATTTGTTGGGCAATACCAGAACAGTGTGGCTTAATGTTAATCAATCACAAAGTAAAACTGATAATAGAGCAAAATTGTTTCAGGGCAGTTCCTGACAGTACGCCGTGTTGTCCTGCCGAACACAGCAAGGTCTCAGAAAAAAGACTGCCCAGGTCTGTGACAATTGGTGTGCAGAGTTGGGTGCACAAACAGGCATGCACAATATGTCTGCACACTGCTTAACTCAGACTTGTACGTATGTGAACTTAAATTCATCGAAAAGCAAAATTGAGAAGTGAAGAGAGAGAAGAGTGGTGTGAAATTGATGGGGAAAGACAGAATTTGCCAGTTAGGAGGACAAAGATGGAGAAGTTTGATGCAGTGGGTGTATAATTAGTGCGATCTGACAAAGAAGAGGCTTTTGCAGGATGTGTTGTGTCAGTTCTTTTTCTAGACAACTTCTCGATGATGTGCGGTAGCAGAGTCTAGTAAAATGGCATCTATTTATACATAGGGAATTAAGGAAGCATGCAGCTTTCAGAAAAGAACATGCACTTGGTCTAATAGTTCTGATCTGTGAGCCTGCCATGAAAACTGACTGCCGTTTCAGGAGCATGCTTCAGCTATGGTAGTTCTGCAGGAGTGGCAGTGGCCACAGGGCTCCAGCGAATGCCCTGCTGCTCAGTCTGAAGCCTGTTGAATCAGCTCTAGAAGTTCACATAGGTTACAAAGTTCGACTCCAAGTCACTGACCTTACACACTTTGGGAGGAGAGCACGTGTGCACCTGTGCACAAGCTCATGTATATGAAACAAAGGTACTGTTTTCTATACATCTCTTAAATAAGATAGGAGGAATGTGTGTGCTGTGTCCTAAATAACAGAGGAATGTGTTTGCCAGCTATCATAAAAAGTACAGTTTTATTGAGATCAATCATGTCAATGAGTCCATCTGTTAACCACTTACACATGCATGAAGCACCGTGAGTAGTTTATGGTCACTTTGAAATATGGCAGTATGCTTATTTATATTAACTACATTTATATTAATAGAAATATATTAGCTTTTTAATGATATACAGGAATGCGTTTTTTTTAATATAGATTTATCCATTTAAACATTTGTAATGTAAAAAATTAACAAGCAATGCGACTGCCCCTCGTGTGCAGCCCTGTATTTCCAGCTTTCCAATGGGAGTGGGATCATCAGAACCAAATGTGAGGAAGACTTCTTCCCAGACACGCTGCTTGCAAGAAGAAAGCTCCAGGGTTGGAGGGGGGAGTCTGTTAAATTAATTCTTCAGGCTTTTCCCAGCCTGGATCTTTTGTCTTTTGATGTCCTCAGATGCTCCCAAGGACTTCGGGGGCTGTTTGAGCTCAGCTCGCAGCCGCCTGCCAGTCCCATTGGGTGCCATTTCCTCTTCAAAAAACTATTCTTGCAGCTGCTCCGCTCCGCACAGGGAGCGGAAGCCTTTGAAATTGCTGCAGCTTCAGTGCACAGCCTGTTGGAAGAACTGGCATCAAAAAGGAGAGAAGAAGTGCTTATATCTGTTTAAATTAATTATAGAGGCTCCAGCAGAAATGTGAAGGCAAACAGATAGATGAGACCTGGTTTGTGGGGTACTCTTTAGCAAAGCGACTGCTAATCAGTGCGTTGACTTTCTGCCCCCTGCACAGACTGAAGCGGCCCTGCCAGAAATTCTTTTAACAGGAAATGTTCGCTGGTGGGACAGAAGGACAGGCCGTGTGAACAGCTCAATAGCTACGGAGCACCACAGCCGGTTTAAATTTTCTACTGCTTCTGTGGGTAGGTCCAAGCCTTAGAACACAAGCAATTCACTTCAGAAATTCTTCCTGATACATCAGGAAAAGGTGAAAGCTTTGCTTTCATCCCAGGCAGCCTCTGAAGCTCCCTGACCTACCTGAGCCCTATCTGGCAGTGCAGCAGCCCAGAAAATGGCACTGTAGAAGTTCCCCTTCTCCCCAGGGTGTGTCTTCCATGACAAGGGAGATGCTGCACGGTGGTGCTCTTGCTCAGCAGTGCTAGCAGATACGCTGTGGGGAAAAGAGTGTCTTACCAGCTGAGCACGCGATGAATTCCTCAGCCGTGTATTGGAGACTGGGAATCGTCATGGAAAATGCTGAAAAACAGAATTCAAAAGGGTTGGGTTGGGTTTTTTTTGGCCTGCAAGTCTGCTTTGTTGCTTCCAGGCATGATGGAAGGGAAGAGTAATCTTTCCTACGTGAGGCACCAGTCAGACTAAAAGAGCACGAAGCTGTTCTAACAGGGAGAGCTGGAGAAGCACTGAAATACAGCAGAATATCTGCCAGCTCCCCAACAGTCCTGCAAGGCTGAGGCTCACGGCAAGTGCAGACTGTTCTGTTCTGTGTGTGAAATGAGAGAGAGATTATGCAGCGTCCACCTTGAGAGGAGTTTGAGCTACGGCGTCCTTGACTGTGTGGTGCCAGCATCCTTCATGTGAAGTCACCAGAAGCAAAGAGCTCAGGTTCAAATGTTGTGCTACAAAGTGGGTCCACCCTTAGCTGCAAGATTTATCAGAGGTTTTGCCTGAAAGTAACTGACTTACAGGAATGTGCCTGGTCTGCATGTCTGATCAGGGAAAGAGGCAGCGTATTTTTTTTTACACCTGCTCTCAGTAATACATGCAGACTTTGAAAAGAGATGGTTTGGGTTTGGTTGCTTCATTCCTTCTTCTGCTGTGGTTCGAATCTGCTGCTGCAGTGGTTTAGGGTGCTTAGGGGACGTGGTGCGGCTGCCAGAAACTGATCTCAAATGTCAGATGTGGGACTGATCTTGTGGTACGAGCTTCTTAGCTGGTACCTCCTCATTCACCAGCTGACACCTGAAAGGAAGAAACAGTCTTTTAGCCGTAGGGTTTCTGATCCCTTTGTCCCAGCTTTGGGACTTGAACCACTGCTTGCTTTAGAGTCAGGGCAGAGCTGGATATTAATGAATGCTGGAATAATATTGTCTTGACATCTGAGGATCAGGAGATCATTGAAACGCTAAAGTGTATATATCCTGTTGGAAGTTTCAGGAAGAAGGACCCTGGGGGTGTTCATACATAGATAATATTTGGGAGACAAAAGCGGGTTCTGAACTCCTCTTGATGGAAGGAGGCAGCGTTCAAGGCACTGGGCTTCGATGCTTTTGGAGTTGCTGGCTGTGGATAGATTGCTCCATACAGGAGGAAGGAAATTTTCCAGTTTTGCCTTGCAGAATCCTTCTCCTCATGTGCCTGCTGCTCTGGGGGAACGGGTTAGTTCTGGGGCAATGGTGGAGGTGTTTTTTTTTCCCACAGCTTAGCAGTCTTCATAGTATATTCTGCCTGCAGTGTTTTTCTCAGCCTGTTACATTTGGCTGCGCTAAATGAGAATGAATTTATAGTCCTTTACTTTTGGAGGGGGTGGGGGAAGGCAGATGACTACAGTACCTCTTATAGAATATTATTATAAAAGAAGTGTGAATTACCTCCTAGCCTCTCATGCTGTTGAGAAATTGATTTGAATGACATTTTCAAGGTGTTGTTTCTGAGACATTCAGCGATTGCCATTCATCCATGAATGGTTAGTGAGATGAATAACAAAAAGTGGTTTAGGATTCATAGGAGGAAGTGTTAAAAAATAACATTTGGCAGAAAACATTGGTTATACTAAGTTCTCTTGTATATCTAAACTGCACCAAGGTTATCTAAGTGGTTTTAGGTAATCCAGTCATTTTGAAAAAAGACTATTTGAGCAACAAAAGCAGTAACATCATTTCCAGTTCTATGTGGACTGTAAGAGTCATCTGACTATCAAATGCAATACAATATTATGGCAACATGGCTTTAAAGGAAATAAAAGCGGCCCTCTCTGCCGGCCATTCTTCAGGCAGGTAAAATGTAGCACCATTAACTCTGAGCTAACTCATCCTTTCAGCAAGCAAACATCAGAATTCAAACATGAGGAGCAGAGACAAGGGAAAGCAGAGTGAATCTTAGGACTTCATCTTTGGGTGGAAACCTTGAGAATAACTGACCTGCCAGGAGACACATACATTTACTGGTTAGTTATATGCAGGCTTTACATCAAATTTCTTTCTGGAAATAGTATAAAGAGCTAGTGTACCTCTAGAAACCACAATACTTCGTCAAGATCTTTAGAAGGTCCATATAGTTCTCAGACATATGTGCTTACGGTGAAAACAACAAAGTATGGTATTTTGCAGACGCATGACATTTTAAGATTGCTGAAATCTTAGCTGTAAAATGCTAGGAGTTTTATATAGACAGTATATACTAATATATCTATGTATGGACATTATAATTTAAATACCTTATGTAACTTGTTTCAATTTAAAATTTTTGCACCGATAGCACTTTATAGTTGGAAGGTATCAAATGCATAATAGAATTATTAAAAGCTGTTTCCAACAAAGAAAATAAACCATTGTCCTTTGGCAGAAACTTTTCATTTTCATAAATGTTGTTTAAATCTCTGGGTTTTTATCAAAACTTAAACTTCAGTGTTTTGGATTTTTACCAGTATGGGTTTTCTTCTTCCCATTTTATCTTTCTGCCATTTTCTCTTCTTAATGTCAGTGAGTGAAAAAAAGCAATATCCAGGAACTTGCCTCATCTTTCATTCTTCCCTAAGAAGACATTTAAAAAGAATGAAAAGCTGAAATGGAAATGAGAAAATGTTGGAAAGCTGTGTATATTCTCTTTGAAATGCACAGCTCGAATGTTATGTATTCAGCCTGTGTCAGCCTCCAGGCTAAGATACATACATCCTACGCAAACATCATTATCAGTGCTGAACTTTCATCTTACAGTTCGGATTCCCAAAACTTACATCTCTAGCAAAGCAATCAGTAAAACAAATAGTTTGGAGTTCCTTACAAGAAGAACTGTTTCCTAATGCTAAAGGAACTGGCTCCTAAGGACATGCTAAGAGCACTTAATAAAAAATAATTTTCATTCCACCTATCTTCCTCTGTAACTTCTGTTTACAGAGCGTGCTTTGACTCATATGTTCTCCATCTGCTATGTCTGTCTGTGTGCTTTTGCCTCACACACGCCTGCTCGAGATGCAAGGTAAGTTGCCCATCTCTCATTGAGAAGTAAGCAGGGAGCATAAATACCTCATGCTGTACTAGTAGCAAGAACTGGCACTTGAGACGTGTAATGCAATGTCTCTAGTGGATTCTGCACTCTGTCTGGGATCCTTTATGTTCCGAGTTTAGGGTGCTCAGTAGGTTTGTTTTTTACCACTGCTTCCAGTTTCTCTTTTTTTTTTTTTTTCATCCTTACAAGACTGGGAAAATATTGGCTTTCCCACTGTTGAAAATACCAATGATGACATATTTACTTGCCTCTCACTGCACATTTTAAACCTGAGCATCCTTAACCAACAATGCTTTTTCTCCAACTTCCATGAGCTTTCCTCATAGGAGGAATTAATAGCTGTGCTGTCTCTAGAAAGCCTGCCTCTCGCTGTGGCTGTGAATGATGAGGCAGCTTCTCTTGTAGCTGCTGCTGGAACACAGCATTAAGAAGAAGAATTTCTTCCCCACCAAAGGCCAGACACGACATCCAGTGATGAAGCCCATGTTAACACCTTTCCTCACACCGTGCCACACAAGCACAGAGAGACTGGAGGAGCAGAGCAGCACCCAGGCAATGTGAGGCTGGCAGCAGAAAGGTAAAGAGGAGTTCCATGCAGGAAAGATGGATAAATGTAGGAAGAGAAAGAACGCTTCAGGTGGTGATTGCTCTTCCCAAATGAGGCCAGGGCGAGAGGTTTCCTTCCTCTCAATAAAACCAAGACAGTGAAATGGAAGTTGAAATGATTTCAGACTCCTCAGAGGGCAGAAAGCATGGTATAATGTACTGAAGACTGTTGCCATATTCCAGTCAATCTATTTTTTGTTTCCCCACTTTCAGCCCCAAGCAGTTTGAAGACTATTAAATACATCTGGAATATATAAATGAATGAATAGACTGCCATTTGCAAATCCTCACCCAAAATTAAATAATGTGGCTTCTTATTAAATGGGAGATTATTACTGTCCCAACATAGGCAGCAGTGTTAACAACAAGTCTAGCAGAATTAAAGAGCTTTCTGAATGCTTTGACAAATAGAGTGCTAATGTCTTTGATGAAAAATTACTTTTAGCAAGGTCTTCCAAATATTTTCTCCTATTTCAACTATATTTCAGTCCCATTAGATGCATCTGTTCTTCACAAAGGAATTCTAGAAGGCACCGGGACATTTTTTCAATAATATTGTTCAATTACTTTACCACCAGGGCTGGTCACATATTAAACTCAGGCTACTTTTTAATGAAAAATGGCTTTTCAGTTGAAATCAAATATATACTTTAATTATTTTTCTTATTTTAAGGGGAAAAAAAAACAGATTTTTTTTGCAAATACTTTTTTTTCTTTCATGATTAAAGAAAGCTTAAATCCACACTGCTTTCCTTTCTGAAAAATAGAAGATTTTTTTATTAACCCTCCCTGCACAAAACCAGCTGTAAACAACTGAATACCTACAATTTAATTAATCTGCAATCCTCAACTCTCAGGCATGGATTTACTGGTTAGAGGAGCTGTTGACCTCTCCCAGATGCAGAGTGAGAAGAATTCCTTACTTTTTCGCAAAAATAAAATAAAAAAAGGAGCTTTTATCGCAGCAGAGGAGAACGGTCCACAGAGAAGGTTTCCTGAAGGATCAAGGCGCAGTTCCTAGTGCTGCCACTTAGGTAGCATGCCAATGATTCCAGTTGTGATAGCTCGGTCCTCTTTAAAACACAGGCAGTGCTTCCCTGCTATGGGGAGTGTTAGAGGCTGGCTGGTGTTTGCCGGGTTCCCAGCTGTTGCGTGGGGGTGATGGAGCGAGCGTCTGTTCAGATGTCGGTCGTGGCACGACGCTTTATAGTACGTCCATAGCCAGCCTGAGGTCAGCCACTAATGTTGCTAGAGTCATTTCAGCTCCTTCATCCCTTCCGAAGGCTGACTGGAGGGGGAGACCAAAGTGCCAGTTTCTGTTAGCTACCTTGGTCTCGTGGTTATTCCTAAATGTGTTGTGACTTTTCCTAGGAAGGGGATTTTGGAAACAGTACAGCAACTCCCTCCCAAATATTGTTGTGTATCTGCCTGGCTCCCTAACCTACTGCTGCATCCTCTCTGCTTCCCAAGATATGCCTAGCTGAAGGCATGCCATGAATCCTTGAATCCCAATCACATGAGTCACCGAGATGCATGCTGCAAACCCTGGGCTCACATTCATGGACCCTGTCTAAAGTTGCCCTGGAGCTGCAGTCCATTAGTTTTAAGTCCCAGTTGCTCTCTGCTTTCAACAGCAGAGAGAGGTCAGAACAAGAATAAATTTATCAGGCAACAGCCCAAATATTCTTCTGGCTTTTCCTCTCGTGCTTCTTCTAGCATGTCTACGCTGACATTTACAGAGGCGGATACACTCATATTTAATAAAATGATTGTAAATAACGTGCTTAGATTGGGTCCTTAAACTATTGGATTTTATCCACGGGATTTTCTTCTCCCGCTGCCATGAACATGTGAGGTCAGTACCTTCAAGCCCTTATGTAGCTGTGGACCTCACACCAGGACTTTTCCGAGTTTGACCTCCGGACATGGGAGAGGTGTGGTGATGTGGGCTGAGCCCAGTCGAAGGCACTGCCAACATCCACATTCCAGAACGAAATCCATCACTGATTTCCTCTTGCTTTGGTTTAGACAAGATGCTCTTTCTTTGTTTGCATGCATTTCTTCACAGATAAAGTGCTTTTACTTACTTTTTTTTTATCCAAGCCTCACAGAAATCAAGGGTAAAGAGGAGTTTTATAGAGCATAGTGACAATTAAAAGATAACTTAATTATTGATAAAACTGAAAATATACCACATGACAAGGAATTGTACTATAGTAATCCCTGCTGGTCCCGCAGTGATTGGGGGCTGGCTGGAGCCTCAGTATACTTCTCACCCCTTTGTTAAAAGCTCAGATTTTTTGGTTTTGTTTTGCTTTTTTGCTTGCAGTAAAATGGCAACATGGTAAAATAGTAACTGTTATTCCTGAGGTGAGAAAGAAGTGATAGCATCTACTAGAGTTACCTCTTTAAAGTTTAGGATTTATTGAAGGACTATAATATAGTTTCAGGCCTTTTATTAGTAGTTCTGCTGCTCTTGAACATTTTCTCCGAGGGATAGTCTTTTTTTTTTTTTTTTAAATTTTATTCAGAAATGGAGAGCGTTAAGAAGTTGGTTCAAGACTAAAAAAAGATTCTTAAACAAAAATACCCCACAGTTTTGGAGGCTAATAGGTCAAGTAATTAAAATACTAACACCAGTCCAAAACCACCACCACCAACAAAACACAGAAAAAACAGATACTTCTGCAAGGGAAAGTTCAGTAACACACTGAGAACGTGTTGTAGCCGCAGCACGAGAGGAGAAACAAAAGGACTGAAGTTCCCAGCCTGGCATGGACGTACCTCATGTAACCTGTTTATCAGTAGAAAGGGCCAGATTCAATCACTTTGGTATTCTTGCTGAAAATAACACTGGCTCGGGACCCCACATAGAGACTTGCAGAAGTGAATCACACACGTGGGTGCCCCTAATAGGCAGTGTATAGGTACTTGCTAGCAGTGGCTCCATGGGCTTAAAGCAAAGGCAGCTTTATTGATGGGAGTGAAAAAATAAGCATGTAACATGGGAAAGCCAGTGACTGATAATAAGTCGACAGTATTAGTAAGTCTTTTTTCCTCCTGGCCTGTCTTTGCAATGCTCTTAACTCAGTCCTCCTTCTCGGGCCTGGTAGAATGGCTTCTTCCATCCTTGCTATATACGCCACGTGGATACCGTGTAGATACCTTCATACCTTGTAGTCCAGGCTTGGTGCAGACCCAAATATGCCTTTCAAGCAAGTCTCTCTTTCAGTTAGTGCAGCTGATGTAGCTGCAGCTCTGGGTCTGGAGATGGAGGCCTTAACCAGCCTTTCACAGTAAATCTGCTTTTTGCAGCAGATCTCACCTCACCTTCTGTGCCCGCCTAGCCAGCCACCCTGGCTTCCACACCAGCATCTTTGGCAGGTTTCCTCGTCTTTCCATTAGCAACAAGGTTAATCTTACTGCCCTCCAAGTGGGAAATATTGCTGCTGTGGAATTGGGGTGCTCTTAATCAAACGTGCATTTTGCCCTTCCCAGCAGATGCCATTCTCCAGTGTAAGGCCTCTATAAGAGTGAGTCTCAGGCATGTCAGGGTTGTTGTTATCTCTCTTCACCAATGAATGTCTGTAGTGATCATCCCCGTTTGTATGGGTTTACTCTGCGATTCTCACACTGTGAGTACTTTAGCTGAAACAGAATGATGTTATAGCTAACATTATGAAACACATCCAGTGACTGACCGATCTGTTCCCACCTGAAAAGCATCTCCATAATCTTCCACCTCAAACACAGTCACACACGGTGTGATCATTAACGATGAGGAAACTGCATGTGAAGCTGATGCCTTCCTCTTGTCTCTCTGTTCCTCAGCTACAAAGTGTTGACAATTACAGGACTGTTGTATTTAGAAAATACCTTGAGTGTGAACAAAAGAGATTTCTTAAGTACACAGTGGTGAAATGCTGCAGGTCAGGGCAGTTCAGTTCTCCCTTTCTGCTCTCCCCCCAGAGAACCAAGGAGATAGTATCGAGACCATGCATAAAAATGCAGCAACTTTTTATGGTCCCAGTCCTGGCCAGGAAGGGGAGATGGAAGAAGAGGTAGGGAGGACTGACAAGACTGGATGTAAAGGCCAGTAACCAAACAGACAGGCACTTGGGAACATAGATCATGTTCCCAAGAACATTCTGATCATGGATCAGAATCAGAGTTGCCAAGGTGGGAAGGCAGCTCTGGAGATCGTTTTGTCCACCTCCTCTGCTCAAACAGGGCCACCTAAAGCCAGTTGCACTGTACCTTGTCCAGTCAGGCTTTGAATATCTCCAAGGACAGAGACACTGCAGCCTTCAGTGTTTGGCTAACCTTCCAGTAAAATAAGATATTTCTAACCTTTAAAGAACGGTGTCATGAGTCACTTGCATGTGTGGGTGACCTCAGTCCTGATACGAGCATCCATCTCCCAACACAGAAGAGATCAGACCAGCTGAAAGATATACGGCAAAACTTTACAGCTGCCTTGTTTTACAGTTTTATGAGCAGGTGCTCCAAAGGAAGTCCTGTCTTGAATCCCTGTAGCAGTAGGGGAATGTGGATAAGATTTCTGATACCAGAAGAATGCATTACGATCCTGCAGTTATGACCAAGCTGATAAACTCCTCTGACCACATTTAGCAGGGTCCTGGGAAGGAGACCAAGGGGTACCTTACACCAGCTGCTTAGGACCTCAGCAGATTTGCTGTTGCTGGGAGGCTGAAACAGAAGTCTTTGAGGACTTCATTCCATGGCAGAACTGCAACGCCAGGCAGAGTAGGAAGTCCTCTTTTCTCCAGGGTTCCCCAGTGTATGAGACGTGAGACCACTTATCCTCTTGCAACTCTTCCCCTCACCTGCTGCTCTCTGAGGAACCACTGACACCACACATGCTACAGTTCTGCTGCCCTCCTTACTAGGAAAGATGCTACCATGTGATAAGAAGAAGAATCACATCACATCTCCATCTCTTCTTGTTTCACATCTGGAATAGAAAGGCCATGCAGGTCACTGATACCTCAGCGAGACCAGCCTGGCTGGGGACAGAGCTCTTAAGGAGGGAATCAGAGCCAGGCTTACCAAGGTTAAAGTGAACAGAAAAAATCAGGACAGAGTCTGCAAGACAACACGGAGAAGTTTTGTAGCTCTGCTACAAACTGATTATCTTGAAGCCCTTTGGTATCACATATATTCAGCATCATAGTCCTCTTGTGCTTATGATATGTTACCCATCACTGCAATCCTCAATAGGTATTTGACAGCAGGAAACAGTAGTTTATTTCCCATGAGAAGAGTTTATCAAGCTCTGCATTATCTGCAATAAAGGAAGATTACTTGTTTTTGCAGAGTTCAAAATCTAAAAAAGACAACGTAGAAGATAAACTGTACAGCAGAGTTTACATCCTCTATTTTACAATATTCAGTAAATATATACAAACATGCATTTACAGATGAGGATATCAATGTCTACATTCACCAAGAAAAACAGGTAAGTAAAAATGTGTTCTATGTAAGGAATAAAGTTGAATTTTGCTCTAATAGAAAATATCATTTCTCATTTGCTGACATTTTATATTATAACGGCATAATCTTGAGATTACTTGATGCGTAGTTTGTCTTCAGCTGTCATCGTATAGCAGGCATGGCTCACAGAAGACAAGCGCCTTAGTTCAAGCATGAATGAAAGGCAAAACACCTGCCAGTCTCCATACATGTTCCTCTTCTCCGACCCTTCTCCCAAATGTGTACATTTGCGTGCTTGTGCAGCCACACTTCAGCCATGCAGTATATGTGGAGTTTAGAAAAATGGGACGTTATCAGGATTCATACGTATTTTAGAACAAGGGGAAAAACTTCCTCGCATACTGTGCTGGTTAACACTGCGATCTTTCTCATTCTAAGCATGTATATGCATGATTGAATGTGATACCATTTGTACAAAGTATGCCACCCTCTTGAGACCCTTGTATTTATCTGCTTTCAATTACATTTGAAGTATTCAGAAAGTCTCCTGTACTAATCCCGTCCAACTTGGAAGCCACATAGCTCATGCATGAGACTGTCAAACATGAGTAGTTGCAGATGTCAATGCACCAGTGGCAGGAATCCAGGAAGATAGATCAAGGCTTAGTCACTGAAAAATACATGCCAGCACATCTCAGATACATAGCATTGTAGCACCTCATAAGGAAAACGTGTCGTGACAGGAAATCAATAACCTCTTGGAGGTGATCTGTTTTTGAAATATTCTTGATTAATTATGCCAGGGTGTGTTTGGCAACATTGCCTGATCCAGCATTAACCTAATGCTTTTTGCATGAAGCGCTGTTGTAACTAGTCTCATAAGTCAAGCCTGATGGTTCAAGGCAGGTTTTCAAGGGTCAGGTTATAGATTTTGTAATGTCTTTGTGTCCGACATTGCTGCTTTTACTATGGAGTGTAGGCTTTTATTATCAATCAAAATAACAATTGTATTAACATGAACAATAGCATTTAGGACTAATTGAGTTTGAAGCACAGTGATTCTCCTAAATAAAGTACATCATATAGCGAGCAAAATAAGTAGGGACTGTCAGTGTGTTTTCGTGACAGAAGACCTTAGTTCAGGGTGTTCCCCAGGCTGGTTTGCAGAGGAGAAGCAGCTCTAGAGGACACACAGGGGGCGTACTTCCCTCTGTCTTCGCCAACCTTCCTGCACAGCCTCACTTTCCCCCTCAACAAGGTTTCCAGCCATACCTGCTGCCCAGGCTGCCACCAACAAAGGCAGGCAGCTACCCAGTGTCAGCACAGAGGCTGGAGGAGCGTGGAGCTGGTGCTATTGCAGTGTTTGGCCAGGGGCATGGCCACAGCTGCTTGGGAAGCTGTTTCTTAACGCACGTCTGCCTTGCAGTGGAGTGCACGCTGTTTAGAAGACGCAGGGCAATGCATGTCATGCAAAGCTGATTACAGACAGATTGCTGGGTGCAGTAATGAGACCACGCTCGTGTTATTGTGCTACTTCTTTCTGTAATACGGGAGCAAAAAGGCTTAGGAAATTGTGTCACTCCCCGCAGAATTGTTTACCAAAGGAATTTGCATGTATAATATAAAGAAATAATTAAATATAGATAATGCCCGTGAAATAAATTGTTTGAACCAAGTTGCAGATAAGTTGCAGTTACCATGTGACAGACGAAAATTTGACCTTTGGCTACCTCACCTGCACAACACCCAATAAATCCAGCTCCTCAGTAACCGCTTCCAAGATTTTAAATTTCCAAATAGCATCAAAGAGCCACCATTTGAAAAAGAAACTGCCAAAGAATGGATTCTTGATTTTCCCAAATGTGGAATTTCTTTCCCCAAATTACACTGGCCTGAAGCCCAGGACAAGCAATATTCAGTCCTGGACCAGAGACAGATTCAAAGTCCAATGTCTTCAGGTTAGAAAGAGGATCCTTTTGCTATCATGAAGCCAAAAATATCCTTCTGTGAAAGCCTTAGTGCTAGCCGTGGAAGAATGCCAGACACTAAAACCTAACACGGCACATTTTATGTATAGATAAACTTTTCAAATCAGTTAAAAGAGCTTTAGAAAGCATATTCATACAAATTATTTTCTCCTTTTGAGGCCTGTGTAATTGGCCTCATGATATGGAAGGAACTGGCTTTTCAAGGAGAGGAATACTATTTTCCATATGAGTAGAATTGCTTTAAACCATTGCTAAAATACATCTGCAAGCTTTCTGTAGCTACATTTGTGCTAGGAATACATGAGGCTCAATGAATTTACTAGCACTTCTTCATCATGACCTGCATAAACACCCAGCAATCATTCGTGTAAATTAAATCTGTTCTACACGTAAGTCTGTACATTTATATCTATAAACATTGATTTTAAGGGTAATTGTAAGACACGAGAAAATATTTCTTTGCCTGGATAAACCTTTTTGCAAATGGTAGATTAGGAAGTTGTAGGGCAAATGGTTTAACCGGTAAGAGGCAAACAGGCTGAACAAAATATGTAGAAAAATACTTTGCCTGATATTTTGATTAATGAGTGAGTGATCCTTGCACAGGACATGCATGTGTGTGTGTATATGTTCCAGTCCTTACTGGCATGTTTTCTAATGATTTTGTGGCAGAAATAAGGACTTGAGGTTGAGAGTAAAGTGGGGCTCACAAGAGTTTGCTCAGCTGCAGCTGACTGAACAGGAGCTGAGCTTTTTTGGTTGCCCTCGTACTTCAAAAGTCTCCTAACAGTAGTGCAGGGCACGCTGTTGGGAGCTGACTGGGGAGTTCGGGCACGTCCCTGAAGGAACAGAAAGTCTGGCTAAGGAGTCACAGCAGAGAGGGAGAGGTGACTTACATGACATTGTATTTTGCATGTGTTTCATGGTACCTGGATACGTGACATGTATTAAAAGCAGTCATACTGAATCGTACAGAGGTAAAGAAAATTAAACGTGTAACATGACAGTGCTGTTTCAGCTGGCATCATGGCACTGGTATTACCTAATTTTGCTATACCAGATGTGCCACATCCTATCCCATCCTGTCCCTGCCACCATCTTGTTTCGAGTCCAAGTGACCAAGATTTTGTTGTGTCTTAAGTTAAGGCATCATCTGCACCTGCCAAACATACGGACGGATAACTCAAAGAGGCCAAGACAGAAGTGAGGATGCATCGCCCCAGGAGTTACTGAATCGGGGTGAGGAAGGCACAGAGGGAGTCCCTCGGACCAGGAGGACAAGAGCTGCAAAGCAGCAGCTTGAAGCAGTGGGAGCTGAGATGGGAGACGGACAGCTCAGAGGGAAACAGTTGAGAAACCTCCAAATGCAGAGAGGAACCACGACAGTGAAAGAGGTGATCTCACTGAGAGACGCCGAAAAGGGCCAAGATGTCTCAGAGCTGTAAACTTGAACGAGTAGAGGTGCTTTCTTACCAAAATTTTATTACTTCTGTGTACATGCTTGCTCTTCCTAGGCCGACACCCTGCACAGAAACTGAGGAATAAGATGTGGTCCTCCGTTCCTCCATAGCTACCCTACGTGACCTTGAGTGAGGCTTTCCCTCTCTGTCTTCCCCTTCTGCAAAACAGGGGTAGGACATCCTGCCCCTACAGAGCAGGACTGCTGCAAGGGTATGTTTAGTAAAGCTTTTGAGGTGCTGAAGTGCCTCAGTGATTGGCACTGTGGAAATTCTATAGATAAGCACCTATATATAACCTTCCCTGACACTAATACAGTCACAGGGGTGAGAGCAGACTGACAGTGCTGTTTCAGTATATAGTATATGCTGCATATGTCAGGAACAAGGAGAACAAACCCGTCAACTGTAGGTATGTGTGGAGAAAATGATACAATTCTGATTACATAACGTACGCCGTGTCCACTGAATTTATGTACAGAAAAGAGGAAAAGAGGGGCTAGCATTAAGGAGGAAGTGTTAATTTTCTTTTCAAAGGACTCTACACTCATATTGATTGCAAATGGTTGTCTCTGGCTCTTGTGTGTTTTGCGGCGTTGTATGGTATTAGTCTTTGTTCAGATCATGGAATACTTCTTCCTCTCTCCAACCTACAATAGTAATTAATGAGCTGTCTGTGGCTGCCTTGGAGTGCATCCTGTGCATCAGTGTGTCTCAGTTAATAGTCATAATTTCTCATTTGTAAAAGGAAAAGTGCTACCAGCACTTTCAGTCTCAGAAGGGTTCAGACTCACTCAAGGATTCCGATTTATTATGCACCCAGTTCTGATATCCTGCTGCTCTCTTTATGGATTAGGCTGCCTTGGTGGAAGGTATCATCCTTCAGATGACACATAAATACTCTCTTGCCAGCTGTTCCTTTCTCAGAAGTTTCTCAACAAGTAAATCACGATCATGCCCCTTGTTTTACTAGTTTCTGATCTGCTTCTCCACTTTACTCCAGTAGGAACATGCGGAAAATGCAGCTTTGTTACTGCTATTACTTTACAAATGGTGCTGACTACAGCTGTAGAGATTTTTAGGCCTACTAGTATTGGTTTCTAGGGAGAATACACTGGTTGTGACTTTAAATTAAGAGGAATGGGCATGGGTTATTTTGCTGATCATTTCTGTAAAGTCTTTAATCTCGGGAGCTGCACAAACTCTTGAGCAGTAAGAAGGAGATGCAGACAGGTTGCTTCACTCACTCTGACATGCAGCAGCTGTTTAACAACGCATAATCGAGTTGGGAGCTCGGAAAAAGAAGCGAAGGATGGCGTCCTACTGATGGAAACTAGATTTTTGAGAGGAATTTAGGAAGACAGAAAACGGAGGCAGCCGACATGCAGCAGTTTGCACAGCCATTTCCGCAGAGGGCACCAAGGAGGGGCCTCAGACAGATTCATGGCAGCATCAGCAGCCTTTGGCGTGGTGGTGACATAGTGCAGGGCAGCTTCCCCAGCAGGTGTGGGAGCAGCCCTCCAGGTCCCAGGCTGCAGAAATTATATAGATCAGCATGTACACGTAGGCTCCTTACTCCAGGAAAGCTTCCAGGAAAGCTTCTGCACACTAACTGGGAATCCGAGGAGGCAGGTGCTCTTTTAGACTGCACTCCTGGTCTTAAAGGTAATTCTGGTCAACCTCTGCAGATCAGGACCGGGTGGCTTAGTGGGAAGATAGCAGCGCCATGGGTTGTGCTAAGGACAGAAGATACTCAAAGCTGTTGATTTAGCACCTTCTAAAGAGCTTTAAAGTTCCCCTTAGAGCACAGTTAGGGGAGGACAAAAGGCTAGTCAAGGTACTGATGAAAACAGTGTTAAAAAAAGCAGCACTTACGAGTTGGAAGATAAAACATACAATCAGGCTTTCAAGAGCAAGCATTTAATTTGCCTAAAGACTATTACAGAACTCATTCCTAATGTACTTGATTTACATAAAATCTCTTCTTCCAGCTACCTGTTGCAGAAGCGCAGCCCTCCATCAAATCTCGGTTTGTCAAGCCAACATTTCAGATGTGCTGCCTGTTCGTAATGTGCTCTTCCAGTCTAATATGTCATTAGGCACATATATTCCATGTGAGGCGAGATGCATATTTTAAAAATACCTTTTGAAGACTGTGCCTTTCAAGCAGAATTTCTCTCAGAAAGTTGTTGCAGTGGTTCAAGAAATTAACCACCTGCAGCCCTCGGGCTGGTTTTTGGTCCACTACTTGAGCTTCACTTAGAGGCTGCTCCTTCGGAGTCAGTCTCAGAGAGTTTCCTGGATCAGATTATCCATATGATATCCTTCCTGCAAATTCCACCTGGGCTCTGTGAGTCAAGCTGGTCTCTGTCTGTCTTCACGCATCATTACCAGCAGTTGAAGGTTCGGCAAGTCAAATTTCCTCCCCACTTGTAGGTGACCAAACTTCAGGCAGCAGCACTGAGTGGTGGATGTAAAATGGGGAGGAAATTGCAGTTTGCTGCTCTGCAGAGACCAGCACTTGCTAGCAGATCTGTCAAATCTCCTTTTCCTTTTTTTTCGGTAGTAGTAAAAATGCCTTATCCGTATAGTATTTTTTGCTCATAATAGCATAGTTTACTACTGTTATAATACACTATACCAGTCACTATACTCTATAAGTTGCCCTTTTCTTTAAGACTTTAAATGTTGCAGAATGACAGCTTCTGCTACAGTGACTAATCATCCTCACCACTTTGAACCTCCTCATGCCTGAGTCTTCTCTTAAGTAAGCCTCTAGAGATACTTTGACAAGCAGGGTGGGAAATGTGCTGTCCTTCCCAGGCCTGTACCAAGCCCGATGGTGAGTAGATGGGATCAGTCCCCAAGATACTAACTGGGCATCTTTGGTGAGCACTGCATGATCTTTAACAAACAGGTCAAGGGCGCATCAACATTATTTTCTAAGTGTCAGATTCCAGCTGTCCCAAGTTTATTCAAAAATCAGAGGGTATGAATTTTCTGGCCTTCTGCACCTTTACTGCTCCCGGTGGATCTCACTCCAAGCACATTTGACCCCCCGTCACCTTTACTAGGCCTTCGTCCAGGTGCCAGGCTGATTCACATTTGGTATTTATAGCTTGAGTTTTTGGAGATAGTTTTGTTTGACAGAAGGTATCCCTGCTTGCAAAGGGTTATGTGTTTTAAATTAAGGTTTTTGAAGGGGCTGGAAGCGTAGGAAAGGGAAATTTTATCTTTGTTGTAGTTTGGGTAAAGCATCTGAAGTAGCTTTTTTAAGTGGCGGTTTTACTAGACTATCTTAAACTGAAGTTCATCCTTGGCTTTTTAAAACTGTGCTGTTTGCAGGTAGCACCTGCATTTGCTCTAAGTGATTAAGATTAAAGATACATGTCTCTGTTTTTTCTCCTTATGCTTCTAATTGCACTGTGCTTTTTGACAGGATGTTGTACATAAACTCCTCAGTGCTATAGCTCATTATCCTCTTTTTTTTCTTACCTTTAGAAAAGAGCAGAAAGAAGAATTTAGGAAAATAATGACCTGTTTTATTATATAACCACAGGAAAAAAGAAAGGAGAAAAGGATTCTGGATTAGAGAGCAGTTACTGAAATCATTTTAACTGCTTTTTAATTGGCAAGCTACTGAGTTGTTATCATCAGCGAAGAGTGCATCGACAAGCAGTATCCAAAGTGGCAAACACTTCAATTGAGAAGTACAGTTCCCAAGCTCTGCAACTGTCATGTGTGTTACAAGCAGTTAAGACTAAGTGACTGTATCCCAAGAATACGTCACACAAGAAATACCAAGGGTGGGTTTGGGAGTTAAAAGTCTTTGCTGTCTTCTGTTTGTGCCTCTGAAGAGGTTATGGAGCCAGGGCAGGGAACATTTGCACAGCCTCCAGCTACAGGGTTTTGGGGGCTGTGCAGTGAGGTACTGATCTCTGTCTAAAGACCTTTTTCACCCCGATGCAAGACTTAGAAGTGAACCTCCAGGGCTTGTATTGCTGTCAGTCCCTGTTAATGGACTCTGGAGGTACAGCGCAATTAATAGACCTCTCCTCTAACAGTGGGCACCTCTATTACAGAACGCATGTAAAACATCTATGTGTTCCCTTGATGCTGTTTTATACTGTTTAAAGGGGTGGGGGCGGAACAAGTTGTTAAAAGATGAAGATATTGAAAGCTCCCCTAACTGCTGTATTATCCACCTGACATTCTCCAAATGCCAGTCATTAATTACTAATGTATTGAAAATCAGAGCAGTTACCCGATTCAAATTATGTTACATCTGTGAGCCAGAGCCTTTCCATTATCTTATCATTTCCCATTCAAACAATTCTTCATTCTCCACATTTGTTAAAGGCTCAGTACCCCACTGTTTCTTCTCATGGGAACCTGTTATTCACGCAAAGGTATTTCTATTCCATGTCTGTCTTGCCTTCATGTCCGTGAGGGTCTACAGCATAACTACTGCAAATGTACCAGTCCAGCCCTCCACCACCCCAAAGTACTACATGTGCACATCTAACGGTGGGTTGTGGCCAACATAAACCATAACCTTCGTTTCCAGCCATAGTGTGGGCCCGAGGTGGCAAGGCAGAACATGTTTCTGGAGTGTGCAGTAATGCTGGTTCTAGGTGAGGTGCGTATTCGGAAATGATGGGGTTTATTTCACGACACGCTTGTGCTTCGCTTGTGTATATTTTCATGCCCGCCAGCACTCTGAGATCTAGACATCAAGTGCTGGGGGCAGGCTAGATGCAATTTTTCATGCCGCTGACGTTAATCGGATGAACAGACCTTCTCAGAAGGGACAGTGTAGGAAAATGCGTATGGAAAAGTGACAAAATAAGGCCTTTCACAGCTAAATAAAGACAAGTGGCTGAAAAGGTTTTTACAGCTTTGGCTTTCGTATGTTTCATTTGGGAATCTAAAACCATTTTGCACAATAACTAACAAATTAAGATTCACACCACCTTTCCAAAGAAGATAATTGCTCCTGCCTTGCAGATGAAGGAACAAAGGTATTGAGGCTATCATTTGAAAATATGTCCCCTGTTCTCAAGTCCCCAGATTGAGATACATTTAAACCTGATTCTCAGAAGCATTAAATACCTCCATTTATATTCATACATTTGGCATTGTTTGTGCCTAGAGCTTCTGAAAATCAGACACATTGCCTCTTAACTTGAATGGTCAAAATAACCAAAATGATGTGGCAAGCATCACAGAGCAATTGCAGGGCTGAGCTAGGACAGGGATCCGTGTCCCCTCGGAATCCATGTCCCCTCATGCCATGTCCTGCTTTCACTCACTGAGTGTCCTCCTTGGATCCCTGGCCAACGTGAAATGCATGTTCTGCTCACTCCGTTTTCCCTCGCTCTCTCAAACAATTGAACGTTATAGAGGTAATATTAAGCATTTGGGTTATTGATCTGCTTTATAGAGTCATATTACCTTTTCTTTCTAGCCATCCAGAAACTGTCTTTAGGTTTTTGTGATTAAGATTCTTGTTGCAGAACTAGCATGGAAATGCAGTGAGAATCATTTGTATCACCTGATTTTCCCCTGTTGTTTTGTGTTGTGTTTTTTTTAGCATACAACAGTTTTGCCCTTTATATTAATCGAGATGAGAACAACACATCATCAGTATCCCAGCAGGAGCTGCGGACTGGCTGCAGTGTGCACCTTCGCTGTTGGCTATATTTTATGGTAAGGGCTGTACATGCTGTGTTTTCATATTGTATTGGGGGTTTTGTACTGCTAAATTTGGGCACATATTTCATTATGGATATAATCGCTAACAGATTCACGCTGCATGCCTCGTTTGGTCCAAGACCTGGGCTTTGTCTGGTTTCCCCAGATGCTTATATTTTTAGAAAGTATATGCCAAACCTCACACAACAGGAATTTGTTGAACAATCCCATGTAAGCAGTGGTCTTTCCAAGGGTACATTTTTCGACCTTTTTTTTCAAGCTAAATGTTTTTCTTGGACCTTCGTTTTATTGCTTAGGGGTTTTGTTCTATCAAATAAAATCGAGAATAGGCAAATGATTTCCTGCATCGGTATTTATGCGGCAACAGAAAAGATAGAACACTGTCTTTTTTCTTTACTAGTTCATAAATTCTTTCTGTAAAATTGATTGCAGAATAACCTAGTAATCCAAACATTCTGCAGTTTATTTTAAAAAACGCAAATGTTTGTGAAAAACTAAACAGCAATAACCTTTCCTATACAACATTAAATTCTGTCTTTGGGCAGTTTTTATTCAAGCACCTGACTTATATGATGGAGTTAATTTACTTTGGTCTTTCTGGCATTTTATTTTTGACTAAGCCTTTGTTTTGCTAACAGTGCTCCTTTGATACCATATATCCTCTATCCTTTCTGCAAGCATTTCATGACCTCCTGTTTACTTCTTCTCACATCACAACAACCCTCAGCTCAGAGGATGTTTTCCAAAACTACGGGTAATACTGCTTTTACCACCAGTCAAGTGAGATCAAACTAATGAGAGAGGAACACAGGCTCAAGGCAGTACTGTAATACTGCTCAGCCATGCTATTTTTCCCTTTGGTCCAATGAAAGAGAAGCCGTTATTCATATACATCAACGCACATCAAGTGATCGTAAAACGACTGTAATCCAGCTGAAGTGGGATGCTGTGTCCCAGGATGCTAGTCATATTCTGCCATTTACTTTTATAAACATGCATATATACTTCTTACGCTAGAATAATATTTTCAATTTTAAGATAAGAACAGTCTCATGCATAAAGGCACATAATGATTTCTTCGAGAGAAAGGAACTTCTTTTAACACTTATATGATAATAGTAACTGTGCTATTTATTTACCACCTTCCTCTGAAGGTGCCTAGGCACAAGATGGTAGAGTTATTGTACCTGTGATCTGACCTAGTATGTCAGTGACAGTTTCCTCATGATCATCTGAGTAGACACATGCAATAATGTTCAATAGAAATAGAAAAAATGAAGCAACCTGGTTCTGCAAATGAAATAAAACCAGAGGTGTCTTAAATTCTTTTAAGAAGCTGTTACAGTATCAGTGTGATTCTCATATGGCTTGATCCTGCCTACTACAGTGCATCTGAACCCTACAGCTATAAGTACAATGTAAAAGGAAATTGTAGGACAAATAAAGCAGAGGAAAAAGGTTCTGCATTAAGAAATTAACTACTAAGCAGATACTCAGTTACAGGCTACTGTCATCTCCGTTTGCTTTTGCTGTTTAAGGATAGGCTTACTCTCAAGTGACTCACCTTCTACCAAGTTGGGATTCTGCAGAAGATGATACGAGACAATTGCTTGTTCTACCTAATGGTAGCCCTGCTAAAATCCACACTTGCAGCCCATTACTCCATCCATTTTTATGAAAGGAAGTCTTCGGGAAGACCAGAGGGACACACAGGCTGTACGATGCCATCATCACCTGCAAGTTCTGCGTCTGCAGCCTGCAACTGTTTTGGAAGCCTCTGTCCAAGATTTGGCTGAGGCTGCAGGGTAAATCATGGTACAATATCAATAGAGTGTATTTGATGTTCACAGATTGGGGAATAGAAGTATGAAAAGTATGAAAAGTGTGTTTTTCTCATCCATCTCACTCAGGGGTGCATACTTTTCACAGCTAAGGTTCACTATCTTCCTACTGCTAGGTAACCATATTGAAGTACTGACTGTGATCACTTAGAGAATTTGTAATTATATCATTAGGATTTGCTGCTCTTGTACACTGTAGACCCCTCAAGGTTAGCACAGTGCATTACAATGAGATGACACCTGCAAATGACCTAGTTACATGCAGCCTTTTGGAACTTCCTTCCTTTGTATCTTTGGTTGTCTGTGGGTCCCCGGGTCCCCTGCTGGTGCATAGTTCTTGGTTTATTTTTTTTTTTTACCTTGAAGCTAGATATCTTCTGCTTGAGCATTAGAGTCCTTCTCCGTACGTCATTGTTCCCTCAGCAGCATTGTGTTCACTGAAACTCCCTTGGTATAAAATGGAGGCAGTTGCTAATCAGATGTTCTCTGTTTTTTACCTGTGAATTTTGAAGTCTCCCCACCTCATCTGAAACTTTCTTACCATGCTGCATGATTCGTCAAGTCTCACTTTTACTCTAAAGGAGCACGCAGGAGGATATTGTTTAGTTTAGACTCTGTTAATGCATTTTTCTACTCCAGGTAGAGGAGATCTTCTGATTTGCTTCATATGTGGCTGAATCTTTCACATATGGAAGGGATGGTGGAATAGAGAGCTTTTTTATATGTATTTGATAAATGAGAAAGTGGGAAAAAAATCTGAATAGAATCACCAAAGTTAGAAGAATATAGCTAAATAACTTAATATCCCCTAAGCGTTCATCAGAGTCATGTTGTTTGAGGAACATCCTTTCTTGAAGAGTTAAAAAAATATATATATTTTTTTTTTTAATTTATGCCTTCATTCCCACTCTTCAATCAGGAGCGTTTGGTAGGCACACTTAGCTCATGTACTGCCTGTGGAGGGAGAGCTCTGCCTTGCTCTTAAGGAACTGTGCTCAGGCACACCGTTCACAGATTTGCATTGCCTGTTGCACACCATACATGGACTTTCAGGATCAAGGCCATGGGTTAAGTTGTGAAAGGCCAATTGGCTTTATTTAACATGGCTTGAAAAGGTCACAATTTGTATTGAATTGTTAAATCTAGACAGTGCTAAGAAAACCCAAGAGCTTGCCAGTACTACCAGAAAATACTGCCAATGGGAGTATGGAGCTGGTTGTCAAGGAACAGAAAAGAGCCAGAAATGTGTTGCTCCTTGTAATAAGAATGACCTCATGGCAACTAATATCAGAGCCTAATATGTCCCTAAAATAAACTGAGACGAATACATGTATTTAAAATAGCTTTCTTGTTCCCTCTGCTTTTGAGTAGTTGAGGATGCCAGACAATCAGACCCTAAGAATTTGATTCCACTGCTGTAGTCATGCAGGGCTACGTGTTTGGGAGCAAAAGGCTTGATCTGCTCTCTCGTTGCTATCTTAAGTCCACTAGAAGTTCTCTCCACATGTGCCAAGATTGGACTCAATTCATAAATCTATTAAGCTGATAAATCTATATCTCAGGTACCTTTAAACTTTCATTTGAAAGTAAAGTTTGACTTTAAGTGACTTTAGGAGAGTTCTGTAGATGTGCTGAGGGAAAGCATTTAGATGGTATAATTTGCTGAATTCTTCTCGAGTGAATTTAAGAAAGGAATGTACGCTCTGAGAATTTGGAATGGATTTGAGATAGCTGCTGTCAGCCTTGCTGTAGGATTTCCATTAGCGGTTCTCCATAGAAGGAGAGGAAGATCAGAAAGAGCAGCTGTTGGCAAAAGGATAGGGATGCTGACTGCTAGGACAAACCTTGAAATTGAGAAGGGAAGGGTGAGGAGCAAAAGAGTGAAGCTTGGTGAGAATTGGCAGCCACATTTATTAAGAAGGCAGGATTCAGAAACCAGAAGGATTTCTGAGGTGGCTGAGTGTGGAAGTGACAGATACAGATAGAGCAGGAGACACAGCATGGCTGTACTAGGGTCTGTTATGTGTCTGTATGTCAGGAGAGGGCCATAAATGCTTTTGGAAGTGAGCTCTGGGGCGAGATATTCAGTAGGGATCAGAGCAATCAATGGTTGAGGAAAACCAAGTGAAAAGTCCTTGAGGCAAGTAAAAGAGATGAACCACTGGTGAAAAGAGAGCATGGCTAAGGAAATGTGCAGCTCACAGGTCAGCAGCTTGGAAGCTGAAATTGTGCAAGGAAGTGGGAAAAGCTTGGAGGGGAAGAGAGAGACGGGCTTTGAAATTGGGGTGGAAGGCTGACAGAGAGGTGGGTGATAGATGCGACAATGCAGAGGAGGAGAAAAGAGTTGGAGCCAGGACTACTCAGAGCAGGAAAGAGTAGGAAGAAGTAGAAGCAGCAGAAATAGGCCAGGAGAAGATTAGCATCCCCTGTGCCTGACCCAGAAGAAGGGTGGAAGAGCAAAAGTGCTTTCAGCAAGAGAAGTCTGCACGGATCCTCAGCCCATTAAGTCTGACGTGGCCATTATGGACTGTTACATTCTGGCTCCCCTCCACCTCCACATCCTCAAGTGTTTCAGTCAAAGCAACAGTACAATCACAGATGACATGCATAGATAATACATTCTCACTTGCTTGTGTAGCTCCTTAAAATATAGCTCAAGAAAGCATAGCAACCATTTCTATATTTAAAATTAAATATTTAGCAAAATAGATGACTTCCAAATCCTGCAGAGTTTCTGTCATTCTAGCTACCTGTACGTAAACAAAAATTTCTGCTAAGCTTCGTTCATCTCAAAGGATGACAACACTGTGTCATGCTGAGTACGTTTTGCGTGACATTACTGTGTGACATTATTTGCAGCTGCAGTTTTCCAGGATTTGTCTTCTGACTGCATCAGCCATTCCATACCAGGAGGACAGTCCTGTGACTCTGGTACTGTTCAGCAGCAGTCAGATCAGTGGAGAAGAATCCAGCATAAGAAATTGGAAAAGAGGAAATTATTGCTTTTATTTCTTGATGACTATTTATTGAATTTATTTTTTAGTATTTAAAATTTCTAAACATTACACATTCCTACTGTAGGTGGCTTACACCTGTTTGGCTGACATTATAAAGATCCCAACATCTTAAGATGGATGAGAACTTAACAGTTCCGGTTAGATGCAGAATAAGCTGCCCTATGTTTTTGGAAGAAAAAATCATAAAGATTGATGAAAATGTCCCTCACATCACTTCAGTCAGTATTAGAAACCAAGAGTAGAACAGATTTAGTGTGGGTCATTGTGCTCCTGCCTCTGAAAGCACAGGGTTGGTCCCTAGTCTGTAACCACAAATGATTTGTTCGTTTGAGTTTTGAATGACTCAGCTGCTGTAAGCCCGTCACCTCCTTTGGGAGACATTCCACAATTTAATAGTTCTGGGTAAAGTTCTCCCTTTCTGTGGAAAAGGAGAGTGACGCTAGGAAAGATCATGAAATAAAAGTGTAGAAAGTGCCCATGTCCTGTCATTTGATAAATTGTAGCCACAACAGGAACTAGCTTGGGATCTGTTTGGGGGCAGAGAATCAGCCATCCCTTGTGCCAGTCACTGGAAACCGGAATGGCACAGAAGGTGTAGGAAAGGATCTGCTTCTGCACTGCTGCAAGAAGTAACCAGAAAGGAGTTACCGCAGTGGATCAGAGTGGTCACGTATCAAGACTGTGACTGTTGCTAATGTCAGATGCTTCAGAAAAAGATTCAGCAGGCCATTTTAGAATGACCAGCCTGTAAGGACAGCTTTCTTCCAAAACCTACATCAAAAACTGGATGCTTGGTTCCTGCAGACTTGATAGTTTATACACTGTGTACTCTTCGAACTTAAGCACAACTGTGCACATTCTTATTGCTTGTACAGTCTCCTGACTTCAGAAGCTTCCTAGAGTTGCGTGATATTGCCCAGAGCAGAGGAGTGAATTAAATGGAAACATGACATCCTTCCAAACTTGTATGCTATTTTTTTTTTAATTTCATGAGTTCAGTGATATGTCGCTGCAAGATAGGGCGGACCATTCCTGAGGTTAATTAGACATCATGCAGAAAGATGTGTCCTTTATTAGATTTGAATTTCTTGCCTCTGAGTTCTGCTATAGTGCTGCTTCTGCTAGGAGGAAGAGCATTTGAAGCTCTTCAGCCATTCTATGGCATGCGTTGTTTTTCTGTGTCCTCTCATTCCCTGCTCTTTGAAAAGTTCTGCAGCCCTCCACCTAGCACTTCTGTTTCCAGATCACATAGTAGTCGTTGTTGTTTAGCTGCAGATCTAGCTGAAAGATTCAATTTGGTCAGGAAATGGGTGAAGACTCAGAGTCCAGGCCACGAAGTGCCAGCAAGTTGTGATGCCTTAGCAAGTGTTTTCAAACTGACATAGCCGTGTAGCCATCATGAAGGAGCAACCACTTTCTGCAACTTGGCTCCCACTGCAAAACCTTTCAGTTGTCACGGTCATCTACCATGCTATCCACCTTTTGAGCTTGCTTGTACCAGGACTACATTTCACACAAGGTTCCCACAGTTGTTTGAAGTAGTTGCTTTTCTTCATCAACAAAAAATCTGTAGCCAAAGAAATGCACGTGTATCTTCTCTGCCTGATTTTCATGTTCTCAGACAGACTTATTGCTGGAAAAACGGCAAACAGGAAGACTCATTACTTTGATAGGTGAGATATACAACATCCACTGTATACTAAAAGTGAAAAACAGCTACAAAGTCAAGCTTTTTGACAGATATTTTAAAAAGAAGAAATAGTGTGTGTTTTCAAATAGCTTTTTCTGTTTTCTACACCATCTGCTTGAAAATCTCCCAAAATCACAATTTTTTTAACATACATTTTAATTTGAATACAATGTGGGAATATCTCCATTCCTTTTTTTCTTACCAGTTCTAACAAATGGAAAAAAATGAGCTCTATCACCTGTAGGATATTCCTCTTTGAAAAATGCACGGTTGCATCTACATGGGCTGTCACAGAACCAAACCACAGGGAGGTTCTAAGTTAATTTTATCTTCTCAGAAGTAATCAGCCCAGTTTTAGCTTAAACTTTTTCCCATCAGTATATTTTTATCTAAACAACCCATTTTTTTTATACCTGTTCAGTAACAGGGTCTTGAATTGGATCTAGATTTGCACTCCTAAGTAAATCTTAATACATGCTCCCCTGTGCTTATCTAATAATGAGGTTGGCCGGGAATAATGACTACTGGAATTGCAATGTTAAAGGCATTCATTAACATTAGTAATCAGCAATCTTGTATGGAGGCTTTATGCCTCTGGTTGATCAGCTCTTTATTGTGCAGCGTTGAGTTACCTTGTACTCAAGCAGGAACGAACCCGCTAAGAAAGGCCATCAGGTGAGGTTTCCATGGTAGCAATCATCCTCTTGCTGCTGCCATTTGTGGTGCAGGCAACGCAGGAGCAGTCGGCGTGTCAGTGCTCAGTGGAGAGAAGGCTAACACCATGCCATCAAAACGCAGGGAGCAGGGAAGATCAGGGTGGCTGATCAGGTGAGTCGGTGGCAGTCATCTCCTCAGCGGCACTCGGTACCTCCTGTCCTCAAAGCACGAGCTCCTACGTTGTCACTGCCCCGGGGACAGGTGTACAACAGATAGGTTGAACACACGAGCAGTGTCACCAAACAAATAACGGGCTGCCGTTCTGGGCAGCAAAGAACGGAGTTCATAAAATGTACTCGAAGATTCTGAACTAACCAGACACAGCTGACATTTGTGAGCTCATCGGTGACTCACTGGTCAGATTGAGAAAATATTTCTTCTTTCCAGCATAAATGCGTTCTAGTAAATGTCACTTCTGCTTGGTTCATGAACTTGGGCACATAGGTGCCGTTTAGAACATCCCTTGAAAAGTCCTTCTGTAAAGGTCCTTATACTGATGGACAGTTTCATCACACCAGAGAAAAGTGAAAAAGAGACACTGGCTTTTTTTCTTTTTTTTTTTCATTGGAGCTTGTTTTTCACAAAATGATCATAAAACAAAAGTAAATGAACCAAAAAATGCTGGGCAATAATAGACACTCCCTCCTAAGCCAACCTGAGAGTAAAAGACACCCCATAACCTTCTACCAACTATCCCATCCTTTTCTTTGACCAAGTGGAACGTGGTATCCCTGTTACCATGGATTACACAGTAACCCTTTATTTTTTCACAGTTACCTTTATCTTGTCAGTTTAATTCTGGCACAGAACAAAGTTGTGAAAAGTAACTGTAAAGTATAGAGATCATTTTCCATATGTGAACTCCTTTGGAGAAAGTGTTTTTAGTCTGCATTTAGATCATGCAGATTAATTTACCAACACATGTAAATTCCTACATGAAGTGTGCAACTGCTAAAGGTTTGGCTGTAATAAAAGCTTTTCTAAGGAGGAGGGAAGCTATGACAACCATGAACATTTCCAGTGTGAGGGAGAATCATCAAACAGGGATGCTGTACTCTCTGTGTGACAGGCATTTATTACAGTGTTTTTGAGTAGACTTTTGTGTTTCTGCTCTTCAGGAGCCTATGACTGTTGACGTAGTGATCAAAAGTCTTCCTTAAACAAACAGCAGTATCAGCAAGTGAAGCAAATCATATGGACATGGAAATCCCCATCAGTAATCGTCTCTGCAACTGCTTAGTCTTCTCTCTAGCTGTGCTTCGCTGTATGCTTCTCTCTCAAATTGCAGGATCAGAGAAGAAAAGATCTACGTTCTTACAGAGAGCCCAGCAGCGCAAGGGCCCCAGTCTGGTCTCTGCTGAGCCTTTTCCCAGTTAGCCTCTGTGATGTTTGCTAAGGTTTTTGGCAGCATTTCCCTTTCTTAGGTTCCAGCTACTGGAATGTATGGACTCCGTCTGCTCCCCTCTTACTTCACCGTTTCAGATCTCAGTGCAATAACTCTCTTTCAGAGAGTGCAGGTGTCCATTGCAGTCACACACAGAGAAACCACGTACCTGGAGAGGTTCTTCAGGCTGCATTGCAGTAGAGCTGACACACTCTCTCTTGGGTTAGTGTACCAATGATCTCCACTGTAGCTGAACGCTAAAAATCTCTGTGACACCAGTGAGTCACCATCGTTCCTTTTCCTTTATTGAGTGCAGTAGGCAGAATTTCACTGATGACAGGGTTTCTTCTTTTTTTTTAATGTTTATCCCACCTAGAGAAAAATCATTAGATCCCAAATGATACCAGGTAGCTGAAAGGAAAAGAGGAGCAGTCTAAAACACAGGTGCTGAAAAGTTATTGTTTTAAAGAGAAGCTGAACCATGTGTTCCTGGCAAACCCAGAAACTGAGCCACTTGCCAGGTGTGAAGAGGGAAAGCAGCAGACACACACAAATGTATACAAAATAAAACAAAGATGCTCCAGAAAGCCAAGAGTCAGGCTGTGTAGGAGACCCTCAAGAACACTGAATACCCCTTGGGAAAAGAACTTGCTTGGAATTGAGGGAGTGCTGCTCTTTCCGTGCTACTGTATAAACAGGAGGGTATATTCTTTGTAAATGTAAAGGCAGCAAGGAAATGCCTGCCTACATCAGAACCTGAAAATTGGTCAAGTGCTCATATTAAATTTAAAACAAAGCTGTAACAATACAGGAAATCAATCTTTGTTTCATCGTTTTTAATGTCTGTTCTTGAAAGATATCATCCGGGCACTCCAAGAAGCTGAATTTAGTTGCGACTCACTGTCTTTTCAAATGATTTCTTTTTAGGTTACAGTAGCTAAGCCAAACTATTTCTGAAAAACAGGGCTGTAAGAGTCAGTACTTGGTGTTTTTGTTCTGTTTCAGGGTGTGCTGGATTCACCATGTTACAGGAGTGTGGGTGTACCCGCTTCTTGAGCACCTCAGCCCAGGTGTCAAAATAATCTTTTTCGCAGCTGTTACTGTAATAATTAACATTTTCTACTTGATGGGAGAGGTTCTGAACAACTACATCTGGGATACCCAAAAATGTGAGTATTGTTTTAGGAATATTAGCTCATGAAATGCTCTGTCAGGACTTGAAGATGCCCCTCTGAAAGTCAACAAGATTTTTAGTAGGCTAAAACAAAGGAAAATGACAGAAGTTCCATTGAAACTTCTTGCTTACTTGCTCTTAAAAGCAGTCAAATGAATGGAGTGGCTGCTGGAAAGCATGATGAGCTATGAATGAGCTATGTATTTTTTTATAACTTCTAATACTAATTTAAGACCTGTTGGCAATTACCTGAAAGGTTTACAACCCACTTGGTTCACAACCCACTTATTAGCTGATGAACCCATTAAATGCAGCTAGAATAAAGTATCATTTTGTAGGAATGCTGTTAATGTTAGAGTTAGAAATAAAAAACTGTATTCTCAGATATAAGGTATATATAAGTATTCTCAGATAAGGTGTTTTCTGCTTATAAATTTACTCAAGGAAAATTAATATTTTCACATTGATCAAATAATAGGAATGAAAGATCACATTATTGGAGGGTAAACATAACTCGGTCTACTCTACATTCATCTACCATGCCTAGGCCAGCCAATGCTGAGTAAAGGAAAAGGGAAAATAAGACAAACACACAATTAAAAGTAGATGCCTTTAGTCTACGAAAGATGGTTTTCATTTGTCAAAATGTGTGAAATAAGCAAACAACATTCATAATCTCCTCAGGAGCAAGTCACAAATGGAGTGAAATACTTGCTCAGTGGGAATTCTGTCATTACATTAATTGGGCCCATAATGGATTGTGACCATATGAACAGCCTGCCTCCCCGTTTGGGAAACATAGTGTGCACTTGTTAATAAAACGTAAATTCACATGGTAGCTTACTGCACGTACAAATCTCTTTTAACAAGTCCTCTAGTGCTAGATAGAGCCTGATTCCAGGAGCTCAAATCAGTTTTACTTAACATTTGCTCATGTTAGCAAGCAGATGCAAAGCAGTTTCCTTGGTTGTACCCTAGAACCAGCGATCATTGGTTGCAGTGTTCAAGTGTGGTTTTGAGGCCTCACTTGGATGTCACAGTCATGTCTATTTTAATTACTTTTGTTAATTTAGGAAAGAAGTTTCTAAAAAAGGTAGCCACAAGGAATACTTTCACTTGACCTGTGTGAAGTCCTGTATGAAGCATAGTAGTGTGGTGAAGAGTCACATATTCTTACCAAGTCCATGACTAAGTAAAAGGTGGAAAATCTCCCTCGTTATTCCACAGTATGCCTAACAAAATCTCTGGTTCTTGTGGCCCTCCACCCCAGAAAAGCTGAGGCTAATCAGGCCATTCTTTCAATAGCTTCACCATGGCCTTATTATCCTCTCTGTTATTTCCTTGATTTGGTTAAAGAATATTGATCCAAACTCCCTTGTGGCTCAAGCACTTGCAAACCAGAAAATGCCATGAGTCACCTGCTGTGTTGCTATGCTTGAGATACTTTGCATAAACCCAACCTGAAGTGTATGACAGCAGAAATTTAAAATACTGCCAATCTGTCTCCATGCAAGATTTGGGAAAATATCGTTTGAGAGCTGTACCTTTAAAAGGGGCTTTTGATTAGTAAGCTTTCAAACTAAAGCAGTCTGCCATGAGAGTTCTGGGGTGAGGGGGGGTTGCTGGAGTTCGGAGGTTTTTTTCCTTTTCCTCTGGAGATGCATTAAATAAAATCTCACTACTGACAAAATGATTTGCAGTTAGTTTTTCCAAGTTAAACCACAAACATGGTAGGCAAGGAAAAATTTGCCCTTTCTACAAGCCAGTGTCTGTCCACAGTTTTGAGGGTATCTGCATTCCTGCCAAAGTATTTGATGCATCTGCAGTAGAGCAATTCAGAAGAAAGGAAAGAGGCTCTTTTTAAAAGGCAAATAAAACAGCTCATTTAAAACTATTGGAAAAGTTCCTTACAGCAAAACGCAGAAGGCTCGAGGTTGGCTCTGGAGCAGCTTTGTAAACCCACTGTAATCTTTTGGACCCAGCCTCTTGTTTTGGTTGTTAAACCTTTGACTATGGCTCTTCATCGGTTTGCCAGCGACACCCAGGGCCATTGTACTTGTGCTGCTGGCAGTGTGCAGACCCGTCTCTTTCCGTGTTGCTTCTTTCAACAAAGGCCACTCTGCAGTTGTGCTTTCTAACTGCACACGGCTCTTACTGTTTCCCATCCTGGAATTAATTAGCTATGTTTTGAAAGTGACTTTTGGTGTAACTGCCATTTATGCATAGATTGCATTAGCAGGTGATCTTACTTGTGACTGGATTTTCCTCTCAACGTTCTCAAAAATTACTTCTTTTTTGCCTTCAGTCCTCAGAGGTCTGTCTTTTCCAACATGCAGCAGGCCTAAAAATCTCCAAAAGAAATATTTTTATTTGAGATGTTTGGCAGAGAGGGCTTAGTCAGAAGAACAATACTTTTGTCAGATACCAATAGTAATTCATTGTCCAGGAACAGGCATATGAAATAGCTGAATGTTTTCATTGCCAGAAAAAACACAATCTGCTGCCTGGCCCAGACTTTGCTCAGCATAGACAAGAGAAAAGTCCTGCAGCAAGGACCAGTTCTTTAAGGAGCCCTACGGTCAACTCAGCCCTCCTGATATTACTGAAAGACATGGCCACTGCAAGGAGAGAGAGGCACCCTATCAACAGTAACCGACTCTTCATTCCTGTGCTCTCGAAAAAGGGAGATGTGTGTGAAAGTTGTTAAAAATCCAGCGTTGAAATTGGGGGGGGGGGGGGGGGGGGAGGGCTAAAGTTACTGAATTCTGAAACAGAATTTTTAAAACTTGCATTCAAATAAAGTCGGCTGCTTAGCTTCAGCTCTAATAACATCTACTCCAATTTGCTCTTAGGTGAGCAGAGGAGCCGAGGGAACTGAGTGTTCCCAGTCCCCTGCAGCAGTCAAAGGCTGAGCGTGCGGCAGGGGATACGGCTGATCTGAAAATGGTCCGGAGGGAGGGAGGGCTGTGCGGTTCGTTACTGGACAGCCACTGCCATCAGGTGTGCAGACGCTCTTTTCATTCGCAGCAGGTGAGGTAACACATGCAAAAGCATGTGAGCAAGTAGGGGAGAAACAACAGCAATAAAGGGAAAAGAAAGATTAATGCGTTGGAAGAAACTTCTCTAGATAAATTCTTCGTTTTTATTCATTCAGAGATTTGTGAAAGCTGTTCTCCATGTGTTTTCAGGTATTGAAGAAGAAAAAGAGAAGACAAAAATGGACTGAACAATAGATGCAACATGGAGGCTTGTTCATGGCTCCATGGAAGATTTCTCATCCCCGACAGAGGTTGGCACGGAGAGGAATCTTCTGGAAACCAGGCAGTTTAGTGGGCCTTCTGCTCAGTGCAAGGATATTTTGGGTTTTTTAATGAAGGAAAATGATTTTAGCTAAGAATAATAATTATGTTTCAACCTCCATTCCTATTTCTCCATGCTTGCATGTGATACACACATAAAAGATGTGTATTTATCTCCACAGCATTCTCAACATGCATTTCTTGCATCAAATAAGTCATTAAATCATTAAGTCATTAAAGCTTTCCACTTCCACCCAGAAGAACAAGTCCATTCTTTGTATTGTTTGAGAAAAGCTTAACCAGATAGGTCTAATATGGGGAAGCAAAACAATCCTATATATTCAAAGTATAGTGTAAAAATATATTACAGTTAATTGCATGAATGTATCCGAAAAAGAATTCAATCTGACTGAAATATTAATGTAACATGTAACAGTTGCCTTAAATCAGTGATGTTAATAATTTATCAATCCGGTAAAAATTTATTTGCAGTGCTAGACTATCTGAATATGATGCAACTTTTCTTAAATATGCCTAAATAAAGATCAAGTTACCCCCAGGTTTATGTTTCTTCATGCTGATTCTTGAAATTCTAGACAGACTGATGGCATTTGAATGTTTTATTTTCAGGTTTTCCAGTGTCAGCTGTATACGATATTATTTCTACGTGAGGATTTTTCTTCTTATTTTCCTAGTACTAGACCTGATTCTGCATTTTCAAGTTGTAAGTTCTCAATACATGGGCTGAGCCATTAGCATAGCACTAGAGAGAACATTTAAGCCTTACTTTAGGAAGGCACGTAAGAAAATGCCTGTTGTATCAGGAATATGCCTGTTTGTGTCTGGAATTCCATTGCAAAATACTAGCAATGGTCGAAATTTGACAGAATTCTGTTTAATTATCAGGCAATTGAAAGGGAACTGTACTAGGCAGAAAAAATGTGTAGAATTAATTGCTGATTTTCAGCAAGAAATTATTTTATAAAAAAGTAACTTAAAGATCCAAATGTCCTGATGTTCACATCACACATATTCATTAGTGTATTTAGGTGTATTTATTTTATTACATATAGAGCACTTTAAAGGTATATGTTAATGTGTGTTTTTTTTACACGGATTCCTGCAGAATTTTAATATAACTTAAATATGTTCCTGCTCTGGAACAGTTCTGGGGAAAACTGATCTCATGCAAATCATGACACAGCTCCCCAGTATTTTTTTTAAATCCACTACTGTTCATGTACACGTGATCATAGAAACGATGCAGTAGTTCAACAGTGTGATTTCTGATTGTTTCTTTCAAAACTAAGGCTTCTGTGGTTGCATTGCCTTTGTGACTGTCTATCCTCTCAATAATTTTAATTTGGTGGTCAGAGTTGCAGATTTCAAAGCTAGTCAAGTTACTAGAAAGTACATGGAAATATGTGGGCCGACAAAGGAGACGGAGTTCACAGGAGAAGGTCCCAGAGAAGGAGAGGGCAGAAAACCACACAAAACCAGCAGCATTTCCAGCTCAGGATAATTTAGTTTCATGAGTACTGATGCCTAGCTGCTCCGGATGAAATTACGTTAAAGGACATGAGGTGGGTGTTGAACCTTGAAATTTAAAATATGGGTTCTATAAACTTCATCAAACAGATGAAATCTGAGTGAATGCTCCTATAGTTGGACCTTTCCAGCCAAGCTATTATGACAAGTGCAGTCCTTAATGAATGTTCTACAGGAAGGCACTGTCATGTCACTGCAGTCAGGTAAGTCTAAGGAGAAGCTAATGCATCCTGCATTTGTCTGCTCTTTGCCATTGCATGGTCAGGTCACCACTGTCAGAGGACGTGGTGCTAGTGCAGCCCGGTAAGGGGGCTTCTGGCTACCGTGAGGCAGTAAGGTGTTCTGGAGAGCAAGTGCAGATGCACACAGGGCTACATCGAGCCCAGTGATATGTGTCGGTGCTGCTGGGTGTCTGCAAGGTGTGCTTGGGGCTGAGCAGGGGAATTACTGCTTCAGGAAGAGCGTTGGACCTGGGCTGACTACGTTCATTTGTGCATTGCTGTGGCTGAGCTAAGAGCTCTCGTCAGTGTGTGGGGGATGCAAAACCCTAAATCTTCTCTTGACAAGACCAGCACTGAGCTGGTACCAGTAAACCCTGCTGGTCCCAAGTTGACTGAGCAGAGCACAAAAAATGGTCAGCACTCCCAAAACTGGGAGGGCACCTCAAAGAAACCTGGCCCAGCTCTGCATGGAACTGGTTTGGGTTCCGTGGCTCCATGCCAGATAAAAATGAGTTCCCTGCCTGTGCACTCAAACTGGCTTTGGAAGCAAATTAGCTATAGCCATGTGGCCTTGCAATAAGGTTATTAAGCTCTGCTGGACCTGAGCGGAGTTGGCACACATGCACAGTAATTCTGCAACATGGGTACTCTATCCACAGATAACTGGGCTTGATTGTAATAGATGGTTGTTATTGGAGGTGGTTGGATGTCTGTTATTTGCAACAGGCTTTAAAAACTCGGGAAGAGAAGAAAACATGGATTCAGTCGTGTTTCAGTGAGGTATGAGCTGTTTAAAGTCACTGCTCCTGAAAGCTTTGGTAGCATGTGAAAGTACTGATGGACAATAAATGTGCTAAAGACTGTAGCCGTACTTTCTGACATCAGCAGTAACGGTGACACACATGGCATTGTGAAGAGATTATCAACTGTGGCTTAGGGTGGGAAGCTCAAAGCACGAACCCTTTACACTGGTCATTTGGAGAACTTGCATAAACCATGTTCTGCTGTTAAGCCTAGCACATTTTTGTGATTTTTTTTTAATTTATTTCACATGGATTGTTTCCATCACTGAATTCAGGAGTTCATTCTGATGGAAAAGGGTTAGGTAAAAATAAGAAATTCCAAAATGCCACACAGCTATACATACTCTGCTGATTCTAATGACTAACTGAATCCACAGATAGGTATCCAAGAGGAAGAAGACTTCTGTTCAGAGGTGCCACATAGGGAAAATTAAAATTATGTTCCCTTTTATCTGTGAATTTGTGAATATTCAGCACCTCAGAAAAACAGACTGCCAAGTTTAGATACCAGTTATGGGCTTAAACCCCTGAGGTTGGGAATATTAGCCAACGGCAATGTATGTGACACAATGTGATAGGTTTAATTTGGTTTGAGGAAATTTATAGTATTTGGAGAAGATCTGAACTCAATTTGTCTTCTCAGGTCTCAGAAAGTTCTCCACCTCCTATGAGCCTTGAATCATAGTATTTAAAGTCAAAAAAATTTTAGAGCATTAAATCCAACCTATGATGTATGAACAACGATATAAATAACTTAGGGGCCTGTGTAGCCAGAGTGTGCTCTTCTAGACTGTGTTCATTCCCTTTAGAATTACACAATCCATCATGCTTAAGAAAGATGATGGATGAATGATGACTAAAGTAAAAGTCACTTGTAAACTTGCCAAATTTCAACCATCTTGGCTGAAATTGTCCCTGAAAGGTATTTCTCTTGGGGGAACTATTTTTTTGGTGGAAAACTTTTGTCAGAACAAGTCATCTATTTCCAAGTGAAAGTCTGTGAAAAAGACTTTTTTTTTCTATGTCTAGAAACTTTTCCCTACTTCTGCTGTGGAACTGGTTCTGTGGAAGGATAGCAATTATGTTAGTAACACTTTCTACTTTATGACAAAAATCTACTTGTCATTGTCCAGGTGGTAGGGAAAACATGCCTGCACTTCCCTGTAGCGCACAGTTAATTCTCCAAAGTGCTTATGCATATGCAGAGTTTGACTTCCAAGACGCACCAGAATGGGGACTTTGATCTTGGTTCCCATGTATTGTCAATACCTCCCCAAAGCTGATGCAAATAAAGCTGCCTAGAGCAAATATGAAGGGGACAAAGCTTTGAGGAAAACTTGAGCAATAGCTTGTAGATGAATAAGCTAAATGGAAAGACTCCTAGCCTTTCCCTCGAGAACCGCAGTAAAATTAAATTATTAATATTTGTTAAGTATGTCATAGCTATAATGATAAACCACATAGAAAATTCTGTGAAGGAATCATTAGTTTTGTTGTCAGAGAAGAATATAGCATGCAGTAAATAAGGCAGGCTGCCACACCTTGAACCACAAGGAAAAAACAAAATATGGTTTCATCATTCAGTGAGCACCATCCATCATGTGTTATGAATGAGGCAGAGGAAAAAATATTGTGTGATCATCTAATTAAAGGCAATATCATAATTCATACTCGCAAGGGGCCAAATTAAGGTTGAACAGACGGCCTTAATTTTGACATTACCTCACTCTTGAATGCCTGACTTTGCAATCTTAATAATACTCTTTTGACTTAGTATAAAACATTAAAAAAAAAAGAGATTTATTTAAAGCTGGATAGAATGACTAGCCACAGAGTTGCCATGAATTTGAGTTCGACTGTATGTCCTGTTTGGCTTTACAAAGCTCATTCTCACTTTCTGTGTGCATTTAGATACCCTGAAATGTATTTGCACAGCTCTCATACCACTCTGTTACAAAGAGATTGCCATAATTTGCTAACTTTTGCCGCAGCTTCAGAATGAAATTATTTTAGTCTGTAATTTGACTTGTGTGTGATAAAGCCATATTTTGCTTTCTCTCTATAGCAACCGTTGCCTTATTTTAAAGGGAGCTGACAAACATTTTCCCCAATATTAAGTTGTTTCTTTGCTTCTCTGCCCACCAGTAGTATTTGCTAAATTGCTACCAGTGCACGTCAAGTCTACTTGGACACTGTGTGTAGAGTGAAAAATGGCTAACCATTCCACAGGCTCCCCAAAGGCTCTTTGTATTGCTAGTAATGATATGATATACAAATGATATACAAAATGGCAGCGTGTAATGATAAGGCACATGTTCTTATTTAATTGTTCATTTTGAATTTGCTATTGAAAGGCTATTTCAAACCATGACAACAATTTCTTCTTCACCTTTTACTTTCTATAAAGATTGGCCAGTCTGCAAGGCTCTGATACAAGCTTGGGTAGCCTTTGAGGACTCTGATACCATTAGACTGAACACTGAAAGAAGGATTTATAATCTAAAACTTGAGATAAAATATAGTCCTGAAAAGACCATCAACCTGAGGCTAACATCACTGAGGTAGGTTTGTTGTTCCTGCCCTGGGAATAAAGGAGCAAGCAGTGAGAGATGTGTAAGTGTGGTCGCTTCGGAATGCAGCCTTGGAGGAGATATGTTACCAATCCTGTCTTTTAATGCTCCTGTTTTTAATGTGAACAGGGTCAAATGATGGTGACAGATATTTTCCATCAGCAGCAACAAAAGAAAGCTCCTAACCAAATCCTGATGCATACTAGTAGAACAGGTCATATCCACTAGGGTATCCCAGCTGCTCTGCACTGCTCCTGTGGTTTGAAGCTTCACATGCTGCTTTAGCCAACCACTTAAATGAGGGTCACAGGTGTTGCAGTAAAACCCGGGAGTTTTATTACATATTTGGGCCATTATATTTGGCCCAAGGTGTTCATATGTATTGTAAAACTGCAAATGTCTTCAATGTGTCTGATTGCAGTATTAAAGGCGGGGTTTGCACATACAGCTTTGAGTTATTTCAGAAGTCCCAAGAAATAAAAGGATTTGCAGGTTTGGTTAATTTCTGCAGGAGTAATGATCTCTCTTTTTTTGAAGCAAGAGGAGCAAAGGGGAATGAAATTAGTCTGGAAAGTAAACAGATTTAGCTGTCAACATCTGTTTAGAAACATCCTTAAGCACATGCTGAATTCAAAGCATAGGCACAGGTGCTTTTCAATGCAGAGGCTTTGCTGAATGAGGGTGCAAGCAGACTTGCAGGTGGGATGCTTTCTGCAGTGTTCCTAATGACGTAGTGAAATGAAAGAGCTTTTTGTGCTTAGAGTCTTTTGAGTACAGTGACCTCCTCTTACTTGTATTATTAAAAAACTCTAAAAACAGAACTGTCCAATTTACAGACCATAAACAGCAAATATATTTAATGTATATTCTCCAATATAAGCAATTTTATTTTTATCTAAAATGCACTCTGTTTTGTTCAAATAACAGATGGAAATCAATGGATTTTAATGTAACCCAGAAGAGCAAGATGTAGTCTTACTCCCTTAAATGCCCTTTTCTTGTTCAGACCACGGCTGTAAAAGGACTTGAACCTCAACACAATAAATGCCAATACGGAAATTTGAAAGGTAGGCTACAGACTTCTTGGCCCACCAGAGGAGCTATTTGCTGTTCCTTAGAGCTGTGTAAAGAGAGACAGAAGTAAAATAGAATCTGTTTCATATAACCTGTATTGTAGCTAATCACGTTGTCCAAGTTTGGCATTTCATATATAGCTTAAGTATTAAAAAGTAAACATCTACCATTAGAGTGGAGAAGTATCTCTGCAGTGTGCATTCTAAGTAGACTGCTACAGTACAGTCAGAACTAGGACACAATATCTCTTTGCTTTTTTAATATGCAAATGGTCTCCACAGTATGTATATTGTGTATGTCAAAGTTCAGCACACATGCATGCATCCATATATACACACATGGCAACACAGACACACACGATCTTCTGTAGAAACAAGTAATGACAATCAGATGTTAAATGACAGTTACTTGCTTACCATGGAAAGAAATCAGGAGCTATGAAAGGTAACATTCTCGACATGGACAGTAATTCCATCCTATCCCCAAACTTGCAGCTCCTTGTGCTTCCACTTTTCCCCTCGGTGTACGGCTTCTGAGCTGCAGGACATGCTGCCTGTAGCAGTAGGGACAATCTGCAGCTGCAGCACTCTGCGCTCCACTGTGGGCAGTTACAGATAGATAACATTTACAGACTGTGCAACTCAGTGCAGTTTGCGTTGCTTAAGAAATTTTTGCTTCTGCATTTCTGGATATTTAATTTGATTTTGCAGGCAGAGCAGTGCCTGGCTAGCCTTCTACATGTAATTGTCCTAGTTTATTTGCTATGTAAAATAAAATAATTTGTTCTTATTTAATAACGCTTCCCAATTTGGCTTCCAAGTTTGCACCTGACAGATGTAATGGGATAAAAGAGGGGAAGGTCACCCCTCGTCTGCTACTGGTACTAAGCTGCAAACCATTTTCTCTAGGGGTGGCTTTACAGAATAGGATTATTATTAGTCACAGAGCAGAAGGTGGCAATTAAGTGAAAAATACTTAGGCAGCAAAAATTATGATAATGGGGGACCTCAACTACCTGTATATAGTATGACCAAGAGTCACCATGGGACAAGTTATAAAGAAGGAATTTCTTGAATGATAATTTCTTGAGCAATCAGCTGTGGAGTACACAGAAGAAGAGAGTGTTCTCAAACCTGAGAACCACAGAGACTCCTTCAAGATGTAATCCCAGGTGAACCATTAAGTAATATTGACCACAGCATAATGACATTCACCCTCCCTGGGGCAGAAGGGTGCCTAAGCTTTGTACAGTGACCCTAAATATCAGAGGGGAGTGGCGGGGAGGACAGGAATGAAAGGGAAAAAAAAAAAAAGGTCATTACAAAAAGCTGTAAAATTGAAATTAGATTTACAGTGTACATGGATTTTACTAGCAAAACATGTGAGCCTTATAGCTCAAGAGCACCAGGTGTGCATGGGGCAGCTCCCCAGCCTGTGCTAAGGGGAATCCCACATGTGCAGACCAGCAGGGCTTGTGTCCCACAGGATGGGCACACTCAGGACGTTTTCCCCCAAAGGTCTCAGGCTTGGCCATACCCTCGCGCCCATCTGAGGGTGACTTGCCTCCAGCAGAGCCATTATACAAAGCAACTCTCTTGGCACAGACAGTGGCACCTTCTCCCATGCAACAGGGACATCTTGCAGTGAACACTCATGAGGCAGCTCTGCGGAAGCTGTGTAAGAGACAACAAGTGAAGATAAAGTAACCTGGTTAGAAAAAAATCACCTAATTGTAGCCAACAGCTGGTGCCTCTCCAGAGAGACGCACTCAGTGAAATTGGGTTTAAGTCTCTCTCTACAGAGACCGTAGATATATGCAGGATTTTGAAAATGGAAGGAGCTGCTGAGGCCAACCCTCATGCAGAAGTATTGTGATACTTTAAATGTCAGAACCACTGCTGGGATAGGCACAATTAGAGGCATATCTGTGTAGCGGTACGATTGTAGAATCAGAGACTCATCTAAGTTGAAGAAGACCTTCAAGATCACCATGTCCAACCATCAACCTGACCTACATACTATATTCCAGCTATTTCTAACGTTATGGGGTTTTTGGAGGGAGCCACAAAACTGGACTGGAGCTAAGCTTAGAAAGTGGTCCACTGGATGGCCTACGATACGATTAAACCAAGAACACCTGTAAAGTCAAATATCTGCCTGCTGATGTTAAGGTTACAAAGGTGGTTTTGCTGCACAGATGCAGCATCTTGTTTGTGCTGGACCACATCTTAGCTCTGTGTGATGTGCAGAAGGACCTTTCCTTCAGCAGGAGGTCCACAGAGCCCAAGCTATTCCAGGGGTTAGATGGACATTGGCTGGAAGCACCGTTTCCAGCAAATAACGCTGCTGTGCTTGTGAACGCAGCTCCCATAGGGTGACATACATATTGGCAAGTACCATAGGTATGGTTGGCATGTGTGATTGGAGATTTCAGACTAACTCAAAACAAAACAATAAAAAAAAAGGAAAGAGAAAAAAAAAGAACAAGAAAAAAGATGTAAGGCTTTGTTTAATAGAGCATTAATTATGCGGGTACTGGAAGATTTCTAAATCCTTTCAGCACTTTTACTCAGAATTTAGATTCAGCTGGATATACTTAATTTTTTAAAAGCCTCTACATTTTGCAGTTTACGCATTTGCATAGCGTAGGACTACTGTCAGGAACATATATCTGCAGATCTGGGGCATGAGCTGTTCTCATCATTTCAGTGGGATGGAGAGAAAACAGTTCAAAGGAGGAGGATGGGGGAAGGGAAGCATTTCCATATATTTTTTTAGGAATCATAAAGAAACACAGGCAAGAGTGTCAATCATGAGACATATTTCTCTCTTTAATATTATCAGGAATACAAAAGTTCATAGAGCACATGTGTGAGAGGATGCTGCGCTGCCTTGACTACATGATCTGCATGATACATGTCAGAAGATGGGAATGTTGCTATGGCAATTGTTCCCGTTCCTGAATACTAAGTTGACGAATAAGCCAGTCCACAATCAGGCAGGCTCATTTATGAACTTATCTGCTTGGAGACATTAAGTGATATTTTCAGTTTCTCTTGAAGAGATGCATAATTTTCTGCCCTGGCTTCTTAAAGCCCCAAGCTCCTCAGCTCCCCCCTCTCCCCTCCACCCAGGGTTTCTGTGATTTGGAAGCTACTGAAGACAGAGATTTAACTGAATTTTGTGCTGAGGACTGTTGCGGTTTTTCCTCAGCTTATACAGAGTTCTTCAATTTCCAGTTTGATAAGAAAGCAACAGACAAATGGATCTTTCTGCTATATGCTACATTTCCAAAAGCCATCTTGCTATTTTTTTTTAAATTCTGTATAAGGTAATCCATAAATCTTTACTTTCAATCTGGAGAAGACTAGCATCTTTCCACTGCCCCCTGGCAGAACAGTAAGGGAGGGATTGGTAGCCTGTTACTTCCCCATTTTAACATTTTAACTGTGGCACCCTGAGAGCCCGTCCCATCCTCCCTTGTACTACTGAGCCTTTCCCACTGTGCTGTGTGTGTAGCGTGACAGGAAAGCAATATCTTTACCGTTGACTCTCCCAATTCCACCATTGGTTTCCATTAAAAACAGTATTTTCTTCTACTTTCTGCCCTAAAAATCTGTATAGCACTTCTTTGTGTAATCAAATCAACTGGCATCATCTTTGCAGAGGTGGCAAACTTCAGTAGATACAGTGAGTCCTGTATTGCTGTGATTCCCGTTGTCCAAGTTGTATCATATTTTCTAGTAGCAGACTGATCTCAGCTATTTTCCTTTTACTTAATTTCATTTTGTGGACTGGAATTTTCCCTGCTAGGAAAATTCTACATGTTTAGTTCAGGCTGAGTATTGAGGGGAAATTTTCTAGTAAGATGGCTGAGACACTCTGGAATGAAGATAAGGAAAAAAATGGGCTGTATGGCCCATATCAGAAAAAGTTCCTTTGAATTAGATGATCATACCATTAAAAAAAAAAAGAGACTTTTTTTTTTTTTTGTCAAGATATATATTGCTTTAGGGAACAGTGCAGGGAAGGAGGCTGTAAAAGGCTTATCTGATGTGTAGTAAATGTTCCTAGCAGGACAAGCTAGGAAGTGAAAGAGGAGGAATCCAAAAGCTGTTCTGCAGAATTGGATCCTCTGCTTACATGTGTGATGTTGGAAAAATTACTTAATTTTACCCATTCACAGTTGGCCAGTAACTTTATTTACAGTTTGAAATGTTTATTTAGCACCTCCCATTGGCTCTAAAAGTACTAAAACAAATGAGTTCTGAATGAGCAAACGATCAAGACAAAAGGTATTATTGAAAATTATGGCAGCCTATATGTCAAACCACTCAAATACCCACCTCAAAAAGTGAATGTACCATAAGAGCATATGGATTTATTTTATGCTTCAGTATCCAGATATTAAATAATAAAGCCAACAGAAAATAGAAACGTGACCAAAACAGCAATGAAAGAAATTTTTTCTGTCAAGTTTAATATATGTGCACAAATTCCAGTACAACCAACCCAAGTGTCTCAGACAACTCACAGGTTTGTGTAGACCCATAGGGATCCACAAACACAGGACATCTTTGGAAACTGCACGAGCAGGTGCTCTCCATAGAAGTCTGACTTCCTGATGTAACATTCATTCATTCTCTGTAGGAACATGAAATGAGTGGAAGAATTTCAAATATAAGGCTTAACTCTGAAATGCTTGTGCAGACTGTCCAGCTGGTCTGAGGGTTTTGATACCCATCTGACTCAGAGACAGAGAGCCTAGCTTCAAACACAAAGACCAGCAAAGAGATGTCAAAAGCTTTCACAGTGCAAGGCACGAAGGAGTAAAAAGCATTTACTTGTTTAGCAGGATTGACTGAGTAAGGACACTTAGCACTTTACCACTATAGAGACCTAGGTTTTTTAAACTATGCATTTATTTCCTTTCCATACGAACTTGTTTTGTTTCCAGAGTTTTAAAGGATGAATTTGAGAAGCCACCCCTGCTGCAGGTACTTTCCACGTTTCTGAGCAAGGAGACGAGGAAAAACAGGAGATGAAGTTAATTTTTCTACAGTCTTCTGCACCAGATAGGAAAGATGATGTGCTGCAGCTGAAAATCAGACGCAATTTTAGTATACAGAGCAGCTCACCCTGCTGAATGGGGACCAGTATACACCACTTTCTGATAAGCACCACAGCCATGCTCCAGGCATGTTGCCCAGAGCAGGTGTGAAAGTTGCATCCAGAAGGGCTGAAAAGCTTAGATTTCTCTTTGCAAAGAAGCTCTGCCAACAGCTGTCTGTGATCGGGAAGCATTAACTGGGATGTGACCATGGCAGCTTCCTTGGCCATGCTGTTTGCAGGCTACTTGCCTCTCAGGTGACCACAGCACTATCCCTTCACTTTCGCCACCAGAGCTGAGAATCACTTGCCTGTTCTGAGAAGAGCTCCTCAGCATTCATGGCCATGAAAAACCGCAAGAGCTAGAGTAAAACAAGATTTATTCAGAAAGAGGCTGTGAATCCAATTAGAGCAAAACAAACAGTCTATATGACACATTTCTTTCTCACCTCTGCAGAAGCTAATCTAGCTAATCCCTCTGTGTTGTAACAGGAAAATAATCAATACTTTACAAATCCACAGCGAGTATCCGAGGACGCAGGCAGCAAATAGCAGCTGTCTGGGCCTCCAGCCCATTCAGCACTGTATCTGTGAGCACACAACTGCCTCTGGTTTGCCCTCCAGCTTTCTGCTGCGGTGTCTACACGCAGGCACTGACTTCAGGCCACATCTCATTTTCTTATTCCCAAATAAGCATTCCGCTTTGCTTTGCCATCGTGATGTGAGTTTCCTAAATAAGATGTTCCGGGAAAGAGATCTTCCTCCGTGCTCTTGAGAAAAGATAGTCATTTCTTTCGGAAAGCTTGGCATTCGCACAGGCTGCACTGACATCCTGTGGCTCGATTTCCCAGCCTGAAGTGAAGACGAGTGCACAGGGACAGCTTCGCCCCCGTTTCCCATCCCTTCTCAACACCACCCCATCTGAGCAAGTCCCTGCCCTGGGCCAGGCTGGCAGAGATCCGAGACCCAACTTCATCACATCCACCATTGTGCTAATGCTGACGGCCGGGGGAGTGAGCTAGTGTCCACCCGCCTTTTTGGTGTCCCCTGAATCACAGCCTGCTAAGGCAGGGCTGGGTGAGGGTGAGCTGCAGTGACCCATCGCTTGGTGGGATGTTGCTGGAAGGGCGAGGGTGTTTTTAAGGAAAAACTCATGTAAACCCCTCATACCACACCTCTGCCCACAGGCACCCCAGATAGAGCCTGTGGCTGGGGCTAAGCAACCCCAAAGGGTGCCCCAGACCCTGGTCAGATGCTGTGTGAAACAGCACCCAGTCCCAGCAGACAGCAAGCCTGATTTTACCTTCCCACTGGGAGCAGCATTAATCTGTAACTTTTTAGGCATCACTCGATCAGATGAATAACAGCTATTAGCTTTGGACTCTAGGCATTTTTATGAGATATTGGTTCCAGGGCTTGTGGTTTGGCATAGAAAGCATATTATTCACACACAAAACAACGGCATTAAAATAACATTAGGAATCTGGCTTAAACTGACAAAACCTAGGAAACTCAGAATTAAGGCTGAAAGTATGTCCTTAACTCACCCACAGCATGCCTGCTAGGGCAGTTTATATCGCACGTGAAATCCCCTGGCGCTGGCCCCCAGTGGGCTGTGCTCAGCACAAGACTTTTGGGGAGGAAACCATGGCCACAGCTCGCCCGGGACCAGCCAGGGCCACCGCCACCATCACGCCCTGGGACAGCCAGGGCACTGCTCCACCTCACCGGGTGGAGACGCTCGCCATGCAGCGCCGCCCTGACAGGCGGCAGCCATTACGTGGCGGGTCAGGCCGAGGCTGCTTTCCTCCCCTCTGGGCCTCGTGCCTGGCCCTCCCAAGCGGCAGGGGTGAAAGGAGACAGACGTGTGGGCTTGAGCGGTGTCTCAACGTGCTGGGGACAACCCAAATGAGGGGAATATGGGGAAAACTAGATGTGGTGAGCGCTGCCTGGAAAACAGCCCTTTCCAAAGCGTGTGGGCAAAATTCTTGCCTTTCATATGTGTCACTGAATGTGTAGGGAGGCCAGCAATGAAGGGCATGAGCTTTCAATAGACGTAAAAAATTATACATCCAGTGCTCAAATTCAGGATTTCTGTGTGTGTGTACCTAGACAGCTGAGTTTCCTACGCTGCCACCAGCACCGTTGCAGTCAGAAGAGAGCTGCTGAGAAAGCAGTGCAGGCTGAGGAGAAGTTAGTCCAGCGTGTGGCCAGGGGTGAGGCGTGAGCCGGGCATGCCAGCCCATGTGGCAACTTGCCCCGATCTGCAGTTGATTTGCTCTGATTGATCGAAGTAGCGCAGCCAGGATGAAACCTACCCGGGGCAGGGACTGCCAGGTGATGCCAGGACAGTCGAGGCTGCAGAGGCGGGTTGGAGTAACACTAGAGCAGAGAGGAGGACATGGGCCTTTCTGAAACCTGCCAGGGGAAAATCCTTGGCCCAGAAAACACCTTCTCATGTTCCCTTTGTGGATCGTGTTACCATGGGGGACTGCGGCCAAGTCGGGGCACAGGGACACAGGTTGCTGCCATGGAAGCAGAGGGGAGGAGGGGAACTTGACACTACCAAGCGCTGGCTGTGCTGAAGGGCTCCCTGCCACAGGCCTGCGGTCGGAGGACACCACCATGAGGACCTCAGGAAATTTGTGTCATGGCACCCAGTGGCTGAAAAAAGGAGGGAGGGTCCCCAGAAGAGTCAAAAAACAGCAATTCTGGGGTCATTCCATGTAGAAACACCTGCTGTGATCCCGTTGTCCTCCCCAAACCCTGTCTTTGGTCACAGGACACAAATATCAAACCCTCAACTGGCCACTGGCTTTCCAGAAGGTATATCTGAGCTGGAGGTGATCTCAGTTACAGCAATAAAACAAATAAATGAAAACAGCAGCCACGGCAGTATCAGAGGTCACATACTCCCAGAAGAGCTCCCTGCAGGTGCCTAGACCCTATGGGAAGGCTGCCCACTCTGAGCCGTGGTGACAGCACCAGCCCCACTCATTTTAAAGCGTATTGCCTCCAGACTGCAGCTAAATCAGCTCCTCTAAAAGCACATTTCAAATAAGTTTCATTTCTGCTGCTCTGCCTATTCCTTTTATTTATGAGCTCTGCCATTTTGTAGGAAACAACCCAAGACATTTGTGCATGAGGCATCTTTAAAGCAGAAATCACATTATAAAAAAAAAAAGAGTCACAGCCAAAAAAAAGTTGTTCAAATTGCAAGGTTGTCACACTGCTTAGTAAAAAGGGGTGCACCTTAACCATATTGGGTGTGATTTTTTCCTCTCAGTGAGGTGAGAAAGACATTTGCTATTCACATCTTGGAAGCAAAACAAATAGAATAATTATTTCTTTTCCAAGCAAAGGCAAATGCAGTTGAACTTAGAGCTCTGTGCTTTTTACTTTTATGCCATAAGCCAACACATTCCCTTGCAAACTGACATTTGCAACACACCACAAACACGGTGCTATACCTGGCACCAAATTTGTGTTTGGGGTCAGAATTGAAACATTCAGATGATAAGGTGAAGAATGCTCCTCCTCTGGACACTCTGTCCCAGAAACACTGTAGCTAAGTTTATCACAGGATAATTCCAGTTTAATTCTTAGGAGGCCTTTTAGTGGAAAACAAATGTTTTGCTTATTTTGGGATCATTCTTCAAACATAATTTTGGACCCAAGCACCAGATTTCCTTGGTTGCTGAGTGCCTCCATGTCTCACTGAGTACAGCTAGAGTCACTGGTGCTCACTGGTTCAGAAAGACAGGTCTGAAATGAGTGGGCACTGGCTGCATGAAGTAGGGTACGTGTCCAGAACACGAAAGTGATGACCGTATGTGACTAAACCCTAATCCTCCTCTGCACTTCCTAAATCTTAGCCTGAAAATAGAAAATAGCAAAATCTCCTCTGCATTAGGCCCATACCTATCCATGTCCTGTGGGTCAGGAGCAAGTACAACACTGTTTCTGCTTCTTTGTTGTGCTGCACAGACAACACCATACAACTGAGAGTATCCGCTACCATATTTCTGTATATCGTTTCAATTTCACCTTCTGAGCAAAATGGCTTGAATTCCAAAGAGTCTGCATCCAGGGGCAGCTGCCCCTTTGTGTGACAGAGTCAATGTGACATGGTACAGAGCAAACACCTGTGCCTCGCACTTCCAGAGCTGCAAGGTGCTATGCATTGCCTCCTCTGCACATGAGCTTACACTCATCCTTTGGCTTTCATGAGACAGAAGTTTGAAGCTGCACCAGTGGGTGTCTGCCAAATAGAAAGTGCATGCATGTGTACAGATACATGCAGTGTGTTTACAGAAAATGATAGAAAACAGGCCTGGGTGTTTTTTTAGGGGCTACCTGGAAGGTTTTGTCCCTGCCCATGGCAGGAGGGTTGGAATTAGATGATCTCTTAGGTCTCTTCCAACCCAAAGCGTCCTATGGGTCTATGATCAGTTATCTCACCTGTGCACTTGTGCAACCACCACAAATACGTTTTTATTAGAAAACAAAAAGAGGCTGAAACTTCAGGTGTGTGCATCTTATTAAGCACACTATGCCACTTTAAAAATACAATTTAGATGGCAGGTGATTGTTTCCATATTATGGAAGGCTTGAGAATGACTGACAAGATCTGCTTTTGCAGCTCTTATTTCTGCCAACCAAATTACTGAGGACAAGAGTGAATAGTGCATATTTAGAAAATGTATTTTTAAAGTTGGGCTTTGGCTGAACAGTAACTTCATGAGAAAGTGAAGCCTCCCCTTCCCAACTAGCTGTGACTAAAATACAGCAAATGAAATGGGGAAAAAAGAAATGTAGTAAAGAACTGAAGCTATATAACCAAAAGGAAGTTTCATCAGACACGCACCAGCACCCTGCACCCTCTTCACAGGCTTGGGATCAAAGCTGGGTGCTCATATCCAAGGGCTGATTAACCCTTTCCCGATTAACTCTTTCCTCCCACCCTGGCTACCTCCCACACATCAGATCTTTGACAGTCCCCTCCTTTTCTGCTTTTGCTGCCAGGTGGTCTGGCATTCACTTATCATGGCCTCAGAGGACTCTATGCAGCATGGGGGATTGGAAAAACAAACCAAATTCTTCTTCTGAGCCAGGCAGGTAGGTCCCAAGATGCCTGTCCTCATTACAGAGATTGCTGTGGGAGCTGGATCCAGCTGGCAGAGGTTTCTCATTAGGATGGCAAGGCTGCAAATGTGAAGCTGGAGGGAAAGTATGTAGCTGTTGAGCAGAGGTGGCCTTGAGGCTGGGGTTAAAGAGGTGGTGGAAAGACTTTTATTTTTTTTAAATGAGGTGCTTAGCGTCGTGGGGTTCTGTTAGTTGTGGAAGCAGCAGCATATCTTCGGGTGTGTTCAGGTTTGTTTGGATTCCCTCCCCCCATTTCCCCTGCTCTGAAGACATTATAATCTTGCAAGTGTTAAATTTTGACTAGTTCTAGCATAGACTTAGGACAGGAAAAAGCCTGTTTTAGGGCTGCTGGAGTCTGGATCTCATGCAATATGTGGGAGTTGTGCTCCAGCTATTTTTCTATTAAGTATATGGGGAAAGGCAGGGAGAGTGGGAAGAGCTCAGACTCCGCTTATTTTTGTGCTAGCAAACAGTGTAGCTCTGGCAGAGGGGAAAAGATTTGAAGTGTTGACCTGGCATGTGAAAGTCATGGGTAACTCCTGGCAGCATTTTCTGTCTTAGAAGTGTCACAGACATATAAGAAGGTGGCTGAGAACATGGGCTGCTGATACTGCCCTTTTGACTGGAAATAGTAGATACCAATAGAATAAAAATAGGGGAAATAAATAAGATGTGGGGCAACAACAGAAGCTTTAGGGGTCTTGGAGACCTAGTGCTTCAGGTCTGCCAGCCCTGCAGAAGCTCTTTCTTGTTTAACATGGTTGGCCCTGTTGCCTGTGTGACAGCTCCCCGAGCAGCTGCTGGGCTGCCTGAGGCGCTTTTACAAAAAGCACTTTGTGGGGCTAGTTGTGAGCTATGCAGCACTCTTACAACTGCACAATATTTACTCGTTGGCATTGCTGGGCCAGCTGGACCATTATATATACAGCCACGCGTCTTCCCAGAAGTCGGTGAGGCATGTGTTTGCACATCCAAGGAAGCTTTGCTTGGAGTGCGACTCCAACGTGATTATTTCAGTGGGTTCTCTCTCCCTTGGCTTTGTGCACAGAAGGAGATGTGTTGTGTGTGACTCGGCCAAAAATGGCCAAACTCTGCTCTACGTAAATTTCAAAGGATCAATAAGTCGAGCAGTTGCACTTACGCTGTGATAAATGGCGATAAACACTAGCTGAGGAAGCTATCATCTGTTGAGACAACGTCCTTGTGTCCACTGGCTCCCGGTGTCTCTTATTCTGCTCTTTGCTCTGATGGTACCTGCCAGACCCAGCGTTGCCTCCATGCCAGCTGACCGCAGGATCTATCCATCCGATAGCTTTGCAGTAATAAATTGCTGTATCTGCTGCTGGCTGCATATGGCAGGCCAGTGGCGGTGCCTGGCTGCACGCGGTGAGTCCGCATTGCAGCTCCTGTTTTCTAAAGAATATGCCTGGATAGAGGGGATTTAAAATGTGAAATAAAAAAAGGACATCCACACAGGTGAAATAATAAAGGGGAGAAAAAGAGAGGAGTCTTTTAGTCCTCAGCTCTGTAGCTTAGTTCAGCCGAGGGCATAGGAAGCTGGGCAAACACAAATGAACCGCCAGGCTTCAAAACTAGCCCACCTCGCCCATCCCTATCCCGGTCCATTGCAGGGAGGTTTAAAATCCCCATGAAGAAAAATGATTATCGTTGAGTCACGCCAATAGCTGCGATGCTGGCTGCCTGCCCCTGCCAGCCTGCTGCACAACTTGTGTGCTAATGTTTGGATTTTAGTGGTGGGAAATGAATGTCAGCCTGTACTCTCTTCATGCACCATTGAGCTGTGCTTATGGTTGCTCTTGGCAGCACCAAATCATTAAACAGATAAAACCATCAGTCTTTTTATTTCCAAACATTAACCTAACTGCTAATAAAGCACAGCCCATGTCATCCTTACGGACTCTGCAGAGCTGAGTCACATTGAAAACAGGATCCGAACGCGGGGAAACGCCTCGTCCTCCTTCCCCGCGCCTCCTGCGTGAGCAGAGCCCGCCTGGAGGAGCTGTGCCTCGGGGCTTTAGTGCAGGAGCCGCGTGGGGACGCTGGCAGAGCTGGGCTCCGGCTGTGAGCTGTGTGATGTGGTGTGGGTGCCCGGCCTCCCGGCCTCTCCTCTCGCGCCCAGCGCCCAGCAGAAAGCCCCTCTCGGCCCCCCAGGCAGGTGGGGAAGGTCTGCCGGGCCCGAAGGTGGGGAGGGGATGGAGTCATTCTTCCCCTCAGTGGACTTCGCCCTCGGTGGCTGAACGTCTTTTTCCCCAAACATCTCCCAGCAAAACTGGAGGGGTTTTGTAAATTCATTATGTCACAGAGGAATCTGTTTAATCAGCTGCCTTTCCCCGGAGGCACTTTACACTTAATGAGACACTTGATGGAAGGAATCAAAATTGGTTTGTACAAGTTGAGCCTCTAACCCCCCAGCTGATGTATTCCTGAGAGCGCTGTAATTTAGAGGAGCAAACTGAGAGGCCGAGCAGTTATCACTCTGTTTGTACAGTCAGTGGAAGAGGTGAGAAGTAAAACCTAGAGCTCTGCGCTGCATCCTTCCTTTCCTAGGTGTCGTCACAATAAATAGCAAAGGTCTCCATGCTACCAGGAGCCTGATCTGTGCCCCTGGTGTAACTTGCCAAGCACTCGTCCTCCCCATCACAGTTTGCCAGTTACGCACTGAGGCATATCCTTGTCTAGCTTACCTATGGCTGAGGGTGTCTAACTAATTCAAAAAGTATCCAAACGAGGAATATTGCATGTACATGGGAAGGGCATCAAGAGCCTTGTGAGCTAGGTAGTGGGACTACAGAGCTGGAAAATGTAGCAGTTCCACTTTAGTCTCAAAATCCATTACTAAAATCTTCATGCGCGAGGTTAATGTAGAAAGGAAGGGCACATCTTTGTTCCCTCTCCTTGTTTGCTTTCTCCAGCTGCCCGTGCTATGCTGAGTCTTGGGTTAACTTGTGGCTTGCCTTCTTAGCATGGTGTAGGCTAGTGTGGCAGCTTTTCCACTACCAGGCTATGTGTACAGGTACAGGGTCCTCAGAAAGCTCGCTCTGAAAGACCCTGTACAAACCTGTCATGATGTTGTGCCCTTAGAAACATGCAAAGTATTTTATTACTGTAAAGTAATTCCCTTTTCCAGTATTTCATTAGCCTTCATCTTGTAGCTTTTTTTTTTTCTTACGCTAAGTAAAGACTAAATTATTTGGAAGCCGATTTTTCAGCAGCGCAATTGCTGTGCTAGCAACAGCAGAATGCTTTCCCTACAGAGGAGGGGATCAAGACACTCTGCTGGGAGTAGAGGGGTGGTTCATCCTGGTTTTCAGACCTCTCAAGCAGCTAGCACCTGTGCCAAGGCTTTTTGTGACACTGCCCTGCTGCGCCCCTCAGGTGGCTTTCAGGGAGATGATAGCCAAAAGCCAGACCCTGCAAAACCCCTGGCTGCCTTTTGATCCGCTCTGGGTGCTAGCACTCTGAATGTTGAACGGTCCTATATTATGAAGATACTGTCCCGAATTACACCCCAGAGCTGCATTTGTTGAAAAAAAATTGGAATTTCACAAGGACGAATCCGTTAAATTACCTGTCCAAGCATCCAGATGCACACCTGAGGCATCTTTTCTCTGTGGAATTCTATTTAAAACTTTAGTGGTTTATTACTCATCCGTGCATAGTTTACAATACAGTTCTGTGCAATTGCTTGTTTCTGGGATGTAGATATTTAGATTTTGATACAGCTAAAATATACGGTTTGTTTGTGTTAACTTTTTAAAATACATAGCTTAGAATAAAAAAAAAAGTATTTTTCTCACAAAGATGATATGTAACGGATGGTAAAGTAGATGTACATTCATCACAACACATTTATTTTACTTTCAGCTGCTGCAGTTGATAGTTTATGTAAAGTATACATATGAGGTTTTTTAATATAAATATGGGTTTGTAAGAGTGCCATTTACCATAGGTCTTTAACACATTATCTAGAGATTATTTATGGACCATTGGCATCTTTTCTTTTCTTTTTTTTTTTTTTTTTGGTTAAAGTTTAAAAGGACTGAAGATGAAAGCATAATTTAGCATGGAATTGATTTTACATCATCTGGTTTTACAAGAAATAATATTAAGGTATTAAAGAATTGCATTGTCATCTCTTGCTGTGAAGTTGCATTATGTTCTGTAGCCTTGGCTCACTTTTAATCCCTCAGTAACGCACACTTAATTGTTCAGCAAATGACATAACATGTGAAGAAATAATACCTAGAGTGTGATTTATATCTCTTCAGGCAAAGACACTGAGAACTGGATTATTTGCCTTTGTTATTCATACCGGAACAGAGAAAGAGCCATAGGATCTGAAAATGGTGGTCAGTTCAGACACCAAACATATTCAAAACGCACCCTGGAAATAAAAGGTATGTCTGCTCTATCAGTCACGCTCAAGCCCAAACCTTGTCTTAAAACTAAACACACACACGATGTATTTACATAGGCATCCTGTGGAGGAGAGGTTCCTGGTGTCTGTGAACTCATGTATTCTGAGCAGGTCAAGCACTGGTGGGATCACCAAAGCCCAACACGGTGCTGTACACTCAACAAAAGGAGCAGATGTACAGCCAGGTAAATACAGACTGATTCCAGTGGGATACAGAGACACTGAGCCTGCAGGGCTTGTAGAGGGAGAGGGGAGGAGGGGCTGGATAAAGAGAAGTGGTTTTTACAACAGATGGGGTTTCCCACCATGAGTCTACCTGGAGTAGAGAAGCCACCTTGCCAACACAAGCGTCGGTTCACAGGTTCCTAGATAGTGGCTAGAAGTGGTGGAGAACACAGTGCACTAGAAATAGTTTGAAACAACTGGTTCTCCCACAGCACAAAGATTGCCTCCAGCCCAATCCCAAACTTTGGCATGCCAGACTTTGAGTCTCCCCAAACACAGCATGAATTAAAGAGGGGCTGCTGCTAAGATCAGTAGAGTATGTAAACTGTGTGGCTCTTTATAATTACATCTCCTTGTGTCTGCTCTCTGCCTTGGAGGACAGAGGGTACAGATCTTCTGGTGCAACCTGCTGTAGAGGTTAGAACCAGCTCAGTCCCTTTGTTCTCCCTTCAGCCTCCAGGAATAGCTCAAGTGCAGAAACCTGGTCTCCACCATCTTCCTTGATTGCATGGGTCATTTGTTTAATTAATTCAAGCTCATAGCTTTTATTTTTCTTGCAACTCCATTGCACCCATTCCCCTTGCCTTTTCCCCAAAGTAATTAAAACAACAACAACAACAACAAAACACACACAACTTTTTTTGCAGAAGCAAATTAGGAGAGAGATGTATTAGAAATAGGACTGTCAGCAAAACAGGCTGCCAGGAATGCCCTACACATTTCACAGGATCAAGGCTTTAATGATGTTGCATATTAGCATTTTGCATGTGCAGCACATTGGCTTGCCATATCTTTTGGGTTTATTTGATTTTTTTTCTTTCTGTGACATTTTTTATTAGTCCCCTCTATTTCTCACCTTTTCCTTTTGTCAGGAAGAAAATAGGCACGCTGTATAGAACCAAGTGAAATATCCTGAGATTGCATGAAATGCTATCCCCGGAAGGCACTCCTTGGAAAGTGTTAAGGCAACGGTAACCTAGTTCAGCCGAGTTTCTAAAGTGTCTCACGTGGTATAGTCCAACTCTCTGTAAGAGGTTCTAAGCTCATTCACAAGTTCAAACCTTGTGTGCCATCTGCACAGCTTTTGAGTCTAGCTTGGTTGCGGGCTAGGCTCTAGAAGATGTCTGAAGGGAAGTGCCCAAGCTCTCTGTTAGGTGTTCTGGATGAGTCAGGCATGGGCAGACCACAGATCAGGCTACTAGCAAGTTCAGAAAGACCTGAGTTTCATTTGTAGAGTGTGAATGCCCGAAAACAAACTACCTACATGATATACAGAGCTGACAAAGCCGACAGTATAGAAGGAAGGTTGGAGGAGTGGATCACAGAACAAGCAATACTCTTCACCTCACAGTGCTTTCAAACATCATAGGGCTTGAAAACCTTTCCAGGTTCCTTGCCTCAGTATGGGACAGCCCTGAAATCCCATGAAGAATCATTAATGTTGCTGATTTTCTTGATTCATCTGCTTTGAATCATCAAGCTGCATGGTATTGAGGAAGCAGGATAGTGAGGGTCTCTCATTTGATGTGATTCAGGTGCACAATTGCTTTTTACTTACATTTCTACAGGAAGCAAAAGTTGAGAATCTTTTGCTTACAAAATGGTGGAAAAGCAGAGATTAAGAGCCATGAGGAAATGTCTAGGAACTTCTGGCAGTACAGTTCAGGAAGGAAAGCACAGGGTGTTATGCTGTTCCTGTGTATGGTCATCTGTTGTATGAGCTACAAACTCTGTGGACCTTAACGATGTCTCCTTTGAATTCTAAAATCCTGTAACTAATCTGAGTCATTTGCACAGCTGAACAGACTCAAGGTCTCTTAAGTAAATTGGAAATACCTATAATTCTGCAGGAAATTAGAGAACAGTTAGGTAGTCCCATAGCAGAGGAAGAAATAAAAAGGAGTCATAAAACCTCTGGTCTCTGGGAAAGCTCTGGGTGAAGATGACTTTCTAATAGAATTTTCAAAACTCTTTCAGTCTCACTTGGCTCCTGTCATACGGAAAACATTTCAGAAGACCAAAGAAAAAGGGTTCCATTTCAGCATTAATTGCAGTGTAGGGTTTTCTTAACTCTCTTTCCTAGGAAATAACTCATTGATGCACCATTTGCAATAATTAAATTACAGGCCAATTCTTTTGACTAATGTGACTCAGAAGACATAGGTTAAAATAGCATCCAGAAAATTTCTAAACAGCATACCTTATGGACGAGAATTTAGCATGTATCTTGAGGTTCACATTAATCAGAAAGCTGCTACAGAGTCTATAGGCCTGTTATTATAATTTGCTATTTTTAAAATTCTCTGAAGTAATCAGAAAATCAACCAGCTCAACATCCCTAAAGAGAGCTGCTTCCCACCCACCAGCAGTGGCTGACTTCACTGTTGACATAAAAACCATGAAGATCTCAGTCTAGTATTCTGCCATGTAATTGTATCCTTAATTTTGGCCTTGTTGAAAGTCTGCTGGAAAACTGAGCTTGTGTGTCCTCATTAGAAGCAATTCATATGTAAATCATTGAAGATTTTCTTTTAACTTGAAGAAAGAAAATGTCCCTGTGACTCAAACATTCTGCAGGCTCTTGCTCCTCTTGTGGTTCCCGTGTGGCCGTGACTCTTGGCAAATCCGATGCAGTGTGAGAGGGTTGCTGGCCACACTCTTGGCTGCTCTTGCCTTAGCTGCTGGGGAAAGCATCTGTCAAGAGACATTGCCTTTTGACAACCTTGGCTTAGTCATTGAAAGGACATGAGGTGAACTACGCTATCTTCTGCTCTTGTGCCTGGCATATATCCACAGAAGGTGCTTCCTTCTCTTTGGTCAATACTAGCCATCTAGAATCAGCTTTTCTCCATATTAGAAGGCCTCATTTTTCCTCTTTTACATGCAAAAATAAGCTGAAGGGGCAGCTTAGCAGTAGTGGAATAATATCCTAGTGTTAAAATGGAGTAATGTGGAAAATACATTAAATAAGAAATGGTGAGATGAGTTCTCTGGACAATAAAATTGGTAAGTATGAGGTAACAGCCAAGTGCTTGATAAGAGTACAACTTTGATAAAGTTTGAGCACCTCTTTCTTCTGAGCATTTCTGGGTTTGGAAATGGAAGTTATCATAAGTATACTATTGAATATGTTGATATCAATTTGAAGGTGGAAAGGAATGGTGAGTCCTTGCCATGATTTCTGTGCTCTTCAGTTGGATGAGCTCAGTCCATTGACATTCTTAACTGTTCCTGAAATATAACGTGTCTGAGGTATTAGTTTGTAAGAAAGGTGAGTCTTGTTGCTCATGAACAAATTTCAAATTATTGGTGTTCAGAGAATCCCTTTGGCGTCTTCTTACTGTAAATATAAAAAATGCAGAAGAGTAGGACTAGGTAGCAGATGATGAAATTCAAGTCAATTAAAAATTGTGTGTCAAAACCTTCTGTTTCCTGTTGTATAAATAGTTCTACATGAAAAGGTTAAAAACAAAAACTAGAGTCCAAGGTAATCTATGAGGCAGGTAATTGTTTATTGTTCATGACATGTCCAGTTCATTGCAACAAAAAATTACAGCTGCTAAGAATCTGACCTCGTGCCCAGAAATTGTGTAAAAGCACAGCTGGCCCTGTCTAGGCTGGAAATCTTTAAAACTCATGGCAAAGACTTTATTTTGAAAGAGTATTTAGCTTTAAAAATGAATAGGGGCTGCATGTTCCAAATGTCACCTGTCAATTTAACAAATGGCAACTATATACGCATCTTAATGCCAGATTGCTGTTTCATTAGGCTCGTTGTGGGTTATCACTCTGTAGGAACTGGCATTATTCTAACAGCAGCAGCAGAAATACAGGAGGGCAGGGGCTCCTCATCACTGTTGCTCTCAGCTATATGGTGCGGCTGTGTATGGCTTTTGGAAGGCAGGAAGGGAGAAAAAGGGCACAGAATGAAAAAAATGTGCAGCAAGACGGAGAGGGAGGCATGTGCTTCAGTATGGCTGCGTTGAACTCAGCGTAGCACCAGCCACAAAGGCATCCTTCAGTTTTGTAACTAACTCAGCATGCAAGAAAAGTCCTGCTGGCTGCTGAATAGCCCTGTCCAACAGTGGTCGGAAACATGAAATGAGCAGGCAGGTGGCTCGAAATGGGAGCATTCTGTAACCCTGTCTTAGGGTACAGGTAGCAGGAGGATTTACAAGTTGCCCTACCTTGAATACGCCCTGCAGGAATGAACCAAACGAACTGCCAGTACAACACAGTGAAGCGAACGAGCACTGAGGAAACAGCCATGGCACAAGATTCAGGTGAAGATGGGAAAGGGATGCACCTGAGCCGATCCACTTGGCCCAGCTCCAGCCCACCAAAAGGCAGTTCCCTAGCTGCCCTCTGCTGCACAGGAGAGCAACAGTTCTGCAAGGACTATGGAAACCCATACTTAAAAACTCCCCAAGCTGCAGCTGCCCACGCCAAAGCTGCCAGATTTTTCTGGTGGTGGAAATGCTACTGAAGTGCCCTACAGTGTAAGTAACCAGGGTTTTGTTGCCACCGTTGCAGAGAGCTTTCAGCCCTCCCTGCTGTAAGTGGCAGCTCAAACGTCCTGATGGAGCTCCCTGACAGGATAAGCGCTCAACTATTAAGAAGCGCACTTGCCAGGTGCCGTTCTGAGTGACTCATTCAGGCTGCTACTGCTGCTGCCAGCACAAGTGCTGCACAACATGACTGGAAATAAGTTGCAGAGGATGAGAAAATGGATTTCTTAGAAAAGAATTCCTTGCTGTCTGCAGGGTCAGCTTTAGCAATAACAGACTGGCCACGACACAAGTGGAGGGTTTCCTTGCTGGGTAACTCTGAGTTCACAGGTGAGGCCAGAGCACGGGAAGGCAGCTAGGTAATTTTGTTCCCAGGCTAAATATACTTCATTTGCTTGTACCACAGCTTTCATGGGAGTTCACTCGGGGATTTGTAAATCACAGATTACACAACTTACCGTTGCTCTGTTCCACAGCACTCCAGCAGGAAGCTGCTTCTCCCTGGGAGTCCCCCTGCTCCAGACAGCGGTCACAGCCACAGCAGCGGGGCCGCTGCCATCCCCTGCACGCCAACACGCATCCCGTAGGGCGAGAGGTAAGTGTGGTGCTGTACCGAGCACCTTGCTGGGAGTCTTGCGGGAAAGGAAAACTGCTCAGGGCCCTCACAAAGCTCTGGCCTGACCCATCTGTGCAAAGGCAGCAGAGGGGGGCTGCTGGGGATTCCAGAGCAGTTTGCCACGAGTCCACAGACTCCTCCAACTTCTTTTCTTAGTCAGACCAGGTGATAGTCAAATTTATCCAGATGTAGGTGTGCAGGGAGATAGTATGTGGATACATGTACTTATTTTCATTTTACTTTCATTAGGTGTGGGGAAAAAGCCGGTAAGCTATTGAACGCAGTGTCCCCACGGCTGGTTGTTGAAAAGCTTGCCTGTTTTTTCCAACTGTATCATTTGGCTTAGTAAAAGATATTGCTTCTCCCTACAAATCTTGTTTCTCTCACCCAATATGGCTGCACTGATAATGGCAGTTGTTTATAACCTCACAAATTAATGCAACTTTAATGGCTACCTCTCAGACTTCAAAAGGAGAAAGTAGGAATCAAAGTCATGTCAATTTTTATTACACTGCTTCCTTTTTGTAGAGAAAGCTCTGAAGATTACAAAAGTGCCCCCCAAAACCTTCCACCTTATGTAAATGTGAAATCCTGACACCATAAAAATGGGTGGCTGAACAATCCCTCCCCAACAACACTAGCATCTGAGTCATTTCTTAATTTCAGAAACTGCCCCTACTTTATCCAGCAACTCGAGCAGCCCACACAAGCACCACACGAGCTGAAGCTGGCAAGGGTAAGTGCAGCTGAGGTCTCTGCGCCTCTCGTCAGTGGTGAGGAGCCCAAGTTGCTGCTCTGGTTCCCTGCTTGCACAGACAGGGAAGGGCAGAGTTAATTACACCACGCCACAAATTCAGGTCTGCAGAGCCCTCCATTTTATGTTATCGTCCTTTTTTAAACCGCTTAGATTTTCAAAAGACAAAAGTAAGGCACCATGTAAAAACATCGCTATGGAAACATCACAGGCTCACTTGCACTTGACTGCCAAGCGACTACCTAACTGAAGTTTTACATCCTATTGGATCACTGCTGGCCATCTGCTCTCCTTCAAACTTCTCTGAGTTCTTCATATCCCTGAAAAGTTCATTTTTAGAAAGGAAGGAGGAGGAGGCAAGGGGAGAATCCGGCATTCTTGGCTATCACAGAGCTATTGTGAAAAAGGAAGATAAACTCATTTTGGGGCAGCCCCTTAAGAAGACAAAGATCCATGTTTTGTGAAGTAATTTTGTAGAAAATACCCCATTTTGAGATGCACTTTAATGATAAGGGTATATATTGGCAGCCACAAGGCAAAACAAACAAACAGCTGCTTCTAGTACTCTAGCACTAATTGTCTTCCTCTCTCCTTCTCTCATTTAGTGTCAAATGTATTTTCTTCTAAAATGTAACAGTTACTGCCTACACTGGAGTTGTTGGCTGCAGGCTCCCCAGTCTTGCTCCAAATAAAACACAGAAATAGATTTCCTGCCAAGCGCTGGGGAAGTTTGAAGACTTTAGTTTTTAAAAATATAATCTTTTTATCAGTGCCCTAAGCCTGCCAAAGGTAATTATGGGCCATGGCGCATTTACATTAACGCATAGGACCTACAGACATTTCAAAAGCTTAATGGAGAAACTCCATAAATGTACATATTGAAAAATAAATTAATTAAACTGTCATGTAAAGATATCACTTAATTTCGCAGAGCGGAAGGCGCTCTTAATAGGAGTGGAATGGATCAGTGAGCATTTCAAAACCCAAAGCTATAATTTAAATTCAGCCTCTCTTCTAGTGTGCAAGTCACAAGACATATTTATTATAGCCTTGGATTGTCATTGTAATTGGTTTAGCAGAGACAAAGCCGTGTTGTTTTGCTTCCTTGCCCTCCTAGCTGGGTCAATATATTTTGATGTCAGACTATTGACAAGCAAACCAAATGCTGAAATAAAACCATGCATGCCTGTGATGAACTGGCAAAAATACAGTCCAAGGTAAATGTAATGCTGAAGCCTACATATTTATTTATCAAGTAGCAAGGGAAAAACTGTGATGTGAGGCATTTAAACCTCTTTAAGTAAACCAGTTGAATATATTTACTGCTGCTCTAGAGGCCTGCTATGCAGCAACAGACACAGATATAAATAAGTAAAAGCATTGTGAAAATGAATAGCAGCATTTATAAGCTGCTGCTCTGGGTTTTCCAGGTGGCAGCAACAATTAAGGCTGTTGCACTTGACACTCTTTTAGGGCTAGAGCCAAAGCCTTAGGTCCAGGCCCCTAGCAAGCAGACAGCAACACTTCTTACAGGTTGTGTATCAATCAGCTATTGACTCCTGGGGTGCCTCCGGCTTGGTTTGCTGCAAGATCTTGTTTGGTAGCAACAGTTACAAACCAAGCCTATGCTTCTGCAGCCATGAGCAACTGTCTCCTTCTTGCTAAATAAGCAATCCAACAACAATTTAATTCTTTTTCTGACATTCTTCTTTCTCTATTTCATTAATACTGTTTCTTGTAAGATCATTTTCTGATCTGGGCCAGCAAAGGTGGTCTGCTGATCTGGTTGTAACAGCGGTGGCCACCTTCTGCCTTCTTCCAGCCCATGTGTAAAGGTTGGCCACGGAGATGTTACTCTGAGCCTGAACCGAGAGCTGGCTGCCCAGGATCTCAGACGTCCTTCTTGTGAAGCGTTCAGGTTTGTGAATCTTACTCTGAACAACAAACTCAAAACTTACTGTAGAAGTTTAAGGGGGTTGTGTGCTCCGTCTTCTTGATGCATATTGCAGGAAAACATGTTTCCGAGAGAGGGAAATAGGGCCAAACGTATTGCAGCCCTAGCTCGGAACAAGACATCTCGCTGTCTGGCCTTGAGAAGGCTCAGATCAGACAGAAGCAGTCACCTGCTCACAGAAAATAACTGGAATGATTTCCCCTTCTGAAAAGGCTCTCGGTCCACTCATACTTAGGAAGAGCTGCAACATGTCTGAGACAGAAACAACTGCCCCAGGCACACCTCTGAAGGCAGTGGCAGGTAGAGACAAATAGGAGCAGCCTCTCTGGGTGCCTGCCCACAAGAAGAGCAGCAGGAGCTGCCGCTACCATTGTGGGAGCCTGGCAGTTTACAGGTAGAGAGGAATAGCACTGAGGAATAGGTGGAAGAGAGAACGAGATGGCTGAACACATGCGAGTTGTCAAGATGTCATGCCATGGCTCTGCTGAGTGGCTTGTCTTCAAACACAAGTAGTTTCTCTTATAAAAACACCTGTGCATCTGCATTTGTTCTTGCTCACATAAGTAGTAGGATGTTAAGCAGAATGGGCTGCATTTTTGCTTTCAATGTAACCTTTTAGCAGTCTGTTCCCTAAGATAGTTGAGTATTGTACTTAAAACTATGCATCTGCATGTGTCTTCCAATACTACTACTACCGCAAATAGTAAACAGAAGAATCTTTTGCAACTTTTCTGTAATACATTTTTTACCTTGCTATGCTATTCTTCTTTCTTGTCCATTATCTAAAATGCACGCTGTTATCCTTGATTGCTCTTCACAGAAATTTTTGACACCCTCTTCAGTCTCCCTGAGCTCAGAGCAGGACTTAAACTGCTTTTTAAACAACAGGTTATTACCAATTCCTGTTAAAAAGTATTTTTTATTCCATGTTTAAGGATTGTGGAATTGGACACAGCTTTTAAAATGTTCTTTCTATTACCAATAATCTGTCTGCTTTTTTATGTGGCTCCTACTGTCATAATATGCAAATATCAACACCATTCTTCTTTGAAACAACACAGTGGGGAAGGAAAGTGTTCTTAGTCACTCTGCAGACGAATAGGTGCCAAGAGACTTAGGTTCTGGTCCAAAACAATATGTAGCTTCCATTTCCTACTGTCATTGGTGTCTGTGAGAGTCTAGAAGCCTAAAGTCTTCCTTTAATTTGGACTTCTTCAAGATACGGAAAAATTATAGTCCAGCTGAGAATATACGTATCTGTATGCAGACATAGCTACCTTGTATTACTAACCAAACACAGTAACCCCAGGTGTGACCATTTTTTGGTCATCACAGTCATTAAAAATGGTCTTTTTCTAAATAGCTTTTCCACCATCACTGTCTGTTTCATGAGCCCTTGCAGCTCTGAAGGTAAAAGAATCTCTATTTGTAGTCATAACTACTTTTCCTTATGGAGGGAAAAATATCTGAGTGTTGTAAGGAATGGTCATGGGGTCAGGAGGACAGGATAGGTCACAGATGTAACTTAAGGGGCTCACGTTAAAGGAAGAGTATTTCTAAACTCTGAGATTAGGTATTACGGTAAAAATGCTCCTTTCCCTTTTCACTGTGTAAACAGTAAGTAAATACAAAAATATAAATTCTAGACTATTAGGAGCAATGGTGACAAAGTAATGATTTTAATGCTCTTAAAAAAACCAGAACAAACTCATTTGAAATATCCAAAAGGTTTAATTGTACTCAATTTTTATAGTCATAGAATTCTAAACCACTCTTCCACATTAAAAAAAAAAAAAAGTTAAGGCATTTCTCAAATTTCTGAATATCAATTATTTAAACTACATTTCGTGTTTAAGATAACTATCCACTAAGAGCAACATAATCAAGATCGAACTGGGCTTGTATTCTTAATTCATTAGTGGAACTGCAAGGCCCTCTTCTGGATTATAAATTACTGCATGGCCAAGCAAAGTACATGGAAATGACAAAAACAACCAGCACTATGAAAAGATACAGTATCTCAAATATTTTATTCATTCTATTAGCAATTTCATGTCCTTGTTTTCACATGTATCTGACCATTTTAATTAGTATAACGTAGTAGCTGAGAATAACTCTTAGCAGATTCTTAATGATAAAGCATTTCTTGTGCTAATATTCATGAGAGGACTGGATAGTCTGATGAGATTTCACATTCTCCACAACTTTGTATGAAAATGTTGCTGTATGAAAAGCCAAGTGATGTCTGTTTATGCTTATTATCAATAGCATATGCAAATTGGAATGTGCTGTTTTGCATATATCCATGTCTAGATATCTATATGACTTTTAGAACTTGTTTGAAATTTTGGTGTACGCTAGAGGGGGTGTAAAAAACAATGAAGAACTGTTACAACAGTCTTATCTCAAATCTTCAAGGAACATACAGTGCCTTATAGTCTTTTGATTAAACATATGCACCAGGACTGTGAAGGCCTCACAAATGTAACCTTCCAAGAGATATACGTACTTGCCTAAGCAAACATTTGCTATTGAAATGCAAGATGCTTCTCCAGGCAGAAGAAAATATACTAGAATGTGCTGTACAGAATGGCTTCATTTTAGTGGGTCCATCTGGCTGTAAACATCTCAACTGGAACCATAAATCTTCTCCTCACCCAAGAAGAGTCACTTACTCTTCTGCTTGGTAATATATAATAACAAGAAATCACAGACATAGGCAGAGACGCAGGAACAGGTAGTATCTCATTAGTAAAAACACCACATAGAACATATTTAACATAGTTTAATTTGACCATACAAGAAGGATGCTGAAGAAACCTTCACACACAATGTTTTTGTAAACTTCTGTTTCACATCAGCGTAGGCCTACTTACGACGGTCTTTTTTCCGTACTTTTGATTTTGGTGCTGCCATGAAGAAACAGAAAGGGAGAAGAAACATCAGAAGTGAATTGCAAAATACGAGTGCCAGCATTGCTTTAAGTTGGGAACAAAACAGATCCATTAACGTGAAACCTACCATTAGGATTTTCTTGTCTGTAGAAAGCTTTTAACAGTTCCACTGCTTCTTTGGCATAATAGCCAGAAATGCACTGTTCAAATTAGAATAATGTTTATGAGTGCATCTGAAAATAACATAGTCCATGCTTCAAAATAATGCCTTAAGTATAGAGTAATTGTAAACAACTGTACTGCCTATTCCGCTAACTTAACACGTGCCTTTAACTATTTGGGGGTCAGAAAATCATCTTTCCAGGCTGAATACCTAATATATTTTAAAAATACAATGTCAAGACTCAGTAGAATAAACCATTTCCCTAGTAACTTAAAAGTTAGGTAAAACTCTCTTAAAAATTAGTGCATAAAAGTTTTACTTAAGTTACTTTCATGCATTTTCAACTTACACCATATACTTGGCAAGCACTTGGAAATGTAAGAGATGTATATTTGGGTATTTATAGAAATTACCAGAAAACATTCTTTCACACACAATTTTTTATTCCTAATAGTCACCTCTTAGACCTTTTTGGTCCTTCCAAAATATTTTTCCCATCTATGAACATTAATAACAAAGCATTTAAATGTCACTAACACTAAAGGAAATCCCCATCCACAATAGAAAGGAATTCATTACACCTATGCATCCCATTGCAGCTGCCTAAAGAAACAAATGAAGGATCTGCAGGATCATGAATCTTCTCCTTTCTTTCCTCTGAACATACAGAAAAATTAAATACCACATGCCAATGTTAGCAAATGAACACTCCTGCAGTATGAACAATACAAATTAATTCAGATGATAGTCTCACAAACACCCTGACAGAAAGATGCTTACTTAATATGTTAACAGTAGACTGCTAAATGGTATTGTCTTGCTGACTTAAATTCTTTCTGAACCTAGAGCCTTTAGTGTTTATTTACAATGCTGAAATGTACTACCTTTTACATTCATTAAATCATAAATGTTAAGTGCAGAAAAAAATTCTAAGAACTCTAATCTTAAAGGACAAAGATGTCTCTTTCTCCCTACTCTGTTCCAATGCTTCATTATCCTTACGGTTCAGAAAAATCTCCTGATACCTAAACCTCTGCCACTTTTGCAGTCCATATTTGTTTTGGGATTTGAACTATATGAAGTCAATCTAAGGTAATGCATTTCACCTCATGTATGAATAGACCAGGAGCATGAATGCAATCACTTCCAGTGGTTCAGCTAAAAAAAACAAACTAGTAAGTTGCTGCTACCTGATCTTTATTGATTATATGTTTATATATTCTACAGCTTAAAACAATTTTTCCCTTGTCTCCTCCTGCAGCTGTTACTGTTCTGAGTACTGCCCATCTTTTAGATACACTTATTCTTTACCTTGTACCATAATTCTTTGCTCTCTTCTTTGATGCATCCTTTTAAATAATTTATGATTACCAGGCTTTCCCTCAATTTTCTTTTCTTTAAGGACTTACAGTTTTCTTGTTAAGTCAAGTTTACTGGACATCTGATCATCTTTCATCTGGAACCCCTTAAACTGCTCCATAACATTCTCAAAGCATAGTACCCTAAGCTAGGCATAGTACCCTAGCTCTAAACAAAGGAAAACATTTTATAGCTTACTTCAAATGGTTCTCCTGTGTCTACCATATCATCAGATGAGATGCTCAAAACTGAGCCACAGCCTCCAAATCGCTCATTTTGACAGCCATATATGACCCGTGGAATTTATGTGAATGAGTTAAGGTATTAAGTGAAAACCAAGCAGGAAGTAAAGTAGCCTGATTAGTCATTAAATTTCACTAAAATGTGCTTGTGCTTTTCAAACTACATTAGTCTGCACTGTAATTCCTCCCTCCTAAAATCAAAACTTATTTCTGAATAATCTAAGATGCACGACATTCCTCAGAAGCATGAATCCCAAAACAGAGACATACAAAGCCGTTTTACTACCTCTTACACTGTTCAGAACTGAACACTGAACTGAGACTAGCTGATTTTATGTAATAGCAATTATTTCTAAAGTGTATTTTTATATCCCTAAGAGAAATCATTGTTTGTCGTAACTGCGCCATTCCTCTTTTGTTCTTGAATCTCTCGTTACTTACCATGCAGTAAATGGAGGATGGCACAGACTCTCAAGCAATAAGATGGTAACCCTGTTGGCTTTGCCTGACAGTGTCCAGCCCCTCTCTGTAGGCTCGCTAACAAACAACTAATATTTGGATGTGTGGTTTCCCAGCATGAAAACCATTAAAGGATACTCATCAAGCGCACAGCAGCCGCACACATGATGCACGGCTCTACGGTTACGTACAGTACTGAGTTTGAAAACACTTCCTCGTGATTTTTATTGTTTTGCCGGCACCAGTCCAGGACCTGATCAATTGCCACCATTTCTGCATGTCGAGTAGCCTAGGAGATAAAAATAAACATTTTCTTAAAAGTTTGTATTGATTCACACTTTAAACTTCTCACTTATACAGACACAATGGGAATAGAATACAGTGTCATAAAATTATTCGTTCAAGTCAAAGGCACAATAGCCTGATGTCTGGTTTATTAGTAGTGCAATTACTTTCACTTCTGTTGAAGAAGTAACATAAGGCTTTCTTGAGAAGTCCCATGTTAGCACACCATTTTGCTTGTCAAGTTGCAGAAGAGATTTTATGAGAAAACATTTTCAATTCTGTGCAGCCCAAACTGCAGAAGAAATACGTAACCCAAGTAAGAATACATTCAACTTCAATCTCATATGCAGCACATCAAGATCCAGAAGCACACACCTGTTCTTTCTTCTACCTGTTTATAGACAGAGGAGTCTGCTTGGAAATTCTCCTCCCTGTCAAGCCAGCATAAGAAAAGCTCTATTTGCAGATCACGGGACACACAAAGCCCACTAGAACAACTCATCCAGCCCACAGCTTGCTTCCAAGACCAAGAATGCAGGTCAGGTGAATTTCTCTGGCAATAGTAAGAAACTGCTCTTAGCTGGTACCTTTCCCTCTGACAATTTTAGTATGCCTGCACAGAACTGAATATATTGTGACTACTTAATAATTTCAGTGCATTTCTGGAATTGACTGGCCTACTATGTAGGCACAGCACTTTCAGTTTGCATGAGGTTTAATACTGGTCAGAAATACATACATACACAGCAAGTCTCTCACCTAATAGGCAGGGACTGCAGCACATGCCTGATTACAAGAATATTGATTTCTCTTTTTTCAATCCAAGATGACTGAATGGTAAGTAGCACAGAGGTCACAGCAATAGGTATGGCACAAAAATGTGAACACAATAGACGTGCTGAATTTAATTGCAGAGAGCTCCAGAACAATCTGTATTCTCCCAGTATTGCTCCGTAATGGCCGCAGCAGCGTGTTTTTCCGATCAAATGTTACAGTAAAAACATGACAAAGTACTAGCTATGAAAGGAGTCTCTGGTTACAGAGCCTGATACGTATTTGAATTGAGACTGTATTTTCCTTCTTTTTAATCTTCTTGGGAAAAGGGATGTTTCTGATCCAGGAGCTAGATTAAGACTTCAGCAATACAAATTCTACTTCTGCTACATATGTCTTTGTGTGATCTTAGATAACTTGTTCTCAATACATGAATTTGGGTTAGTTTCAGTACTGCAAAGATAAATGGTGATAACTGCAAGTTGCTGTACACTATATGGCAAAGGACTCATGTATAAATAAGTTAGTGGCAAGTTTAATATTGTCTAAAAATGTTTTAAAACTCCTACAGAGATCTACGTTGCCTGTGCCTACATTAACAACAGGAGCATGTCCACAGAGCAGAACAGTGCTGAGGACTTGACACCAATTCAAGGGAGTTCACACTGGACTAGCTCCAGTTTAGTCGCATGGAGTATATTCCCATCAACAGCTGGAGAGCATTAGGTATGCTCTTTGAGTGCATCTTTTCAGTATAGCTTCAGCTGAAAGGAAGAGTTTGCTGTCTCCGAGACACAAACCAAAGCCTGGTAAGCAGGCAAGAAATTTATTCCAGGCATGCACTTGTAATTTCAGCTAACATAGTAATGAGCCCACTAGGAATAAAAACATGGATCTGAATCAATATGCAGACATGATTCCTCCAGACCTACTAGTGAAATGGTGTCGTGAAGGTTCCCTTGTTGAATAAATAGATCACATCAGCTGAAGTCTCAGTGAAGACACATTATGGAGATACTAAATGCAATGCCCTCCTGCAGAATGATCCCTCAGAACTACTACAGCTCCTGTAACTCAAAGTGTAAGTTGAGGCTATTCTAATTTTGTGCCCCTCAAATCAGAGACATAAACATCATGGTAGCTTTTCAACTCCTGAGCATGAATTAAAAAAATACAAGCAATCAGCCCTTGTTACCAGAGCACAACATGACTCCAGCCTACAACACTGCTTTGTATAGTGAGTAAACAAAGTGGCTTTTAGGCCTCTGCTGATCTCAGGAGCAAAAGTTAAGAAGAGCCACGCAGTCGGTGTAAGTCATACCAGCTTCTGTGGTAACAGAAAAGAGAGACACAAAAAAGATTATTACACTACTATAACACAAAACATTACTAGTTCCCAGTGCAGCCACAACTTCAGTGACGCATACTGTTCTGCTGTCCTCACCTCATCAAGTTATGGCAGCGCCAGAACACATTTGCCACAGGGTGGAAAAAAAAGGTGGTCAAAGTTACAGAACAGTCTCCGTACAGAGACTAAAGAGACTATGTCTCTTAAATCACCAGATGACACCATTAGTTTTCCAAGTAAAGACAATTATGGCAGAGGTTTATAAAAATAATGAAAAATGTGGAAAAACACAGTAAATTTTGATCTATTAATTCCCCTAACAAGTGGGGACCCAATGAAATTAGCAGGCAGCAAATTTAAAACAAACAGAAGGAAGTACTCCTTCACAAAGCTCGTAATTAAATTGAGGAACTCATTCCCACAGGATGCCATGGAAGCCAACAACATAAAAGAGTTCAAAAAAGGTTTAGACAAATTCATGGAGGATATGTGCACAGACAGCTATCAGAAGCAACGATCCAGACAGTCTTGGGTTCTGGAAGTCCTGAAGCTATTCACTTCCAAAAGTGGAAAGGCTATGCAAGGGAAGACTGTACACTAGTCTTTTCTTGTTTCTTGAGCTTCTTCCCTAAGCATCTGCTAAAGGTCACTCCTAAAGACAAGACACGGGGGGAAAAAAATGGCCTTCTAGGTCTGCCTTAAGGTTTTAATTTATATTGAGCTGTGTCCAGATACTCATTTTTTACTGACATGCTGTGTGTAAAATAACATATGAAAAAAGATGATTTTCATCTTGAGTCACTGACTCAGTTCAGTGTGTTCTGTAAGCCCTATAATTTTTTAATTTGCCCCAGTCTTTTATGTCACTGTAAAGCCAAAACGACAAAAGCAGGTAAAAGTAGAAAGGGGAAAAGAAAACTGTTAGAGAGTGGTGAATGGTGTTCCAAGGAGGAATGACAAGTTGATGTCACCAGGGAAAAAGCCTTGACACTATTAAAATAGTACCCCAAACTGTACAAATGCCTTTACAGACAAATAAAGACATCATCAGCACCCTCTGAAACTCAGACAAGCATTAACAAGTGAGAACAAAGGGGGCCAAAGCTCCAATTTCTATATTGTCCTGCGGCTTCATTAGTAATTTGAGTGCAAACAATACTTAATTTCCAATTATCATGTACTGTACATGCAAGATGCTGTGGGCAAAGACATATGCTACAATGACCCAAGAGGAGATAACAAAGATGAGAAGCCTGCATGTATCAACAAATGACCTAGAAGAAAGAACATTTCAGTGAGAAACATACGATTGCGACATACATGGAAATAAAGATGCCAAAAGACAAAAAAAGCTCTAGTTGGGAGGGGTCACATACATTATAAGGAAGAGAATTTTAAGGTTGGTCTGAGGCAAGACTGCGAACAAGCAAACAAATGTGGGAGCTGCCAGAGGGAACACAGAACTGGCACGAGCTCGAGAACTATCGCCAGGCTGTTGAGAACGAGCGTCTTACACAGACATTCGTTGCACTATTGCCCAGTGATACAAGCAGTGACATGCCTAACTATTTTGAAGTGCTGACGCCACAGCCATGCTCCTAAAAAATAAATAAATAAATAAATAAATTAAAAAAAAACAGAACTGTATGTAAACTCCTGTCTTCCAATATCAACTTTTTCCAGGAGAGTATGATGATGATCAGTGATTTTGAAAATTACTCCCACAGAGTAAGAAGTAGTATCTCTAATGTTAGTGTGTTCTGTTGTGGACACGCAGGGCAGAAAAAGTATGCAAGGTGACAAGAAACAGACTGAAAAAATCTGAAAGCTTTCAGCAACTACACCTTTTTGACAAAACAAGCAGTTTAGGAACTGGATGAAGGAGTAAAGGAGATACTACCTGCACCTAACGCCAGCCAGTTACATCAGAGGATGCAGGGACTTACAGAAGAAGACAGGAAGATTATCTGACACAAAGCTTAGTGGTAATTTGACTTCTGAGCAAGGGCAAAGCTGTAGGGAAGGACTGCAGACCTAACTGGATAAATGACTGTTTCTTCAAACGTGGAAAAAAGTTTTCTAGGGATGAAGAATGCCATCATGAATCTACATTTTGGATGTCAGCAAGCAAAGACTAAAGTAAGAATCACCAAAAGTCGACCACGTAATATAAATTATGTAAATAGTAAAAATGTCTTGAGACGAAACGTGTGAAAAGGTTAGAGCTACTATAGTGACTTTGGCATGAGACTCAAATACAACACTACTCCAAAACAAAATTAATATTTTGGCTCTTCAGTAAAGATGACACTGAGAATGGGGTGGAAAGGCAGAATAAGAGTATAGAAATTACAGTATGTGAGATACAGAACTGAGACATCAGAACGCTGAAAATACCTGAGGCACAGAACAGGGGCAAAAACCAAGTTGACAGATCATATCCATCACAGAAATACCAAAGAACTTGTGCAAATGGCTGCCAGTCCCATAGCTATGCTTTTAATACATCAAGGGAAGAGTATCGCACCACTGAAACCTGTCAGAGCAGAGTCACTGCAACAAAAAACAGGAAGGACAAACAATTCTGACAACTACAGATCCAGGCTGGTCTCAAGAGCAGAACAACCAGCGCAACAAACTTTGAGCGTAATATAAGGACTAGTCTGTAAAAGGGAAACAAAATAAAATACAATGTGGATTTGCATCCAGTAGTTGGCACTAAATTAAACTAGTAACTTTCTCTGACAAATGTATTTTTCTAGGCAAAAGAAATATCGATCCCTACTCTCTGGGCTTCAAAAAAGTATCTGGCATAGCACAACGTAAATAAGTATTGTCAGTCTGGGGAAAACAGCACAGTACAGAAAATCTAAGGTGGGCAAGCAAAGAAGAGAAGTTGCACTGAGAGGGGAAATATTTGCCTAGAGGGAACTTATCAGCAATGATGCTCAAAGATTATTTTGATATAAACACTTTGATTATAAACATTTTCATCTGGGCCACTGGCATTAACTGGAGAAAGACCTAGATAAAAAAGCTAGCAACATGTGATGAAGACATCATCAGAAGAGAGTGTCAGAGAATCACTCAAGAAGTGGATTGTCCTAAAAGGCAGGAGTGGGGAGAAAACAATACACTAAGTATAACAAAATGGCACTAAAGACAAAGGCAGCTCCAAAAAAGAGAGGCAGACTTACTTCCAGGGAGAGTGGAAGTATTACTGCTATCAAACGAGCCCCAAGAGAAAGTCCATCTGGCATAAAATATACAGTTCTGGTTAACTGAATTCAAGAAAGGTGAATCAAAACTGGCATGGATGTACAGAAGAATTAGAATGAACACAAAAAGAGAGCTTGTCTTCTGAGAGCCTTGGGAAAAACAAAAGCTGAGAAGGGTTATGACTTTAAATACATCCAAGCTATGTAAAACACAGGACGATGCTGGCGGGAGAACAGATATAAATGGATCTTAAAAAGTTTAAACTGGAAATCAGATGTTTTCTAGCCATCTAAGGAATGATGTTCTGGAGAAGTCCTCCAATATGAGATGAGGCAAAAAATTAGATTTAAAGTGGAACTTGACAAATTTATGATGTCTGCTGGAACTGCCTCAGTGGTTTCAGAGTTGTTTGTTTTTTTTCCCTTCCTCTCCAGGATTTTTCCTAAAAAATGCCAGAAGTCCTTAAGAGAAAACTGAAAACACTTTCCCACATCCACATTTCATAGTAAGTGCCTTTCTGGAGCTCACAATTTCTTTCACAGTGTATGGAGCAACTAACTGCATGATCGGAAATTTGGATGCAACGAGCACATCCAGCGTTTCCTGTCACTATAATGTAAACATTTATGAAAATTAAGTGACAAAAGAATTGCAACTTGAGCTAAACAGAAACTTAAAACTGACTTGGCTTTCAAAGATGCTAACAGCTTACTGTTTCCAAAATGCAGCTGGAATTTTTGAAATCAGGACACTTGGACTTATGTACGTACATTCAAGCAAACCTGATGCTAATATAAAAAAAAGGCAGAAAACTTCCCTAATATTTTAAATTGATTATGATTTTGTTATTAGTCTCACCAGTTATGTTCTGCTCATTTACCATCATATGATTTGTATGCAGCAATAACTCTAGCACAATTTTCCCAAAAAGTATCTGCTTTCCTATGGTGTTTACACAGACAGAATTTGAAATACCTATCTTCTATGCCACCTAACTTTCTTGAGTTGTTAAAAAAATATTTTAATACGTTATGAATGTCTTATAACATAAATTAGTATAATAGTTCATCTTTTCTGGTATATTTTTGAACCTACCAGATTTATTTGCACCTTTTATCACATTTTGAGAATAGAGACACTGAATATAAATTTCAGCCAGATCCTGCAATCAGATCCATTTACAGAGCTGCACAAAATCCTCACTGACTTTAACGTGTCTCTCAGCATGCATAAGATCTAACTTTATAGCTAAAACTGCAAGCATCAGGTCTAAAAATCTAAAGGTAATACTTTTGTGAAAGGAACAAGAGTGGAAATCAAACATCAGGTTTTGTTAGCCTGTGCACTCTGCAACCGCGCACAACTTCCCAGCTCCTTGTCTTCTCCTTTCCCCTTCCAAAACGATTCCTCTGTTTGTATGGGAGTTTTCCTAGAAAAGCAAGAGAGCTGGATTTTCAGTTTACATGTCATGACCTTTCGAAAAGCTTATAGCACAATCCGAAATTGGGAAGCCCTTCTTTGCGGAGAGGCAGTGGAGCAGGAGTCCTCGGGTCCCCGGACGGGCAGGCAGGGAGGCCGTTCAGCGACGGGCCGCGGCAGGTCGGGCCGGCGGGTGGCCGTGACGATCCCGGGGGCCTTTCCATCCCAGACGCCGGCTCGGTGCCAGCCTGCCGGTAACACCCACCTCTCCCGGCCCCGCTGGGGGCAGCGTGCCGCCGGGACGGCCTCGCAGCCTCCTCCCCCCGACCCTCCCCAGCCTCCCCGGGACGCGGGGCCGAGACCCCCCCCGATCCCCGCTCCCCCCCCACTCACGTTCTTGGTCTCGTTCACCTCGTTCCTCCCTTCCCCCAGCACCCGGCCCTCGTACACCAGCAGGCAGCCCACGGGCACCTCCCCGACCTCCAGCGCTCCTCGGGCCTGCGGGGGGACACACGCGGCCGGGATGAGCCGGGAGGCGGCGGAGGGAGAGGGGGGAGCACGCGGAGCCCGCCCGGCCGCCCCCCGCACCGACCACTTGGAGGGCCCGCTCCATGAAGCCGAGCCGCGTCGCCTCGTCCTCCATGGCGGCCCCGGCGGAGCGCGGCGCCGTTTCCGGGGGACGCCCGGCGAGGCACCGCGGGCGGAGCCGGGGCCGCCGCCGCCACCTCCCCTTCCGCCGCCGCGGGGAGGCGAGGGGAGGCCGTGCTGAGCCGAGCCGGGCGGGCAGGATGCTCCGCTCCCTCTGGAGTTTCCTCAAGCGGCACAAGAAGAAATGCCTCGTCCTCGGCACCTTCCTCGGCGGTGAGCGGCCGGGGAGGGGCTCGTCCCGCGCGGGGGGGGGGGAAGGAAAAACCCCCTCGCGTCCCGCTGCTGGCTGGCTCCGGGCCCCTCGGAGCCCTCCCGGCCGGCACGGGGTTATTGGTAGCCGGGACCGGGTTTGGAGCGGCGCCTCGGGTCCGTCCCTGTGCCGTGTAAGCGTCTGGTAAAGGGGGGGTCTCCCGAGACTGGGCGCTTCTCACGAGGTGCAGCCGCGGCTCTGCCTGCTCAGGCGTCACCTCCGCGTGCGTTCCCTGCAGGTGGCACGGGTTTAAGTGTTACTGAGCTGCCGAGGAAGGCTTGGCTCGCTTATACCCCCCGGAACACGCCCAGGGGGTTAAATATCGGGGGCTGAAGTATTTCTGCAGCACATCTTGGCTCTCAGCTTTTGATTCAGGTGAGGGCTCTTGTGGAGGTGACTGGATGTAATTCTGACTCCCCTCGGCTGTTGTGGCCTCCGCAGCCTCTCAGCGTGAACTCCTTCAGCAATAAATTAGGCAGCGGTTACTGAAAGCAGCTGTCGAGCCCCTTTACCCCTTCTCATGCAGGTTTTCTGGCTCTACAAGTACAGCAGAAAGTAATGGTTACCAGCTTCTGAGCCCGCTTACAGCCCACCATGGCAAGCTGAGCTGGTTTACTTTAACGTGACAAGCTGAAGACTGTGCCCCCCCCCTTCACTGCCCGTGTGGGAGTGCCAGGTGGGCAAATGGGCCTAGTAAAAGCACAAGTTGGCCTGGTTTCAGCTAGCCAACGTGGAACAGTGTCTGGGTAGGCAAGCAGATATCATGGGGCTGATGGCTCTCAGTAGTCCTGATAGCCAGAAATCCTAAATTCATCACACACAAGTGGCCTTCTGTCAGCCCGGGAACCATCCTAGTGTCACTGAACTTGCAGTTTTTTGCTTACGGTGGATGCTGTTGAGGTACAGTTTGGTACAACTCTCACTGACATGCTATTGACAGTGTGAAGTACACTGAAAAGATAAAAATTTGGGACTCTGTGGTAAATTGGAGCAACCACGAGCAGGAGAACATCGTGAGCTGCCATCAGCTGCAATTTGCACCATAATGTTTTAAGGCAGCTGGGGAGATGGAGGGATTTACTGCAGAATGCTACACTACACTTGTTTTGCAGCTGAATCACGTGTGCTTTGGCCATCTGTGTGTTAGTTATGGATCAGACCTTAATCTAACTCGAGGAGTTATGTCACGTCACTGCTAATGAATGAGAACCCCAGAATCCACAACTGATTCTTCAAAAAACATTGATTAAAGCTGAAAGGTAGAATGCAACTTCACCTGATTACTTTTATTTAAAGACAGAATATTCTGAATTGGCTGAATGATGTGAGAAAAGCAGCCTAATCATCTGCTGATATAATGTCAGAGAGTGGACGCTACGTCTCTCTGATGTATTTTTCTTAAGAGCTGTAGTTGCAGTTTCTGGGAAGGAGGATGTAACAAAGGAAAATGGGACATCACAAGCTTAATGATTTTAAGTCTTTGACTGGCAAGCATTCAGAGATTGATGTGAATACTTAATTATTCATTAGACAACACAGGAGAATCTCTATATTATTACTGGTACAATGTTTTATCAGTGTTGCATTACTGAAGAACCACAAACGTCTGAGTTGGTTCGTACCTTTTCTCTGCTTACAAATTCCATGCGTGTTATCAGTGGCTGTTGTCGTTAATGTAATTTGTGTGACTCCCAACACTCATATCTTCATAAACAGAAAAATCTCTTGGAAAACCCTTGAGGTAAGAGCTCAGACTGATGGAAAAGCTGATGAACTGTGTGTAATTTTCGCTTTGATTAAGAAGACCTCAACTTTGCGAAGACCTTAGACAAACCCATTCTTCAGGGGTTTGTTCTTTTAGCAAGAACATACTTGAATCTCTTCCAGCGGGTAAAAATCTAGTGTTCAGGGATCAGAAACATTATTTAAAGAAGAGAGAGTTAGCATGTCTGAGTTCCAAGGACATGATAGATTCACTTGTTCTTGATGGATGGGTAGATTTAAAGTGGTTTATATTTCAGTGCCCAGCACTGAAGGCAAGTTAAAATGGATACTACAAAATGATTCACTGTTTAAATCCTCGCTGCTGTAGAAGAGCAAGTTCAGCGCGTTCGAAATGTATGGTTCTGATTTCAGTGGTGAATGAGTTGTTACTCAATTTCATCTGTTGCAACCTTCGGCTTGCAGAAAGAGCATTTCAGTTCAGATGTCTGTCTGCTTGCCCAAGGCAGTTGCGTTGGCTTGTGAACGAGTGAAAGGGCATTCGTTACATGGGTTTTGGTAGAAGTCAGTGGTGCCAACAGAATAAGGCTTTGGTGCTTTCCTGTTTTATACATGATTTTTAACCATAATGAGATGATTGTATGTCAGTTGATGCATGGTCTACTTGAACATAAGAACAAATCACAACTTAGGGAGCTGCTGATGTTCTGAAAGGATCCAGGCTTCTGTGTGTTAGCACCGTTTCTAAATAATGAAATTCTTGGAACTGAATTTGGGGGGTATGGGAGGAGGGAGATACGGCAGCGAGAGTAAAAGTTACACAGGGTCAGGAGGAGATTTCCTGAAACTTGTTGCCTCCCAGTTACTGGTTCCACTCTTCTGCTCACCTTTCCATCCCACCTGTGAAGAAAGGAAGGGGCTGAGGGAGAAAGTCATAATTTACGCGATATAAGAGAGATCCCACCTGTTTGAGGCCACTGGCATGAAGATGTGAGAGCCGGTGGATTTTGTAAGCTGCTTCCGTTACTTATGTTTGGATGGGAAGAAACTACCCAGCAGTGATAATTATCTCAGTTCGCTGCTCAGAGGAGAATCAAGTGTCACTTCTGCAGAAGATGGGTATTGTAGACCCCCGATATTCACGTGGTGTAGGACAGCCAGTACAAATGTAAACGCATTTCACTTTGTAGATCAATTTGAGTTCAGTGTGAAATGTAGTTGGAGATCCTTGCTGAGGTTCCTGTACCTGAATTCATCGATGTCAGCTGCCATAATCCTTGTTTGTATTTTCCGAACCGTGTGTGGTTCAGAAATGCTGGGACTACAGTTGTTTGTGTAGTTCATACATGAAGAAGAAAAAAAAGATTTACATAGAAATTATCCTTTGCGCAGTCTCATCATTGCTCAATTTTCTTAACTCCTGGTTCTGTTTGGGTCATAGGGGAAAGGTACTACAAGAAGTTATATCTGTACAACTGTGTAGCTAATTAGACAGGAGCAAAATGTTGCTGCTGATACGTTTTGCTGACCTCCTATCCCCTATTGAGAGGTAAAATTGAGATACCTTATCTATTGTAAAAAAAAAAATGGTGTTTCCTCTGTTCTTAACAGAGATTTTCAACATGTCATTTAGTTTCTTACCATCACGTTAGCTGATGTTGACGTTATGGCAGTTCTTAGGACGTGGCTTCCTCTGGTCCCGCTTCCAGCTCTAAGCGATGGTACCGTCATGTAATGCGTTCAGCCTGGACTTCTAAGTCTGCATGATTTTCTAGTCTTCCGAGTTACTGTTCTGTATGTCCACGCAGATACACACAGTAGTTCTAAAGCAAAACGTGCACACATGCAGACTCCCAGGCTGGCAGCTCGTGGAGATATCCCACGATCAGGAAGCTCGCAGGGGCTCTGCTGCTGAGTGCAGGCAAGAGTGACCTGTGTGCAGGCATCCCTTGTCTCGGGGCTGGAATTGCCCAAGTGCAGCGTCAAGTTCTGCCAGCTGCTCGGAGGCGCTGAGGAGAGCCCTTCCAAGCCATGCAGTTAGTAACAGACTCAGTTTGCTGCTCACATGCATGGTTTTTTTTGTGTGTTTTTGTTTGTTTGTTTCCTTAAGCTGCGTGCATGATGCAGCTTTTCCCTTGGCTAGCTTCTAACGTGTTGTGTTCTCAAAGGTGAAACTGGAGTGTGCGATATCGATTAATGATGGGTCAAAGTTACCTCTTCGTTCTGGGCAGGAGGAGAGAAATACAGCTGCTGATATCTGGTGTTGCATCGCTTGAACTGAGTGTCTTTTTTTCTGGAAACTCCTTGTTAAACCCGGGCGGCTGCTAATGCAACTTCGGACCCTGGTGAGACGCAGCAGCTGGTAGCGCAGAACACTCGCGCTGCTTTAACAATCAACTGTTAAGCAATTAGCTGTCTCAGTCTTAATTATAAAGGTGCTGCTCCAGCCTATCTCTCTAGGGTATGCGCATGATTCCTCTTGAGTTGTTTTGCTTCTTGTGGTCTCGTGACTGCCTGGGCCCTGTATACATACAAGAGCCTTTTTTTTTTTTTTTTAAACCTGTGTAACCTTTCTGCCAAAAAAAAATGGAGGTAAATGATTTATTTGGGGCAGAAAAATGAAACGAATGTTGTCTTTTGGATGAACGGTTATGTCTGAATGCATTGTGGAAAATGAGGTGGAAAGAAATGATTGGAAAATATTGTTTTGAAAAACTTTGCTTATGCTAAAAAAAGCTAATCGTTGCTGTTTCAGTAAGCAGCAAAAATAAAATCGGTACACTGAAGGTCATGTCCGAGATACACGTTCTTGGCAGGAGTGGATTATTCTTTGGAGAAAAATAATTGTTAGCTTTGAAGTCTCGTTTTGGTTAACAGTTTACAGTGGTAAAATTGTATTTAATGTCTATGGAGCCATAATATTGAGTTTGTGTCTGATGGGGCGAATCTTCCGCTTGTGACAAGTGGTCAGTCTGCCGAAAGGTTGAGGCAGGAGGGACTGATTTCCACTTCTTTTTATTTTGAGGCTTTGAGAAAATAAATGAAAGTGATTACAGTAGTTCTGAACCGATCTGGTTTGTAGTTGCCTATTAGGAAGCACACTACTGATACAAATTACCAGATTTGTTTTGTGACCATAAATATTAGGGCACAGAGTTGGCAAGCCTCTTGAAATACTGATGATAGTTCTGGCGAACATATTGAAAGGTTTTAATGATCTAAAAATGTAGCGGAACTCAGAATCGGGGGCGGTGGTGTTAGTTTTTGTGGATCGGGTTATAAAAATAGCTCCATAACTTCCAGGGTGCAGTAACTGTTAAAAGCCTCCTTCATTCAGATAATGATTTTGGATCTTGAAAAGTGGATTTCAAACTGTTTATGGCTTTTGAAAGTGCTTGCTGGACAACAAGACTCAATTTGATACTCAGATTTCTTCTATGTAGCATAATTGACTTTGAAAGAGTTGGATCTGGCACTCTGTGGAGGGATGTCAGTATTTAGGGGATTGCCCAACTTGTACAGCAGCATTTTCTGCTTGTTTCTTTTCCTCCCCACCCTCTCTGCAGCGGGCAAAGGTGCTGATAGGAAGCACAGAAGGCATAGCGGCACCTCGAGGGGTGGCTCAGAAAGGGAAGTGGCGATGAGGAAGGATGAGAAGAGGGCTGCGGGCAGGCTGGGGATGCCTGCAGACCCCCAGAGGTGTGGGAAGAGCGGCTGGGGGAGTCTTCAAAGGGATGCGTGGTGGGAGGGGAGGAAGTGAAGAGCAAATATTTTTGGTGGGTCTTTGTGGAGATTGGTAGTGAGGGTGAGGTAGGGTGATTAGATCCTCAAGGGTTGCAGGAGAACGGAGCTGGAGCGTAGGAAGCAGGCATGGTAAGAAGTAAGACCTGAGGATGGGGAGAGGGAACGGAGGAGTCCTTGGAGCTGGTGGTGCGCTGAGGGCCACGCTCAGGCCCTGCTAGCCAAGGTTCTTCCTATGTACACATTACGGACCAACACTTCCTCTGTTTGGTCCTGAAATGTTTTTCTTATGTGATTTTTAAGACTTGAGTTTTATCTTTACCTTCTGCTGCTAATTTTAGAAAGATATCTTGAAAGAAAAACCTTTCTTTTCATCCTTCTCCAGGCTTGTGCGTTTGATTTTCTTTTCTGTTCCTTGTTTCTGTTACCCTACACCTTTCTCTTCGTTATATTTTCTTCAGTCCCTTCAATCCTAGTTGCTCATATTGCTGTAGTACCAAAAATACCTTGTTTGAAAGGAAACTTATCTCTTAGAAATGTTTCTTATACTGATTAAAGGCCTTACCCTTTACATTTTACTTCATTTTGAAAATGCTATTTCTGATTATTACCTTTGCTAATTACCATTAAAATGCTTGAGACCTGCTTATCTCCCTCAAAAACACTCACCCTTATGGTTTAAAACCAGTGAAAAGGGCTGAAGGGGGGCTTTGCTCACGTTTTTAAAGCAGCTTGTAATCTGAAAATCTCTCTGTAGGAGTTTATTTACTGGGAAAATATGGACAGAAGAAAATCAGAGAAATCCAAGAACGAGAGGCAGCTGAATACATCGCCCAAGCACGAAGGCAGTATCATTTTGAAAGTAATCAGAGGACGTGCAATATGACAGGTAAGATAAGGAAATAGTTACTGTTCTCAGTAGGTGGAATTATTTGGGGATTTATACTACATAGGGTCAGGAATGAAGAAGAACAAGAATTCAAAATCTTCATTAAATACTAGTACATAAATATAGTCATCTTACTGAATCTGAAGAACAGAGGATTGAAGAGATTTTGGGGGGTCATGTCAACCCTTAGCTTGAATATCCCCATTTATAATACATACAAATATACATACAGGCTACGATTTTTGTCAGTTAAAGACCCTTGGTATATTGCCCTAAACTGTACATAGTATAAGGTGTGAAGCAGCACCCAGAATTTACAGCACAATTAATTATCGTATTCATTATAGTAAACTGGTAGTAAGCTACACAGAGATCTTGGTGGGTAACTTTTATTTACAAATAAGAAGCATATCAGTCCAGAAAACCCCTACACTTGAACAGTTAAAAGGTACCTCACTATATAGGGAGCAAAAATGAAAAGTGATTTTATTCTGGCATTTGTCTTTAGATTGTGGAGAGGACATGGGTAGAATTAAAATAATAATAATAATAAACCCTGTCATTCTTACAAATAGTTTTGAATGGCTTGTATTTCTTTAAAACAAATTGGGCAGCATTTTCTTCTGTTGAAATTTGTAATGGCTTCTCAAGTGGCTGCAAATGGTTTCTGTGTCCCTTGTTTACCCTGACCAATTTGTATTTCATTTTTATCTTTTCCATTTGGTAGTGCTGGGATTGATTTTACTGCAAGGACTAAGTTTTTCTTTGCCATTCTTTGTGCAAAGTACATTCTGTCTGGCAGCATGCATTCTTGTCAAGATTTTTCATATTTTGTTCATAGTATTTATTATGTTACCTGCATGCTTATTTACTGTTTTCTGTTTCCATTGTACAACAGCAGATGAGACCTTGAATCTTCTGAAAGTCAAGGACTTCATCCCACCAGCTTTCCTTTGTTTAAAATGTATCTTTCTTGAGTTTTCTTGTAAAAAAAAAAAAAAAAAAAGATTAAAAAAGTCAAATTTTTCTTCCCATTTGGAGAAATGCAGCAGTGTAGATTTTCACCAGATTTTCTTCAGCAGAGTTGAAGGCATGTTTATGCAGACATGCAGGATGTGAGCACATATCTGCAGACAGACTAAGAAAAGCTATGTAGCCACACAATGGCATCATTGTGCCCAAAATGGTAAGAGGCAAGCAGGTAATTGCACTTCTGAGTACTTCCAGGACTTCCTGTGTTGCTTGTCCTCCCAGCTTTGCTTGTTGAGCAAATAGGACCAACGCTGTAGCAGTTATTGAGAGAGAGTAGGGTATGGATTTATGATTTTTTTTTATGTTGACAGATTTTGGTTTTTTTTTTGTATTTTTTTCTTTTAATAACAGTGCTGTCAATGCTCCCAACATTGAGGGATACCTTAATGCATCAATTAAATTCTGAGAGTCTCACATCTCTTCTTAAAAATAGGTAAGACTGTCTCATTGTGTTAAATATAACTTGTTTTGATCACAAGATCATTTTTTTTCAATTGATGTATTTATAATGTAGAGAGTGTGAAGCATTTTGTTCTTGTGTCCCAATGAATCACTTAAAATATTTTGAAATTACCACATAAATATTGTGTGTCATGTTAGATAAAGTTTGACAGGTATGGCTGGCATTCTACAAACATTACTGGAAATAATTGTTACTTTAAGATGCTGCAATGGGAGCCATGGTTTTTGTTGTGTTTATTTAGGATAGATAAAGTCCTTACAGTATCTAGTCTTCTCTTAATCTGCGTCTTGACTGTGTTGTTGTTGCCTTTGTAAAAATGTTTATGTAATCTCATCGAGGTCAGACATGTGAACAGTAGTGGAAAGTACCCAAAATGAGTTTACAAATGGAAGTGAGCTATAAGAAGCAATAGGGGCATTTCATAACTTTATACACATCAATCCCTGTCAGCAAACACCTTTGTTCTCATTATAACTGCAAGAACAAATGGCATATTTTTTAAATACATAAAATGCATAATAGCATACCTTAAATGCTGCTTGGCATTTAGCAAGGAGTAGAAGTGTTACGTAGGAAGTTAACACAGGGTTTCTGACTCACTCAAGACTGTCTTTCCAGTTTACCTCCCACTAACTTATTTATATAGCATTAACTTAATCTGTCCAGCATTTAATAAATTACCTATCCTATCATTGTCTTTTTCAGTCAAAAAAAAATCTCTTACAACAATACAACAGAATGTGATATTTAAAATAGGAGTTACAGCCTAAATTATGTTTTTGTAATAGTGGATCTAAGAACTGGCTACTGTAATTGAGGATTATTTATCCCAAACAACAGGAAATTGGAAAAAAGTTAGCTTCTATGGAACATCTAATGTGTTTGCCAAGATAAAAACTTTACTTAATAAAAAATTAACCTGAATGAACAAGAAATGTTGTGGATGATCAAATTTGTCTTCTGAACTGTACAGCAAAATATTCTACAAATGCTTGTAGTCCCTTGTTCCCTGTTAAAGACAAGTAATGGCTTAGTTTATTTTCTGTAGCATATATTCTTTTAGCAAAATATATCTGGTATCTCTAACTTGTCTGACTAGTTGGAGCAGTTTACAGGTACAGTGACACACTTCTGAATTCCAGTAATACATGCAGCTGCGGTCATGAGTATCCTGTAAGTGTGGGCATCCATTTAGAGTCTATCTTAGAGTTTGTGTCTTAATGCTTCTTTTTTTGATTTACCTTTAGAAAGTTTTAAATAGATGCTTACCCTTTTTGATCTGAAAGGGTAAAGAAGAGGTTGAGTGAAACAAGGCTTCAGAATTATCTTTAAAGAGAGTCTTTCAAGGAGCTTTCTTGTGTTACACGTGAAGGTATAGATTTGTTTTCTTTCCACTTTGATTTCAGAAGATGAATCAAAGGGTTCCAGACCCTTCCAGTGTCAGTCAATATATAAAAGGGTAGATGTGGAGATTTACCTTTCTTAATGTCTCTGAAGATACAGTCACTTTGTTATATTATCTATGAGAAGATCTTATGTTATTCCTTAAATCAACTGCTTTATCTTAAAATCCTTTCAGTTCTTAAATTTAAATCCTTTTTACAGTGTTTTAGTAATTTGGTATGGCCAAGGTTAGGTTGGACATTGTCAGTCTTCCAGAGAAATTTTTAAGCAGGGAGCACCACACAAGACCACTGATGTTCTTGCTCTGTCTGCCCTCCTCCTCTTCTCAAAGCAATGTGATTGAGTGAGATCAGGTGAAGTAGTTGCTGCTGTAGTCTTGTAGGTGTTACCTATCTCCCACTTACTCAACACTAACCTTTAATCCAAACCTGTAGTTTATTTTTGCATTACTTGCTGCCTTGCTTCTGTAGCCAATAATGGTTTTCCAAATAAAGAAATGTGAAATAAAAGTTGAGTAGCAGCTGCGTATTAGTCAGTTGCAGCAAATGAAGACTAAAATATCCATTTCCACTTAGGCTTAATACTCACAGTATTAAGCTGTTACCTGGTTGTTGCCTTATGTTGTGAGGAGAAATTTGGTAAGCATGAGCTCTAAGTATGTTTTGACATAATGGGTGGAAATGTAGTTGGCTGATGTTGATGCACTGGCTTCTTTGTCTTGCTTCAGTTGGCATGGAAAACTTACCACTTATAAGTAAAAGGTGTAGTTTTGAGTCCTGTCATGTGTTTCACCTACAGAAGTATTACTGTATCTTCTCTTTTTTCTTTTTTTAACTCTTTGTTTGGCTTTTGAATGGCTTTTAAAACTGTTGATTTTGCTTGCATAATGTAAGGTGTGTAAACTGTCCTTGTACGTGCTATGGATCCTTCTTGTATCTCTTCTAGCTATCTTTTTTTGCTCTCTCTCTACTTTCTGGAGTTTAATAGTGCTTTAAAAGATTTAATAGTTTATAATATCTGTTCATTTGCCTTATTTGATAGCAATGAGCTTAAAAACTAATTGTTTATGTAATTGATATAATGGTCAAACAAATGGCAAAGTACATACGTTTGTTTCAGAAAGATAAAAGCATTCCGTAATGGTTAACTGGGCCTGTAAGGAGAAATGATTTCTAATGAAAAGTGTGTTCTTTTAATAAATTATGTTACTGTACAATCTAAGCACAGGTTAATCTGAACCATCTGTGCTAAATATTTAAGTATTACTTCTGATCCCAAGAAATTACCAAATGTTTCCCTAAGTTACTTTCACAAATTGTTTCCTCCCCAATAGAGATCCAGTAGCCATTCTTTACTAACAGTGTTTAACAGAAGGGAATGGTTGATTAAATTTCTTGGATGGTTAGCTTGCTCTTACCTCTGCTTCTGCTGCTGTATTGTTAAAATTGTGTCTGGTTAGTAGTTTTAAATATGTCATACGTCTTAGGTGGTCCAGGTGTCTTCATACACACACAGAGTAGGGGACAGGAGGCTGGAGAGCAGCCCCACAGAAAGGGATCTGGGGGTTCTGGTTGACATCAAGTTGAACACGACCCAGCAGTGTGCCCGGGCAGCCAGGAGGGACAACCATGTCCTTGGGTGCACTGAGCACAGCATGGCTGGCTGGTTAAGGGAAGGGATTGTCCTTCTCTGCTCTGCACTGGTGTGGCCTCACCTCGAGTGCTGCGTGCAATTTTGGGCACCACAATACAAGAAGGACATAAAACTGTTAGAGGTTGTCCAAAGGAGGGCTACAAAGATGGTGAAGGGTCTAGAGGGGAAGACGTACGAGGAGCAGCTGAGGTCCCTTGGTTTGTTCAGCCCCGAGCAGAGCAGGCTGAGGGGAGGCCTCATGGCGGCCTGCAGCTCCCTCACGAGGGGAGCGGAGGGGCAGGCGCTGAGCTCTGCTCTCTGGGGACAGCGACAGGACCCGAGGGAACGGCATGGAGCTGGGACAGGGGAGGGTCAGGCTGGGGGTTAGGGAAAGGTTCTGCACCCAGAGGGTGCTGGGGCACTGGGACAGGCTCCCCAGGGCAGTGGTCACAGCACTGAGCCTGCTGGAGTTCAAGAAGCATTTGGACAACACTCTCAGCCATAGGGTTTGCTTTTTGGGTGGTCCTGTGTGGAGCTAGGAGCTGGACTCAATGATCCTTGTGGATCCCTTCCAACTCAGGATATTCTTTGATTCTATACAATCTGCAGTCTTGCTTTTAGACTGCAGAATATATATAATCTTAGGAATCAGTCAGGTCAAAAAGGTAAATGTTTTTCAAGAGAAGAAAAGAACAAACCCTTGCATTTACGTGGGTAATGCAAGACTCCTTTTCCACAGATGGTCATGATCTATTTGTTTTTAGGTGATCAAGTCTGAACTTTAATAGAAAGCCAGGCAATGGTAAATCCTGTAAGAAAGTAGGATAGAAATTCTGATCCTGTGCTGCTTACGCACAAGCAGATTACCTGTGCATACTTACTGAACCGAAGTCTGTGTTAAATATACCCAGGATCAAGGCCCCAGAAAAGACTTACTGCTTTGTACCATCGGTGGGCTTTTTCTAACTGCTTAACGTAGGAACTCAAAATTGATAATATAACTGTATGTAATTGGCATCAATAAACACTATACTTACACATTGAAATGTGATTATTTTTCCTGTGACTTCGTAATGCATAGTTTATATACTGTTTTCTTGAATGAGGCAAATCAATGTAGGTGTAATCTGATGTGAATAATTATAATAGTTAAACGAACTTGCCTTAGAGCACTGCAGTTATTTTAATATGTTTATTAATTTCCAAGTAAAATATACAATGGCTAATATTTGCATTTATTTTTCCCACAGGCCAGCAAACAAGTTAGAAATATGGGAGGATTTAAAGATAATAAGTAAGTGTAAATAAAAGATTACATCTACATGATGTCTAATATAAATTTTAAAATCTTTTATACCCTTTAAAATGCGCACTTCACACTACAGTGAGTCGTCCTTTCAGTAGATACGAAGATAATGTAGCATACTACATAGCAAACTCCTCCACGCTCTGCCAAAGCTCCTCATTAAGGATTTTTTTAATATCCCCCAGGGAAATCAGATGCTCAAAAACCACCTTGAAGAATCTTATTGGCCCTCATGTTATCCTGCTCAACAAAACTTTGTGCAGACTTTCTGTACCACCACAGAAAAATCACATCTCTCAGAAATGCAGGCCAGCCATTATATGGCCAGTGGTTTTCTCTTTTTGAGCCTGTTTGAGATAACCACCACAGCAGTGGTTATGAACCCTGTCGTTCATCATCTTATGTACTGGCTGGTGGAAGCAGTGGAAGGAAAACAATAATAGTGAAGTCAGATAATTATGCAGTGAAATATTACTGAGATGCTGTTATTTTTTTTGTTCACTACTTTTGATTCCTTAGTGCCATTTGTTATCCCCGCCACCACCACTGCCTCTCTGGTTTTCTTTCCTTCCTTAGAGTTATCTTCTTTTCACAACACACCTATAGATCCTGCTTTTGATCTGGTTTGTTTTTTCCTGTGTCCTTGCTACTCAGTGCTCATCCAAATTTATTTGTCACTTCCACACATCCTTTGCTATCTGGTGGCTGGTAACTGATGCTCATTTTCATTTTCTTTATGTAGATATTATCTGCTTCTGCCTTAGGTAACATTTTTCTTTCTCTGAAACTGCTGTTATGCCTTCTGTGTCTTGACTGCATGATGAGGGCTAACATACTCTGTGTATTTCGTGGCCTAATAACGAAGGAGGATTTGACGGCACTGGTACATGATGCACCTTCTGGAGCAGCTTGTACAGTGTTGTTTTTTTTTTTTCCAAAATTACTTGTGTAACATGCTAAATTATATTAATGTAGGACTTTGGGGCACTGGTACAGGCTCCCCAGGGAAGTGGTCATGGCAGCAAACTTGATGGTGTTCAAGAAGTGTTTGGACAGTGCTCTCAGATGTAGTCTGAGTTTTGGGTGGTCTTTGTGGAGACAGGAGCTGAACTAGATGATCCTTGTGAGTCCTTTCCAGCTTGGGATATTCTATGATTCTTGGATTTAAATGGAACAACACCGTAGCTGTAGCTGCTGTGCATGTTAGACTCATGAACGTTTTGGGTGTGTTATGAAAATACGTGTTATGACAACCAATGAGAGAAATTGCTATGTATTTAAGAATCGTTAGCACTTCTTGAGTCTTGGAGAGTACTCTTCCTCCTGACTCACACTTTTTTCATTGACTTTGAAGTATTTTTTGTCTCTTTTCAAGGTTTCACAAGAAGTATTGTAGCAGTGTACAGTACCTGTATGCTAGTAGTTCTTTTGCGAGTCCAGTTAAATATTATTGGCGGTTACATCTACCTAGATAATGCTGCAGTCTGCAAGAACGGCACAGTAAGTTTCTTGTTTTGTTTGAAAAGTTGAAATTCCACATTCTTGGAGGTGAAAGAATTACTTTGATAAAAAGGGCATAGCTTGAATGAAACCGAGAGTTTTCTAAGAGTGGAAGATGTGAAAGCATTACTGATAGTAAGGTATATCGATAAATTATTAGAGTTTCTAAATTTGGATGATTTAGTGATACTGTTGCTTACAAAATACTAGCAATATCAAATAATACATTTTTGTCTGCATTTATATTGCTTAAAGAAGGCTTCTTCATATCTGAACACCAAACTAAAATAATTTTCGCGTTCACTAGTCTTTTGTGAAACAGTAAAACTGTATGAATGATCCAAGATATGTAAGCAAGTATGTATAAATGCTTAGCTCTTCATAGCTTGCACATTAATTCCCCCAGTTATTTTTTTTTCTGGAGTTAAAGAAAATCATTGTCTTAGAATTTTTGACTAGTTTTAACTCCAAAAGGTCATTTACCTAAATGTTTCTTGATGGGGCCAAGCAAAGTAGAATGGGTTTTGTTTACATGTTGTACCTATTGCTCAATAACAGTAAATCCTAGAGTAAGCAAATACCCACAGTAAGATTTGTAAATTATTGAACAGATCACCTGAAAATAATGGGTGCAAATCTTGATTACTTGTCATATGCTTCTCTGTGATATCTCTTCCTGAGAGTCAGGGAAAAGCAGCATGTGAAGGCAGGTCTGAAGGGTTTAGAAAAGCGTTCATTAGGGAGGCCAGAGATGATGGAGGTCATGTTTCATTTTGCAAAGTCCAAAAAACTTTTTTAGACAAGAGCATCTGAAGTAGAAGTGTCCTTTCTGCAACTTTTCCAGTAGAGGAGTGGGTTGACAGGGTCAACTCTGAGGCGCTCTGCTGGAGCAAACGGGGATTCTCTCTCAGTTCCTGAAAGCTTCTGTTCTGTCAGGAGACTTCTATGGCTTTGGTTAGGGTTGAGCTTAAATATCCTATTCCACTAGGTTTAATTCTTAGCATGATGGAGGGTCTCATTCTACTTGCAATACAGTTTTTTAAGAGACTTTCCTACAAGAATGAAAAGTGAAAGATTTTTAAGATTCTTCTGTGCTACAAAAATGGAAGAGATGTCTGTATAGTATGGAAGAGAGCAGTGCCATAGAACTCAAAGACCTACAGGCTGATGGCAGGAAGGGAGAATCAGAAGCTACAGCCTCCAACTGGTGAGAGAGGAGATGGTTTGGGACTCTGGTCTCCCAATTCAAATATGACAACCTGTAAGTGCATATCTGGATCTTCTGAAAAGCGTCCTGCTGTTCCTTGCGGTCTGCTTGAGTATAAAGAAAAAGTTGGTAGGTGGATGGGCAGGTGCTTGGCCATTACATGTCTGACTGTGATGATTCACATGTGATTGGAAGGATGGCCACAGCAAACTGACAGGGAAGTCATGATTTATTTTTGATGTCCTCTTTCTCAATTTTTCTTTGAAGAAATTTTTCATCTCCTTATTCTGATTTGAAACTACTGTGATAAGAAGGAACCTCTCTTTAGCAGAGAAACCAAATGTAGTTGTTTTCTAGAGCTGCATTGATAACGGGGGAATCCATCTGCTACATGGTATTAAAATATTAAGGAAAGTGTTTGCAACCTGTTTGAAATTGATTTTGTGTTGTTGTCTACTGTTGACGTGTCACAGAACTTTTCTTTTTCCCCACAGACACCGCTAGCTCCCCCTGAAGTTCAGCAGCAATATTTATCAAGTATTCAGCACCTTTTAGGAGATGGTATGGTGCTTATTATAAACCACTACACTTACAAAATGCTACTTTTTTCTAGACTTGAGTGAAACCTTAGAATAATTCTGACACTTTTCTTGTTCTAGGACTGACTGAGTTAATAACTATTGTTAAACAAGCTGTGCATAAAGTTTTTGGAAGGTAAGAGTCTGTATTTTTCTGTGGTTAACTTTTCGTCTTTACTGTGATGACAGTTCCCAAAACAATGAGTTTTATTAGAATCAAAACCAAGGGAGGCATTACTGACTTTATTCAGGCGAAGATTTTGGCAGGCTGAGAGCCTGACATTGCAAACCAACTTTGCAGATTGGGATCCTGTTATTTGTGAGCATATCATCAGCAGATAAACAATGCATCATTACAATGTTGGCTGCAAAATTAACGCTTTTTCCTTTCCAGTATTTCCCTTAAGCATGCCCTTTCCCTTCTGGAGCTGGAACAGAAACTTAAAGATATCAGGAAAGTAGTGGAACATAAAGATTCAGATCAGAGTGCACCTTATTCTCCCTTATGTCATTATCTGATGCCAGATGAAGAAAACCCCTTGGCTACCCAGGTACTTGTTTCAGTTTTTCATCTGCCTTTGTTTATTTTGAAGAAGGAGGGATGCATAACAGTCCTCCAGTTGCACCAGGGTAACTGTATCTTTGACAAATGACCGGGCCTCCTCCTTTGCAAGTCAAGTGTCCTTATCTCTTACCTTCTTCAGACTCGATTGAAAACAAGGGTCTTCCTCAGCACGTCAGCGATGAGCTCAGGAACATCGCCAGATCAGTTGCTTTCAGTCTGTGACGTATGCTGTAACACAGTGCAGCTTAATGTAGTCCTAAGCCAAATTGCATTACCTTGTACTTGTGTACCAGCAAAGAGCGTGGCCAATTGTAGCATCTCTGAGAGAGACGCTTTGCTGGAAGAAAGTGATGGTGTGCCGGAGTCTTTGGTTGTTTTGGGCTGGAAAATGAAGTCTTGGAGTCAAGAGAGAAGTGTATCTAATCTCAGTTGTAACACTAATTTCTGAAATTTTCTGAAGGTGTTTGTCTCCAGCCACATCACTGCTTGGTGAAAACTTGTTCTTAATTTGTATTATTGCTGGTATAAAGATGAAACTGAGGCTTCATTGTGTGACCGCATGCATTAATCCATTAACTTATGCTAACATGCAGTGTTTATGTCAGTTTTGGTAGTCAAAAGTAGAAAACATATCCTGCTTGATTAGTCTGGCATTTCTTGCTGTACTAAAAAAAACAAAAAAAAAAACAGCAATCTGTGCACATGCACAAATTATAAAGAATCTGATTTACTATCACAAATCTTTTCTTTTAAATAGATTTGACTTAACACTCATCTTGACTTAATTCCATGGTGCAAAACTATTCTACTTCTGCTCTTAGAGTTGCCAATATATTTCTCACTAAATAGCATCTGTCTTTGCTTTTTCCAGGCCTGTGGACTCACAGAAAGAGACACTGCTACAATTAAGCTACTTAATGAAACTAGAGATATGCTAGAAAGGTATGCAGAAATACTCTTTATGCATATTAAACTCCTCCTTGCAACTATAGTTTATATAAGACAGTTAGTTTCATATAAAAAGCTGGTGAACTTTCATTTGCAAAATGTGACCGTTCAGCCACCGTGCTGCATTAAATATTGATTTATATTCACTAATCGCAGGCTGGGATTTTCAAAATACGAGTGTTCTGAAATTCATTTATAAAAAGCAATCCTGCCTTAATAAGATGATGAGGACATCTTTCCTGTATCTCTTCCTCACATTTTCTGTACTTATGTAGGAACAGAGGAGTACTTCTCTTCTGTTATACCAGGGTAAATTGAGAGTAATTTTATTGCATTTACTTGCTCTGATAAAATGAACACCAGTTTTGGCTTATCAGAACTTGTTTTTAATGCATGGTTTTATGAATGGTCGTATGCATCCTTCTACAGGAGCTACTGCAGTGAGGCTTTTATGGTAAGCATTGAATAGGAGTGAACTGAGCCAAAACATTCTTAGAATTTAACTGCTAGAGATCTGGGGCATTTTAAGGACAGGTCCCTTCTATGTTACTGCATAGTAAGAAATAGAGAAGTGAGGAATGCTTTAGGTTTATGTCTTTCAGTAACTCGAGGGTACAGTTCAGGTTGTTGACTGGTTTGCTGTGGAGACACTTGGGGAGCCGGTCTCTCTTGAGATTTGCCGGATTTTTTAGTTTGGAAAAATAAATCCTAGGAATGAAAAAATGAATCCTAGGAATGAACACAGCACTTACTTACTTTTTCAGTCCAGACTTCAGTACAGTTTTGAGCACGTGTTTAAACAGAGGATTCAGTCAGCTGCTGGACAACATGGCGGAGTTCTTTAGACCTACTGAACAGGACCTGTCTCAGAACGGCTCTGTAAATAGGTAAATGTCTCCTTCTGTTGTGGTTCTTACATAGTAAGTCTTTTGGCCTCATAGTGAGTTCTAAAAAGAGCTAGTGATTTCCTTGCCTTGTTGAAGTTCTCATGCTGGAAAGACTTCTGTTTCCTGTTTTTCAAGACTTAATACCATCCCCTCACTTCAGTCAAGCAGAGACCTAGGAGTTACTGCATGTTTCTTCTCACTCACGAGCTTGCTAGAATTTTCCTGAGGTACCTTCCCCACCATAACTTGCAGATGTAACAACAGAAATCGGCAGACCTATACTTACCAGTGTTTCCTAGCGCTGTACGAGCAGACTGCCTTGCTAGGGTGGAGGATTTACACCACTGGTGGTGACTACTGAAAGATGTACTTGTAGTACTCCCCAGTGAGGCCAGGAGAAAGACAGCTCTGTATGCCCCGCTTTCTGACTGTTAATTATTGGAGTTCTCAAGGAAGTTGGGCATATTCTCCAACTATATGTAAGCATAACTACCTACAGAGTTCTTGTTTTCTGACTGGTATGCTGAAAACAATACTAATGTTCAGGATCTTCTGCCTCTTCCCAAAAGACTGTAAAAATGTAGCTTTTATTCTGAAGTTAACTTGCTTTTAAAACAGTACAGTGTGCTAGAAATCTGAAAGCTGAGTTCAAATCCTAGAGATATAATTTCTAGAATATTAAAATGAAGACTTTGAATAATAACTAGCTTATATATGTTTATTTTAATAACTAATGGCTCTTGAGTCATAAGTTTGTATTTAAATGTAGACTATTTGCAATGCTTAGAATATCCAGAAGGCTTTAGGTTGGCTCTCTCTTGGTTTTGAGTTTGAAAGAGTGTGAGATGGCAAACTGACACTTCTAACAACTGCTTACACACACACAGGCTGCAGCTAAACCGTGTTTCCCTTGCGTGCAATGCAAGCGTGGAACTGTGTGATAGGAACACGAACAGGCAAGATAAAATTTGCTTTGGTAGTTCTCTGTATTCAGTGAAAGACTTAATAGGGACAAAACCTTCATTTGTATACTCCAGTTTGTGATCTATGCAAAACTAAGTTGTTCCAACTTTTACTTTTGAAGTAGTAATTATTTAGAACTGTAATAATCACCGTTCAGTAGTTTTACTGATATCAGAGCGGGTCTAAGTCAATATCTTTGTTCTCTTCTAGTCTTTCCAGTGTCAGTCTTCCTTTAGCCAAGATAATTCCAATAATAAATGGACAGATCCATTCAGTATGCAGTGAAACACCCAGTCACTTTGTTCAGGTAAAAATCATACTTTATTTAAAAGATCCCAAATAAAATTTTGAGATGTACATTTCTTTTTAGGTAGCATACCACACTTTAATTTCAATGGCTTAGGAAAAAAAAAAGTAGGAACTGGCATAACTTAAACTTTTTGTAAAGTTGTATCTTCCAAAAAGATGTTTCTTTTTTCTCGTGGAATCTCTTCCTTGTACTAAACTGTGCAGAAGCAAAAAAAAAAAAAAAGTCTCAACTTTGTTCTATTTGGAGTTCTCTTCATCAACCTTTCTAATGGAAGAAATTTGAGTTAAATCTCTGTGGGAGTGCCAGGTGCTTTTCTCATGATGAGTGCAATCATGTACTGCAGCAAAACCAGAGAAGTGGCTGTGTGCTTTTGATTAAGTGGTGGGTGTGTTTTTGATTAAGCAAATTTATTCCTTAAATTTCTTCCAGGACCTATTGATGATGGAACAAGTGAAAGATTTTGCTGCTAATGTTTACGAAGCTTTTAGTACCCCTCAGCAACTAGAGAAATGAGCTGCGCACTAATAGGAATAGATCATGTATTTATAACACAGCCCGTGTGACTACTGATGAGATTTGGGTTAATTTTATAATGGTGTAGGAGTGGTAGACCAGCAGAAAGAACATACTGAAAAAACTGGGAGCGAGCCCATATTTGTTCTATCTAATAGAATTCTGTTTCAGACACCCATTAAAAATATTCTTGTTGAAAGAATCACTGTATGTAAAGACTTTTCTATTAAAAAGTTGTTAAACTCTTGCATAATTCATTTGATTATTTTTATTGCATCTGGAAGGCATCTGGTGGCAGTATTACAAGATATTTAAGAAAAAATAACTTGTTTGTCTGGGGTGTGTTAGGTTTTGGGAAAAACACGAATGACGGTGATCTAAGAATAGCAGTATGAAGTACGGCTTTTCTATTCTTCCGCCAGATTTTTCTTTCTGTAAAGAAAAACTCTTCTTTCCTTGACTTTACAAATGTTATTCCAGAGGGTTTCTCATTCTTCAGAAAGCCTTTGCCAACGGATGCACATGCCTCTTGAACAGGCTGGGGGGGGTGCTCTCTTTGTTACTTAAAAGAATGTGGATTTTTAGAAGTTCTTGTTTATGCTGTTCAAACAGCTACACTGTACACATTAACTTGTAAATATTTTAGCTTAATTTGTATTAATTTTGAGCCCAATTGTCTGTATTGTAATAAAATATTTTAATGTAAAATTTGTGTGTGATAACGTTACTAGCAGAAAAGGCAATACCTTATTGGCCCATTACTTAAAATCTGTAATAGTTGGGCATTTATTACCATTACTCAGGAAAATAAGTCTACGTAAAACTATTCATGCTTTTTGTTGTCCTGTATCTCCCCCTTTTTGCAAACCTCACATTGCAGCAGGTCTACAATTACTAATCCTGACACATGATGAGTTTGGGAATTTTTCAAATTGGACACAATCCACTCTCTGCTTAAGATGCTGTCTTCCTGCCAAAGCTGAGGATTCCTAGCAACTCCTCATTATTTCTCAAAAAAAAATATTGTTGAAATATATGGGGGTTTTGATTGTTTAGTAGTCCACAGAAGGCACCCTGGTAACTGTAAAAACAATGGATGTAAACAGGAGTCAGCCTTAACCTATGAAATTATACAAAACAGAAAAAGAACTTCCCCTTTACTCAACAGACAGAATTACTCAAAGGTAGGAGTGTGTAAAATCAGTGATTCTCATGATAAAGAAATTAAAGTGTACATATGCATTGCCTCCATGCATTGGTGATGAATTCCTCACCTTCATAAGATTGTTCTTGCAGATGCATTATTCAGCTCATCTGAAACTACCAGCCACCGGTTGTAGCAAACAATGGGGAAGTTCATTCTTTTCTCTAAAACTGACAGGTTTTCACACTGCAGTTTTGTGGAAGTTAGATTTCTTGCTTTAAAGAAGGTGTACAACTATCTTAGGTGTGCAGCTCTCTGATCCGTTGCATATGAGCTTGATCTAGCTTTTGTTCTGTCTCATCGCTTTAAAAAAAAACATCTACTGCCCTTATTCTTCCCTCCTTTTCAACTTGACCTCTTTTTTTTTTGGCCAGTTTCTTGGCAAGGTGGATGCTCAGTTATTCACGCAAGTTTGAAGAAGCAAGTTGTACACAGACATAACGATCTAGTGCTGGATTTCATTTGAGGTTCATTTCATTCCACCTTTTACAATTTATTTTTTTAATAAAGATAGACTGTTACTGATATTTCTCAGTCAAGCAAATAAGAATTAAAAACAGTGCAGCGAAGAAGATGGGCAGGAAAAAACAAACCCTACTACCTAAGGCTCCAAGGTATGGCTCACTTTATGTCAGTCAGTTGCAAGGTCCAGCCCCACTGACACGGCAGTTGCTTAAGTGTTAACTGAGGTAGAGCTATCATCAGTCCCTTTTCTCCTAATGCAATCCATTTCAGTGGCTCCTTGTAGCCAACAAGCTTCACCTGAAATAGGAACCGGCAGTACAATTAGAACAATGGCTTTTCAAAGTGCATATAATTGCATTTTCATCAGGGGAAGTGTTCTTCCGTCACTACTATTTGATTATCCATAAATGCTATTAACAACCAAATTAATGTAAGACAATGAATAAAAGTAAAGGAAAAAGATTTGTGAAGTAGGTATGTAAGTAATAAAGCTAGCGATAGTTTGTCTAAATCAGTACGTAGGTCTGTAAAAGGTACATAAACCTTTGTCAGAAGTATTTGGGATGGGATTTGGGTCTCAGCAGGTAGGCAGGTTATGAAATGCCTGTTTCCTGTGGTGGAGCTTGTAGCTGTGAATAAGCATCAACATTTCTTACAGAGTGCAGCCAGACATTTCAGAGCTGACCTGAAGAACCTGCCCCACTAAAAACAATGTTTTGCAGGGAGACTTGTACGCTAGCTACTGTGAAATGCTAAAAATAGCAGAGCAGCTTAAGGAAACAGTTGAAAATGTCTCTGCCCCTGAGGAACAAGATTTTTTTGTGCACAGATAGTCCAGGTGCCTCTCCAAAATGCAAGATACATCTACATTTGTATTCTACACGATGTTTGGAGTGTTCTTGAAGTGACTCTCTTCACCTTCTCACAGAGCCATCTCACTGGAAATTAGGTATTTTTTCAGATGACACCATACGAGAAGCCACAATCCAGAAAAACACAGTGCGTTTCAACAGCTAGTGGGCATCCAGGGCGTGAGACCAGAACTGACCTAAGCCAAAGCAAAGCCTTTAAGTGCAGTAGTGTGGATATTAAGTCCTGAGCACCACGTGTTCTGCTCTATAATTCTGCTTCTAATGGGTCAGGCTACTTGGAGGTATGGTATCAGCATCCTCAGCTTCTGACCCCTGCTTGCTCTGAAGTGCACATTTAGAGTCACATCCAGTAACTGTTTTATACTCCCAGGCGACCGAAGCCTCTGGGTGCATTCCCTTTGTGCACATGAAACCACTGGACCATTACAGCAATTACAGTATCATGAGAGTGGATATTTATAAAGAAAGGTCATCCTGGGGTAGATTCTACAGTGGAAATGAGAGAGGTGGCCCTGTTGTTTTCCTGATATTTAGCCTCTTTTTATGATCCTTAGTTTGAAAGCTAAGATATATCCCAGCAACAACTCAGTCTAACTTTAAGAAGAAACATCCCACTGGGAGGACTATGACAAGGAAGGTCCCAGAACATGTTGCTGGGTCTCTTCCAAAGTACTCTGTATGCATTCCCAAAGATGCCAGAAACTAAAATAAACACTGATGGAACATGACAAATCCTGGAGTTGTTTTCCACATCCCTTCAGAGTATGCTCATTTCTCGTAATGTGTTAAAAACCTCTCTGTTCTAAACACAGGGTGGGAAGAATCTTTTTACCTGTGTTTCTCCAAGCTTAGCCTGTGGCTCACCAAGTTCCAGAGTCCCAGAGATTGGCCAGTTAAGGAAGATGGCATTAACTTTGCCATCTGTGGGTCTGAATGTGTACCTGGTTGGAAATGGGGAACAGAAACACATTTCAGTCTTTCCTTGTAAATTTTCTGAAGCAATCTGTATCATGCTTTCAAGACTGGAAAATAAATGATTTGCGAAGTCAGCATTAATTACATTTTCACATGCATAACCTTCACTTCATATGGTCTATACCCTTTATTAAAGTATTATTCCTTGAAAACACATGCTGACAAACTGGAGGTAATAGAGATTATTAAAGAAGTTTACTTAGAAGTAAACATCTGTAGTAACTTTAGCAAGCTTATTATAATTCACTGCTGCCTAGTCATATGAGAAGGAAGATCTGGGGGGTTAAGGTGAATCATTAACAGATACTTGTGGGTTATATTCAGAAAAATGTTGTAATTCACTTCTACAGACAAATATACAGATTTTACACTGAAGAATTTCCTAGGAGCACGTGCAACAACAAAGCTTCCACTGGGCATTGTTAATTTTTTAAAAACTGAATTTCAGCAGACATCATCCACATTATATCCTTGTGTATCTTGCACCATACGTTTGAAATATTTCTCCCACCTTCCTTCATTTTAGTTACAATTTTTTTATTTTTCTCAAAAGTGGTTCTACGAAACCTTCAACAATTTCAAGGCTATGGCCAGATAGCAAAAGCTTACTTGAAGCAGGACTAAAGAAAGCCGAGTGAGGCAGAGAAGAGGGTCAGAACAAAAGCCTCACGGATCATTATGGAGCTATAGCAGCTGGGAAGCACAAAGGCACAGCAGAGCTCAGAGGCTGGCTGAGCTTTTTACTGACCAAACAATTGCTATTATTTTCCTATGTGCTTTTACCTTAAAAAGAAATGGATTTTTCTAGTTTTCTAGTTCCTTTCTCTCCTCTCTAAAGAGAGAGCATTCCTGTTACACAGATAAACACCACCTCATGGCAGTTTTGTGTGTCTGGATTTTTTATTTAATATTTTTTATTGTTTCTGATTCCAGCTCCACTAATAAGCACAAGATCATTAAGGAAACTCTTGCAACCCTCCTTTCAGCCCTGGCGTCATCCCAGGACTACATTCTCTGACACCCACTGTCCACCTACATTTTTATACACACTTCCATGCAGTTTCTTAAATAGACAAAAGGGTTCATTTCTTCAGCGCACACAAAGCAAGCTGGTGATTTCCGTAGTATCACACCATTAAGAATTTAGCGATTTCCACACACGCTGCTGTACACAGCCTGGATATTGATTCAGGAGCCTTACCACACGTCTGGTGTGACCGTGTCGTTCTGCGCTCTCCACGGCTTTGTCCCATAGATGGCGTCTCCATTGACTTTCAGCCAGGCACCCATTTGCCTCAGGCGTTCCTCAAATATAACAGCGATGCGACCGTCGTGAGTGGGCCCGATATTCATCAGGAGATTTCCTCCGCAAGACACTGTTTCTACAAGTTGCTGAAATGTTTTTAAACACATACGCAGAACATATGGTCACGGCAAATGAAATCATATATTTGAAGTTCTTACTAAAGCCCGGTGTGCTGCTTCAGAATGATGGATTGGACGAGGCACGTTACTGCTGCGTGCTCAGACTTTGGACGTCATCCCAACAGTCGATACAAAATTGAAGCTCCCATAAAACAAAGCTCTACTGTCAATTTGCATGGCAGGAAGTAGCCCCAAATACATTTTCACACCAGTACGTCTGACTGAATCTACATTAGAATCAGATCCTACAACTTTTTAACATTTTGACTTCTCAATTTCATGAGAGATTTCCCCATAGAACAGTTACAGCATTATTTCTCTGCGTGAGAGGAAAACAGGGCTAGTAGATGCCACTTCATTTTTTACTGAAGCAGGGAAAAGCAATTTCATATTCTTCCTCTGTTTGATGCTCTCCCTGTTTTATGGAGACATCTGTAAAACACTATGAAGCTTTACATATTTAGTACAGTTTTCATAAAATATTCAGAAGAAAATGAAGCAGTCTCAATAATTTATGCAGAAAAGAATAAATCTTGTCTCTGAGAGTACTGTTAGGATCTTCCTAGTAGTCTACCTTTTGCAAATGGAGCCAGTGACAGAACGGGTGTTCATTTTTATGCACAGTAGTCATAGACATTAGTGCCTGTAAAATTCACGTTGTACCTAACTATTTCTGTAACACACAATGCACAGACTGGGATTCAGATGAAACGTTCCTACCATTAAAAGAATGGGTTGGAAGAGGATGAAAGAGGGGATGGAAGGCTGAATGTGTTTTCATGTCTGTGCACATGGTACTAATAAAAAAAAATCCTACTGAAAATCTAGATTTTCAAAGGGTTCGTTCATCCTGGAGCAGAGCTTTTCCCAGACCTATTAATCCATGAAGCAACTTAAACAAAAAGAGGCAGACAATTTTACTAATACCTTTTTTTTTTTTAAATCTCAGCCTCTAAAGATCACACGTTCTAGCACTGAGTCTACACTAATGCCATGTTATGAACTTGACAATCTGCAAACAGATTGATGATCCTTCTAGGGAGTCCATAAATGTTTGTGTTTCCATCCACACTGCCCTCCAGAGATCAGCCTGAGATACACAAGTCTGAGGAACAGACAACTGGAGACAAGCTATTAAATGAATTGAAGACCTTCTCCTCTGAAGAAAGGTTACTTCAGTTTGAAATTATCTTTTGCAAGGACAATACAAAGGACAGATTTGGATTAAGCAACAACAACAATCTTCCTCTTCACTAGCTGAGTTTTGCAATTAAATGCATTTTATCCGAAAGATAAGTCTTCCTTTCATTCAGTTCTTCCAAGCTTCAAGTCTTCTTTTTTAATACGTTAGACTAGCAAATTGAATCAATTTTCCATTAATGCAGGCTATCTGTATGTCTGGGGGGGTTGTTTTCATTTTTTATTTTATTTTTATTTTTTTTTTTTAAATATGAAGTGGAATGAAGGAACGTTTCTAGCTACCAGATAAAAGACTGTTAAGAGTTATAAAACATTTCTAGCTAGAAGGGGGAAAGAGACATAGCCTTCAGACAGGAGTCTCCGTGAAACTGCAGCTGTTTGCTTCTTGTCAACTCAACAGTGCAGTTACTAGAAAACAAAATCCTAGAACAAAGATTATCCAAATCAGTCTTTGACCAGTTCCTCACAGAGGAAATAGCTTATAAGAAACTGACTGAATTTTTACTAGATAATATTTTTCATAGTATTTTCTATAAAATTAGTAAGAATTACACGGATATTTCATGCTGCCATTGTTAGACTGCAAATGAATAACATTATTTCATTGCTTCATTATTTAATTAATAATTTTCCTTAAAATAGATGTATAATTGAAACGTACAGTCTAACGTAATAACCAGCAGTTGGAGGCAACTCCTTTCTCCCACCGTACCTTCACCAGTTCCTCAATTGCGAAGTAATCGCCAAGCTTCGCGTTCCTCCTGTACCCCCAGGACCACTTGTCAATGGTCATGCAGTTCTCCCACTTGTGAGGCAGAAGGTGTCCGGGGTTGTATCGGTCACTGCACGTGTAGAAGCCACCGTGCTTACAGATGCTGCCGACTCCCCAGCGGTCATTGGTCACAACGGTGTCCCGAACTGGACTGAAAGCAAGGAATACTTAAGTTTATGATTTTTATTCTAGAAATTACAGTCACGGCTAGCATAATCTCTCCCCACCACCATGTCCCTCCCAGAAACTAACATTCTGATGACTTCTGCGCTATTAATTCATTACTATTAGGTAAAGTGCAATTTCAGGAATCCAGTTCTCATCCTCTGCTAGTAAAAAGCCCAGATTGGCATTGTTGGGGAAATATGCTGCGGACTTTCAAAGGAGGCCCGCCAGAAAGCAGTCTGCACTTCGTATCCACTGCCAGATGTTCAGTGTGTGTTGAAACAACGCACCCCTATTCTCAAATTATCCCCCTGTCCTGTTTGCCTATGCAGCAGACAATACTCAGGAAAGAAAATGACGAGGTAGAATAACCATTGCCATCTTAACTGGTGAATTTGCAAATGTGGTTTTAAAAAAAAAGTACAGAAGACTTTTTCTAAAGCAAGCTTCAATAGTTTTAGGGAAGACCTGGATTCTTGGCACTCTGAGTTTCAAGAAAATTAAGATTTAATGAAGTCCCCATAAGCAGAGTTTAGAGGTTCTACAAAATACACAGAAAATGAGACAAACTAGACACAGAGCAGAATTTCAGATTAGGAGCTAAAATAGCATCATGATACACCTGTCATTATACAGCCAAGCTAGAAAGCCAGTGCTGTTCCAGTAAGTATCTGGTGCATTTCCATCCCCATCAGACCAAACTATTTCTGGTTGGTACTTGGTCACAATTTCATAGAGTTCTGGTAATGATTTACTGGTTGGAAACTTTCTTGTCTTGAAGACATTGGTGGCATCTTCACAGAAGAGAGGATTAAACCATTCAAACAAGGAGTGATACAACCCAAAACGCAAGTCGGTCCTGTTTCTAACAGATGTTGCAAGTTCAGCCACAAGATCTCGTTTTGGTCCCACATCAACAGCATTCCAGTTCCAAGAATATTTGGAACCCCACAAAGTAAAGCCTGCAAAAAGAAAATTAAAAGATAAGAAAGAAGCAGAAGAGGGGACATAACGGTTCTTCCTTCTGGGAAGTGATTTAGAAGTATGTTGCAAAAGAAAACGAAATAATAATAAAAATAATACACGTACTAACATGGTTATCATGGTATAAAGCATGCCTATAATCTGTTTATGCACTGTGGCAGTAGCCATAACATCAGAATACAATGCCTGATACATTTATAGATTTTATACATAAACGTGCATTTTCTAGTACTGTACTGCTCAGAATAATTATTCCTTCCTCTTTAGTTGTTCACTCCATTCAAATGTCCCAATTAAATTAACCAAAACTACAGCAACTTCTGAGGCAACTAGAGTTTCACGGAACGCGGTAAATACGAACTCTGAATGCACATTCAACAACTGGAAGATGAAACACTCCCTGTTGCAAAACACACAAGCTATCATTTGCGTTCAGACTACTCTCCTCCCTTCTGTTTACATCTTATGCAAATGTTCACTAGTCATTTGTCTCGATGTTTAGAACAACTCAGTACATGTATATAAGCAGAGTGCAAAAGCTCTTGAAACAGCTTTTAAAATATCAGCGTTAGGTATCAGGAGAGATTTAACTTTTCAGGCATTCAGCTATCCAGCCTGAGCACTTCAGGTACTACTGCGCTGCAGACCTAAGCCACTTTATTATTATAGCTCCGCTCTCACCCTGACGCTCATTGCCTAATGAATCTTGCAGTATTTTTGTGAACTGGAAACGTGTAATCATATCAACCAGACAAACAAGCTAAAAATTCATGCCCAAGGCTACAGGACAGCCTAAACGAATCTTGGTTCTTTTGAAGTCAGTGGGAATTACGCCACTGGCATCATCAGGATCAGGATTTTGTTTGTCAGAGATGGGATTAAAATTCACTTGTTATTAGCTGCAACTCTTGAGCCCACATCTCCCCAACACATTCACTAAACGCACCCTCATATTGCTGCTTAGTATTTTACACTTTTCTTTGATATTATGTTGCCTTCTAACCACTTCCTCTTTACTTTTCTCTGCAGAGCATCTTGACTCTTGGAACATACTGCTAAATTCCCTGGGAAACCCACAAAGCTAGTTAACTGCCTGTACACAGCAGCTCTCTGTACATGAAACAGTGCAGGATGCACTTTTGTGCTTTCTTGAGCAATAAATTACACAACAATCAGAAATTAACTCGTCTAGTTAATTCAGAAATTAACTCGTCTAGAAGCTCACCCCGCTTGCCCCCACCATTTCAGGCAGTCTTACCTGTAAGAAGAGAAACACGGCACAATCTCCTCTTCCTTCTATGCAAGCTTCATGACCATAGCTTTGTGTATGCATTTTCCTGACTCTAACACATTTCCTAGGCATTTTTAAACTCTCTGGCTGGGTTGGGGCAGGTAACTGTAGCTTTCTCTTTCTCTCTCTCTCAGCAGGCCGGGAAGTCATGGGGATTTTTCTTCAGTTAACAGAAAAGCAACAATTGCTAACGTTCACAAGCTTTCCACTTACCTTCATGATGTTTTGAAGTTAAGACCACATATTTTGCACCTGAAGCCTTCAGAATATCTGCCCACTGGTTGGGATCAAAGAATTCTGCTGTAAACAGTGGCCCAAAATCTTCATAACTGAACCCAGGTGGGTAATTTGCCTCCATAAATTTCACATAGGGCTCTCTCTTTTCCTTCTGCCAGTACCACCTACAAAATACAGATAAAAACCACATATGTTGGTGATGTTTTAGACAAAGAAGAGAGAACTGAAATGATCAGCTCTTACTTGTGTTCGTGCCGAGAGTCATGCACACTGGAGGCATATGACACTGGCAACCAGATAAACTGCTTCAGAACACAGCAATATTACTAATAAAAGACTTCCTTTTCTCTGTCCTCTTTCCCCATACTCTGCACCCTTTAGTCATTTCACTTTGGAAAGGTCACAGAATTTCATTTGTCTAGTCCTGGTCCAGTAATGTCACTACTCCAACTGTTCCCATCCACAACAAGGTTTGGAGCTGCTGTGGCCTGAGGGCGGTCTCTCACCCTCACCACGGGCAAAGCTCATAAACTGCCTATACAGCATTATTTCTTTTCGGACTGCTCTCTCTCTCTCTCTCTCCCCTACCTAGCAATGAAAGAGGAATTCTACAGACATCATGCAACAGTCCTTACAGAATGAACAGCCTTATTTCTGGAGGCCTTCTAACAATATATGTTGTGACTGCTAATATTTAGGGGAACAAGGTTTGAAAGCATTCACCTCCCTATGAATTAAGCCAAGCAGCAAAGCTCCTGTTGGCAAATTAAGGCATAAATGAATACAGTTTGAAAGTGAGATAAAGAAAAGGAAAAAAAAAAAAAAGAAAAAAAATAAAAAAGAAAATAAAGAGAAAAAAATGAAAAAGGGAAGAAAAAAATTAAATGAAAAAGGAAAAAAAAGAAGAACAGAATCTGAATGTTTCAGATTGTGCTTCTCTCTCCCATCCTGAGCTGGTCTCTGACCTCAGCTTTGCATGACCACAGCAGCTGCATGAACTTGTTGTAACCTTCCCAAACAGACTTCAGCGTAAGCAAGCAATCTCTAGCAGCCAATGAGAGAAAAAAAAAAAGAAGGAAAAAAGAAGAGGCTGTGACAGTCTTCTTCCATGCAAGAACCTGAAAAAAAAACACCTCTGATTTTAAAGTATGTAATTGCATAAAGAGAGGTAACATCCCTCCTTCTTTTCCTTTGTCAACACTTCTGCTCTGACAGGATTAAGTTTTAGAACTGTACTGACCAAGGCTGTGCAGCTCTGAAGGGAAGAAGGCAGACTGGGTGACCATTGGGGTTTTTGACTTTCCCTTTGAAGGTGTCAGCAAAGGACCTCAGCCACCTGACTGTGCATGCTGCCAGAAGGCCCTGGAGCAGCTCCACACCTATACATACCTACGGATGGGAGGCAACAGGGACATAAACAACTTTATCAACTAAGAAGAACCATTGGTTGTTTTTAGAAAAACAATAAAAAAATTAATATTTGAGCTTGAATCTGTGTACGAATCCTACTCTGGGAGCACAGCACTCAGAGTAAGGCTTGATCCAAAACTTAGCTTTTTTTCACCCCACAGAGTCATTACTTAGTAAATAAAAAACTCCTGGTACCCTTAAACACAACTCTGTAAAAAATAAGCCAAACACTGCCTTCAAAAAACTGGTTTGCTTACAGGGAAGTTGATTTGTTTTACGAAAGTTGCATTTAAACTTTATTGTAGCTCTGCTGGAGAGCTGTTGTTAACCTTCATACTGTACATGATGCAGGGCACCTCACTCCAAGTCCTACAGGAAGTATTTGGTAGAGCACGGAAAGAAGGTGGCAAAACAAATGGCTACAGCCAAAGGGCCCGAGCCAGCGAGCACTCAACAAACCCAAGGTTTCATCCAGCCTTTGAACTACAACTACTTGAAGGATCTGGGCTTTCCGTTAAGTGGATAATACCACATAAACGAAGCACCAGCACAAAAGGCGCACAAGAAAACAGGAGGCCGTGTGCCAAGCAAAGGAAGCAATGCGGGGAGTGACAGGCTTCGCAAGGGCTGCTCGAAACCCTCTCAGAGGCTGTGGGGATCTGCAACACCTGTCCTGCACAGATCCTGGGGCAACCTGCTTCTTCTGACCCTTCACTGTGGCACCTGAGTGGTCTCCCTCTGATGCTTTATCTCCTTCACGAACATTGCAGAAAAAGCATCCACCAGCTCTGGTCCCCCTGCTCACCGGGCTGACGCTAGCCCACCCGCTCAGCAGTGCCAAGGCTGCACACACCGCTGGCCGCACGTACCAGCCTCAAGCCCCTTCCTAACCGGGGCCATGAAGCCCGGGGTCTCTCTGCTCGGCCCCACCTGGGGTACAACCCCCTTGGGCTGTGACCCCCGTCCCCGAAGCGCTGCTCCCCGGGCAAGCCCCGCTACCGCCGGCGCGGGGGCCGCCATTTCGGGGGCGGGGGGCGAGGCGGGGAGCTCACCAGAACCACTCGCTGCCGAAGCTGGGCACCGAGAACACGCCCCAGTGGATGAAGACGCCGAATTTCGCCTCGTCAAACCAGGCGGGCAGCGGCCGGGCGTCCAGCGAGCCCCAGGTGGGCTGGTAGCGTGGCCGCCCGGCCAGGAGCCCGGGCAGCACCAGCAGCAGCAGCAGCCCCAGCGGGGCGGACATGGCGGCGGCAGGCGGCCGGGCGGGGGCCGGGCGCAAGGCGGGGCCGGGGGCGGTGGCTCCTGCCCGCGGGGCCGGCCCCTGCCTGGAGCGAGAGGCCGAGACCAGCCGCGGCTGATCGGGCTCGACCCGGCCACGGTTACCCCGGTGTGTGCCGGCCTCCTGGGTGGTTCCTGCTGCTATCTGCGCACCCCTCCCATAACTTTGCTCCTTCCCTGCCTGCCACCAGGCTGGGCGAGTGAGCCTCGTGGTTCTCCTCTTCTTGTGTGGAAAAGCACACGAGTCGAGGTGTTCCTGCCCGTCAGTACTCCTTCACTTGGCTGCTCTTATCAGCAAGGGTTACCTGAATAGGAGAATTTTAAGAAAAAAAAAAAAAAGTAATTGAGTACTTGATTTCTGTCTTGGTTGACATTCTGCCCTTCCTCATGCCCAGGAGGATGGGCATGGGCTGGAAGTGCCTGGCCATGCACGGCTGGTGACTGTCCCAAACACCCAGCCTTCTCCCTCAGTGTTTACCCAAAAAGCCACTTGCAGGGAGCACCGGGGCCTGCAGCCAGCACCAGGACTGAACGTCGGCTCTGCTGCCAGTACCCGCCTCAGAGGCAGCCCCAGCAGGCTGCTGGCGTTGCCTGTCCTGCCTGCTTCCAAATGTGGCTTCAGTGCCCCGCCACAGGCCTTCCTTCCCTCTCCTTCCCTAGCCGAGAAGAGCAGGGTGTTAGTTACCTCTGTGCTCTGCAGCTCCTGCTGGGAGGTGATGGCTTTGGGGGGGAAGAGGCATCTCCAAATGTGTCAAGGAGAGATTTCATTAAAGAATCATAGAATCATAGAAGCCACCAGAACAGCTTCACAGGAAGCCTGTGCTGAAACTGCCTTCCTGTAGTGGGTTTACATGGCAAGGTTTTGGTAGCAGGGGACTTGCAGGGGTGGCCTCTGTGAGATGAGTCCAGCAGCCCCATGTTAGATAAGGGCTAGTTCAAGTCAGATCCAAAGGGACCCGTTGCTGGCCAGAGCCAAGCCAATAAGCAATGTTGTTTGTGCCTCTGGGAGAGCAGATTTAAGAAAGGGGAAAACAAAACAACCTGCTGTGCAACAGTAGCTGGGAGAACAAGGAGTGAGGAACAGCCCTGAAGCCCCCAAGGTCAGTGCAGAAGGAGGGCAGGAGGTGCTCCAGGCAGGCAGCAGCAGTTCCCCTGCGGCCTGTGGAGAGGCCCCTGGTGGAGCAGGCTGTCCCCCTGCAGCCCATGGGTCCCACACGGAGCAGATCTCCACGCTGCAGCCCGTGGAGGAGCCCCCGGTGGAGCAGGTGGATGTGGCCTGGAGGAGGCTGCGGCCCATGGAGAGCCCCCGCAGGAGCAGGCCCCGGGCCGGAGCTGCAGCCCGTGGAGAGGAGCCCACGCAGGAGCAGGGGGTCTGGGGGGAGCTGCCGCCCGTGGGGGACCCGTGCTGGAGCAGTTTGCTCCTGGGGGATGGACCCCATGGTATGGAGCCGTGTGGGAGCAGTTCTTGAAGAGCTGCTGCCTGTGGGAAGCCCATGCAGGATCAATTCAGAAGGACGGCATCCCGTGGGAGGGACCCCACGTGGAGCAGGGGCAGAGTGACCATGAAGGAGCAGCAGAGGCGAAGTGCTACAGACTGACTGCAGCACCCATTCTACTAAAAAAGGTAATAAATTTCTCTGATCTCCCTACACTGAGTCTGTTTTGCCCATGCCAGTAATTCTTGAGTGATCTTCCTGCCTTTATCTCAACCCTTGAGCCCTTTCCATCTAATTTTCTCCCCCTTTCCTCCTGAGGAGGAGGAGTGAGAGAGAGGTTGTGGTGGAGCTCAGCTGCCCACCTGAATAAAATCACCGCACTCACCTCAGCAGGTGATGCTCAGCACTTGTGCAGCAGATCATGGGTTGCAGGCACCTTCTTTAAAACATGTTTTTTCCAGCATCACTTTTGCCCAGGCTAGTGGTTCTCCACTCTCTGATGCCCAAATTGCATATATTTTCATCAGGCCCTAGTGGCCACTGGATGGTCTTTGTGAAATAATTTGGCTTAATCATAAAATAACAGCTTTCCAAAATCATCACAACGAGTGACGATTTCTTTGGCAATCTTATCAGAACAGTTAATGAATAAGTAAATAAATAAATGAGCAGTCAACTAAATTAATCTTTCTCCACGTCAGAAAGATGTATACTGCTAAGGCTTTTCCTGATCAAGGGAAATAGAACCTCAGTTTCCAGAGCTGTTAACCATGGCTGTTACATTTCATCCAAAATTATTGAAAGGGCTGTGTAAAAAAGGGAAGTACCTTTTTTTTTTTTTTTTTTTTTGCCGGGGGAGGGTGTGGAGGGGGATGGCATTTTCAGTTATATACCTCTATGAGTGTAAGTTATGGGGTGATAAAAAAACATTTTTACTTCCACGATATAATTTTTCTGACCGATTGTTCACATTACTCTGATCTACAAGTGCACTTTGGTATCACATGTAGGAGCCCTCAGGTTTTTCTTTCATCTTCTGCCTCTTCGTATTCAATGCTGACCTACTTTCTCTGGATCTTCTTTTACCTTCATTTCTGTCATTTTGCTTCTGAAAAGAAACTCTTAAACACCTTTGACCTCTTGCTATGGTATCTTTTCTAGTTTATCTTTAGATTTCTTCGTATTCTGCAACCTTTTCTTTTTGATTGCTGCCAACAACAAAGGATTAGATATGGAGTGGCTCCTTAATGTGGGAGTTTTAAAGTAGACTCTGAAGCTTATTCTTTACAGAACGACAAAGTTACAATTACTCTGTGGCCCAAAATACTTTGAAGGAAAAATAATCCAAAAAAAAAGCTCCGGGGTCTCACTCAAAGCTCACCACCATCAGTGAACTATTGACTTTAGTGAGATGTAAAGCATGAACTGTGTATTTTGTTTAATGACCTTTCTCACATCCTTTGAATTAAAAAAAAAAAAAAAGGTAGAAAACAGTTCATTAAATAGAAGTCATGAGTACACTTCCGATTAAGTCTTAAACAGGTTCAGAAAATGTCACCAGCCCACACATGCACAGCTGCTGACATCTCCTGTGAGAGAAAAGGTCCTCAGTGCACAGCCACACCTGTAACAATGCAAGCTGTAAGGGGTAAATCATGAAAACAGTACATTATGAGACGTGGTGAATAGTGCAGGACCGATGTCCGTGACTTTACAGGAAGCTTTCTAAACGCAATTTTTCCTGTGCAATACTGGAGTAACCTGGCCCCCGCAGGAAGGTCTGCAAGCATGGAGCTCCCAGCCAGGAGAAGCCCCTGCCTCTCCCAGCACAGCTCCACTGAGAAAGCTCTCTGCAGATGGAGAAGGAGGAGAGGAACTAATGAAGGCAGTCCCCTGGGTGGTTGCTGAGCAGAAAAGACCTGCTTAATTGCTGACATGTGAGCCTCATGTACTGGATCACTTGCTCGGGGAATGGCGAGTGGTGTGACTGCTGGGAAGGCTGCGAAATGAATGCACCTGGGGAGCTGTGAGGGCTTGGCATTGCAAGGAGTGCCCGGTTCCTGGGCGGAAAGCAGGAGCCAGAAAATAAATGGACATGGGCACATTTCAGACCTGATAGGATTTGGCTCAGACCTGGTGAGAGTAGATGCTAGGGTGTTTCCATGTGGTCTGAATGGGACTTTGCACTGGGTAGTAGGGTATGTGACAATGGCTGGGTTAAAAATATTAAAATGTTTAAAATGCCCTGTTGATCTTTGCCATTAAAGAAACTTAGGGTTTTCTTCAAGGCAGGATGTGAACTCGCTTGCCCAGAAAAAGCAGTGGAACCATTCTTCTGACGTCGCATCACATTCGAAAAGTATGTCTGCGAGACAAACAAACAAAGAATAGAAACCGCAGGGCTCGGTTTCCCTTTGCACCGAGCTGAACGGGGATCCTGCTTCTGAGATGAAAAGCTTCCTAGCCTGCTGGGCAAAAAAAAAAAAAAAAAAAAAAGTTGAGGTGTGGGGTTGCAAACTTGTCCCTGCAGCACAGCCAGAGAGCCGGGGTGCGGGTTTGACTCATCGCGGCTATAGGGGGGGGTGCAGAGGGATGGAGGGAGGGGACGCGGGGGTCCCCCGCGTCCCCTCCCTCCATCCCTCTGCACCCCCCCGGGCTCTTCTCCCCCCGTGGTACCACGGGGTGTGGATGCTCGCAGCCTCTCCGAAATCGCTCCCCCAAAAAAAACCCCATCGCCCTCCCGGCGGGGCGGCTCCGCGGCGGGGCGGTCGGAGCCGAGGGGCGGCTCTTCCTCTGCAAACTTTCCCTCTGCCCTCCCCTCCGGGCTTTCCCTCGCCTCCCTCCCTCCCTCTCTCGGCTCCCCGATGGCGATGGCGGGGCGGCCGGGGACCGGAGCGGGGGAGCCGCATCCCTCCTGGCCCTTGCCCGGTCCCCGCGGCCGCTCCCAGAGCGACATCTCGTCCTTCTCCTCCTCCCGGAGGAGCTGCCTGCTCAGGTCCAACGTGGGCGGCTCAGGTAAGGGGGTGCAGGGGGCGAGGGAGCGGGGGGAGGCGGCTCGCAGGCTCCCCCGGACGCCCAGCGCGGGGGGTCCCCGCTTTGCTGCCCCCCAGCTCTGCCCCTCCAGCGTCGAGCTCCTGGGGTCAGCTTTCTGCAGACCCCAGGGCTGCAGCTTCCCCGGGTGGCAGGGCAGAAGACCCCCGGGAAGGGTTATGCCGGCACCAGGACTCTTCCTGCTGTCACCTCACTGATTTCACTCGTGTTGCGTGTTGGGATTGTGCTCCACACGCTGGTGTTGCCTTCAGGGTTTTCGCTCGCTGCGCTCCTCCTGTTGGGGTTAACCCCAGCGATCGCGCGTGGGGTGGTGCGGGGTTGGAAGCTGGCCCTCTGAGGCAAAGCAGGCTTCCTGCAGGATTAGGAGTAACTCCGCTCTGTAAACGAGAGGAAGCGAGGATCCTACTTTACAGCGTGGATATTTAGAAGTGGCCAAAGTAAAATAAATACATACTTGGTTAAGGCTGTTCTTTGCTCAGGCTGTTTCCTGAGGCTGGGTATTAAGGAAAATGAAATTCTGGTCTCACATTTTGGAAACATGTGCTTGCTCGGTTACAGATCAGCACTGCCCTGCTGACTAAAATGAGACTGTGAGCACACATGTTCCTGGTGCTGCAGATATTTTGGATGGGCTCATGCACTGTTGCACAGAGGTAGCTGTGAGCCCCATCACCATCGGGGCTGTGTGAGCGAGGCAGAGCAGCTCAGAGGGCCCCAGAGCACGCAGGGACCTCCTGTGCCACAGCATCGTCTGGACAGCACGGTGCATGGTTGGGTCTGCACCTCTCATGTGTGCTCCTCAGGGGGCATTAAGATGAAGCAGACCATTTGCCTGGGGAAGCTCAAATATCAGGGCACCTGACAAGTAGAGAGGGAGGGAGGCTTGCATAGTCAGGTAGGTGCAAGGAGCCTGTAGCAGATTGAACTCTCAGGGCCAGAGGCTGCAACCAAAAAGAAGCATGCATGCCATCTTCTGCATCATTTTTGGCTTTACGTTTTTCTGTTTTTCTATAAAAGTTACGTTCAAGCACATGTGGGGCATGGGGAGGGAGGAAGTGTCGGCGCTGTGACCAAACCAGAAGGGACTACTTTTAGGTGTAAGGTGTTTCATCGGGGAGGGCGCTGCATGAGCAGCACCCTCCAGCTCGATGTGTACGCAAGGCGTTTTAACCTGGACGCAGAGGGATCGTCACAGGTGGACAGGGCTGAGCCTACGTCAGTGTTAGAGTACGCTGGTTGTCAGCTTGACTTCAAAGACTACTAATGATGAGCTGGGTGCTTTAAATGAGAACGGTAAATCCAGTAGAGGTAAAAATGGTGGTGTTTCCAAAGATGCATAGTTATTCGTAGTTTTCTCAAGCAGAAAATTTAGGCCTCCCTGTTGCCCTACTAGATTTTTTTTCTTTTAATTTTGAGGATGTGCTTCCTGCCAGCAAGTGACAAGTGTTGCCTTCTCTGGTTTTTATTTTTTCAAAATCATTTCTTTCATTCTATATTATCGCCATTGCTGCTTCCTGTATATCCTTCTGGTTGCTCACTGGGCACAATAAAAATACTTATGTGCTGGCACACAACTGTTGATTCGCCTTATAAAAAAGAAAGCACGCATTAAAGATTGAAAGCTGTTTAATTTTTAACATGGTGGTCAGAGAATTGTTTTTGTACAGAGATGCCATTAAAATAACCTGCTTTTTCATTCCCCCACTAACCTGGAGAGCGACCATAATGGGGACAGAAATGTGAAGCACTTAGGGGAACCGTATGAACTGCCTTATTATTATTGCTTCTACTTCTTTCTCTGGCTGCATCATTTGATTAATTTAAAGTAGGTCACACATTTACATCAGATGTTACCTGTGCTTTAGCTGCCCCATTTAGAAAAGAACAACTTGCATTTAAAATGACCTGCAAAATGTTTGCTTACTGCCTGTTCCTAGAGTAGTTCAGCTCCAGCTGTTAGTCACAAGTTGCAGTTTCTGTTGTGTGTTTTCTTTTTTTCTTTTTTCTTTTTAGATTTTCTAAATTCCAATGCTGGTTGCGTTGGGAAGATGATTTTGTCTGCTCACGCACCCACAGTGATGGGTTGGTACCTACCAACGGTTCGCACCATCGTTTTGCCACCTCCCGACCCACCACTCTCAATGCAGGGTCTGTCAAGATATGACATCTGTAGAGACCCTTCTAGTTAAGGAAAACACATCAGCCTTTCTAAAAGCAGCTTTGGCAGTAGTTTGTGAAATCCACCTGTCTGTTATTCCAGGTCAGAGCTGCGCGTATCTCATTAGCACAGCGAGTCTGATGAGGTCTTCCCAATGCTTGTGCTGCATTTGCTTTCTTACCACCCCCCCCTTCCTCTGTTGCTAGCATGTGCTGAAAGCAGCAACTTCCTGGTATCGCCATACAGAATCTCACTTCATCAGCCACAGTCCAGTTAGTGAGGATAATAAATTTTTGGTTTTCCCCTACTTTTTAAAGCTGGTCTTTTAATTTAGGGTTAGCAGTAGAGGTTTGCTGTCTTTCCCTGTCTGGGCTGCGTCACACCACCCACTGTTGTGTCAGGCCTAGCCTTTACCTTCAGACACTACTTCTGGTGCAACCCTGGGGAGAAAAAACTCATCCTCGGCATGAGTAAGGGTAGCACGACCTCGGCTTCTGATCTATACCCAAAAAGGTTTAGTGTCATACAAGTCCGTAGGCTTTGTGGAGGGCATAGATGTGAATCATTTAAGCATCTTGGCACACCCTGCCTGACAAGGGGCTGTAAGAGCATCTCTAGGAGATTGGTGAGGAAAAGACACTCTCCTAAAATGTCAGAGCAGTATATTGGTGCCACTCCAAGACCACTGCTTGGGTTGTGTACCCTTATGGCCTCCCACATCGAGTGACTAGACTGAAACCCACCTGACGGGCAGGTCACATTAGCTGTTTTTCTTGATTTGCCCAGCACAGAGGGGACTGAACTACATTTGAAATGCAGACTCTATTCAAATGCAAGCCCCGAAGTTATTCAAAACCCAGGTTTGGTGGCCGTGGGGCCAAGGGCAGCTCTGAGTCCGAGTGGTGGACCCAGGTCCCAGGGGATGCTTCTGTTTTGTGTCAGCTGCCTGCAGCGCACTTCGTGACAGGCTTCACGCACGAACCCCAGCTGCTGCAGCACACAGCCAACACGTAGCCATGCCCGCTCTTTATCTGCATGTCCACGTAGGCAGTTTTTGGTTTGCTCTCTTGTTGTGGGTTTTGCTATACGGCCTGAAGCAAAGAGTCTTGCATTTTATTTCGAAGGTGGTGAGGTTTGTGGTGAGGTGCGTCTTCGTGAAAAGGGAACTTTACTTCTCAGACCAGAAGTCAAAAAAAACCATTTCTCCACTCCATTTAGTGTACTTTGTGCGATTGACACTGTCATATTGTTGCAGTTCCTCTTGAGGTCTTACTCTTTAGCAAGAAGTAGACATGTCAGATAATTTCCTTCACTGCTAAGAAGTGCACCTTTCAGACAGAGAGGTGAGCTCCTAATGCTTGTTTCCAGTCCTTTTTTCCTGTCTTTCCGTTGACAGATGAAAAAATCTACCCGAAAATTCAGACAGCATTCTTCAATATATCAGCCGTACACCACATGCACACCTTTCAGGTGAAAGGCTGAGAGAAAATGACAGTCCTGACTCAAGATTCATGCATCCCAGGTTTGTTCTGGGAATTTGGGGCTAGCAAAGTGGTCGTTTGCACATTAACTTACTCAAAATGATAATGCGTAACAGCTAGGATTACTCTTTCTGCTGCCCCCACAATAGGGTGGGTGAAGAGGTGGCTTAAAATCACCCCCTTCATGCCATGATCAGAGCATCCGAGTGGCTGATGTTGGATGGGAAGGAAATTGATGAATTTTGGACATGTTGGAGCTTCTTGTAAACAGAGCGCCCCATTTTGCAAATTTCAGATTCTCTTCTTAAAGTGCAAAGGTTTTGGTTGATGCAAAGAAAATAAAACGTTTTTGACAACTGGAGATATTTTAGCATCTAGCAAGAGCGAAACCCCAAAAAAAACTCTTATTTTAGATGTCGGCCTGGCTATCTGGGGGCATAAAACCTAGGGAAAAAGATAAATGATGGGTAGGTAAGTGGCCGTTTATATCTGCTTGTATTTCTGTATGTTTGTACAAATATTTGCCAAAATGGCTACAGCTTCCAGCTTCTTGGGTCTTATTGCCGTATACACCAAACAAGAGTCCTACCAAGGTCTGTGGAATGGAGTTCAGTGTTTGTAAAGAAGACATCAGATGTGCTTTGGGAGGGCTGTTAGGAAGACTGTGTCTTTCATTTATCACATGGGGGCAAGGGGGGCACTGCCTCTTGATGTGGAAGTACACTCACAACTAAAGCAACTCATTTTGGTACATTATATGAAAATACAAGACTTAGGGGAAAACATTTCTCCATTGGATTTTTTACAACATAAATCAAACTACAGAATTTGGCAAGATAAGGCAGATAATTCAGGGTAGAAAACTATAGTCAAAGTTAAGACAAATCATCATTCTTGTGATTTAGAGACTAAACTCAACACCTGTGACTGGACTGTGTCATTTCCCTAAATCCACATTGACATTTTCCCACCAATTTGGAAATTTGAACGGTCAGGAATAGGCAGCAATCACAAGCATATACAATTTGACCTGTACTTATACAATCGGAGCACCTCCTTCTTTGTAATAAACTGGAAAAATGCTAAAACCATCATCCCATAATGTTAAATCTGATTCCTGCCATTGTTCTGTGTAACTTGTAGTTTCCAGACTGTGCTGAGGAAAAATCCAGGAATAATTAAACATTATGCAACGAAGAGCCTGCCTGTTTTATGCTGGACTAAAAGACATTATTCCACACCAGCTCCTGCAGGATAACTGGAGTAAATTCTTGATATGAGCTCAGCCTAAGCATTCAAGTTAACTCTACAATTTACAATACGACATTTACATATGACACAGTTTCTGGAACAACAACTTTGCAACCAAATATTCAGACTTGGTCTGGATGAAAAAAAAAAGAATATTTTCTAAATGTGGCAATAACCATTGTGGTTGGCTAAGTAGAGATTGGATTGCAAACATTTGCAGCGTGTGATTGAATGCGTCTTTTGCAGCAACAGATCAGTAGCTCACTCTGTGATCTGTTCATCATTTTGCCACTGTGTGTGTTTTAGTTTCTGAAGGCCCTTTTGGCATTTAGCACTTCCTGCTGATGTGTGGCTTCTAGCAAGTAACCATTTAGTATCAGATCTCACTTCAAGTCAGAAGCCAGAATAAGTTATTAAGTGACTGAAGATGAATTTTTACTTCTTCTCTTGCTGAATGCAAGAAATCAGATTTAAAAAATAAATAAATAAAAAATATAAACTGTTTCTAGAACCTAAGTATTTCATCAGTCAAATCCGTTGTTATTATACACCTCTTAGCTTTCTTGCCCTCTTCCAGCCTGGGATGTGGGAATTTTTCATTGCCAGAAATCCTGTAGGATTTCAGTTTTAACTAACATTGGTATTAGTCTTGCCTCTGAATTTTTAGTGGTTCTCACTGAATATATTCTAACAGAAGACTAAGATTTTACCTAGTAAGATGCAATTTTTAACTGATGCCAAAGTTTTTCCCAAGTACAAAGCAAGTGGTACAAAACAAAAAATACCCAGAAAAAAATAGGAAATCCTGATTTTGTTGGTTTGAGTTCTATTACTTTTTAATTTTTCTGTGTCTGTCTTCAACAATTGCCTTTGATTTAAAAAAAAAAAAAAAAAGTCTTAAAATTGTTAGTCTTAAAACCCAGTACAATAAGAGAAGCTTTTGAATTTCATTCACGTGGAAAGCATCGTGGTATTCCTGAAACACAAGCAGAGTTTATAGGCAGACAACACTTCCCTCCGTAGTCAGATAAGAAAATTTGTTCCTGGTTTTGCGCAGTTTTGAGGCAGAAGTGGACTTTTGATACGTAGTGTTGTATGAATTCTGAGTGCCGTCGATGTTAGTAGGATTTTTGAGTTTTGAAAGGCTGAAACAGTGAAATATTAGTAAGGTTTATCTGTATCATGGACTGTAATATAGCCTCAAGCTTCATTAACTCAAAGATGATAAACTGCAAGTTGGCCTTGCTCTCAAGTAGAGTATTTTGTAAGAAGTGTGGCTAAGGAGCAGCTTAAACCACTGACAGCTTCAGTGGTAAGGTATTTTTCTATCCCCTCTTCTTTCTTATGTTTCTTACATATTTCTCACAGAGACTAGATTGCCCTTCCCATTTCTTGTGTTATTTCTTGTGTTAAAACCACTTTGCTGTATTCAGAGAAATACGCAGCCAAAACACTGGGGGCTGAGAGGCGAGTGAGGAAGTGTTCTGCCAGTGATGGCAATGTGAGTGCTGTTCAAATGCTAAAACACTGTGTGAATATGAATTCTCATTAAAATAGTCGTCATATTTTCATTAAAAGCTTTATTTTTCAGAATATGTAGCATTGAATGGTTATTTTCAATTAAATGTATTTTACAGCCCCATATTTTTTAACATTTGCAGAATCTTATCACAGAATCACAGACTGGTTTGGGTTGGAGGGGACCTTAAAGCCCACCCGGTTCCAACCCCCTGCCATGGGCAGGGGCACCTCCCACCAGACCAGGTTGCCCAAAGCCCCAGTGAAAAGGCTGAGCTCTGGCACAACTCTTTCATTATTTAAAGTTGTTAAGTTAGCAAATATTTTTTGAATAAAAATGCATTCTGCTGGAATATGGTCTTGTAAAAATCTCACTTTTTTGTCTAAACAGTTCTGATATCAGTCAGGTGTCTGTATTTTTCAGGAGAAATACTTGACAAAGTTTGAAAATGTTAACTTGTCACTTCATAAAATCATTCGGCAATTTTTAGAAAGTTTCATCATATGAAAACTCAATATATGATTTTTTTTCTTCTGATTTGGGGAGCAGGAATAGGAACAAAAGCAGCAGGGAAGTGTCAGAATTTTCCTGGCACAGAAATTTCACTTTGGCAATTTCATGCACCCCAACCACCTGCACAGGGAACGTGTGATCACTGCCATTTTATTTTGTTATGGTCAAATTAGTAGATAACAAATTCTTTAAAGGTTATAATGCCTCTTAAAGGAGTAAGAAAGTTCAGTATTTTCATGGAGCCAGAACCTAGAGAGCGTGCTGAACAAAGGTACCCCCCCAGTGCACGTGTTTTCTTTTCCCATTTTTGGTGGAGAATCACAGCTTTTAAGATACATCTGTGACTAATATACCCCATCCTCAAGAAAATTACAGGCACTGACGGGAGTTGGTGTTGAGGTATTGTCTTGTATCATCTACAAGCAGAGTAAAGAAAGGGGTTGTGGTGCATTTGTAGTTGAACGTGTCCTAATTGTAGGCCTTCTTTGTGTGCAGTCAGGGGCAGCTATATTTAAACTTTGTGAGTGAAAGGATAATTAGCAGTCATCTTTTTTCTTTTTTTTTTTTTTAATTTATTTATTTATTTCCACCCTTGCCTAGTGTGGTTGTTGACAGCTAATGTTAGCGGTTTAAGCCACTGTTGAAATGGTGGTTATTTTTAATCTGAAAAAAAGAGGAGTACTACCCAAGCAAGGCGTGAAAAGGCCATGTCTGCAAGACATAATTCTGATTTTCTTTTCTGATTAAGAGCAGTTTGGGCAAGATCAGAGTGCTTGGATTTGAAATATGTCCTTCTGCTTACACAACTGGCGCAAGTGTAATCCATAGCGGACGAGTGGCAGTCCTGAGAACATCCCAAGACACGACATTAACTGCTCCAGCCCCAGGGATGGAGCATGGTGTGCTGCTTTCATTACTTGGGCTGCAGTTTTATGGTGTTTCTCTGAATAGACTCCCAACTCCGAGTTCTTAGGAGTGAGCAGAGAGGGAGATTTACAGATCCCCAGGGACACAGCATCCCCCTTCCATCCTTTTGACTTTTGAGTCCTGAACTTTTTTTTTTTTTTTTAAATGGTATCTTCCTGTTATGCCTTGCTGCAAACAAAACCGAGTGGCAATATTTCACATGATGTTTATTTCAGTGGATGGCAAATACAAAAAATATGCTGCCACCTAGCTACCCAGCTATTTAAGTCTTTGGAGGCACATCTGCTATGAATTTTGTCATACTCTTTGGAATTTGAGAGATAAACAATGGTTTCTCATCTGCAAATAGCAAAAATCATTTTGGAGAAAATTTTCCAAAGGACTGATTCATTCATTTTCAGAGCTTTCTCTTATTTACCTGATCAACTTGGGATTTGTCCAAAGGGATCTTCACATGGTGAGCCAGTCAATGTGTATATGATTGTGTAGGTGATTGTAGCTCACAAGCCAACACTGTGTGGCATGGATGTTTATCGCTGGGTATATGGTACGGTAGGTTTTTCTCTAGGATAGAAAGACAAACATATTTTTAAACTCTAATAGAGCTTCTAGTACATATTAATATATTTCTCCTTAAAGAAAGAGGCCAGTGCCTTCTAACGTGGTTCAAAGCAGAATCTGCTTTTTCAGCCAAGTCCATCTAGCTAGCACAACGAGTTAAATTGTGAGAGGAAGGGCAGGAGCAGTTCTGAAAAAGGAATACAGCAGGTTTCTGAAACAGCTCTCCCGAGAGGGGAATATTTCTGCCTAAGAGGTTTCCTTCCCACTAGCTGCCACATATCTGAGGGTCACAACTGACCTCCGAAGGAGCGTGTTGTGCATTTAATGGTCTGTCAGAAAGCAACAGAAAGCTACGGCCTTGTCGTGCAGAGTCAGCCAGGCCCGGAGGGAAACAACAGCATGAATTATTTTATTTCAGCTATCAGGCTGATAGACCTCGGGGTGAGCTCGGGGCTTCAGACATGCCACCAGCCCTTTTTTGGCTCCGTGTCAGAGCTCTCCTGACCATCGCCAGAGCCTGGAAGAAAGTTCCTCCCCTTGCAGCTGCCGCGGGGACGCCCAGCGCCAGCCTCTGGCCATGGGGCAGCGCCAGGAGGTGGCAGCTCTGCAGCTTCGCCCGTCCTTGGGCGACGTGGTGGCACATGATCTCGAGAGAGCAAGGTCATTGCCCAACAGCAAGCACGGCAGCTACGCTGAAATCGCTCCCAACTCACGCTGGGTTAAGTAAAACGCAAACAAAGCCACTTTTTTTTACAATGTCTAAAATTGCACAGTTGCCAGTGTCTTGAAAAGGCAGAGGAAACATCTCTGACAGAGTGAATGCTGAAAAGATGTCTGTAATGGGTCTGCTGAATTCGGGGCTGAAGACCCGTCAGTATGGGTCTCAGTGTCAGTAGTCTATAGAAAGAGCTTCTTTACTATTTTTTTTATGTCTTCCGTAGAGTTTGTAATTATATTTTCTGTTTGGGATGTTTTTGCACTCTGGTGGTGAAGTTATCATTTATTAAAATCAGAAATTATCTATTGCAAGAAGCACACAAGCTGGTATCACATCAATTCCTGTCAAGTAAGAATAACCCAGTGGAGCACACAGCTTTTGCAACTTTATTGCAGTATTTCCTAAATTCTGTGGGGAAGAAGATTCTGGTTGCCCTAGTTCTAGGCCAAGACTGGCAAAGCAGCATGAGCATAGACAGGGATGTGTAGAAAAGAGATTTCTTGGGAGTGGGATTTATTGGGTTGCGGAATAGTCTCCTGGGAGAACCAGGGAAAGCCACGCTGCTGGAGGCGCTCAGAGTCAGAACTGCAAACACGCTAAAAAGGATGTGGGAAGAAACAGCTTTGCACTGACAAGAAACAGGGTCCTTTGCAGCTGTGGTGTGGTATGTTTTATTTAATTATTATTATTATATATATATATGTTTATTGTCATGTGTTTAGGCCAAGTACACAGTGGGCTAAGGAGGTAAAGATGAATCTTGGGTTTTGGCTGGACGGAAGATCCACATCTGTGTCTTCCTGTCTGTGGCAGGGTGTCTTCTCCACCTATAAAGGGTGTTCCCTCCTCCTTAAAGGCCAAGGGAAGCAAATGAGAAGGGAAGAAATCTTCTAGAGCAGCCAAGGAATAGCTGACAACAAGATGAGAGAAGGGAAAGGGCAAAACCAGAGGAAGTTCTCCCTCTGTGTTTTGAAGAATCGTGTTACACTCACCTTTACCCTAGGATTAAGATAAATATACATTTAAATGAAGTTAGATGAATATTTATGATGTTTAGATGAATTCTAGTCAACAGGATCTTGGCAGTGAGAAGTCCATCGAATAAATTTTGTCTGTCTTCTAAGCCCATCACTGGTTTTAAAGACATGATGCCAAGTAACTTCATACTTCTGCTTCAATTAGTTTGTTCCATGTATACCCCGTAGGGGAAATAAGACCCAGAAAACTAAACTTTGTGCATATTATGCATGAAGTAAATGAGGTTTGATGCAAAATGTTTTTGTACAAACACTGATTATCATAACAATGAGGGAGACAAAGCCCAGAAAGAGCTCTGTAGATGGCAAATGTGCGTCTGTCTCAGACTCAGGATTAGATGCTCCAGATTATGCACATTCATAAAAAGGGTATGAGTTTGAAAAATGCACGCGAATAGTTTCTGATACTAATCCTTTTAAATGTCAATAAAAGCTATCAAAATATGCATACCTTCCAATAGGCCTAATCTCCATTTTTTTTTCATGGGAGCTTAATCTTCTCGAAACAGAGTTGTTGCAGCAATAGCTTTCATGTTTGGAGGCAATTTGGGATTACTATGGAAGTGATTTGGCAGTGTAGTAATTGTATTGAGGAGAAATCAGAAGCTAGTTTCCTTCGCATTTGCTAGATGCCAGATGTCTGCGTGATTCACTCTGGCACTGAGGACTCCTGCAGCAAAGGCCGGGGTGTTTCAGGGCACCAAAATTCCTTGCTTGTCTTCCCTTGGTGCTGCTCTGAAGAGTGCAGTTTCCCAAAGCTTACTTCTCTGAGCCCAGGAATTTCAGAACAGCACTGAACATAGCTCGAGTCGCAAGGATAGTGGGCGTTGAAAAACTTTGATACACACCTGCAGGGTGTTTTATAGCAGAGGAGTATATTTTACATGTAAAATTGCAGTGTGGGTTCCTCTGTTGAGAACTCGGGATATGCAAGGAGTAAGAGTGCACTGGGTGTGCCCTGTCCATAGTCATTGACAGTTTCTTGGTATGACGATGTGTGTCTATGTGAAGAATGTAATTACCCACCCTCAGTTCAGCCCAGTTCATTTAAATGCCATTTGTCTAAGTGACTGAAACATCGAGCTGCCAGGCTGGTAGGGCCTTGCTTTCCCTGCTAGAAAATACAAGTATGCAGTCACAGGTGAGGAAGGACCCGGTTGGTACCGATGGGGCATCTGCAAGAGAAAGGCTGAAGGCTGCTGCATGGCCCCCTGCTCCCAGCAGGGCGGCAGGTTTTGGTCACTGGGCTTTCAGGCTGCCGCTGAAGGAGAAAAGGCTGAGCACCCGCTTCCTTTCCCCCCGCCAGCCTGCGCTGATGATCTCCCTCGGATTGCAGTGTACTTGGTGTAGCGTTAGTATGTTACATGGGCATTTTTATCCCCCGGGGAGTACACTGGCTTTGAGGAAAAGAGGACCCAATGCTTTTAGCAGAGAGCACTGCTCCAAGGAGCACGCAGCTCGGGCGGTGGCAGCGTGCCAGCCTGCCCCAGCCAAGCCTTCGCCGCGGCTGCCACCCAGCCACCCACTGTCCGCCTTCAGCCGCTGCGCAGCCGCCGCCTCGTACCCCAGCAGGGCGCTGCTGCTGAAGGCCGAAGCGGAGTTTCTGGTCTGAGATTTCATTAAGGCTTCCTGGCCTTTACTGCTGTTTTGGTTGGGCTCTGGCAGTCGTCTCCTCCGTTGTTGGTTTTAGTGGCTGCTGGGCTTCTTTGCTGCAGAAAACTTTCGAAAACATGATCCTGTTATACTCAGGCATTCAGAAATTAGAAGAAAGAAACATAGAAATCTACCGTTCTCTTTTTTTTTTTTCCTTTTTTTTTTCTTTTCTAAATTAAGTTATAATATTCTTTGTAGGTCATCCTCATGTTTCTGGAGGCCTGATTCATGTCTGTACACTTGTGGCTGGCAGTGTTGCTGTCGTCTTCAAGGGGCTTTGGCTCAGGCTGAAATATATTGCTGCAGCTTTTATCCCAAAAAGGGCCCTTCACAATGCTTTACAAAGACAAGGTGACTTGTAGCTCGATACCACAGTCCTTGGGGAGGCTGTTTTGTTTTGTTTCATTTCCCAGTTCCAGTCTATTGAGAAAGTGCTGATTTGAATAGACATGAGAAGTATTAAGACATCTTGTGATCACCCAGGCTTAGCAATGATTAAAATAAACGTGCCATCCTAAGTACTGGGAGATTGTTTTCCAAGGGCAAATAAACAAGGAGCAAGCGGAAAGCATCTATAACCATTTGATAGTAGGTAGTGTTATAGAGCAACTTCTAACTTCTTTCTGTGAAAGCACGGTGGAGGTACACCTGAGGATGTCGGGTGTCCAGGCAGCTTAGCTTCATGCGAGAGGATTTCCTTGTGGGATGAGAGCCCTGCTTGGGCTCCTTGTTATCTTGATCAGGACAGGGACAGGGTGGAAGTGTCCGTGGTGCATGGAGTTACTCCCACCTCTCCTTCCTGGGAGTGGGACTGAGGAGCGTGTTGGTTCTCTTCTTTGGTAATCCCACCGTTATGTCCACAAACAGAGCAAGTGACTTCTTTTAAATTTTATTTCTTTTTTGACTAGAAAAATCATTTAATTCTCTTCCACCTCTTCCATTTTATCCCCAGCAAGCCACCTTTTGCTTCTGCTCCCTTGGTTCCTGTTCAGTGGAAAATCCTTATTCTCCAGACCTTTAGTATTGCAATACCCAATGAGTATGGAGAAAGCGGGGAAAAATAATTGCTCACCATCAATGGTTGGTTACTGCAGGAGCCCATCTGCCTGTGCTGGCCAGCAGAGCTGACGTGCTGAACCCTTACCAGCTCTGCCCATCCGTGGAGATGAGGAGAAAAACTGTCCACGTCTCGGGATTTTTTGAACAGCCGAAAAGCACTGTGCCTACAACAGAAAACAGCGAGTGAGAAGGTCGTTGCTTTTAAACAACTGGTTTGCATTAAAGTAAGTTATGGAAGAGAGTCTCGCTCACATAGGAGTGATCTTTTTTATTTCTCCCTGTGCAGTGAATGTATAAAGCCCCTTCACCTGTCCGGCCCCTCGAACCCCCCCAGCTGCGGGGCTGGCGGCCGGGGGACAGCCGCGTGCGGCTGGGGGTTGGACCCGGCGATCCCTCGAGGTCCCTTCCAGCCCCTGCGGTTCTGTGATCCCTGTGACCGATGCCGCAGGGCCGGCAGGCAGCCGCTGCACGGGGCCGGCACGCTAGGTGGGGCGGTTGTCCTGCCGCATCCCAGCCCTTCCCGCGGCGCGGAGAATTTAAAATGCCGGCTTTGCTGTTGTGGGCGCACAAACCCTTCTGCGGCAGCCTTAAGAGACAGCTCAGAGCCGGCTTTGTTTCACGTCTGCGCCTTTCTGCACGTCCTGGCAGAGCCTTTGTTAGTTTTGGTGTCTTTAAATGCTAACTCAGCAGTCTTTAAAGGCATAAAACCGGAGTGGGATAGGATAGCATGGCACTGTTTTACACTTCCTGAAGCCCCCCCCCTTTTTTACCTTCTTTTTCTTTTAAGCAATACGATGTATATGTATTTAAACAATACAAAATGTTATCATCAGTCATCTGCTCTTCGCTCAGCCGAGGCAATGCTGCCGGCTCGGCATTATCGGTCGCACTGGTGAAATGGGATCTCCTTGCAGCATTGATTCTGCTGTACTTTGGTCCAGGCTTGTGGTTTCTGTATTGATCCGTCAAAGAAACTGCTGAGGAGCAGGTGAGCAAGGTCTGTTGTCTGTGCTGTTTGGGAACTAACAGAAGCTATTATCCTTGGTGGGAAGCCTGTTGCACACCTGGACATTGATCCATTATGAGAGAAGTCCGCTTTAATTAGAGCCACATTTTCCAGTATTCGTACAGAGTGCTTCGACCCTGCTCCACAGCAAGGTCATAAATGCAGACTTTCAGGCTGAGTTCTTCATTTATTATGTAGTCTTCTGAAAAAGAACCATTAAAAAGAATCAGACTGAAATTTTTGTACATGCTGAACTCTGAAGTAGTCTTTTCTAAAATGAAACTCAATGGGATCTATACGATGTATTCAGAAATACATACTTAGACTTCGGTTGGCAATGTGCATGGAAGCAGATGCTGCTCATCTTGGTGTTTTCCTGGCCTGCTAGAGATTTAAAGGTTATGTATGCAGCTCTAAGGGCAGATGTAAAATCCCTTAACTGAAAGATCCTGAAAATAGGAATTCCTTCTCTCAGCCTGGACATTCTGGAATTGGAATGACTTTCCCCAGAAGCATAAAACAGAAACATCCCTCATTATTTGCAATTCAAAACCAATTTCATGGCAGGAAAACAAAAAACAAAAACAAACAAAAAACACTTTTTTCTTTCTTTATTCTTGGAGGAGGATGCCCTGTCTAGGTTTTTTGCTTTTAGGCTGTCTTTCATGATAAACACCCTAGCAATGTTAAGTGCTTCACATACAATTGATAACTATCAAAGATAACATCAAAATATTCATGTATGCTAGTACATGTGCAGCAGAATTTTCTTTTCTATGAGAAAAAACAGAAGTATAAAGACTAAATATGACTACAAGTAAACAAAGACATTTTCCCTTGTCGTATCCTCATGCTTTATTGTTTTCCAAATGAAACATAAAAAGAACACTCTTACTAAATTACCAAATCATCTCTCAATAATTTATTCAATATTGGCTGAAATGATCATGAAAATGTCTTAGTCATTTCTCACTGAGTCAATTTTATAGAACGTACTCCATGTCCTATAAAATGATGGCATTAGAGTAGTACAAACAAAATCAGAAATTCAGTAAATTATATCTGTAAGTTCTGGCCATGTCCCATAGAGTTGTACAGATTAATATAACAGGAAAAAAAAAAAAAAGGTGCCCTTACAGTCTCTCTTACTAGCCAAGTTCTGTTTGAGTACAAGCATCTAGCAGTCATACACCTCCAATCACCCCCCAAACAGCCATTGCAGCATTTACAAGGCTAATGAGCCCCAAATGCCTCACCCCACAGCAACCACAAGAAGTGCTTTGTGTCTTTCAGCTTCAGTGCCTCAAGAACAGTCAGGACCGCTGCTGGCTTTCTGAAAACTTTGGGGTAGACTGTGTTGCTAGAGCAGCATGGTGAAAGGTCTTCATGTCCTGGACTTTGGTGGAGGAGGCATGGTGTAGTTCCATCCAGGTCACGAAGTGTGTAGTTTTATCCTTACAGCAGAATATTGTTACGTCAGGACATAACAGCATAGTTGTTTCTTTACTGATTTGAAAATTATGCACCAACTTATTTCAGATTCAGACATATCCTTGACCTAAAGATGCAATAAATAAGGTGGCCTACTTCACTGCTTGTTGCAGCCTTAGGACGATGTAGTATCTGAACGCTTCCTTTTACATTACCTGTTCAAAATGCTGCCAACATGATTTAATTCTTGATATGGACATAAAAGCCTGTTGGAGACGTATATCAGAGAATCAGCATGTCCTGGCTAAGCAGATTAGAAGGTATACCAATTGCACCCAACTTTGCTGTCATCAAATAGAAATGTGATAGTTGAATTTGTAATATGACAGTCTCTTTGTGGACTGGTCTAGTTAAATATATATATATATATATACATATATAGTTTGCTTAGTTAACTTTAAACATAATTGTTTTCCACATGAAGTATGGTAAAATGAATACCAAGTCACTAAAAATATTAAATTCCTGAAATGTTATAAGTCTAGTATAACTGTGCAGAGGATGGCCGGACTGCACGTCTGATTTGTCACATGGATAGGCATTGGCAGGATTGGTCCTTTATTTAATATGGGCTCACTGAAATATGCAGGGCAAGCACAATCTTTTTCGATCAACTTCATCTCTGCCAGGGTATCTCGTAGACCACATGACAGCAGCTTGAGAGATTGTACCGTCCCAACTGATTTTTGTTTGTGCTCATCATAACCACTTCATTTACATTGTTTTCTTCCCCTGTATTTGCTGGGCCTCTCTGTGGGTTCTTATGCTTAGTTTGTAGGATTTTCAGGGACAGGATGGATTGATGTTTTTTATTGATTTCTGTACATTAATCAGAACCTAGTATGGGGAAATTCTCAGGCTTGACAAATAGGCCATGCTATTCCTGCTCCAAATTAGCTGTAGTAAATTGGCTAATCACTGCCACTAAAAAGAGGTATGAATTCATGAAAAACTTGATGCAACCCGAGAAAAAATCCTGTCCTGGTAACTCTTGTTCTGTGCTTTCATAGGTCTTTATCAAGACAGTAGGATAATCACTAAACATTAGTTGTTTGGGATTTTTTTTGGGGGGTAGGGGTGGGAATGGGAGCAAGTAGGGTGTGAAGAAAGCTTCTCTGCTGCAAAGAAATGCATTAATGAGTGACTTGGTATTCCTTTGTAAAAGGTGTATTGAAAGGGGGAGTGGGCAGGCACGTGATTTACCACCATATTTCTATGTGGTAGCTGCAGTGTTCCTCCAAAACATTTTTTCAAACTTATTTATTTTAGTAACAACCTGGATGTGTTGTTTTTTCCACATAGGCAAACAATGACCGTGTCGGCACAGCTGCAGCAGAGTAGCCTGCTGCATGGACCTAGGGCACCTGCCTCAGTGGATAGCCGTGGCTCGTTAGGGGGACATCCTGCGAATCACTGTTGCTTGGCAGTGCCCTGGTCTCAGCATGGTGTTTTGTAACAAAAGGTGGAGACCAGTTACACTAAATTTCCTCTCAGAAAGGTTCCAGAGTGAGGTATGTTGAACTGAAGACAATAAAGTCAATAAATAAATGAGACCAAATGAGTGGCAACTCCATTCGCTTCTCTACTTTTGGAGGGTTAAGTAGCCTACTGAAGGAAAACACTAGATGTATCTTGATTTGATATGTCTTGACTTCAAAGAGGTTTTGAGACTGCTCCACAGGACTGTGTTTTACTGATGAGCTAAGGAAACATGGCCTAGATGTAATCTCCATGAAGTGGGTGTACAACAGTTTGATAAACTTGTCTCAAAAATATTTCTCAGTGGTTTTCTGTCAGATTAAAAGGGCATCTCAAGCAGAATCTTGCGGAGGGCTGTCCTTGACCCAGTTCTACTCGATATTTTAGTTTTGATTTGAATGTTGCAAAATTTGCAACTTTTAGCAAGCCAGAAAAGATGCAAGCGCTTGAGAGGACAACACTGGGAGTCAAAGCAGTAGTCGCAAGCTCAAACAATGGGGTAATGCAGCTTTCCATTAGTTGGTATAGTCCTTCTTTGGGCTGATTTTCGTGTAAAGCATTATCAAAACATCAGTAAAATTCCAACGTGCCTGAAAGATTAATCACTGTCAAGTAATTTGTGCCCAACAGTAAGGTTTTGCATGGATTAGAATAAACATGTCTGAAAAAATGCTTTGGAGAAACACAGCAGTTAACACATAGAAATATGCCATTTCAAGCTTTCATTGAAACTCTTGGAGTTCAGGACTCTCCAACTTGAAAACTGTGGCATGAGAGGGCAAGTAAGAGCAGGAGGTTTGGGAGGTTATGGCTATGTATGATCGTGACACAGTCCCACGTTGCTAAACAGAAAGCAAATTAGAGGAAGGATATTATAGAAAGCCAGTATGCCTGTGCTTGATAACCAAGATGGGAAATTGTGAATAAAAGAAGAAACAATCCCCATTGTAATCCCATTGTCCATACTGACTGCAATGACAAAGGAAAAAGATATCAGCAGTGAAATAATTAGCTATTTCAAATTCATTACATTTTAATAATTCAAACATTATCAATAATGCAGATAAAAAGAATATTTCAAATATACTTTTTGCCACGGTCCCTCTATAATATTCTCCTCCTCACTGAAACAAAGCAGATTATGCTTCTCGCCACCCTGCAATGTAAAGAGAAGGGCAGTGTAGCTCTAAAATGCCTAACCACCTTTTGTAACAGTTTTAATGAGCTTTTCCATATTGCTCTCAAGAGGGCAGCTTTCCCTGCATTTCTAAATATGATCTCTGGGTCGATTCAAGCAGCAAGTTCCTGATGAAATTTTGTTATTTTTAGAAATAAATGAAGCAGGATACATCATTTTCCCTCCCACACCTTTGCTGATGCCTTAGTATAAAGACCTGTGTTCAGAAGTTAATTACAGCATCCTAGATTGCGCACCAAATAGGCACTGCAACGGCAAGTGGGTGCTATTGTAAAGGGAAAATAAAAGGAACAATGCCATACAAATGTCACTTTGGAGTTCTTTTCAGGCCTGATTACCACCCCAGGAAAACAGTACTGACTTGTTTGCCACAAAAAGGATTAAACTGCCTCACATGACACTCCGGGAATGGATGCCCAGGTGAAAGGCATATTACGGTAAACAGGGTATTTTGGGTTATAGCTAAGAAAGGAAAGAAACATCACAAACCAACTTGCAATACGTATTTGGTCCCTTTTTGAACTTTTATGCAATCTTATACACTGTTTCACGTAGGAGAAGGAATTGTTAGTAGGAACAGGAGTCACTTTGGTTTCTTCATCTGTTTGTACACCAGCTCCTGCTTCCGTGAAGACAGGAGGAGACAAACAACAGGGCATGGTTTCATTGCTCACAGCTCAGTCGTTTTTTCAGCTGGCATTTGGTGAAGAAGCTCTCCCTAGATTTTTTGGGGGATGTTTTTCCATAGTTCCCCTGGCTTCACTGTGGCCTCTTCGGTCAAAGTTTCTGGTCTTTCTGTCCTTCTTACCTGGACACTCATGATTTTGAGCAAAGTAGCACTTGCTCCCAATGTTTTTAACCAGATTTATAACATTTATAACATGTCATTGAGTTCATCGTGATGCACCTCTAAGCAGTGGTGCATCACCAACAGTTACCCCCTGCCTCTGTGTGCAGCAGAACGCTGTCAGAGTTTTGACTCAGGATAAAAAGCTTCAGCTGCTGACCTGTCAGCGGTACTACCTGAAACAGCTGCGAGGGGTCATTTTTCTTCTGACACGTTGGACAAACACGGTCTGTTGAAAGTACGGCCTATGGTGACACAACCGCATCCTGAGCTGGAAAATATTTATCTTGTCTGCTCATTCACCAAAAGCAAATTGTCGCTAATGCATATTTTCCCAACACCTGAATATGGCATGCTTCCAGCTTGCCAATTTGTCTGACGTACTTTGCTGATATCAGTTTTGCTCTGTGTTTGTTACACACGTTTTGCAGTAAGTTCTGGCAAACACGTTCGTTATTAAATCACAATGAAAATAACTAATGCAATTAACTAGCCTTTTCCAGGGCAAATGTATTTTTATAAGAATTGGAATATACCTGTCCTTTCGTTACCTTTGAAGTGCGTTTGAACATCTGCTTTGCTGCTGGTTTTGGAAAATCACCAAGCTGTGTGAGGTACAGCAGTCTTCTACACGGTACCTAAAGCAGTGAGGACAGGAACTTAGCAAAAGTGAAAGAGAACAGACACTTGTATGGCTAACAAGGGTTCTGAGGGTTAAGTAACACATCCATCAACAGGCAATCGATTCACCACACTTTCTGCGCTTGAAAAGTGAAGTCAGTCTCTGACTATTAGTCATTAAAAAAGTATCCTCTGGTGCGAGTGCGAAGCACCTTGTACTGGCAGTATCTGGAGCCGTGATGCTGGTCTAGACGGATCCCTCGAGGAGCTTGATCAAATATAGGAAGTTCTAGTGCATAAATATCTCACTTTGCATCAGGAAACAGCAGGTGAAGCAGACACAGGGAAAAGCATGGGTGTTTTGTTTCAGGTGTCTCTGCGGGCATGATGTAGATTAATCCACTTGGGCATGGTTCACAGTTACACAGCCCATTCAGCTCGCGCTCCTGCCCACATAGGAGGAAAGCAAAATCCTTGCAAATCCATGGAAACTCAGTTTAGGATAGTAATCCTAAACTTGAACAGATGAGACCTGAGTCTGTCGGACCTCATACAGACACCAGTTGCTCAGACAGATGCCATGACTTGGACTTTAAGTGGGTAGAGTGAATCCCTTCCATGTGGAAGAGAAGCTGCAATTAAGAGAGAACGCAATTCTAGTTCAGTAGTAAAGAAAGCAATTTCACATATAAATATGGTGAGATATCTCTTAAAGTCATTTAGGGAGACACACTCAAGCAGTGTCCTTTGCTCTGCTTTGGTTAAGTCCTCCTGCCATTCTCTTGTTTCTAACATTGCAGAACATCTGGCAGCACAGAGATTTTATGCCTTTATTTAATGGCAACCTCTGGCTGATGGATTTTACTTTTTTCATGTAGAGAATGGAGTACAAAAGCCAACCCTTAGCAGTGAGAATGATGTGATAACTAGCTGGACCTCAGGGGAAGAGATAGTAAGGAAACAAACTGAAGTTATAGCTGTCTTTACTGGATCTTTTCAGGTGTCTCCTCTGGTTGTTCCTAATTTATGTTTATTCAGATTTCTTTCTCACGAATAAAGTTATAAAACACTAACTTCCAAAGAGGCAGTCAAGTTTGTCTGGCAAAATGTACAGTTTATAATGTACAGACCATTCACAATAGCTGTTATTCATCAGCTTTCAGTTTTTGAAAGACTTATTTTTCTCTCTCAGTATTTATTTGATGATATTCCTAAGAGTGGCATTTGACATTTAAGTAATAATTGTCTAGCTGTCACTTGCCTAAATTTTACTCCAAGTGGGAGAGAGGGATTAAGCCAAATGTCAATATATATCTCAAATTCACTCCTCAATTCCCTTGCTTGAGTCTTTCTTCTTGCATTTTTATTCATACTCCTATCCTTAACACAAACCTGACCACAGGTTTTATGTGCAGAGATAAAGTCCTGGCCCTACTAAAATGGAAATTTTGGTGCTGGTTTGACTGTACTTGGGATCTCACCTCAGCTCCTCAGACCAGGATATGTTGTCTCTCCTTGGTCTCCCTTTACTGAATTATCTGTTCACAGATTTTAAGAGAAAACAGAAAGAAAGCTACACTTATGCCTCTCAGTAAGGTTAAATTCCCTCTCTTTTTACTGTACGTAAGATTACAAGAGAGAAATCTGCAGAACAAAAAAGAGGAAAAGTAGTGAGCAGAAGCTGAGAATAAGGTCCCAAGATGAGGAGCAGGGTAAAGATGTTTTGTAAATCTATTACATGCAGTCATTAAGGCATGATAGAAGTCTGGTATTTCATTTCGGCAGGGATAATGAAGACTGGCCTTTTTACACAGATTCATAGCACCAATGACAGAGGGGTTATTAGGTCTGATTCGTGCAATACAAGCCCTTAAATTACTCTCATTTACCTTTCTGTTGAGCTCAGTAACTGCTGTTTGATTGGTGTTATCCAGAAAGACACCCAGTTACGATGTGATGACCTCCAGAGACAGAAAACCCACAGGTAGCCTTGGTAGCTTAATCACATTTGCTGTTGCAATAGATACTTGCTTTCAAGTATCTACTTGATAGCTACCTACTTGCCTGTTCTCGGTTTCCAACCTTTGTTTCTTGTTGTGACTGTCTCCGCCAGACTGAACGTCCTCTTTTTAACCTGGTACTTTGTCCCTTATGCAGCAGAAGGCTGCAGCATCTACGTTCACAGGAGCCATCCTCATCCAGTCAAATGCCGAGAGCGGCTGTTGTAGCCGGAGCTTCAATTTTGCCTCTTTATGCAAAATCTGTCCAAATACAAATATTGCATCTAGCCAAATACCACGATGGTTTCAGAACATTCAAAGATGTTCATGGATTCTCAAAGCCAGAACATTTGATAAACAGGCTTGATAATTGCCTAGTCCAGGTGTGGGAAGCTTGCAGCTCATAAAATGGGCTTTGAGTCCGGGAATTTGTTGCACATTGTACATATGGATACAGATTTTCTAGTTTTTCTTATTACTGGATAACACTGAGGATTATATCATCCCTCTCCTCTACAATTACATTCAAAATTCTTATTTTGGCCTGATTTGCCCCGTTTCCTGTGCCTGATTCAGTCTGGCACTCTGGATAGCAAAGGCCAAGCTCTGAGGTAAGGCTTCTGTTGAAGCTCATCTCTGTTTCCATAGGAATTGCAACATGTTTCAGTGCACTTGTTTGTGATATTTAAAGAGAAAAGGAGAGAGGCTATTTCAGTTTGCTTGACAGAATTCACTTATGTGAGCAATATGTTATATTAACAGATGAACACCAATCACAGAGATTATAAATATCTGCCCAGGTCTTGTAGTCTTTCTCGCAGAAGAACATGATATCCCTAATTCCTCCATAGCCATTCGATTTTTTCAAGTCATTTCCATTTTGGGGAGATGTCAGATAGCAAACAGCAGGACACGTTTGGTTTCTGAGGGTTAACACATTGCAATTCTGTGGAAGATGTGGCCCTCTGGGGCCCATGCACCCTCCCTCCAGCCCCGCTCAGGCATGCAGGAGCTGGCACACGGGGGGCTCTGAGAGCTCGGGGTGCATGTGTACGCGGGTGTGAGATGGAGACAGGGCAAGAAGGGTAAGTGCTACAGCAGTCATGGCTGTCCGAGGAGGAGGAGAGGGCATGGATGAGTCTGAGCATTCAGACGTTTTTACCAGCATGTCAATTAACCCTGGCTCTGAGTAGATTTAATTGGGCTCTGAAGGCAGCCAGTCTGCCAGTAGTTCGGAGCTGGTCTAAGGAGCAGTAAAAATGTTGGAAGCCATGAGCCGGCTTGTTTCTGGGGCTCCCCCTGCCAGCTGTGCAGCCGTGTCTGTGGTCACACAAGCAGGTCTTTCAGTTTTGGTTGTGTCAGGGCATGGAATAACTCGTTAAAGCACAACCAGCTACAAGAAGTCCTCTGCAGGTCTCCATGGCTGGGTGGGCAGCGAGGCAGGTACGGAGCTGCCTGATGCCACAGCACAATCGGTGGGAAAACCAAAGGAGAGAAACAGGTGCTTGTTTTTCCGGAAATTTTCAACAGTGGCTTGTTCATTGCAAATAGATGCTGTCTCTGGAAGAGTAAAACCAAACACATACTGCACTTCTTTCTAGGTGTATGTTTGTTAGAAGCAGCAATTCAGGAACAAGTTAGAGTTTATTTAAAGAATGGAGTGTTTTAGGGGTGTTCTTCTTGTCCTTTCCTGTATCTCCTGCCGAGCACCCCACTTCACGACATGCTGAATTTTCCTTCTCAACCTCACCCCGTGCCTCTGCCTTCCCCTCCCACCGCCCCCGTGCCTCCCTCCACCCAGCCTTTCCATGCTCTCCCTGCACCATGCGCTGCTGTGCCAAGCCCCTTCCTGCTCCCTCTGCAAACCCATCTGTGCTGTGAAACTCCCCACCTACAAAGACCACACGCTGCTGTCTGGATCCCACTCTCTTCTTGTTTTGTATCAGTTTAAATCTGTTGGCTTCAATGGTGTTGCTTCTCCCCTTGCAGCTTGAAGCAAGAATCACAACTCGGTATCTGGCCGGGCTGTTCAAGGATAAAATCTTCCTGGGGAACCAAGGGCTCCCATTGTTTTCTCAGCAACGTAAAGCTTCCTCTGCACTTAGAGCCACGTGTTGTTAATCAACGTTTCCAGGTTGAACTGTAGCTTTTTTCCCAGGCAAAGAGCATCTTTGCTTGTTGCTATCCTGCTCTCAAACTCTTCTGTCTCTGCGAGGTGGGGGAAAGGTGTTTGCAAACCCTTCTCCCGCTGACACTGGGAATTGTTGCTGAGGCCGGACCTGCCATGTCACAAACACAAACAATGTCCCGGGCCCTGGGAAACGTGCTCCAGGTACACCACAACATGTACTGCAGGTACACAGGTTCACTGCTTCCTTGAGAGGCTCTCCCTCGTGTACCTAGGGCCTGAAGAACGTGAGTCTAATTACTGCGTTATAGGGATGTTCCTAATCACGGGTTTTGGTGCGTTGTACAACACACTCTCTTAGTGTTAGTGGCAATCTTGGTTACTGGCTGGAAGATTGGAATCTGGCTATAGCAGAGCCCCTTCCTTTACCTTCAAGGTGCCCTTCCTCCTCTCCCCCATGAAACCACCCCGCTGTTGGCAAAGAGCAGGAGGGTGCTTCACAGAAGGAAACACCTCTTGGACGGACACAAATCCCCTGCACTGAGAGGTCGTTGTCCTGAGGCTTAGTGGGTACTCAGAGGAATCGCGTGGAGCTGTGTGTTTAGGGAGTTGGCGTTGACTATAAAAACCCACAGCATCTAAAAACAAGGACAGCTTCTCCCAGAGACACCTGCACGATGGTTTCTGCGTGGGAAGAAACAGACACAGTGAAAGCGAAGCGCAACATTTTGCCCGAAATGGCATCTTACCGACTCAGAGCTTCGCAGTGACAGATCTGCGCCCAGCCAAGCCAGCTTCTACATTTTCTAAATGTATTCTCAGGCGCCTTTGTCATGATTGGAAACACCACAGCTGAAGCTGTGCATCGATTCTGTGGGTTTGTCAACCTAAAGTGTTTTTGATGGCCGTGCGGCGAGGTATCTGTTTACCCTGCTTTCTGTATTTGCTTCTTACCTGGGCAGATTGCTGAGCCTCTGTGAATCCTCATTGATTTTCCTGGGAGCGAAATGTCATTACTGCAGCGGGCTGCGCACATCAGGTACACTGAAGAACGGGATCATTAGGGGGCTGTGTCATTAGCTGCGCTCCTAATGTACTCCACAGTGCTTTCTTCTCGAGGAGGTGGCACTGATTATCCGAGCTAGCTGCCTCATCTGCTCTCAACACGGCACCACTGGGCCTTGCACGGCCTCTGGCGTGTTTATCCCCACACAGCTCAGGTGCAGGGAGCGAGCAGGGCGCGCAGCGTTCCTGCGGGAGGTCGGATGCTGCAGGGACTTGCACAAAATCACTCAGGAAGTCTGAGGCCAGGCAAGGAATTGAGCCCAGGCCTTGAAGAGCCCACGGCTGAGATGAACGGTGAGGCAGAGCCACCTCGTAGCTGGAGGAAACTGTGACACCGGTTGGTGGAGAGTGAGATTTTGGGAAGCAGAGCAGACCTGGTCTCTCAGTCCTTACCCGAAACTGTCCCTTAACAGACTAGGGTATTGCGGTATCGTGCAGCTATGGATTGTGACGGGGTTGTTCTGTACTCAGAGTTTAGTTTATGCCTGCAATATACGCATATTTGGCTTTTAAATAGCAGTCACAGCCTGCTATTCAACCCCGCCTAGTATCTGTATCCTTCCTTTGCCTGTGTGCAGTCAGGGAGATATGGCTTTGATCCAACAACTGCATCTGATCAGACACATCTGTTAATTCCTGTTCAATAATCTAATTGCCTACAAGAAAAAATTGCGGTGTGTTTTGTAAAGTTTTCTATTTTTGGAAAGTTCCTAGTGAGATATTTTATGTTCAAACGGCAGAGATATAGGTCACAAATCATATTGAGTTTCCATTTTTAGTCATCTTTCAAGAGTTAATAACGTTTTACTTGTCACACAGCCCTGATAAAGCACCCAAACTCATGGCTTATCAAGCTGTTGCAACTGAGACTTCCCACACCCTAGTTAGCACCTTGCAGTCCTGATCCTCAGCTGACCTGAGGCTGTGACTATATCTGAACTGCATGTCAGGGTGGGGTCTGGCACACATTATCACCTTCCAGGGCTTCTTGGGAAGGACACGTGTGCGTGGGCAGGAGGGGACACGTGGCGTGCTCCCACAGGTCTTCTCGTCTGCGTGGTTGGGGGTCCAGCACCCCGAGGGACACCATGAAGCCCACCTGCCCTGCAGGTGGGGGTCAGCCGTGGTGCACACACTGGGACCTGCCTGCTACATAGAAATAGTCACTAGGATTTAAGATGCTTGCATGCCCTTCTGCCCTGACTTGGCTTTGTCACCATTCCCGAGTCTTGTCTGGGCTCAGACAGCTGTAGGTGTTGCAGCTCTGCAGACCCCCGTCTCCAAACCAGGGGATCTCCCCTCTCACACAGCTTACTTTGCCCTTGGTTGGCTCCATAGGTAAATTGGTCGTTTTTAACCTCTTGCATCGGTGTGGTTACAGCTATTTGAAACACATACTAATGCAACATGCTCATGATAGCTTCTATTTTTTTTTATAAGCTCTTTATAAGCCACTTATAAATAGAACCTTAATATGAAGTGTGACAGATTTCTAGTCTTTATTCTCTCCTTAGCCCTCCAAGCGCTTCCTTTCTGTAATACAGAATATATCCAGCGTGCCCTAGATATTCTCCATTCTTGCTGATGACTTTAGCTCTCAGCCATTGATTCTCTCCACTGCTTTATCAGTGCAAATGGATCAGGGCTGCAACTGTCTTTTCATTTAACATTTAGAAAGGACAAAAAAGATCAAAGGGGCAGTGAAGGGGTGATGAATGGACGATGTATTTTGTTGCTCATGTGATGCTCTGAGGTTGAGGGGTTTCGTGTCAATATAGTACAGACACAAAAATCTGTATTTCATTTCCATTGCAGTAGAGAGGATTGGAGTAGCCGAGTGAATTATCGAAAAGAAGGAGAAAAACATGGCGAGGACATTGTGTGACATTTATGTAGTGTCAGTACTTTGTGACGTTATGTTTCACCAATGAATTTCACCAAATTCAATGTATAATGGTCTCAGTTTCACCACGGGGCAAACACAGTGGCACCAAATGCCCAGTTTAGGGTTACACAGAAAATCAGTGGCAAAAGGGGGATGGAGCCCAGATTTACTGTAGCCTCCAAGTACTGCTTCTGTTCACCCTCTGCTACCAGGAGAGAGATTTTTTATTAAAATAAATTACTTTTTTTTTTTTTAATTTATAAGGAGAAAACTCTAGAAGTGTATGAAAGAGAAATGTTTAGAAGTCTATTCTGGTTTTGTTTGTTTTTCTATGGGAAAAAATTCTGTGCATCAGAGACTTGTGTGGTGTTGAAAGTTTAGAAGTAATACCTGTTCATCCCAGCATATGGTTGTTCAGATTTTACTGACCCTAGTCCCTTCACCAACCAGCGTGCTTTTACTTTACCATTAAAACAAGTAAAGCCCTGTTGTTTCTCTTCACCCTTTCCTTACATTTAGCTATGAACAGTATAATGATGGATGTCTTGAGACCATTAACAGATTGGCATGCAGTTGCAGATAAGCACATCTTCTGTGTTCCTCACGAACCACAGAGAACGTCAGGTGCAGAACTTGTAGGATTTAAAGCACAGCCACAGCTGAGGGCTGCAGACTGTAGTCTAACCTAACGCTTTCTCAGCCATAGATTCCTTCCCCTTTATTTCCTTAAAACTTTTGCTGTTGCGTCACTGATAAATCATAGCCCTTTGCTTTGTAATATATCCCCTTTTTTATTTAAAGTTTTGCCTCCCTACCCATTAAACATATCCTCATTAGTGCTGCTTTTACTTTTCAGAAACGTATATTCAATATTATAGGCTCGGAGTTCTTTTGTTTTCTCCCCGAAGAGGTAAAACCCTGGGGGATTTAAGTATCTACTTGATAGGCTCACACAATCTTAATCAGCCTATAATGGAGCTAATGGCTGTTTGTCATCCTTGGAGATATAAATTTCCTGGTGATGTCTACTGCAGTCAGTGCATGAAGTATGCTCTGACTGCCAGCAAGGTCTAATAACCAGGAGAAGGGCAGCCAGCTTCAGCAGCGAGAAGGAGACCGTACTGGCTGCTTTTCTGGGGAACTCTGCTTTTTCAGTACCGAAGGGGGGAAAATGGATAATGCTGGTAAGTGAAATAAAACAGATCTTCCTTCTTAGTGGAGCTACGGGGCTCGTTTTCCTCCTCTCTCACTTGCTGCAGGAGATGTGTTTCTTTAGCCTTTAGCTCCTTCCGTTCCGATGTCCTTTATTAGAGCAAATTTCTATGTGTAAAATGTGACATGCTTAAGTTTTTAACCCTTTATCAGTCAGCTTTTCTGTTTTAAGTCTGTTTTTCCTTGGAATGTGATCAAAACTGTAATGTAGGATCTGCCTTCTTAAGGTTTTCGGTTCTGTTTGAAAAGCTATATGCAGGAAATGTGGAAGGAATGGGAAATGCATATAGCTGAGTAGGAAAATATCTTTCACAGACTGCAATAGGTGTGTATAGGTAACTAAAAAAGCTGACCCAAAGTGGATAGTGCGTATCTCATACCTGCATTATTTTAAGCTGCTTCTATTCCCTCTATGTACTAGTTTGCTCTCTCTTATATCTAGAACATAAAATGCTGAATACATTTGCACTTTTTATTGTTTTCTTTGATGTTCCAACTTTAGATCATGCATTTTCATGCCAAATAATGCGCTGCATGGTTTCTAAGGAGGTGCACACAATACCAGCGTTGCATATGTGATGAAATGGGTTATTTGCATTTCCCTCGTGCATTACCTTGTATCCCTAAGCATTACAAAAAGTGCTTTTTGCAATGGATGTTTTGCATGTGGCGTTGACTGCTGTAAAACTTGAAGGTGTCAGTGTCTCAGTGATTCACTGATAGTAGGACAATTCGTACTGGGATATAGAATTTGCAGTAGACTCAGTGACCTTTGAAACCTGTTCCAATCATCTGATTTGTCTAATATTAACCTTAAAAGTGATGATCACCTCTACAGTGTATGAAAATAATTCTACAGTAGATTTCAGAAGTGATACTATGAGTGCAGCTTTTTTATTTCATTTTTTATTATTATTTTTAAAATCATATAACAATAGGAAAACTCGTACCTATATCAGCTCAGCTGTCCAGGTCAATCCCTTCTCAGGTGTGTTGTCATCAGTTTCTATGACAAACAAATTCTTGCTCTTATCTCTATAAAATGCAAGACCAAAAATATCCCCTTTTTCTGAAATTAAAATGTTGGCATCATGGAAATTTACATTGCTGGTACCTGTGGGCTCAAAAACTGACTCGGTCCTTGTATAATGTTCATTTCTGTGAAGTAAGATGAGGAATACTCTTTGCGCTTGGTGGTTTGGCTAGCTCCTGAAAAGACTTAACTTAATAAATGCTAACAACGTGTGTTTGATATTCCATGACGAGGCAGAATTTTCCAGTTAGAGGGGAAGGATCCCTGTTCCCCAGCACAGAATGCCTTTGGGCAAGAGATACCCTAAGCAGTTAATTCCTCCAGGTTTTTAAACTCTCCAGCATCAGCAACTAATACTATTGAAGTCTTGACAGAGCTATCACTTTAATCCAGCTATAAGAATCTGCTCTGGAATGAGTCACATTTATTTTAAAGGCCATTTTTTTTTTGGACGGGGGGTGAAGAGGGAAGCTGGTATCTGAAAACCATAGAAACAGATTTTCCTATGCATTTTTTTTCCGCCTTAGGAAGATTCCAGTTTCCTTGAGGTCTGCAAAATTTGGAAGTTAAAGTAAGTAAGGCTTTGCCCTCTGCACAACTTTGCCAACTACTTGCAAAGCCTCTTATAAGGCCAGCTTGCTGAATAGCTCCCGATTTATTTATTTATTTATTCAATTTCGTGCAGAAACAGTGACTGATACTCTGTTTTGGTTGGTTAGTTATTGTTTTTAAGAAAACAGTTTATATACAGTTGAACGTAATTAAAACAGTGGAAGAATAGTTAAGGACCAGGTAAGAAAACCCAACAACTGGTGGCAGTAAGCCTCACTGAGAAGGTCAATTTGTTCCCAAAGCATCTGCAGAAAGACTTTTAGGGCACTTGACCCCTAATTGCAACCAGAGCTGGGTGCCAGCATGGGAAGCGCACAGCTGGCACCTCTGTGGGCATGGTCCATTCCCCCCTTCATTTCACAGGGACGCCCTGTGCTGAAATCTGGGCACTTACCAGTTGGTGATCAAACAGAAAGGAGCGGGCTATCTGCAGCCACAAAACTAACTGCCCCACCAGTTTGTTCTCCAGTAGCTCGTCAGTAGAAATGTAACCATGCCAACGTATACAGAGTGGATTACCTGCCTGGATTCCTCTTACAGAGGTGCCATTTCTGGCAGCACAGAACTGCAGAGTCCTAGCTGAGCTGCAAGTTTTAGCCACCGAGTGTCAGAAATAACAACTTAGCTATCGGTGTCAGTGAATCAGGCCTTTGTTATTACATTCATCATGCTGCCAAAGAGACTTTCAGAGTCAGACCATGGATAATTGTTGGGCAAAACTCCATCCCCTGCTCCACATAGCAGAAATATCTCTGTAATTCATCAGTCATATTCTGTGCCATCATCAAAATCATTTTTCTGGCCAAAACTGTTATTTAGAAAGATCAGTGTTGCTAATAGATCAGCTGATTAGGTCCATGCTATTTCATGGTTTCAAGAAACAAGGTTTTCATTTAAGAAGTCCTTTCATTTCAGTGCTGGATTGCTTATTTTTAATCCATGCCACTGAGACGGCTCCACACAACTGTTGTCTCGTGTGCTCTTTTAAAAGCCTTTCCTGGAATAACAATAAAATATTCATCAATCTGTGTATGACACGGCAGGGCAGTTCTAGCGGCATTTTTTTGCCTGTTTTGGCAGCACTTGTCCCTGACAGTTTGGCCGCAGGTATTCAGCTGTGAGAGTGCCTGCTGCTGCAGGGGGGGCACCAGCAGACCCCTGCCCGCCTCCCCCAGTAGGTCCTGGGCTGCAGCTTTGCTGCCTGCCTCTGCTTCGATCCAGGCACACGGCTGAAGACAGTGATGATATAACAACACTCACGTCAAAAAAAAAAAAAAAACAAAAAACAACAAGGGAGGGCTGGAAATAACTCATGGGAAAGAAGGAGAATATAGAAGTAGCAAGAAACTTGTGTAGCAGGAAGAGAGGAGCTTGCGGAAACAGACGTGCTCCCAAGTGATGCTTTTTTTGGGATTTCCTGCCAGAAGGAGTGAGATCAGCACTACCCCTTCCCCCAGAGCTCTTCCTCCGCTCTGTCCTGCCTGCCTGGCATCTCACCTTAAAGTGGACGAGTCTCACGTGCTAGTTCATAACCACAAAGCGTGCTGGTGCGAGGTGCCTGGGGGCAGGGGTTTGGCAGGGTGAGCCACACCGCGGTGAGGTGCCACGCCGTGCACGCGATCCTACCCTCAGACAAAACCAGGAGGCCTTGTTTCATCTTTGTTGGGGATTTACGTGACTTCTTTGCACTTGAAATATTATTGTAGCCGTAATGAGCTAGCTGTGGTTAATTGTTACCCTGAATTATGTCGGCTGTACAGCTGGGGCTGCAGACTGTGCCTCCCAGTAAATAAGCTGTTTTAAAGTGTTGTGGTTTAACCCGGCTGGCAGCTAAACACCACACAGCCGTTCGCTCACCCTCCCCCCTCCCTCTCTGGGATGGGGGGAGAGAAACGGGAAAGTGAAGCCTGTGAGTTGAGATAAAGACGGTTTATTAAGACAGGAAAATAATAATAACAATAATAATAATAATAGTGATAATGGTAATAGTATTAACAATAATAATGTGTAAGAAAACAAGTGATGCACAATGCAATTGCTCACCACCCGCTGACCGATGCCCAGCCTATCCCCGAGCAGCCGGCCCCCCCACCCCGGCCAGCCACCCCTATATATTGTTTAGCATGACGTCAGATGGTATGGAATACCCCTTTGGCCAGTTTGGGTCAGCTGTCCTGGGTCTGTCCCCTCCCAGCTCCTGCTGCACCCCCAGCCTGCTCGCTGGCAGGACAGAGCAAGAAGCCGAAAAGTCCTTGGCCTGGTGTAAACACTGCTCTGCAACAATTAAAACATCAGCATGTTATCAGCGCTCTTCTCATCCTAATCCAAAACATAGCACCCTACCAGCTACTATGAGCTACTTAACTCTGTCCTAACTGGAACCAGGACAGATATCCACCCCTTATTCCATACCATTTATGTCATGCTCAGGTTACACTCTGTCCAATACATTCTAATTAATCACCATTTTCATCTATGATATATAGCAATCATGGTAGTGATGACATACATTATTATATAATAATTAACATACTACAATTCAACTCATGGGCTATTCTCACCCAGTATCAAATCCCCTTGAGGTACACACCGGACCTCCCCATTCTTTTGCATTACCCACCAAGTGCATCCAGGTCCCTGAGCAAAAGCAATTCCACGAATAGGTTTGCCTTTTCCTGAGGCAGGAGTAGCCCAGACTGTTTTACCCAGCATGTTTCTTACGTGCACTACAGGAACTTTATCCCCTTCTACAGTGCGTAACAGGTTTGATTGGGCAGGTCCAGCTCGGTTGGCAGATCCCCTGGTATTGACTAACCAGGTGGCCTTTGCCAAATGTGTATCCCAATTTTTGAATGTCCCAGCACCCATTGCTTTCAGTGTAGTCTTCAACAGTCCATTGTATCGTTCAACTTTTCCAGAGGCTGGTGCATGATAGGGGATGTGATACACCCACTCAATACCATGTTCTTTGGCCCAAGTGTCTATAAGGTTGTTTCGGAAATGAGTCCCGTTGTCTGACTCAATTCTCTCTGGGGTGCCATGTCGCCATAAGACTTGCTTTTCAAGGCCCAGGATAGTGTTCCGGGCGGTGGCATGGGGCACAGGATATGTTTCCAGCCATCCGGTGGTTGCTTCCACCATTGTAAGTACGTGGCGCTTGCCGTTGCGGGTTTGAGGGAGTGTGATGTAATCAATCTGCCAGGCCTCTCCATATTTATATTTCAGCCATCGTCCTCCATACCAAAGAGGTTTTGACCGTTTGGCTTGCTTGATTGCAGCACATGTTTCACAGTCATGAATAACCTGTGCTATAGTGTCCATGGTCAGGTCCACCCCTCGATCACGAGCCCATCTGTAGGTTGCATCTCTACCTTGATGGCCTGAGGTGTCATGGGCCCATCGGGCTATAAATAATTCACCTTTATGTTGCCAGTCCAGGTCCACCTGAGCCACTTCAATCTTAGCAGCCTGATCCACCTGCTGGTTGTTTTGGTGTTCTTCAGTAGCCCGATTCTTGGGCACATGAGCATCTACATGGCGTACCTTTACAACCAGGTTCTCTACCCGGGCAGCAATATCTTGCCACAATGCCGCAGCCCAGATGGGCTTGCCCCTGCGCTGCCAGTTGTTCTGCTTCCATTGCTGTAACCACCCCCACAGGGCATTTGCTACCATCCATGAATCAGTATAGAGATAGAGAACTGGCCACTTTTCTCGTTCAGCAATATCTAAAGCCAGCTGAATGGCTTTTACTTCTGCAAACTGACTCGATTCACCTTCTCCCTCAGCAGCTTCTGCAACTCGTCGTGTAGGACTCCATACAGCAGCTTTCCATCTCCGATGCTTTCCCACAATACGACAGGACCCGTCAGTGAACAAGGCATATTTCTTCTCATTTTCCGGTAGCTTGTTGTACAGGGGGGCTTCTTCAGCACGAACCACCTCCTCCTCTGGTGATATCCCAAAGTATTTGCCTTCTGGCCAGTCCATAATCACCTCCAAGATTCCTGGGCGACTGGGGTTTCCTATTCGAGCCCGCTGAGTAATCAGTGCAACCCACTTGCTCCATGTAGCGTCAGTTGCATGATGCGTAGAGGGGACCCTTCCTTTGAACATCCAGCCTAGTACCGGCAGTCGGGGTGCCAGGAGGAGCTGCGCTTCAGTACCGACCACTTCCGAAGCAGATCGAACTCCTTCATATGCTGCCAATATCTCCTTTTCAGTTGGAGTATAGCGGGCTTCAGATCCTCTGTATCCCCGACTCCAAAACCCCAGGGGTCGACCTCGAGTTTCCCCAGGTTCTTTCTGCCAGAGGCTCCAGGTGGGACCATTCTCTCCGGCTGCGGTGTAGAGCACATTCTTTACATCTGGTCCTGTTCGGACTGGCCCGAGGGCTACTGCATGAACTATTTCCTGCTTAATTTGTTCAAAGGCTTGTCGTTGCTCAGGGCCCCATTCAAAAGCATTCTTCTTACGGGTTACTTGGTAGAGCGGGTTTACAATCAGACTGTAATTTGGAATATGCATTCTCCAAAACCCCACGACACCTAGGAAAGTTTGTGTTTCTTTTTTGCTAGTTGGTGGAGACATAGCTGTTATTTTGTTGATCACATCCATTGGGATTTGACGGCGTCCATCTTGCCATTTTATTCCTAAAAACTGGATCTCTCGTGCAGGTCCTTTAACTTTATTCTGTTTTATGGCAAAACCAGCCTTCAGAAGGATTTGGACTATTTTCTTCCCTTTCTCGAAAACTTCTTCTGCAGTGTCACCCCACACAATGATGTCATCGATGTACTGCAGGTGTTCAGGAGCTTCCCCCTGCTCCAGCGCAGACTGGATCAGTCCATGGCAAATGGTAGGGCTGTGTTTCCACCCCTGGGGCAGCCGATTCCAAGTATATTGGACTCCCCTCCAAGTGAAAGCAAACTGTGGCCTGCACTGTGCTGCTAGAGGGATGGAGAAAAATGCATTAGCGATATCAATTGTGGCATACCACTTGGCTGCCTTTGATTCCAGTTCATACTGGAGTTCTAGCATGTCCGGCACTGCAGCACTCAGTGGTGGCGTGACTTCGTTCAGGCCACGATAGTCCACTGTTAGTCTCCACTCACCATTAGACTTTCGCACTGGCCATATGGGACTATTAAAAGGTGAATGAGTCTTGCTGATCACTCCTTGGCTCTCCAGTTGACGAATTAGCTTATGGATGGGACTCAGGGAGTCTCGGTTGGTGCGATATTGCCGCCGGTGCACAGTTGTGGTAGCGATCGGCACTTGCTGTTCTTCAACCCTCAGCAACCCCACAACAGAAGGGTCCTCTGAGAGACCAGGCAAGGTAGACAACTGTTTAATGTCCTCTGTCTCCAAAGCAGCTATGCCAAAAGCCCAGCGGAACCCTTTTGGGTCCTTGAAATATCCTCTTCTAAGATAGTCTATGCCAAGGATGCACGGAGCATCTGGGCCAGTCACAATACGGTGCTTTTGCCACTCATTACCGGTTAGACTCACTTCAGCCTCCAATACAGTTAACTGCTGGGATCCCCCCGTCACACCATAAATACAGATGGGCTCTGGCCCTTTATAGCTTGATGGCATTAGAGTACATTGTGCACCGGTGTCTACCAAAGCCTTATACTTCTGTGCGTCTGACGTGCCAGGCCATCGAATCCACACAGTCCAATAAACTCGATTGTCCCTTTCCTCCCCCTGGCTGGAGGCAGGGCCCCTCTAGTCCTGGTCAGAATCTTCATTTCTGTGTTTAAAGGACTGCCTGCTGGAAGTTGGAGCAGCAAACCTTTCAGAGAACTCCTTTTTCCCAATTGTTTTCCTTTGCAATTCACGTACCCGTGCCTCTAGGGTCGCAGTAGATTTTCCATCCCATTTTCTCATGTCCTCTCCATGGTCACGTAGGTAAAACCACAGGGTGGCGCGGTGTGTGTGCCCACCATATTGTCTTCCTTGCATAGATGAACGTTTACCCCTAATAGCTGAGACACTGGTTTGTACAGGTGGGGAGGAAAATAAACTCTCTTTAAGTTGGTGGATCTCTTCAGAAAGTTTCTCCAAGGTATTCTCTTTTAGCTGGTGGACACTAGTTCGTTCAGGTGAAGGGGAAGATAATCTTTCTTCAAGTTGGTGGATCTTTTCAGAAAGTTTCTCCAAAGCATTCTCTTTTAGCTGGTGGACACTGGTTCGTTCAGGTGAAGGGGAAGATAATCTTTCTTCAAGTTGGTGGATCTTTTCAGAAAGTTTCTCTAAAGCATTCTCTTTTAGCTGGTGGACACTGGTTCGTTCAGGTGGAGGGGAAGATAAATTCTCTTTAAGTTGGTGGACCTCTTCAGAGAGTTTCTCCACAGCTGAGACACAGGCCTTTAGGGAAGAGGAGAGATTTCCTTCGTACTGCCGGAGTATTTTAGTCACTTCATTCACTGTGGGATTCTCCTCCGTTTTCCAGGCTAGTATTGCCAATGAGCTGGCATATGATGATGGGGCACTCCGTACAAACTTCCGCCACATGGGTGGTGTACACTGGACTGCATCTGGATCTGTGGATGTTTGTGCGTCATCTAGGTCCTTATAAATTACTTCCCGTACGGCCAATTCCCTCAGGTACTGAATTCCCTTCTCCATGGTGGTCCATTTGCTTGGTAAACATACAAGTTCTTCCTTGAAGAGATACCTTTCCTTCACAGCTGACAGGAGACGCCTCCAGAGGCTGCGAGATTGTGCTCCATCTCCAATTGCTTTGTCAATGCATGCGTCCCTAGCAAGGGATCCCAGCCGCCTGGCTTCCTTGCCCTCCAATTCCACATAATTGGCTCCCGTGTCCCAGCACCGGAGCAGCCAGGTGACAAGCTGCTCGCCTATACAGCGACCAAAATCTTTTCGCACATCTCGTAGCTCACGCTGGTATAGAGTCCGGGTAGTTACTGTTGATTTTCCGACATCCTCATCCTCATCTTCAGTCTCCTGCACCTTTGATGGCTGGTATGGAGTCCGGGTAGTTACTGTTGATTTTTCGCCATCCTCATCCTCATCTTCAGTCTCCTGCACCTTTGATGGCCCAGCCTCGTCTTCACTTCGCCCAGACTTAGCAGAAGACTGTCTGCGTTTTAAACGACCTGAGCCTCTATACCATTTTTTCACCTTGTCTACAGGGGCAACTTGCACAACTTGCACTGCTACAGCTCGTTTCTCTGACCCAGCCACAGGGTCTGCCACAGGGGTTGGAATACCCTCTGCGGGGTCAACTTGCACTGCTACAGCTCGTTTCTCTGACCCAGACACAGGGTCTGCCACAGGGCTTGGAATACACTCTGCGGGGTCAACTTGCACTGCTACAGCTCGTTTCTCTGACCCAGACACAGGGTCTGCCACAGGGGTTGGGATACCCTCTGCGGGGTCAACTTGCACTGCTACAGCTCGTTTCTCTGACCCAGCCACAGGAGTGGGAGCAGCTGCACGAGCTGGGGCAGCTGCAGGAGCTGGGGCAGCTGCAGGAGCTGGAGCGGCTGCAGGGGCTGGAGCTGGAGCGGCTGCAGGAGCTGGAGCTGGAGCGGCTGCAGGAGCTGGAACTGGAGCGGCTGCAGGAGCTGGAGCGGCTGCAGGAGCTGGAGCTGGAGTAGCTGCAGGAGCTGGAACTGGAGCGGCTGCAGGAGCTGGAGCGGCTGCAGGAGCTGGAACTGGAACGGCTGCAGGAGCTGGAGCTGGAGTAGCTGCAGGAGCTGGAGCTGGAGCGGCTGCAGGAGCTGGAGCGGCTGCAGGAGCTGGAGCGGCTGCAGGAGCTGGAACTGGAGTAGCTGCAGGAGCTGGAGCTGGAGCGGCTGCAGGAGCTGGAGCTGGAGCTGGAGCGGCTGCAGGAGCTGGAGCTGGAGTAGCTGCAGGAGCTGGAACTGGAGCGGCTGCAGGAGCTGGAGCTAGGTTGCTAATAACATCAATTGCAGCTCGATAGGCACAAGCCAGACCCCAGCACGCTACAGTGATTTGTGTCACTTTGGAACTGCCAGAGTCATGACACCTTTTTTTCAAGCATTCTGCCAGCTTTTTAGGATTTTGCAGTTGTTCAGGGGTGAATGTCCAAAACACTGGAGGTGACCACTGCTCTAGAAACCTGCCCATATCCTCCCACACTCCCTGCCACTCGCAACTATCCCGCCTCAAGACAGATCTCCGGATGAGATTCCTAAGTAGTTGTTTAACCCTCCACAAAATCTGAAGCGCATTCAGGAGACATAACAACAAGAGCAGGCTGGTCTGAGTATCCCAAGGATATTCAACATCTCGGAGAACCACCGTAACTAACTCGGGGGATAAGAGGGTGGTGGTGAAGGAGAAAGGGAGAGTGAACAGGTAGGGAAACATGTCTTCCCCTGTCCCCTTCACAGATTGGCTCCCTAACGAAAACAGGCAATAGGTGTAATTGCTAATAGTTTCCGAGATATGGGTTCCAAAGTATAGAGTCGACGTCAGTGCTGAGTACAAATACCAGGTTAAAGTCGTGACCAGATATTTCATCATTTCATAAGCCATTGTTACACCGCACAGTACCATAACAATCTTAAACCAGGGCCCGGAAAGGATAAACAGTGCAACAGGGAGCACATACAGAAAGTAACGCACCATAAAACTCAATTTGGAATACAGGTACAGCAGACTGGAGATTAAGGCAATCAACATCGTGACTAGCAACTATTAAGCAGGTCCAATACTTATACCAATTTTAGTTTAACACACTCTGGTCAGATTTGTCGATATCTCAACCCTTCGGGCCCCACGTTGGGCGCCAAAAAGACTGTTGTGGTTTAACCCGGCTGGCAGCTAAACACCACACAGCCGTTCGCTCACCCTCCCCCCTCCCTCTCTGGGATGGGGGGAGAGAAACGGGAAAGTGAAGCCTGTGAGTTGAGATAAAGACGGTTTATTAAGACAGGAAAATAATAATAACAATAATAATAATAATAGTGATAATGGTAATAGTATTAACAATAATAATGTGTAAGAAAACAAGTGATGCACAATGCAATTGCTCACCACCCGCTGACCGATGCCCAGCCTATCCCCGAGCAGCCGGCCCCCCCACCCCGGCCAGCCACCCCTATATATTGTTTAGCATGACGTCAGATGGTATGGAATACCCCTTTGGCCAGTTTGGGTCAGCTGTCCTGGGTCTGTCCCCTCCCAGCTCCTGCTGCACCCCCAGCCTGCTCGCTGGCAGGACAGAGCAAGAAGCCGAAAAGTCCTTGGCCTGGTGTAAACACTGCTCTGCAACAATTAAAACATCAGCATGTTATCAGCGCTCTTCTCATCCTAATCCAAAACATAGCACCCTACCAGCTACTATGAGCTACTTAACTCTGTCCTAACTGGAACCAGGACATAAAGGGACTGGCAATCTTGGATATCGAATATCCTATCTTTGGTCCACTAGCACATTGAAGTTCTTCTTTGACCAGCAGTGAAATTTAGATTAGCCCACAGAAGCAAGACTGTACTCAATCGTGGCGGGGCAGGGTGAATAGCAAGTATCAGCTGAGCCTTCTTCTGCATGGTGACACGTGTCACAGGAAGGTTAGGAGACACAGGAAGCTGTCTGCTGGCTGTAACTCCCTTGCTTTTGAATTAATGCATCATTTTTGTCTTTCAGTAAGTCAATAGGACTTATTTAGCATCCTTTAGATGTAAGAGTGCCAGGATTGAAAGCTCGTTAAGAATTTGACCTTACAGATACCTTGGAATGTCTTACCTGTATTTGTGGCAAACAGTGGACATCCTATTAAAGTATAAGGAAAAACATTCAGGTAGTTGGAAGAGGAAGCTGAGATTTGGGATTCAGATTATGTTCCTGGTTTTCTCATAAACTCTCCATGTTCAAAGACCGATGTAGAGCAGCTTGTCTGTGTGCAGAATCAGCCGACCCAACAGCTTCACCATGTTCTGTAAGGTTCACTTGGTGCCCATAAAGGGCTCTGAAATCCTTTGGCCATCCATGGCTTAGGCTTGGCTGAATTGTCCCTTTCCGTCCGTATCAATTTGGAAACAAAACCACTTGCCGTGCAGACATTGGCAGTGTAACTGTGGGTTTGCCAGCTCTTAACGGGATGACAACTCCAAACTCCAGCAGCAAAATCAGCCTTGTCCTGCTGGCAGCTTCTGTTTTGACCTTGGGTAGTACCTTGCCCAGGTGACTTGTGTATGTATTCTTGTTTATTTTCTCCCCCTACCCCTCCTTTTTTTTTCTCTGACAGTGTGAAGGTGCTTTTGGAAACCACATCAGCATCTCTTTCATCTCCATCCCACACTTATGTATAAGCTCACTCAGTATCTTTGCAAAGCATGGTTATCAGTGAAGTCATGCTGACTTCTGTTGGGTTCACGTGCTGTTTGCTATAGATCACAAAATGGTTTGCACTTGGACAATAAAGTACAAAGCAACGATCAGCTCTTTTACACTACACTATGTGTCTTTATTTGCCTCCTATTTGCATTCATGGCCTCAGTTGAGGCAGATGCTGTAGTGTGTCACAGGTCACCACTGTCTCCTAGAAAGCTGACTTTCTTCCTCCTGTAATTTTAGAATAATACCCATGGCGTATGCCCCTTTACCCAGAAGCTGGAACAGTACATTTAGAAAGTCATATTCTTGGAAAATGCTTGTCAGGATTAAACTTTCCCGTGAGGATGCAGCTCCCAGTCTGTTTTCAAGTTGGTATTGATGTAGCCTCTGAGTAACTGTAGAAACTTGTGTAGGACTAAAACGACGGCGCATCTTCTAACGTAGTGATGGTCCACCAACTCTACTTAGAGTGGTTCTTGGGTATCCTTGTGGCCAGAAATGCTGTGGTTGCACTGCACGCTCATCATACTCCAGCAACAATTCCAGCCTCCACAACACTTCTTAGAAAGAAGCTCCACGAACTCTGGCTGCTTTGGAGGGGTGGTGTGATGCAGATTTCATTTTCTAACAAATTCTGATTCTGTTCCCTGACCAAAAGAGCTAGCAAGCACCGGCCCATCAGGTACTGAGTTTGTACCTTATATTTACGTCTACTGGTTGTGCGTTTTTTGGCAAAACGCCCTCAGACCCCCCCTGTTCTGAGCTCTGAATCATCACTGCCACCTGTTGTGAAGAAGGAAGTGTTGTGCACGGACGTAGAAACCCAGATTTGACAGGTACTGTTTCCTCACATGCTTCTAGCCAGGCCATTGCTGCAGGAGCCAACCACTCTGAGAGCACAAGCAATCAGGAGGAGGAAAGGTTGTGTTAAGAGGCACTGGCACAAATGGTTCAGATAAAAGCAGCCTGGGCTCCAGGGGCTTGGAAGACCCCAAATTGAGGGGCTTGAAGTTATCCACAAAGGGGGAAGCAACATCATGTGACCAAAAAGCAGGTGGCTGATAATAAGGATCCAGTCTGGTGCCGTTTAATCATCGTTCATTGTCTCTAGCTGTGAATCTTGTAGGAAATTCACTGCTTAATTATGGAGTGCCTTGCAGGGGTATTGCTTTGGGCTCTAAAAGCAGACTGGATGGAATTCTACCAAAAAGCCTCCCCTCCCAGTGTTTAACCATTTTTTATATTTTCATATGAAACATTTATAAAACTTCCTCCCACAGCAAAATCGGAAAAAAAAAATGCTTAGGACTGTAAAGCTGCCTCGCAGCCTTCCCCCAGTAGACACGTGCCAGTCCCGAGCAAAGCAACCCGGCTGCTCTCATCCCCTTCTGCTGGCAGGAGGGGCCAGATGACCTCGACCCTGGCCTGTCAGCAATGGGGTATCTGAGTTTCTGGGAACACATGGCTCAAACAATGGATTTTGCGGCAGGATGAGGTCCCTGATCACATCTAGTTTTCAAATAAAGCAAAGGGCCCAGGAGAAACTGAGCTGGCCAGAGCAATTGTTTAGTTATTTTTAGTTTGCTCAGCATCAATGTTTCTGTAACATAATTATCAAAAAATAGCTTATTAAATGATAAAACCCTTTAAAATAATTTTCTGAGTAGTACCAGGATATTTCGTAATCACAAAGACAATCCCAGGGTCTTTACGCTCTGCAGGGATGCAGATGCAGTGGGAGACACCTCCAGAAGTAAGCCTCTAATCTCTTGCTTAACCTGTGCTAGCAGAGCACAATTCCAACAAAATTCCACAAATTCCAAGACAAATGTGACAGCAGCTGGTATTGCCACAGGAGACAAAGTTGGGACGGATTCATCCTCGCTGCAGCTCCTGCTGACTCACGAGTCCCTTCTGTCTTTCTCCCTGGGGCTTGAGGCGGTCCAAAAAGCGAGGGGTGTTTGGTTACGGAGGCCTGCGTGGAAGCCATGTGGAGAGAGGAGCCGACAATATGGCTATCTCGAACCAGCAGAAAACGCGTGCTGCTGGGAGCTGCTCGTTGGCATTTAGAGCACAGTCCAGGGATGCTTTGCTTTGCTGAGCTGGGGCCTTGCTGCCAAAGGAAAAGGTCTGTTAGTGCAGGAAGCCTACGGAGCTCTCGTGCGTGCATGTATCGCAGAAATAGTGCGTGTATTTTCGCTTCTTTGTTTGTAGCTGCAGTAGTTATGTCGCCTTTTATCTTCTTTTTTTTTCTGTTTCTGTTTTTGTTATTTAATATTACTAAAATAACTAACATGACGCATTATTCTGTTTTAATTTCAAATGAAATTTGGCAACTTCTAGTGGTGGGATAAGGTTTAATTGCTCTTGGCATTTTAAAAAGAGATGCAAATGACAAAGGCATTAAACTGACAAATTATGACAGCTCACATAACACTTTTTTCAATGGATTTTTTCCATGCATTTTTAATGCCCAGAATAGTCAGCCTTAATACTACCATATTTACAATAAATCATTATTCTAATGGAGACATTTTGCTTTGTCAGGCAATACACAATCAGCAGTTTTCAATTGAGAATCTGAAAACTGTTTAATTCCGTGACACAAACTTATAAATGCCAGACAATTTAAAATTGGGGCCAACGTGCTGCCCTTAAATTGGGATATTAAGAAATAATTAGAGCGCAGTAAGGGCAGGTTGCCAAATGTAACTTTTAAATTCCCTAGTTCGTGTCACTTAGCACAGTGATTGTAATGTGTTATATGTCTTCTGGAAGGCATACGCATGCATTTCCTACAGGGCAGCTTAAGGTTTTGAGGGGTGTCTGCAAGAGGTCAAAGTGGCTGCTTACTTCGACGTGCGTGGCTTCAGGAGACCTAAAACATCACAGAATTTAGGAACAAGGGTGGGTTGGGGCTTAAGGTGGGAATGGGAGCCAGTAGCAGTCTCCACTTTGCCTACTTTTCCTACAAAGCCCAGCAATATTTTTTTTTCCCTTCAGCGCCCCATGTGGACTGTGTCAGGGCATTTGCAAGTTTAGACAGCCTAGACAGTGGGAAAAGTGCTATTTCTTACCTACAAGTAGGAGGCTCTGAGGCTGTGGTGAAGTCTTGAGCAAGATTTTGGGATCCATCAAGGTGAGCGAGTTCCTCTGCAATGTCAGGAACATCTGAGGGTGACGAATATTATTTTGTTGTCCTCCGTTTCAAAATAATGCAACATCTATTAATGGTCATTGTTTTAGTGCTGGGTATTGAACCTTTAACACACATATCACAGGACTTGAAGTATTTGTATGCAGAGCTCTGGATTTTCAGTTAAATTTCTGTCACCTGGGCAGCCTCTCAAATTCCGTAGGTGCTGTGGGTACTCTTTCATACTGTGTTCAGGAAACTTGCCTGCAAAGTAAGCTGGGCACGTATGATACTGGCAAAGTAGCCAGATTGCTCAGCATAATGTAGAGTGTTCTTTCAGGAGAAAGAATAGCCAGCGTCCTTTCCACCTTCCCACCCCAAAATGTTCCCAGGGAGGGATAAGAGAGGGTGGTGGGACCCCTTCCCCTCTCCGGTGGCTGCCTGCATCGCTCTTTCTTCTGCACCGTGTGTGAACAACCTAATGATATGCCTCTGGCGTGAGGGGGCAGATCGCACGGCCGCTGTTTAAAAGCACTTTTCTGAGAATAGTGTTTTGCTGTCGCATTAGCAATGCCGTGCGTGCGTTGGTAAAGGCTGCTTCTCTCTGCAGCCCTCTTACCCGTTGTGATGCTGTTGTCTACGTGACGCAATGCCTGGCTAATTCAGTGCCATGAAAAGCTCGACTGATGTAAAGATTGACCTGAGATAAGCTCCCTCACCGCTGCTTGCAATCACAGCTGGATTTTGTTGCTTCTTTTGTTTGTTTAAATTAAAAAAACCTTGAGGGCAAATCTAGCTTTTCTCATCCGTTAGTGCTGATGGCTCCCATATGCTGAAGTTTGTGCACCTCTTCTGGATGTAGACAGGCTGAGCAGTAATTTCAGAGGACCACCTCAGGGTGAGCACCAGGTGAAGGCAGAAGTTAGCATCCTTCCCGCGACCAGCACTGAACCATGGTTTTGTGGCATTTCTGCCTCTTGTGCATGGTCTCGGCTTCCTTTGCTTTGCCTTGAAGCTTTTTCACGGGTCAATAAATGGCGCCTCAGGTAGTATCTCAGACTGCCGATGGAGAAGAGGGTTGTCACTGTCGTGAAAGACAGCTGATGTGTGTTTGCCTGAAAAATCAACAAAAACAAACTTAGCAGCAGAGTGTGGACGGAGCTGTGTGACCTCAGTCTCGCTCTTTCTCCTCTTGACTTTTGCACCTTTGCCTTTTTATGGCTTAGGAAACACCTAAAGGCCTGGTAGGATGCAAAGTGTCTGTTGCCTGCTACTGGTCCTGGTAAGTCCCTTGGTGCCCTCTACTCCCGTTTCCACACTGCTCTTCATGCTCTGTGCAAACCTGCACAACTTGGGAGGCTTGTTGTTTGTTTGTTTGTTTTTCTTCTTCTGCCACCCTTCACAGTCGCGTTGTATTATAGGCAGAACGAAAAAGGGAAAAAAGTGTTTCAAAAATATTAGTAGCTTGGCAGCTGAAGCTTCCCAAGGCTTTGCAGAGGGATTTGGAGTACTTATTTTCTGTACTTTCACGAGTTGTGCTACGCACTGTGCAGTAAAGCTCCAGCTCCGCAGCTGATGCCATGGAAGTAGGTTGCTGTGCTCAGATCTGGCATTTGCCTGCGCATCATCTTCCAGGTTCAGCTTTAGCACTGGCAAGACCGCACCTGCACTGGGGGCTTAGGCTGCTTCCCCTGTGGGTGCCCCATTGCTGTCTCACACTATTGGGAAGGGGAGAGGGTGAAATTTTAGCACCAGTTTGGTTTCTAGAAACACAGAACAAACAAATTAGGGAAGAGAAAACTTACCTGTATCAAACTGGGCTTCTTTTCAGCTGAGAGATATCAGAGAAAGTTTTCATGTGACCTATGATTTCCGTCCTTGTCAACTCCCTGATCACATTGGCTAGGCACGAACACACATAAACTGGATGTTCTTCACGACTGGTACGAGATCACTTCCCACAGCTGAGAAGTGGTCTCTCAGCTATTTTGGATTTTGCCGTGTCAAAGATGACTAGTCCATCTTACCATCTTAAAAAAGCATATCAGCTCCTCCACTTTGCTCCCGATTCTTCCCTCCCGTTTTAGTGAATGTTACATTAAATCACATTCTGTTGCTTGTTCATTTATAGAACAAGCTATCTCTTTGCCATATTTGTGCACAGCTGCATCGCATGCTTTGTGCGGTTCAGGAGGCATTGCAAATGCATGGGAGCAAAAATGCTTCCTGAGCAAAACAAGGCACCCTGCAGCACACGAACACTGACCTGTGGAGGTGATGCTCAGCCACCGCATGGAGCCTGTGGAAAGCTGGATTGCTGAGGGCCACTGCTGGAGGGGGAGTGCTGGGCTGGATGGACCTTTCCTCTACGTGTAGGAGGAACACGAGCAGAGCAGAGAGTTGGAGAGGTCCCAGACTGCTGCAAGATGTGTTAGTGTGTCATAGTGGATGGGGGATTGTTACCAAAGAGCGCTTTTGTCTCCTTTGTGAGAGAGCTGCATGCTTTTAAAGAAGTGATTATTAATCTGTTATAACAATTTTTAAAAGCAGTAAGTGAGGTACACTGGTAATCATTAGCTGGTGAGTCTGACGTCCACCCCGAGCAAAAATATGGAACAGATGATACAGAGACTGAGCCAGAATGAATGAAGGGACTGAATATAAATAATTCCAATTAACATGGGCTTGAGGAAAAACAGGTTTGGGGGAATTATTTCGTACATCTAACTTGCTGCATTGGAAGATGCTTGGCTTGGTTCTGCTGTGTAGACCCTAGATATTATCCAATTAATATGTTATGTATCAAATGAGTTATCCAGTGCCTAAATACTGGGTTTCAAAATACAAATGTAATTTGGGAATTTGTTGTCACCCATCTGGTGTGATTCAGGAGGTATCCAGCAAGAGCTGGTTCTCTGCTCCATGCCGTATGGTGCTACTAGAAGTGGCTAGCATGAAAATATAAAACTATTTTCAGGTGAGAAACTGATGCATTCAATATGGACAGATGAAAGGCTCTGTAATCGGGGGGGGGAATTAATTAGGTCATAGTTACAGATTGGGAGTCTCAGCATTGAGAAGCAGTGATTCTGAAAGATACTTGCATAAAAGCTCAATGTTGGAAGCACATGGTCAGCCAACAATCTGTGTCCCAGAAAGCTAATGCACTCTTTTAATGTAGTTGCAACACTGAAAGATAGTGTCTTACCCTGGTCTGAGCACTGGAGTGACAGCTCCTGGGATGTTCGATAACTTCTGGTGTCCCCCATCTTGCCTGGAACATGAAAACCTAGGGAGTATTCAGGTAAGCTTTGTAACTCAGCAACTGGAGTCACTGTGAAGGACTGACCAAAGCAAAATTTCTGATATTCTGAACCTTCTTTGCATCTTACCCTAAAATACCTTTGCACTTCTGTAAGTGTAATCCTGCAAAGAAAACTGTCTCAATAATGTTTCTTACTAGAAAACATTAGTTTGGACCTTTTCATTCACATCTGTGACTAATCATCACCAAGATCTATCTGTAGAAGTACCTTGAGAACTGTACAGATTAGAAAAAGGAAGGTAACTACCGAATACCATCAGGGGAAAAACAGTATTTCAGAAGTTACAGCTGACGGACTGCTAAATAGGCTGAAAGTCAGGGGTCCCAGGTGCTAGAAAGCCTCCAGCAGGATGCTTCCTAATGAAAGCTCACGATTCCTCCTCCCAGTTTAATAAAGCTCCTGTTTACAGGGGAGCTAGCTGTATCTGCCTTTATTGCCAGCTGTTGGACACTGCAGCGTGGTAACACGGAGACATACAAGTCTTGGCTACCTCTCAGCATGAGAAAGGCTTCTTGAAATCCTGCCCACTGTAGTGTTTTTCAGTGCGCGTGCAGTAGTGAAACGAAAGATGCTCAGTTCTTTCTCATCATCGTGGAGTCAGCACTGGCCAGGGTTCGCGTGTAACACATTAACTCATGGTACTTTTATGCGGTAAGTACTAACAAGTGGGGCTGGTGGGGGAGGCCAGAACCAATTAGATCCATCATCTCCACTTGCTCCAGCGGAGGGCGGATTTTGGTGCTGTTCCAGTGTCTGAAATCAGGCATCATCCCCATTTCTCAGTGTTGCTGTCAGCCTGGCGATGCGGTTGGAACTCGGACAGGGCTGCAGTGAGGACTGGGATAAAAAAAAAAAAAAATCACTTTGCTGTTTTGTCTGGTAGGAAGGGCTTGCTGACTAAATCTGGCTGCTTAAAAGGCAAATTACTGGTGCTGCTGTTCAGGCTGCAAGGAACCACTTCCTGGCTATATTGCTGTTGTTTTATGTAGATAGCATGTTTCTCTCCTCTGATCTGGTGAGAGTTTATTTACATTTTATTCTTCATGTGAAGATTGTCAGCAGGAACTTTAATGCCCTGTCATCCTTCAGGTTTACGATGTCTTTCTCTGGGTGGCACCTAAGGATCCTAAGGCAGGGGCAGCCCTGCAGGAGAGGCCCCTTGGGGCACAGAGCTGGAGGCAGCCCAGCAGGTTGTGGTGAGGGTCAGCGTGTACCAGGGTCTGCAAACTCCACAGTGTCTGAAATAAGGAGCAGTTTGTTAGGCCTCAGATAACACAGTGTGCGATAACACAGCCTCCTGAGTAGGGCACTGAAAACGCTGAAGCATTTTCTGGAAGGAGTACTAGAAAAAAGAGCTCTGCTTGAAGCATCACCAGTGTTTCCCCCTAATCCCAGCTGGCAGGACAGAAGTCCCTGAGTACTTGTACTGCACCAGCACACAGGTCTGCTTGGCTTGGCCATCAGGAGGAAGGAGAAGCAGGAATTAATCTCTTCATGCAGAAAAAGGAATTGAGTCGAGGCTGCCAGCACTGTTCTGTGCCCTGCCCAAGCTACTGTGTGGGTAGACAGAAAGGGTGCCCCCGTCCGAATGCCGGCCGTGTGTGAGATTTGGCCTGGGGGGAGAGCCCTGAGAGTGGTGAGGAGGTGTGTGGGGCACCTCTGCTTACAGATGGGGTTTGTGACCAAACAGCTGGGCACCTTGCTCCCCAGCACCGCGTTGTCCAGGCTCCTCTCTTGGGAATGGAGCCACCCTATGAGGGAGGATAAGGTTCGCTGTCCACAGGCGTTTCCCCCAGGCATGCATTCCTTTGGCAGCCCCGTATCACTTGAAAGCGGGCAGGCTCCTCAAGAAGCACCAGGCTGCTCTCCAGGACTGTGTTAAAGGGACTGGGCAACACTTACCCAGCGGTGTGAGTGCTGACAGGGCACGGCTGGGGGGCAGGCAGCCATGTTGGGACCCGTGTGGACGTTTTGGTACCAAGGAGGAAAGCCTTCCATGGTGCTCGTGTGGTTCAGCAGCAGTGAAGGGGAGGGCTGCGGACTGTGGAGCTGAGTGTTTGTGGGTCTAACCACAGTTCTGTGAAAGGGAATAATTTATCAAGCGGATATCCTGCTACCCCCTAGATTATGCCTGTAGCAGGCCTGTTTGCTGGGTTCTGTGAGGTACTCAAACATTGCAAGGATGGGGAGCCTGAGACTTGCCTTACCACACAGTTGGTGAGCTCCCATATCTCACACCATTTCAGCTACACAGTGCTTTCAGGAGGAGCACGCCCCTATACCTGGCTCTCTTTCAGCCTGCAACAAGTGGCATAAAACACTGAAGACAGTGGGAATACCCTCAGAGTTACTACACACAACATGTGCTTTCTTCATTGTGAAGGGGAGTCAAGAAGCCAGGTCTGAGCGTAGGCTGTTGTTCTAACCTTTTGCTCACATTGAGGAACAATGACCTATTGTTATGTTGTTTCCTGCAGATTATACTAATAACCAGTGAGCAGTGAGGCATGAAAAGTGCTCGGGTTTCTTAGATTGAACTCTAACGTAAGAAAATGTGTCAGCTTTTTAAAGGCCAATCAAAAATGCACAAGAAAGCAAATTGTATAAAATAGAGTACAAGGAATTTTGCTGTAACTCTCAAAACTTGAAAACTTCCTGGAAGAAACGGATTTTATACCTTAGGGCCCGTGACACTTCTGTTCTTTTCAACTATTTTACAATTTGGCAATTATATATAATATACAATACACATAAATTATATATATATAATGTATATAATATATAGATAAATTATAATATACAATATACATAAATTTCTCCTCTAAAAGTGTAGTCTAATGTTGGTAGTCAAGCTTTCATAAAGGCTTGATTATAATTAAAGCAGGGATAGGATATTTTTTTTGTATGTGCAGCATCTATGCAGCATGCAGTAGGGTATGTGCATTTTCTCTACAGCACGTTTTAGGAACACAGTTGTTAAAAAATCTAAGAATTACGGTCACAGGACACCAGAGTTTGCCTTTCAAGGTGGGGAAGAGTCAGCAGAATGCATCTGGGAGTGAGAAGATGCTCCATGCTGTGGGATCCCCTTGTCTGTCTTTGGCTGGCAGCAGCAGCTGAAGGTGTCGGGGAGGGAAGGTGTGAGCTCTTGTGGGGGTGTTACTTTGCTGGGCAGCTGAACTGCACCACAACCGCTCTCTCGCTCCCCCTCCTCAGGAGAGGAGGGGAAGAAGAAAAGGAAAGAAACAACTCATGGTTTGAGATAAGGATAATTTAATTAAAGGAAAAATAACTACTAAGGGAAAATTATTATTAAATAAATTAACTAAAGGGAAAAGGAAAAAGGAATTACTCTCTACTTCCCACCAACGAGCGATGCCTGACCACGTCCTTGAAGCAGGGCCTCAATGCACGTAGCTGTTGTTCAGGAGGACATGTTTTCACGAGAGCCCACCGCTCCCATCTCCATCCTTTTTCCACCTTTTATTGCTGAATGTGACATCATGTGGTATGGAATATCCCTTTGGTTGGTTTAGGTCAGCTGCCCTGGTGATGTCCCCTCCCTATCACTTGCCCACCCCCAGCCTGCTGGCTCTGGGGGGGTTGGATGGAGTCCTGATGTGGTGCCAGCACTGCTCAGCAGTAGACACAACACTGGTGTGATACCACTGCTGCTCTAGCTACAAGTGCAGAGCACAGCACTGTATGGGCTGCTGCAGGAGATGTTAACTTCATCCCAGCCAGCTCTGTGCGCTTACTCAAGTGTTAAAATTATTTGTGCACCAGCAAGTCTGTGATATATTAGGTATAAAACTGATTGTCACTGAAATACACTTTAGTGACTTCAGTGATATGGCACCAAAGATGCACTGAGTGATGTTCAGCTTTCATTTGGGCAATTCAGTAACAAGCTATTAGCAGCAGACTAATGATGTCTGCATGTAAATGTTCTGTCTGCAGAGAAGGTCACGCTCCTCTTATTCTGGGTTTTCATTTGTCCTTTAGGGCTGGCTTAGCTTTTAGTGAGCTTTAACCTGGGAGGTGCAAAATATCATGGCACTTCAAAGGCTTTGCTGTCAGACAAATGACGTTCAGTGCGAAAATTAACAGGCAGGCAAGCCCAAAGTAACGTCATTGAGGGGATGGGTTTTCCTTACTGAAGCGATGTGATCCTGTAGTTAACCAGTGCTACTAGAGAGCTTACACAGATCAAAAATCCCTTGCTTGAATTGTGAATCCAGTTACTTTATATTAGCAAAGTCAATGTGACAGGGACAATTATTTATAAAACCACCTAATATTTATCACATGATAAGCAAATACCAAATCTGTGCAGGCTGCCTGCACCATAATTTCTTTACCTACTAGTTTAGTAACAGAATCTCTCAACACTCAGATACTTAATTTTCTTTCTATTAGACTGGTAAACAGGTCTGTATGATACGTTTCCACACTTTTCCAGTGGATCTGAATGGCACCAGGTCTCTCTGTTGGAACTTCTATTCATACCTATAAAAATGGCCTAGGATTAACAGGATGCTGCAACACCAAATCTGGGCACACAGAAAATTTTCAGCAGTGCTGGCTAGAAATTTCTGCCTTTTCACCTGCATCAACATTCAACTGACTCGCATTAGTTTAGCATACCTACTCATGGATAAGCATAAGTTTAGACTTATGATGTTTACTATGCAAAGATGTTCACTAAATAAATGTATTTAAAATCATCCAGCCCTTGTCCACAGATGTCTTATCCCATGCTGATTCATGTGGCTTTTGTGGAATTCAGCTGCACAAAACGAAGGTGGCCCTGTTTTGTCACTCGACTAAAAGGCGCTCTCTCCTAAGAGCTGCTTTGGAAAGGGGCAAGAATTTTCTCCGCACACATTAAAAAAAAAAAAGTCTCTGTGTTTTCTTCAGATGCCAGTTCTGCACTCTGATTTATTTTCAGCAGTTTGGGCTAATGAGGATGGCAAACACAGTACACGCTTCTCAGTCACGTAAATAAGTTGTAAAACATGCTGAGAGTTTTCGGCACATCTTCAGCAATGGATCATTAGATAGGAGGAATAAACAAAGGGACCATCAACATGACCTCTGCATAATGCACTTAATGACTGCCAGCTACATTCATAAATTTGCAGACAGTGGGTTTTATCACCACGTGTAAATCAAGGTCGAGTTTCGTACTTGCTGTGGAGATCATGAGAAAATTGGAGCCTCTGACATCTTGCATTGCATTTTAGGAGTTTGAGTGAATGGGATGTGGGCTTGAGGGTACTTGGGTACATCATATGGTTAGATGAGACTTTATATAGACTTCTACTTGCTATTTTGGTGGAAAATAATTATTTACTGTGGTACACAACAACTGTTTTAAAATAGAAATGGAGTGATCTTGTGTGTCTTAGTTTTTTTGGTATTCTTTTTTTTCCCTTTTCTTAACACTATTCAGACAAATACAATCACTGAGCCAGCATCGCATGCCCCAGTGACAGGAAAGCCCTACACCATATAGCGCTGGCTCAAGGGACTTCACAGAAAACACTGGAGCACGATGCCAAGCTGGATTTTGCCGATCAAACCCCACAGCTGAAGGTATCCGTGCTGCAGCCAGTGGGCCCAGTTCGGGCGGCAGGTGACAGGAAGTGAGGAAACATCTTCAAGTTACACCAGGGGACGTTTACGTTGGATATTAAGTAGAGTTTCTTCATGGAAAGGGTGGTCAAGCACTGAAGCAGGCTGCCCAGGGAAGCGGTGCAGTTCCCTTCCCTCCCCGGGCAGGCCGTGTTCTTGAAAATGTGTTTTCTTCCTTTGCGAATGAGTCTGGTTGCATTAACTTTTTTCAGCACTCAAATACATTTCGGCACAATAAACACTGTAAAATTAAGTCATTTTTCTCCCAGTAAGTAACATACCAGTAAAGATCTCGGTGCTGGCTCTCCCACATCAGCTTTGTTGATGACTTTGTAATTCAGTGAGCCACAGAACTATGGATATATCTGAAGTATGGTTTCTTTTAAATTGATTTTCTTTACAGACAAGTTTTCTTCCTGGGCATTTTTGTGAAAGCTTCTGTCAACCCTATTTAATTGAATTTGAGCTGAAAACAATAATATTACATTTACATTAGCTCTAAAAGTCTCTGCATTTTTTCCCCTGTAGCCCATCTGGCTTTAATGCCTCTAAATTTTGATTTAATGAAATTTGTTCATTTTAACTAACTAAATGTGCTGCATTAACGATCTGCTGTATTAAGCAGGTAGTTTAAAAAAAAAAGTGTAATATTGATGTTTAGTCTTGGTAAAAGCACTTTCCACAAGAACAATACAGCATTCCTGCTTCAGTTTATGTAATTAGTTTCCTTCTGTGTGGGTTTTGTAACTGAATGAACCTGAGCTAAAAATGATCTGGATCAGCACAAAAAACCCAACATGACTGGCGTGATTACAGCATGCCAGTTCCCCTGGCCACCAGCACGCAAACGAATGATGCACGAGAATTTAAAAAGCAAAATCAGCCCCGCAGATTTACACTTGATTTAAACTATCAGCACGCAGAGACCAAGTGTGATGTGTATGGGAGTCATTTTAGGCAAACCTCGCCACGCCTTCTGACTCATTAGAAATAGAAAGCCTGCTCAAGGGAGCTGTTGTCGGGTTACTGGAGCAGCATTCCTCCACACCCATCAGAAAGGGTGCGAAGCCTGAGCCTCTGTAACCCTCCCTATCCACAGCCATTCCCTCAGCAGGGAGGATGTGCTTCCCGGCATCGAGGATGGCTCTAGCAGAGGCTGTTAGGTAAAACCTGTCAACAGCAGAACTACATCCAGTTGGGAAAGTTGTTGAAGATACTGAAAGACGGTGGCTGGTTTTGAAGACCAAGAGATGGGGAGCTTGCACCAGACCTGGCAGAGGAGAACCAGCCTGAATCAGTGCTCTGCAGGCGCTCAGCTACCTCTGCGGGCAGGCAGAGCACCAAGACCCCAGCAGAGCCAGCCTGGAGGGGATGTCACTGCCCTCTGGAACCTGCAGAGAATTCCAGTGGCAGGGAGGGATGCTCTGCAAGCACCCCTCCTTAGGGAAGCCTCCCATCGGTATTTGCGTCTCACTGCAAGGCAGGAACATTGAGCAAAAGCCACAAATCCACGGATCAGAAGTAAACAAACAAACAAACAAATAAATAATCAGGCTGAACAAAAGCAGGAGATTCATTTTACACCCTCATTTAGAACCCTTTTACTCGTTGTGGGTTTTTCTAATGAATCGGCAAAGATGCAGGCCAAGTACCACAGCTGTAATTGTGGTAGGTGCAAACAGGGACTTTTCCTTGATAGCCGTAGGAGAAAACTGCCCAGGGCTGGGCTAAATGCCTTGGAGCAGCTGGAGTAAGCAGGCAGAAAATAGCAGGCAGGCTCTGCCAGCAAGGAAACGCGGCTGAGCACAATACCTTCATTGCTTCTGTAGCCAGCCAGACACCCCTAAGAAGGTGAGGTTGAGACAGAGATTTAGGAATTTTTGTTCTGGATGTCGTCTGGGTGGCCAACCCTGTGCTGGGGAGCAGATCTGTCCCTTCGTGACACGAGCTGGCAGCACTTCCCCTGCTTTTCCCCACAACACTCCCGATGAAATGTGGAAATCTGACCTTGAGGATAATAATATATCCCCTAGGACCGGAGAGGGGTGCTCAAACACTGCAATAAAACACGCCGTATAAGTGCTGCAGATGGAAAGAGGATATGGGTTCAGTATTTGCCAAGTGGGAATAGTAAGGTCAGGCTTGCAGAAGACCCTTTGGGGAGCATGCTGTGCAGCAAAAAGCCCAGCCCGCGGAAAGGGGAGCACCTCCACTGCTGGCCTGTTAGCTGCTTTGCGGGTACCAATGAATTAAGCGTGCAGCGTCGTGCCGCGCAGAGTAAGCGGACCAGACACGGGGAGATGTCTGACATGCATTTAGAGGTGTATTTAATATCGCAGCGCTTCCGGATTCCACTAACATGCTAGGGATTTTGGCATCGGGTCAATGTTTGCATCAGTACCATGTGTCTCTGGAACAGCAGTGCTTACTTTAGAGCTGGCTATGAAAATAGTTTCCATTATAACCCCTTGTTTTCACATGCTTCTTACTTTTTTTTTTTTTTGAAAATCCTCTTTTGAGTAAAAAATTTCCATTCTGTATCTTTGCCAAAAGGTGAAGTTCTCCCCCCCCCCCCATTTTTCTTAAGCTTAGAGGAAGAATCTTTCGGATGTTTTTGAGTCATGGGAGAGTGGAAAAAAAATGCATTTTCCCAGTAGGGAAAGAAAAAGATGCATATTTTCGTAATAGTAGAAAAAAGGGGGACATGAAACTGAAGGCTGGAACTTGTACTTTTGGTCTAGAGACTTCTGTAGTTAACTCGCATCATAGGGAATGACTTTGATTTAACAAAGGCAGAGATTATTCTGACTTCTGGCAGTTAATCAGGCCCAGGTCCAGGTTTCAAACGTTGCTGGTGTTCAGAATATTAT